>NC_092501.1:61258872-62458872 GCF_047511675.1 Marmota flaviventris
GGCCCTTTGGAGGCCCAGGGCACGATGCTGAGGTAATTTTCTCTACATGCTGTGACAAGAATGAACTTATGAGAACCAAGAGTGCTCTTTCCTTGCCATAGTCAGGTGAGGAGGTCATTATGCCTTCATCTCTCTTCTGACCTCAAGCAGAATTTTGGCTATCCTCTGTAATTAGAAGTGTTCCAGGGGGGTCTCTGGGAACTCAGGTATGGATGTCCAGGTCTTGTTACCACTGATCAAATGATGATGTCTTTGCAAGTGACCAGTAAGACATCCTACTTCCAGTGTCCTTGTAGACTTGATTTTCTCTTCTGTTTAAGCCACTTTATTATCTTTATATGTGAAACTCAGAGGCCAATTCTGTTGAAAGTTTTTTCCACAAAAGAGGATATCTTAGATTCAGCTACACACATTTTTGTTTTGTTTGCACTTTTACATATGAAAGTCTCTTCCTATACATATTTGACTGCTTTATATATGGTGCCACAGATTTGAGGAAATTTTATTTTGAACAAATTCTACAATGCTTGTTATTTTTTCCAAAGCCTAGAAGGCTGAGTTCATAAGAACTGTGAGGGGGAAAAGAAGTCCCCCCACCTATTTTTGTGGAGACTTGGGGCAGTATGAAGTGCAGTCAGACTTTTTACCTCTGCTCCTCCCGCTGCTCTCAACAAGAAGGTTTAGAAAGAGCAATTGAGTCTTTCTCAGTTCTTCTGCTGCTGCCAAGTTTAGAAGTACCCATGGCACGAGACCTCAACAAAAACAGTCCCTTTCCTCCCCCTCCCCCTCCCCACCCCACTTCCTTTTTTCAGTTCTGCAGTTATTTGCTTATCAATGGTTCATATAGCTGTTCCTTATTTCCAAGAAATCTTTCTGAGTCATCATCAAATCTCTCTTCTCTTATTTTTTCTTTCTTCTCACAGTTTCCTCTCCCTACTGCTTTTAAAAATCCTTTTCATGGAAGACTAGTAGTGAAGAAGAAGGGGATGACGTGGGAGAGAGTAAGAGTAGATAATAAGGTAGGAAAGAGAGGGGTGGAAATGACCACAACATGTCATATGCATGTATGAGTGGGACACAATGAAACCCACTGTTCTGTATAATTAATATTCACTAATAAAAATCCTTTTCATTCAGAGGGGCTCTGAATCTGACAACATTATTTTCCAAAATGATCTCAAATCTGCCTCCATATCCAAATTGTTGTGATTTAAGAAAAGAAACTGTTTTTAAAGCCTCAACAGGCTGAGGGGAGCTTTAGAAAAACACTGTCTGTTGCATCTATTTGTTTCAGATGCACGTACATAAAGTGGGATAAAGTGGGAAGGAATCGTTCAGAGAACTTTCCAAACTCTTCATCCAAAGCAGTAGGTCAAAATGCAAAGTGAGAAGTACTCACACACGGACACATGCACACTCATACAAGTACACATACTCACAGACTCATATGCATACATACACACACTCACACACATGAATACATACAAGTACACTCATAAACATACACTCATATACCTGCCTGCATACAAATGTGCACACTCATAGACACATTCTCATGCATATGTATACACACATAATCACTCAAACATACATGAACACACAAATATACTTAATACACCTACTCATACTCATATGCATGCATATGCACAAATACACCCACTCAGATACATTCATATATATACACACAGTCTGAATATCTAATCACAATCCTTGGAAACACACATTAACAAGCCTATGTTTATTTTCAAATTGACTTTTTAATTAAGCCACTGAAGAAAATATACCCAAATATGAGAATTGAGTAACCAATAGGCATTTTTTTCCTTTTTCTTATTTTTAAGAAATTTCAATAAAATAAAACAGAAAAAAGGGTGTGTTTTTTCCCCTTAGTCATGAAACCTAGACAACATAAATCAGAGAAAAACAGCCTCTAAAATAGCCCTAACCAAAACAATCAGGTCACAGGTCAATCAAAATAATCCATAGACGTATTAGTCAAAACTGTCAAACCAGTTTTGCAAAGGAAACAGACATTGTCTGTGAAGTAGATGACTGCAGTAGTTGCCCCATAGTCAAGCTCAGGTTAAATGTCACTGAGAGATCTGAACAGAAGAAAGGAGAGAATCTGCCATCTATCCTTCATGCTCTTGCTGGGCTGCCTCCAGGACCTCTCCCACAGAAAGCACTGTACTGTTAGAGCAGTTAGATGTCACATTTATCAAATTCTCAACATTTTGGCTAAAGAGCAACTACCCTAGTACCAAACTTATAAACAGTTGATATGGGGACAAGAAATGTTGTTTCAAATACTGGACAAATTCAGGACTCCCTGTGTCATACTACCTTAAATCACAATCTTCAGATTAGAACAGTGAGTTGCTTTCAAAGCTACTTAGTGTGGACACCAAGATGCCATTGTTCAGACTCACTAGAAATTCAAGCTCAAAAATAAGAGTCTTCCCCCTTTCCTTATTCCTTTTGGGTCTCTTTCGAAACTTTGTCCCAGAATTTTTTAGTGCTAGGAAAAAAATCTCCAGGTCCTTCCTCTAGACCTGAGCCAAACCCATAGTACACTCTTCAAATATAGCTTTCCCCTCTGCCACAGCAAGGAAGGCACTGAGCAGCATGCAGTGCCTCTGGGGTTTTACTATTCTTTGAGAGCGTGTCCATGGCTCTGCTTTACCTTTTACTGCATTAAAAATTGCCCCAGCCTGGCACAGTGGCACATGCCTGTAATCCCAGCAACTCAGGAGGCTGAGGCAGGATGACCACAAGTTCAAACCCAGCCCCGGCAAAAGTGAGGCACTAAGCAACTCAGTAAAACTCTGTCTCTAAATAAAATACAAATAGGGTTGGGGACATGCTTCAATGGTTGAGTGACCCTGAGTTCAATCCCAGGTGCTCCCCACCCCACCAAAAAAAGAAAGAAAGAAAGAAGAAAAGAAAACTGCCCCAGAACAGTAGCTTAAAGTATAAGTAATAACCTAGCTTGCTCTGGGGGTTGATGGGCTTAGCTAGACACTTTTTGCTCAGGAACTGTGATGAAGTTGCTGTCAGAGGTGAAATTGTGTCACCATGAAAACTTCTTAATTACATACCAGGGATCTGTAATGGGCATGTTCATGAATGGGAAAACCAGAACAGCTGGGCCTCCTTGGGTATCTGCCTTTCACACTGGTGTCCATCTATATGGTTTTTCCACATGACCCCTTCCCAGCAGTCTGACTTCTTAAATGGTTGGTCAAGGTTCCCACAAGGAGTTCCCCAAGAAAAATCATTCCAAGTGGCATGTATTCTTGTCTCAAAGTTCACCCAGAACTGTCTCCAATACCTTCTCCTAGAGGCTCACAAAGGCTAGCCCAGTTTCAAGCAAAGAATGTCCAAGTATTTGCATGCTTTTAAATATCAGATGGTCTATACCCATCTGCTATAAAACCACCAGAATCACATAGAATAATGCCTGGTTCCCACAATTATCTTAACACTTGCCAGTCAGAGACATTTCCTTCTTATTTTGTTTAAAGTCTTTTTCTTCTTTCATCTTTATCTTGGACATCTATTACTATTCCTACAATAAGCTTAGCCAAAGATAGCAAATAAGAAAAAAAAGAGCCCCAAAGCTCCCCTAAGGATGAATGCCAGCATAGTACTGGGATACAGAAATAACCTGTTACCAAAATAAAGTCAAAGAATATTGTTATGTTGTGTGCATGTACGAATGTACGAATATGTACCGACAAATCCCACCATTACATGCAACTTTTTTTAATCTTTTTTTTTAAATCTTTTACTGCATTAAAAATTGCCCCAGCCTGGTCCAGTGGCACACACCTGTAATCCCAGCAACTCAGGAGGCTGAGGCAGGGTGACTACAAGTTCAAACCCAGCCCCGGCCATTATTATTGCTATAGTTTTACTTGGAACCTGTGCTTTCACAACTATATAGCAAAAGTCAGTAAAATAAAGTGATTCTAGGAGTTCTGATTCAGGATTATGAGTGCATAGAAATACACTAATAAGTACACTAATAAAACAAATGGGGAAAGGAAAAAAATCAAAGAAAAATTATAAAGGACAAATAACACTGAAATTTATTTCAGAAGACAACAGGAAGTAGTGGGGACTGAGGCAAATGGTCCAAAAGGAGCACTTCTGTTCTAGACAGTTGTTGTCATAAGGCATATAAGCCTTATTTTGTAAGATTTGTTCATTTTTTTTAGAAAAGTGAGAAATCCAAGATTTTATATGAAATATCAGTATTGTTAAATGCCAGTTACTAATTTGCTTTCAAGCCATCACTTGGGCAAAGAAAAATGTGTCAGTAGCCATATTCAATCTTTCAGATGGTAGTTTGCAATGTATGCCTTGCATTTCAGAACAGGTAGAAAGCAAATTTGATCCAGGCTACTTCTGATTTCTGCCTTATCAAAATCTTTGAGGCAAGAAAACGTGAAAGAACCTGTTTACACATGGGTAATAAAGAAATGATAATTCATAGGGAGAAAAATATCAATTAATATTTCAGTAAAGTATCCTGCCCCATGGTATATACCAGGAGTCAGCAAATAATGTTCTCTGTTGGCCAAATCTGGCCTGCTGCCCAGGCTCTAAAATAAAGTTTTATTGGAACACAGCCATTCCCACCTGTTTTGTTTGTGTATTATCTGTGGTTTCTCTCATGCTACAATGGTGGAGTTGAAAAGTTTCATTCTAATATGAAGCTTTGAAAGACTGAAATTTTATCTGGATCTTCACATTAAAAAATTGCTAACTCCCAAAGTATGTCATCATATACAGGGTTATTTGGGGATAGAAGTCATAGAAATTTAAAACTAAGTGTTCTTAAATCTATTTGCTATCTTTGAGGCTGCAGTGGGGGATATTTCCATTCTAAGGGAAAGTCTATGGTCTGTGTGCCTTGCTGGTAGCAAGTGGGTTTTCCTGCTGAGCTTGACTTGTAATTAGCAGGTGTACTCAACCTTGACTGCTTTCTCTGTGACATGATAGTTAAAGCTCATAACTCAGCAGCTTTATTCTAGTCAAGGGGAAAAAATAAAACATACTGCAGGCTGTGTTTTCCATCCCCTTCCGTGGTAGCTTTATTTAATAATCAATGACATTGTGTCACTTTAGAGCATAACTCTTGCCTGTCTAAACTAGAAAGTGTAGAATGAGGATATAATTCCTGAGTCTTTAGATTTGTTTAAACAGGCTCTTTATATAGTTTCTAAGAGGAAAGAATCCATCAGTTTTTAAGGGGAAAAAAAGTTATCCTCCTTAATTTTTTTTTACACAAACAAAAAGCCTGACACCACTGCATGTAGTAGAAATAGTCATTGACCAATGGAGGCTGCTTTTCTTCCAAAGGACATAATTTAGAAATAAATTAATAAACTGTTGAAATCCATAAGCAATTTCCATTCTCAACCAAAGCCATCATTATTGCTATAGTTTTACTTGGAGCCTGTGCTTTCACAACTATATAGCAAAAGTCAGTAAAATAAAGTGATTCTAGGAGTTCTGATTCAGGATTATGAGTGCATAGAAATACTTCTCTATATTTCTTCCACTAAGTACAGCTAAGAACTCCATATACTACACACATAGCAAACACACGCAGATGCTGAAAGGTGGAGAGGATACTGGGACTCATGAATGACACAGCAGTATCAATGAATGTGAAGCGGGGAGCCTAGATCTGTCTTCCCAACCCTGCCAACAGTAATTCTCCTTCACTTGCCAGTATGGTATCAAAGAAGACCTGCAAAACCAGAAAATTTAAATACAGTCATTTAGATAACACTATTGAGTATTATATCATAATACTCAAGAAACCCATCATGGAAGCAAAAATCAATCATTCTGTCAAGAACTAGGAAAATGTAACCCTGAATAACAAAAGATAGGCAAAGGACATCAACACCAAGGATGGAGGTGGAAGAACTGGCTCAATAGTTTGGTAGTCCCATTACCAAATTTGTACATGGCTGAGGTGAGAAAATACAGTGTTCATAGCAATCATCATAAAATTGCTTCTATAAGTAATTACAACCACCAATGAATTAAATTTTAAAAAAAAGGAAAGTCTCAGAAAAAAGTTGAAAACATGAACCATATGAACTGGTTTATTTTTTCAGCTTCGCTTTAAAGTTGAAAAATGCAGTAACAAAATTAAAAAACTCAACAGATAGACTTGATAGCAAAATGGAAAAGACAGAAGAAAAAAAATCAGTGACCTTGAAAATAGAATAGAATAGAAAATAGATATAGATTAATAGAAATAGATTACAACAAAAGATCCTCAGGTATGTCATTGAATCCCAGGAGAGAAAGAAAGTGGGGCTATAAAAATATTCCCAAATTGGCAAAAATCATAAGCCTACACTTTAAGAGGCTGGATAAATTCCAAATAGGATAACCCCAAAATACTCACACCAAGGCTCACTATAATAAAACTTCAGAAAAAAGAAGAAAAACCTTGAAATCGGCAAAAGGGAAAATACATCATACTTACAGGGTTAAACAATTCCATACAGTAAACTTCTCAACAGAAACTACAGAAACATATTTTTCACATGCTAAAAGAAAAGAACTGTCAATGGCAGACTCTATAGTCAGCAAAATTTTCTTTCAGAAAAGAAGGGGAAATAAAGATACTTTCAAATAAAGGTAAAACTAAGAGTAATTTATCATGTACAGAGTTCTCTTAAAGGCAGTTTTTAAAACAGAAAGGAAGTATTGGAAACAGAAACCTTAGAATGTCAAGAAGAGCGAGCAGACAGAATAAAAATATGGATAAGTACAACTGAATCTTCTCTTCATATGTTCTTTAGGTTGATTGTTGAAGCAAAAAGTACAATGTGTGTGGTGTGTGATGTAGTTCTTGATATTCAGAGTAAATTCATGAGGCACCTAATTATACCATATACAACTAGGGTGATGAAGCTTATATGCTTTCTTCCAATTGGTCTATGTGTGTCAACCAGTATCAAATTACACATATGATAACATGTCTTAGAACTAACACATTATACCAGTGTATAATGTATAATATTGTGTTTTTGATATTGTACTATGTGGAGTTATATAAGATGCTACAGACTAAATGTTCATGTGCCTCCTAAACTCTTATGTTGAAACTTAACCCCAATATAATGAGATTTGTAAGTAGGGCCTTTGAGAGGGATTAGATAATGAGAACAAGTCCCTTAGGAATGAGATAATTATAAAAGGAACCCCAGAACCCCCCTTTTCTACTCTGCCGTGTGAAGTTATAGGGGGGAGATAGCTGTTTAGGAGTCAGGAAGTGAGTCCTCACTAGGCACTGAATCCTCAGAACCTGATCTTAGACTTGCCAGCCTCTAATAAACAAATTTCCATTTTTTATAAGCCACCTAGCATATGGAAGTTTGTTATAGCAGCTCAAATGGACTAAGACATAAACTGTTATCATTGGAAGAAACCAGGTAAGATAGATGGGGACCTCTCTGTATTGTTGTTGCCACTTTCTGGAAATCTATCTTTTTGATTCTAAATGACTTCAGATGGGTACAAAAGTTATGTTTTGGATGATGAACAAGTTCTGGAAATGGATAGTGATAATCGTTGCCCAGTATTGTGAGTATATTTAACATCACCGAATTACACACTGAAAACACTGGTTAATATGGTAAAATGGCATATTTGTATATTTTGCCACAATTTTAAAAAGACTTTGGAAAGACTGTCTTTTTCCTGGGATTATCAGATTCAATCTTTTAGAAAGTATGAAATATGAAATTGATCCAGGGCAGGGATAATGGAAGAACGCTGCAGGACTACTTAACATGGGAAATTGGCTGAATGGCTTTGTACATTTCATTCTCTCAACATGTATCATTTTAAATGGATTTTTTTTAAATAAGTAAACATTTCCATTCACTTTTCCTCTTTCCCCTGAAGAAGTTTGGTGCCATCTGGTGATGAGGTAAAAAGATTAGGTTTCCAGAAGAATTAGTAAAACCTCTTCAAGTAGTAAATTAGCACAGAGGTTTTTAACCTGCAGTGACAAATGGCTTTGGACAATGATCAAGTTCTACAAATAGATTAAGCTCTTTTTCTTCTTTAGGACAAAATACCGGCCTGTCAAGTCCTAAAAACAGGTTGTTAATCACTGGCCTATTTTCTTACCATTAAAATTATTTTTTTTTAAATTCTCTTGGCCAGACCTCAGTAATCCTTATTTACCTAATTAAGAAATTAAATGTACAATCCTTTAATAGTAGCTTTGTGTGATCAGATAAATTGTCTCCTTTAAGCATGTTTATAGTTTCTTATGTTAAAAAGCACAATTGCAGAAGAAAATTAAAAAAAAAAATACAAGCAAGTCCAGTCTCGAGGGAGTTTGAACTGCAACAAGCAGCAACAGAGCTCTTTCTTTAACCCTGCCCACTTCAGTTTGTCCAATAAATAAAAGCTTTTTATTGGAGATTAAATTTGCTATTTTTTGAATTTTCCCAATAAATATCATTAAGTCTGTTAAAGAGTATTATCGGAAAATCTAATCAACTCCTGCATTTTTCCAGTAGAGCCTGTACTTCCACATGGTCTAAGAAGTCAGAATCATCAGTCTCCTTAAGGCACCCCGTGTTTTAGTGGCAAATTCCCCTAAGCCGGTTTAGATAAGAAAAGTTTTACTGCCATTTAATCCTGATCACTTGATTCATTTCCCTGTAAAATAAAATTTTTTCCAAGCTAAATATCTGTGAGAGCTGGCAGGTCATCTTATACTTCCCAGGCTTAAAAAGACACCAACAAAAATAATAATTCTTTTATTTTATTTACATTCCTTATTGTTCCAGAATAGATTTAAGGTGGTTGTAAAAGTAACAGGGGCTGCCCTGTAAGAAATGCTCCCTCTGTCAGGGGCTGCTCCGGGCACTTTTACATGAGGTTAAAAGCACAGATGCTGGAGCCAACCGGACCTAGTTCAAGTGCAGTTATATCGCTCACTTCTGACTTCATGTAAGTCATTCCCCCTTTCTTTGCCTCTCCCTTGGTAAAGCAGTGGTCAATTGCTATTCCCATCTCATAGTGACAGAGCTTTAACTGTGGTGCTGTAGACCCTTTAACACAAGTTCCAACATTGTAGAAAGCACCCAGTAAAGGCAAGTCTCATCAATTTGTTCCTACTGACTTTACAAAATTCATGGCATTCTTCCTTCAACAAGCAAAGGTTTAGCAGCGAGATTAAGCAATTTGTTCTAAATGGGTAGGGCTTGAATCCATGTTCAATTGCCCCAAAGCCTGTGATTCTTCCCTCACTGCTATGACTATTTATTCTATTCATTTTATTACAGTGGTAATGCTCATAAAAACCACATTGCTTGAGGTTAAAAAACAAACTCTAATATGGCCTCATTAGCTTTGACTACAGCGCTCTCTTCCAGGGATTCTCTTCCTCTACTCATTTTTCCTCTATTTTGGGTAAAATACACATTCTGATGGCTACATTACAAAATTGCCTAAGCCGTTATTGCTCTTGCTGAGAGAGAAAGCTTCAGGATTCTGGAGGGGGACCCAGAGCTGCAAGCACCTGAGCCAACTGCCTATGCTGTTAATTCTCAGTCCTAATCAGCCCCAAGACAAAAAGAACTGGGTCATTCATGTGGCTATTTGGCTTGAATGGTGCTCAAATTGAAGCTCTTTTAGTACATACCACTCACAACCACAAACTGCTGATACCACTCAGAGTGGTTTATTAGGGGGGTATTGTTTAATAACAGGGACGGTGAGACAGATGGCTGCTGCCACTGACACAGTATTGTCAACCCTGGAAATTTTACTCATGTTCATCTCCCCATGCTGACCTCCTTTTCTAATTGTGCTTTATTTACTTGTTTGCATATACCTTATACATGTCATATTTCATTTCTTTATTTAACTGAATAGACAAGACATTTTTCTTCTCCCTCCTCCTCCTCCTTCTCCTCCTCCTCCTCCTCCTCCTCCTCCTCTTCCTCCTCCTCCTTCTTCTTCTCCATCATCATCATCATGTCCATGCCTCCCTAAGCTCATCATTTCCACTCAGAAGCTACTCTGAATATTCCCTAAAACTTTCTTACAAGCAGTTTTCCTTACCATAAGCAAGGTTGCAAATTTATGCCTAAAGTCCTCTGTTTGGAGCAGTCGAATTTCTTTCTTTTTCTTTTTTTTTTTTTTTTTTAATGACACCTGTTGCTTGATAAAAATGTATTTTCCTAACTAGGATATGATTCCTCCACTTGTCTCATGTACCTGATTGAAAACCCCCTTTGAGTTTTATAGGTTTGGCTGTCACCTTTGTAAATTACAGAGCCAGCTTCATGAGACACCACTATAGCCAGGAATTAATTTCAAGCTGATCTTTTTGGTGTGTCCACATGTGGCCCTATTTGTTCACTGAAACCTGCAGGAATGGGAATGCGACATTTTAAAATCTCACCAGGCTTTCATCTCTCTTGCTGGGCTGTCCCTTTGTGACGCGGACCATTATTTTCCACTCACTCACTCGGCCTCTCTGATTTGTTTTCTACAACCCTACACATTTCTCATCAGCTTGTTGTGAGCTCTGACACATCCCAAGTAAGTTATTTATTTTGACAGTTGTGTGTGTAATACATCTAATGTGGGATAAACCTAAGAGTCAGATAACCAGTTATTTTAGTCCTGGGAAACAACTTCATTATCTTGTGAAATGTACTTTCAACACTCAATCCTAACAAGTAATGAATGATATTGTGTAACACGTTTTCGGCAATTACCTCTGGAAATGAAGACTCCCTTTGGTGCTATTGATAGAATGCAAGGTGAGACCTTTTTCTTATAGAAGTCGGAGTTTCTGTGCAAGACCAGCGATCATGCGATGCAAGCATAGAACATTTGTGAGACCAGATTGAGGGTAATGACCTGTCTACCCTTCTGCCCTGCAGACCTCCCATCCCCACCCACTTCGGACTCAGCCTTGCCCCAGGCTTAGAGACCAATCCTGATTCTAATTAGAGAGAAGTTAAGGATGCTTAGACAGGAAGACTCACTACTTTTCATCAGATTAGGTCTTTATTTGTTCTATTCTGGCCCTAAGCTCTAACTCAAATAAATGGGCCACTGATGTGACCATGATAATGAATTCTCTGCCTCTTTTCTGTTACTTGTTCCATTGGGCAGCACATAAGTATTTAGGGCAGCCAATTCCCAATGCTAACTACTTCTTGTGAGCACAGTTGTGTTTCTTCAGAGGACCACTGAGAGTCTTACCCAGAGAGAGAGATTCTGGCACAAACTGGCCTTTACCTCAACCCTGTGGTCTCTAAATGTGGTTCAATCCTTTGTCCCTATGCATGGCCACCACTCAAACACCTGCTCCTCAGTGCCTGGTTCTGCTATAGAGGTTTTTCAGCACCTCAAGGAACCATAAAAACGTCCCAATTAGCCCTTTATACTTTCATTGAATGCCTATCATGTTCCAAGAGTGTATTATTTTATTTAAGTCACACTACAATCCAGTGAGTATTATTAGACCTATTTTTCTATTTCTATAAATAAGGACACTAAATTTGCTTGAAATTATCCAATTTGTCCTAAGTCACACAGCTAATAAAGTATATCTTTTTATTAATTCTTTCAACAACTCTTTGAGCAGGTAATATATTTCAGGGTATGTTCTTGGTGCCAATGATACAACAAAGAATAAAACTTGCTCTTTTCTGTTTGCATGGGTTTGTCACTATTAATGTTTGAACCCTCTGAAGGGAGGATGAGTGTATCTTAGTCATCTCTCCAACAACCATCATACTGTATACAGTAGGAGCTCTCTAATCACTAACGGGTTGAACCAATTACTCATCAGTCATTCTCTAGGTCATGTTTCTCTACTACAGGAAATTTTACTCTTTGGGATCTGTTTGACAATGTCTGGAGACATTTATGTTTGTCATGAAGGGCATCTATTGGGTAGAAGCCAGGGATCTCAAAATGTACAGGAGACACACACAAACACATACACACCCAGTAAAGAATTATTACATAGTTTCAAATATTAGCAGTGCTGAAGTTGCTGCCTTGGTCCTGAACCCCCTCCAATCTGTGCTCTGCTAGCCACCAGCTATGCTTGGCTTTAGACATTTTGCAGTGCATCCTTCACTGGTTTTGTGAGGCTAAGTATCATAAGATCACTCACTGCTCCCATTCAGTCATTTTTTCATGAGAGCCATAACCAACCCAACCTGTAAATGTAATCTTTAGAAGACTTTTCTGAAGCTGTGACTTTTCTACTTCCTCTGCCCTTTAATTTTTTGAAATTTTTTCTTGGCTTAAATTAAACCCAATTTTTTTAATTTTTATTGATGCATTATAATTGTACATAATGGTAGCATAAGTTGTTACATATTTTTGCATCACCCAATATAACAATATAATTTAGCCAGTATTATTCCCCAGTATTTTCCCTGTCTCTCCTCTTATCCCTCCCTCTGGTCACTTTCCTCAATATATCTCCCTTCAACTTTCATGAGACCGCCCCCCCCCACTATTCTTTTCCTCTCTAACTTCCATTTATGAAAGCAAACATATGTCCTGTGGCTTTCTATATTTGTCTTATTTCACTTAAGTTCCATCCATTTTCCTAAAAACAACATAATTTCCTTCTTCTTTATGGCTGAGTAAAATCCCGTTGTGTATACATACTTTATTTTCTTTATTAATTCATCAATTGACAGACACCTAACTGGTTCCATAGATTGGTTAATGGGCAAACATACCAAAAATAGGTATTCTTGTATCATTGTAGTATGCTGACTTTTATTTGTTAGGACCAATACCTAGGACTGGTGTAATTGGGTCATACAGTAGTTCCATGCCTAGTCTTTTGAGAAATCTTTGTACTGATTTCCATAGTGGTTGTGCTAATTTACAATCTCATCAACTGTTTTAAAGTGTTGTTCCTTTTTCTTCACATCCTCTTCAGCATTTACTGTTTTTTTACTGATGGCTGCCATTCTGACTGTATTGAGAGAAATCTCAGCATAGTTTTGATTTGTATTTCCCTAATTCCTAATGACATTGAACATTTTTTCATATATTTGTTAGCCATTTGTATTTCCTTTTTTACAAGTGTCTGTTTAGATCATTTGCCCTTTTATTAGGCGGGATTTTTTTGATGTTATTTTATATATTTTGTATATTAATCCTCTATTTGCTAGTTGATGGATAATGCACTCTATATATGTCAGTTAAGTCTAAATTATTGATTGTATTATTGAGTTCTATAGTTTCTGTGTTTAGCTTTTGTTTGGAAGATCTATCTAGTGGTGAAAGAGGTGTGTCAAAGTCACCCATAATTATTGTGTTGTGATCTATTTGATTCTTGAACTTGAGAAGAGTTTGATTGATGAACATAGATGCTCCAATGTTTGGGGCATATATATTTATAACTGTTATGTCATGTTGGTGTATGGTTCCCTTAAGCAGTATGAAATGTCCATGTTTACCCCTTTTGATTAACTTTGACTTGAAGTCTACACTATTTGATATGATGATGGCAACACCTGCTTGCTTATGTAAACCATGTGAATGGTATATTTTATCCCAAATTTTTACCTTCAGTCTGTGGGCATCTTTTCCTATGATACGAGTCTTTTGAAGGTAGCATATGGTGGTTGGGTCTTTTTTTAATCCAATCTACCAGCCAATATCTTTTGATTGGTGAGTTCAAGCCATTAACATTTAGGGTTATTATTGAGATACGATTGGTATTACTGGCCATTTTTGTTTATTTTTGGTGTTTAGCTTGACTTGGTTTCTCCTTTGGTTGGCTTTTCTTTTATTGTAGTTTTTCCCTTTGCTGATTTTCATTGTTGTTTTTCATTTCCTCCTCATAGAATATTTTGCTAAGAATGCTCTGTAGTGCAGGCTTTCTTGCTGTAAATTCTTTTAGCTTTTGTGTATCATGGAAGGTTTTTATTTCATAGTAAAATTTGAAGCTTAATTTTGCTGGATATAATATTCTTTGTTGGCATCCATTATCTTTTAGAGCTTTGTATATGTTGTTCCAGGATCTCCTGGCTTTGAGAGTCTAGGTTGCCAACATCGATCTAAATGGAGAAAAATTGAAAGCATTCTCTCCAAAAACTGGAACACGATAAGAATGCCCTCTGTCACCACTTCTATTTAACATAGTTCTTGAAACTCTAGCCAGAGCAATCAGACAGATGAAGAAATTAAAAGGCTACAGATAGGAAAAGAGGAATTCAAATTATCACTATTTGCAGATGATATGCTTCTGTACCTAGAAGACCCAAAACATTTCACCAGAAATCTCCTAGAACTAATAAATGAATTCAGCAAAGTAGGTGAATATAAAATCAACACACATAAATTAAAGGCATTTCTGTACATTAGTGACAAATCTGCTGAAAGAGAAACTAGGAAAACCACCCCATTTACAATAGCCTAAAAAAAAAAACTTGGGAATAAACTTAATGAATGAGGTGAAAGACCTCTGCAATGAAAACTACAGAATTCTAAAGAATGAAATTAAAGAAGACTTAGAAGATGGAAATATCTACGTTTTTCTTGGATAGGCAGAATTAATATTATCAAAATGAACATACTACCAAAATCACTATACAGATTCAATGCAATCCCAATCAAAATCTCAATGACATTTTTACAGAAATAGAAAACACAATCATGAAATTCATCTGGAAAAATAAGAGATCCAGAATAGCCAAAGCAATTCTTAGCAAGAAGAATTAAACTGGTGGCATTACTATTCCATACCTTAAACTATACTATAGAGCAATAGTAATAAAAACAGCATGGTATTGGCACCAAAATGGACCTATAGACCAATGGTACAGAATAGAGGCCACAGAGTCTAACCCACATAACTACAGTTATCTTAGACAAAGATGCCAAAAACATACACTGGAGAAAAGATAGTTTCTTCAACAAATGGTGCTGGGAAAACTGGAAATCCACATGTAACAAAGTGAAATTAAACCCCTATCTCTCACCATGCACAAAACTCAACTCAAAGTGGATCAAGGACCTAGGAATTAAACCAGAGACCTTGTGCCTAATGGAAGAAAAAGTAGGCCCAAATCTCCATCATGTCGAATTAGGCCCCAACTTTCTTAATAAGACTTCTATAGCACAAGAATTAAAACCAAGAATCAATAAATGAGATGGATTCAGACTAAAGCGCTTCTTCTCAACAAAAGAAACAATCAGTGCGGTGAATAGAGAGCCTACATAATGGGACCAAATCTTTACCAGAAGCACATCAGATACAGCACTAATTTCTAGGATATATAAAAGCACTCAAAAACCTTAACACCAAAAAACCAAATAACCCAATTAACAAATGGGCCAAGGAACTGAGCAGACACTTCTCAGAAGAGGATATACAATCAATCAACAAACATATGAAAAAATGTTCAACATCTCTAGCAATTAGAGAAATGCAAATCAAAACTACTCTGATTTCATCTCACTCCTGTCAGGATGGCAACTATCAAGAGTACAAACAACAATAAGTGTTGCCAAGGATGTGGGGGAAAAGGCACACTCATACATTGCTGATGGGACTGCAAATTGGTGCAACCAATCTGGAAAGCAGTATGGAGATTCCTTGGAAAACTTGGAATTGAACCATATTTGACCCAGCTATCATCCCACTCCACGGTTTATATCCAAGGGACTTAAAATCAGCATACTACAGGGACACAGCCATATCAGTGTTTATAGCAGCACAATTCACAAAAGCTAAATTATGGAACCAACTTATATGCCCTTTACTAGATGAATAGTTAGGGAAACTTTGGTATATATACAGAATGGAACATTACTCAGCATTAAAAGAGAATAAAATCATGGCATTTGCAGGTAAATGGATGAATTTGGAGAATAAAATGCTAAGTGAAGCAAACCAAAATCAAAAAATCAAAGGCTGAATGTTTTCTTTGATATGAGGATGCTGACTCATAATGGAGTTGGGTGGGTGGAGAGTATGGGAAGAATGGAGGAACTTTAGATAGGGAAAAGGGGAGGGAGGGGAAAGGAGAGGGTAAGGGGGTAGGAACTATGGTGGAATGTGTTAGACATCATTACCCTAAGTACATGTATGAAGACACGAATGGTGTGAAAATACTTTGTGTACAATCAGTGACTTGAAAAATTGTGCTCTATATGTGTAATATGAAATGAATTGCATCCTGCCTCATGTATAACAAATTAGAATAAATAAGTAATTTAATTTTAAAAAGGGTGTCTTTTCTCCAATGTTCAGTTTTGCCACCTTTGTCTAGGATCAGATGACTATATCTGTGTGGAATAATTTGTGTCTTCTATTTTGTACCATTGGTCTATGGGTCTGCTTTTATGCCAGTACCATTACTGTAGCTTTGTAGAATAATTTAAATTCAGATATTGTAAAGCTTCTAGCATTGCTTTTTTGGCTTAGAATTCCTTTGGCTATTCAGGGTCTTTTCTTCTTCCAAATGAATTTTAGAATAATTTTTTGCAGTTCTGTGAAGAATGTCACTAATACTTTGATTGGGGCTGCATTGAATCTGTGTATTGCTTTTGGTCTTATGACTATTTTACCAAAATTAATTCTGCCTATCCATGAACATGGGAGTATTTTTCATCATCTTGTCTTCTTCAATTTCTTAATTTCTTTCTTCGGAGTTGTATAGTTTTCATTGTAGAGGTCTTTCACCTCCTTGGTTAGATTTATTTCCAAGTTTTTTATTTTTCTTTTCTTTTCTATTTTTTCTTTTTTGAGTAGATTTTGAATGAGATTCTTTCCCTCATTTTTTTCTTAGCACATCCATTATTTTTGGTATATAGGAAAGCTATTGATTATTATATGTTTGTTTTGTAAACTGCTACTTTGCCAAATTTGTTTATCAGCTCTAGAAGTCTTCTGGTGGAGCTTTTTGGTCCTTCTATGTATGGCATCATATCATCTGAAAATAGTGATAATTTGACTTCTTCCTTTTCTATTTTTAATCCCTTTATTTTCTTCTCTTGCCTAATAGTTCTGCCAAAAATTTCTAAAACTATATAAAGTATGAGTGATGAGAGTGGATATCCTTATCTTGTCTTGGATTTTAAAGGAAATGCTCTTAGCTTTTCTTTATCAGTCTCATTTACTGTGAGATTGACTTTGCATTTTTCATATATATTTGCCTTTATGATGTTGAGGCTGTTTCCTTCCATCCTTAATTCCTTCAGTGTTTATATCATGTATGGGTGCTGAATTTTGTCAAAACCCTTCTCTGCATTTATTGAGATGACTGAGTGATTTTTGTCCTTAATTCTGTTATATGATAAGTTACTTCTATTGTTTTGCATGTATTATACCATTCTTTAATCTCTGGGATGAAACTAACTTGGTCATGTTGTAAAATCTTAGTATTTGGTCAAACGCAATTTAATAATATGTTATTAAGTATTTTGCATCCAAGTTCATCAGAAATATTGGTCTGTAGTTTTCTTTCTTTGATGTGTCATTATCTGATTTTGGTATGATGGTGATACTAGCTTCAAGGAAGAAATTTGGAAGTTTTCCATCTCTTTTTATTTCATGGAATAAATTGAGGACATTAATTTTTCTTTTAAGGTCTGATATAATTCAACTGACAATCCATCTATGCCTGGTCTTGTGTTTGTTGAAAGGCTTTTTATTACTCCTTCTAATATCATTGCTTATTATTGATCTGCTTAGGTTTTCTATGTCCTCTTGATTCAATGTTGGCAAGTTTACATTTCTAGAAATATATCTATGTCTTCTAGGTTTTATAATTTATTAAAGCATAAATTTTTAAAATATTCTCTAATGATCCTCTGGATTTCTATGAAGTTTATGATGATTTCACCTTTTTCATCTCTAATTTTATTAATTTGTTTTTTCTCTCTTTGCCTTTTGGTTAGTTTGGCTAAGGGCTAATCAATCTTGTTTATCTTTTCAAAAAACCAACCCTTCATACAGTGATGTTTTGTATTGTTTTTTTATTTTTATTATGTAGTTTATTGATTTTATATCTAATCTTAATTTCTTCCTTTTTTCTATGGGTGTTAGAATTGGTTTATTCTTTTTTTCAAGGGCCTTGAGATTCATCATTAGGTTATTTATGTGATGTCTTCCTGATTTTGTTATGTAGGCACTCATAGTTATCAACTTTTCATTTAGAACTGCCTTCATGGTGTTCCTGAGGTTCTGGTATAATGTACCACTATTTTTATTTGGTTACATAAATATTAAATTTCAAATCACCCAGTATTATTAAACTTGGCTCTATCTGAGTCCTTAATTCAAATAGTGTCTATTTTATGTAACTTGAGACCTAAATATTTACTATTCTTATAACTCTTTATTGAATTTTTTGGTGCCAATTTCTAATTTCATTCCATTGTAATCCAATAAGATGCAAGAAATATTTTTGAATTTACTAAGAATTGTTTTGTGGCCTAAAACATGATCTATTTTTAGAAAGTTCCATAAATCACTGAGAAGAATGTATTTTCAACTGCTGTTGGATAAAATATTCTATAGTTGTCTGTTAAGTCCACTTGACTTATACTATTTTCAGTTCCAAAAAGTCTACTGAGTTTATGTCTGGAAGACCTATCGAAAGTTGAGAGAGGTGTAATGAAATTACCCAGTACATTAAACTTGGCTCTTTCTGAGTCCTTAATTGAAATAGTGTCTGTTTTATGTAACTTGAGACCTAATATTTACTATTCTTATAACTCCTTATTGAATTTTTCCCTTTACTAGTTTGAATTGACTTTCTTCTGGCTTGTAGTCTGCTTTGTCAGATATGAGAGTAGTTACTCCTGCTTATTTTGAGGCTCCATTTGCATATATAAATTTCCATCCTTTTACTTTCAGCCTGTGGCTGTCCCTGCCTGTTAGGTTAATATCTTACAAACAACACGTAGTCAGATATTGTTTTTTAACCCATTCTACCATCCTATGTTCTTCACTTGGAGAGTTGAGACCATGCACATTTAATGTCATTATAGAGAGATACTTATTAACTCCTGCCATTTTATTTCTAATTTTTAATTTGCTCCTGTTTCTCACTTTTTTAGCTACTCCTCAAATAAAATTATTTGTTTTTAAGCTCTGGGGTTTGTTTTTTTACTTCTTCTTTGTGAAGTATTTGATATTTTCTGTAGTACTGGCTTAGTAGTCATGAATTATTTTATTTTCTCCTTATCTTGGAAGGTTTTCATTTTCCTTCTATTTTAAGGGATAGTTTTGTTGGATATAGCAGTCTTGGTTGACAGTTATTTTCTTTCAGGGCTTGAAATATATCATCTAAGGCCTTCTGGATTTTAGAGTTTATGCAAAGGAATCGGAAGTAATTCTGATTGGCTATCCTCTAAATGTCAGCTAAAATTTTTCTCTTGAAACTTTTAAAATTCTATCCTTTTTATGTATGTTAGGCATTTTAATTATAATGTAGCATAAAGAGTTTTTTTCTTTTTTTTTCATATCTTATCTACTGGAGTTCTAAATGATTCCTGTGTCTGGATGTTCATCTCTTTCTCAAGTTTTGAAAATTTTTCTGTTGTTATTTCTGTTGCTATTTCCATTCCTTTAGCCTGCATCTCACAACCTTCTTCAATTCTAATGATTCCTAAATTTTCTCTCTTAATGTCATCCAAGTGTTCTTTTGTCTTCTGGTCATGGTTATTTATTTTCTTTAATACAGTCTCGCTGTTCAAGACTGGCCACTTTTTCTTTCAGCTGTAAGATTCTATATTCAGTATAGTTCAATCAACCAGAGAGACTTTAAACTGAACATTTTATTGGATTTATTTTGTGTTTCACTTTCATGACTTCTGTTTGATTCTTTTTTGATACCTTTCTTTATTTGATTTCTCATTCATACCCTGCACTGACTTCCTTAATTCACTCAGTAATTTTTTGGTTATCTTGGAATTCATTAATCACTTTTATAGTCATTCTTTTTAATTCTTTACCTGATATTTTATTCTTTTCAATATTTTTGAGTCAGCTGCTGGTGAATTATGAACTTTAGGAGGTATTGTGGTGCCTTGTTTTTTTATATTTCTTGTACTGTTGTGCTGGGTTTTAAGCATCTATAGAGATGTATTTCTCTTCCACTCTTATATGTGGGCCTTTTTAGGGCACTGTCCTCTCTTTCCAAAGGGTCACAGAGTGATCTATATTAAGACCCCTTATAGGTATGGTATCCTCTCTGTTTTTGCTGTAGCAGTGAATGCCCGTCAATGGAACCTGAGATCCTCCCCTTTATCTGTTACTACTTGGGGCCTAGTTGTTAGTTTGTGGGGGGGTGTATATTCTATTATTTCTATTAACCTATAGCCAAAGTTTGAGAGTGATTAATTTGTGTGTGGAACAGGTGCAATGTCTTTTGCCTGGGTTTAGTATAACAGCAGGTTTTCTATCCTGTGAACTTATAGTGTCCTTGTAGATTCCCAGCACCTCACAGAAAAGGCAGAAACAAACAATAGCAAGCACTGAAGCAAACAATATATACCATTAAAATAAATATCTGATGACTACTATGTCATTTTCAATACTAATTACCACAAAACATTAATGGAGGGATCAGCAATTTCAACAGCAAAAACAACAAATAACTAGATCTGGCATTGAGTTAAGCAGTTGTCAACTATGTCATTGACAGCACTAATAACTGCAACAACATGACGGTGGGGTTATGTAAACAAACAGTTCTAAAAATGGTAAAAATACAATTTATCAAAAGAAAATGTGATAGGAAGGTAGAAGAAAGTTTAGAATTTTCAAAATGTGCATAAAGAGAATACAAAAGAGATGCAGCAAGTCATGGTTACAAAAGAGGAGAAAAAATAGAAAAAACAAAGTAAATGGAGAAAGAAAGAGAGAACAAGAAAATTTGTTAGTGGGAGAAGAAAGGCGAGAAAAAGAAACAAGGAAACCGAACAAAGAAAATAAAATAAAACAAAACAACAATGACCAAATCAAAAACTTTAAGCCTCAAAAGACATGAAAAGATAATGATCTTAAGAAAGGGCTAAAAATGACAAAAAGTAATAAATATGTATTTGTGTATATATCCATGAACCAATCAGCACAGAAAGCACATTTAAAAAAAAAGATTTTAATGAAAAAAATGGAAGAATTATCTCCACTGAGGTAACCAAACAGTGAATGATGATGGATGATGATGATTGCTTAGGCCCAACTCTTCTTCTTTCCAATTCTTCTTGGGGTACATATGGAGAGAGAGCAAGTCTGGGGGTTGTTAACTTCCTTTTTGTGTTTCTCACTGAGTGGCCAGCTGGAGTGACCTAAAACTGAAGCTGGTTGAAACATCTCTCAGTTTCCCTTTTCACTTGTATGATAGGATGGAATAGGAAATACTATTGATTGGAGTTTTGTCAGGACAGACCAGATCAATGCACTCCCAGGGAGTAGTGTCTGCAGAGTTCTATGAGGAGAATTCTGGTGGCTGAGGCTTAGGTCAATCAGGGGCTTTGTTGGGTAGTTTCTTTTCTAAAGAGAGTAGATCTACACACCCCAGGCAGATACCAACCTCTGCTGGGATTCTGGATAACAGAAACCTCCCAAGAATTCTACTTGCAGGTGAATGGGAGTCAACCCTACACACACACTACTGCCCATGAATAAGGTCTTTTCAAGCTTAGTCCCTGAGTGTATTCACACCCACCTGTTCAGTACCCCATCCCCATTCAGCTAGTCATGTGACTGTCAGAATCAAAAGGATAGCAACTTACACTCCCCTCCATTTGTGTGACTTGAATCCCCCTGAATAAAATCTCTTCTGTGCTTGTTTCACTCACATTCTGCTGTGCTACACAGTAGGTGCTGGCTGGGGCAGTGTGGCCATGTTTGCTGATTTCCGAGTTCTCACAGCAGCAAGCTGCAGCATAGCCATCCTCAAGATGACTCCCCTGTCTCAGTTTTCCACTTGCCAGTTGAGAAATACACAGCACTTTTCATACATCAGTTCACTGTGCAGCCTTTAGATCAACTAAGTTCAGGTTGTTTTTCTGATCTACAGATTTTTCCCTGCCAAAATCTGTCCATTATGTTTTCCTTTGTTTGTGTTATTCCTCCCCTCCGTGGTGAACCAGCGCCACTACCATTGCCACGACCAGTTTGGTTCCAATGGATTCTTTCTTGTTATTTATTCAACGCTCACAAATTTTGGAGTCTCTAAGACACTTTGTTAAGTATGAAATTTCAGTGAATTCCCTTTTTCACCCATCTTGCTGAGAGGCAGTACTCCCACTGCTTGAATCCCAAACCATGGAGCAGCTAGAAATGCAGCTTTCCCCTAATTTGCCATCTTGAATCTGACAGTGAATTTAACACTTCCCAAATTTAATATCCTGTCCTGTGCCAAACTCTACAACTCAATAGGGTTTTGCTGTCACTTATTGCAGTCCAAGACCTAGAGATACAGAATGAATAGGAACATAGTTCACGTTCTTAGGAAGCTCACAGGTTGGTAGAAGAGAATGAAATTGGAGGCAGATGGGTATGAGGTTATAGGAATGCAGTGACTTAAACCCTAATTTATGGATGAATAAAATAGACATCAATTTATGTGACTGCTAGGTTTCTGAACCTGCTCCTTTTCCTGGAACTGTCCCTCATACACAAAAGAGGGCTCCCAGTGGCCTCACTTACCACTGACCATAGTTAGAAACACCTAAGCCAACCAGAGCCTCTCAGATTTAGAAACTGAGTGAATGGAACACAAGACATGGGGGCAGAGCTGAGACGCTCCAGAAACTTCCCATGTCCTGGCCTTCTGAGAAACCCAGAGCTTCAGCTTTTGGAAGCATTCTGAATTATTTCTATCCTCCCACCTTAGGCTTAACTAGTCAAAACCGATTGCTCTTGTTTACAACCTAAACAACAGTGTATAATTCAAAACACATCATATCATCCCTTTATCTACTTATAGAAAAGAATGAAGCACTAAAAATTTTTAAAAAATGGCATAACAAGAAAGCAAAAACCTTTTATAAAAATCCATTCAGAGAAAACAAAAAACAATGAATTTGAAAGTGAGCAAATATTTCCTTCAGTTTGTTTCTTCATTCACCACCCCCAATTTCTCTTTTTCCTCCACATTCATATCACATGACAATACTATATTCCAGATCATTGGTGTTCAGCACTCTTAGTACACTATAATAATCTGTAGAGTATTTTGTTAATCTCTATTGCTCGTCTTCTCCCTCCAGACTTTTCTGACTCAATAGTCCCAGAAAAGGGCCATCCATAATTTTTAAGAGCTGAAAAAATTATATTAACACATGACCACAATGGAGAGTCCCTCAGGCTAGTAGTTTTGCGAAGTCATGCACTTCAAGGACCAAACAAAATCTATGGACTTACCCTCCAGAAAAATGCATAAATGCCTTTTATTCTGCTTTTAATATCAGGAGGTACACAAATGCTCGCAAGTCCATTTGCAACCCTTAGTTAACAATGCTGTTTCCATACACATTTAGGCAATGAACATGCAGAGGTAAGAATTTAAAAATAAAGCATACCAACTGTCCTAGAACAACTCATTTTAGGAAAAAGTCATAGAGATATGAACCAATAATTTTTCTCAGACCCACACAATATAATTCAGATTTCTTCTAACTGACCTTCAGTAGTCTTCCAGATCCTTCTCTCATGTTAAGTATAAATAAGTATTTAACTACCTTAGAACTGACAAGAGTTTAGATAGATCCAACTTTTAAGCTAATACATTTGTCAAAAATTACAGTTTGAGTCCTTTCAGCACTGAATAATTTTGTTAATTATGCAAATGTTTATTCATTCATTAATTGGATTAACACAAATTGCCTTGTATTTTCTAAGAACTTGCTTTATAAGTATGCTTAACTGTTGAGTTTGTATAAAATCCTGGATGGTGGGAAACGCAGAGGCAATGTCTGATGCAGTGTATCGGATAAACTCTTTCTAAGCTTGACTGAATCTCCTGGTTCTTGATGCAAGTTGCACCTTCCAGAAAAACTGCCCACTTGGCAAGTCATGAACACTCACTGGCCCTGAAGACTTGGGGGTCTTAAGTGTAATGGTAGCAGCATAGGAAGCAGAGACCTCACACGTGGGCCTCAGTCCCAGCTCAGTCTTCTAATTGCATGAACCTGGATGATTTGTTTAATTGTTTTTAATCTCCAGTCTTTATCCATAAGGCAATGGCAAAGACCACATTCCTAATGGGCAATCCATAGCATGCAATGAGACAGAATAAATAAGAACATCTTTATCAATTATACATGGCTATACACATGGTATGATTGGAGGCGGCCTAACATAAAGATCTGAGAGGGACGGAGTTTTAGAATGGGATAAACCTAACCCCTGTCATTTAATAGCAATGTGAGACTGGGAAAATCATCTCACCATTATGAGCCTTATTTTACTCTTCTATAAAGTGGAATTGACCTGGGGATGTAGCTCAGTTGGTAGACTGCTTGCCTCACATGCACTAAGGCCCTGGGTTCAATCCCCATGCACCACACACACACACACAAAAATACCTATGAAGTAGGATTGCTTTCATTATAAGACTGTTTTGAGGATTGTATGAGAAATGCTTAGCATAGTTTGATCTGTAATATGCTCTCAAAATATATTAATTGTTATTTTTAGTATTAACTGCTATTAATATTAATTTTTTAGCAGTAGAGAAAGGTTTATACTAATCTAGAATATTCTCTTACTCACATCTCAAGGGACACATTGCATGCCACTCATTTGCAAAAATGGTCCATGTTAGGTGAGCCCTTTGTGGTCCTGAAACTGGCCACAGGAAATTTAATACCCATCCTAGCCTCATTAGAACAGAGCTTAAATGATGTTCTTGACATAGGAGTAACTTCTCCAAGGCCTATCATAGTCAAAGCAAATGGTAGAGAAGCAGCTGATGACCTAAGGGAGTCTGCTTCCTAACAAAGAGTCTCACTTGAAGTCTAATTTAAAGTGGTGGTATTAGGGTAATTTTTCCTATCACTTTTCAAATTCTTAGAACTTAAATGGTGATAAAAACTCTACTTCAAAAAATAATTGTATTTTTAAGCAGCTGCTTATAGTTTAAGAAAGTTTCTTCTCTCCTCTAAAAGGGCTAATAGCTTAATGCAAAAACATCTGGCAATTACCTTGGACACTGACATCAATCCCTCAGGCAATGAAACTTTGAATATTCCACTAGGAAATAAAGATCACAGTGACATCTGACTGCTTGTATGCTAGGATTGTTCTGACCCTGAATTTTTGTAATAACCATGAATCCATGATAGACATGTTGTCTGACTGCAGCAGAGCTCTGATAAGTCCATCTAAGCAATTTCCCTAGACTGCTGAGACAAAAACATTTATTGATCACTAGTGGCTAAGCCACTAGGATCACCCCTGGGAGAAAATGATGAAAAGATATATACATGGTCCATAGCGTCATGTTTTTAGTGTCTAGAATTTTTAATTCAAATACAGAGAGCTGAGACCTGATGCTTAAGGTTAGAATGTTGAAAGACCATCTAAGAAGCTTTGAACTTGACTATATTTGAAGACAAGGTTTAATTGAAAGTTTATTTAGTATCTCTTTCATTGAAAGCTTTACAACCACTCACCTTCTAAGAATAATTTCACACATACACACACACACACACACACACACACACACACACACACACACACTCACAAATCCCATGGTGCTGAAATTGATCTTAAGAGCAATATCAACCTTCCGAGAGACAGAATAACACAGAAATACCTACCTGATTCCAAATATTTCCCTAGTAACTTATGGTGCCAGACATTAACACCATTGAGTTACTTCCTTCAAGCTCATCATTTTCTGCAGGATCACTGACAAACACAGCATAACCCATTTACACCTCATCGCAACTCGGGGATCAGTTTTCCTATTATCTGGCAAAGAATGGAACACCACTGAAATGGTCAGAGGGACAAACTGATATTTTCAATGTTATCTGATAGGGACAGGTCTCAGCACTCAGTTTCAGAAAAACTTGAGGGCAGAGGGACACCCGGGGACCGGCATGGATGGCAAACTGCATCTTTTTCACAGGTGTGTCAGCACTGCTAGAGATGTCATTCAGTCCAAAGTAGGAGCATCTTTGTCCTTGACTCTTCTGTTTACCCAATCAGAGTCCTTTCCAGCCAAGTCCAGATGTAGGCTCCGGATTTCTCTTCATTTCTCCACCCACAGAAAATCATTGCAATCACCTGAACTGGAAGGGGGCAGAAACACAGTTACCTTCCCACATCATCTTCTTCACTTCTCCTTCAGGAAAATTTTCAGGCTAATTTTTTTCAGGAAAAAAGTAGTATTTCTCTTGTTTGAAAACATTCTGAGAAGAAAATGAAATAGAAATTGAAGACTGTTTCCATTCTTAAGGCTTTGGTAAATGATTTGTTTTTCGAAATTTCTTCCTGGGACTTATATCATTTTCCTCCCACCTTACCTCTCCTGTGTCCATTTTGGAGAAAAGCACCTCATTTATCTTTGGGAGACAGTAATGCAGAAACTGTAACTGAGCAGATTTCCCCTTGAGGATCAAAATATTTGTGTTAAATGAAATGAGAAATCTGCTAAGTGGCGGCATGGATCCCCCAGGGAAGGATATTTTGTAATTTTGAAAAATTCCTACTGAAATTCTTCTCTTGCCAAGAAAAGAGGAATGATTTCTATTAAAATTACTTCATGTCTGAATTACTCTCTGCCCCTCGGGAACATATAACATTACAGCTTTTATACTCAGTAATTTAGAAGGACGGGGGACACCTTATTTGGAAAGCATGCAGACTTAACATGAAATGTTGAGTATTAAGTATTTTCACCACAAAAGTCTCCTTTTGAAAATTCTGCACTTAAACTGTTCAAATTAAAGCTCGTTTTCTGAACTGGTTTCTATGATTGTCTGTGTAAGTTCTTTTAACTTTCTACCCTTATCTCACCATTCCCTGAAGCTACAGAGAAAATCTTTTGATTGTTGTTCAAGAGTTGTACCTTTTACAGAAAGCAGGATAGAAGACATCATTTTAATAAGATCCTTGGGTGCTTTGAAGCAGTCAACTCAGTAACTTTTATTAAGACATATGCATATGCTTCTGTATATATTAATTGTGGGCCTAGAGTAAAGGCTTGGAAGATGCACAAAAAATAAAAAGGTTTAAACTCATGGACCAAATCTGATAAAGTATTCAGGATTCCACTGGCACTGTGTTAGGAAAGATTCTGAAACCAAATTCAAGTTCAGAAGAAAAAGGAAGTGGCAGGTACAGTGAGTATCCTACCATGATTCCAGCTGGCCAGTTCTAAAGCACAAGCACCAAACAATTGCCATCCACGATACCTGTTAAATCTCAGCAAAAGTGGTCTCTGGTTAGCAAAATTAGAGTTGTTTTCTGTGTTTCTTGATTTTCCATAGTAAATACATACTGTTTTTGTAATAGCATGTGTTGGTTAGCTTTTTGTAACTGTGACCACAATACCTGACATGAACAACTTAGGTGAAGAAAAGTTTATTTTGATTCAGATTCAGAGGTTCAGTCCAGGATCAGCTAACTCCATTGCTTTGGGTCTACCATCATGGCAGAAGGGCATGATAGAGAAAAGCTACTCACCTCATGGCAGCCAAGAAGTAGAGAGAGAGAGAAGAAAGAAGGAAAATAAAAGCAAGGAGAAGAGAGGGGAAGAGAAGGTGAAAGAGGAAGGAAGGAAGGAAGGAAGGAAGGAGGGAGGGGGAGGGCAGGAGGGAGGGAGGGAGAGAGAGAGGGAAGGAAGGAAGGAGGGAAGGAAGGAATAGATAAATAAGAGGAAAGAAAAGAAAATGGAAGAGCCAGGGACAAACAAAGTTCAAGCCATGTTCCTGGTGACCTACTTCCTCCAGCCATGTCCCACCTGCCTACAGTTGCTACTCAGTAGTCCTTTCAAATCATTAATTCATCAAGTGGATTAATCCATGGATGAGGTTACAACTTTCATAATATAATCATTTCACCTTTGAACATTGCTGCATTCCTTTACACATGAGCTTTAGGGGAGTTATTAAGGATCCAAACCATAACATAAGATTATAATAACTCTTTTTTAGTTTTTATTTTAACAACTTAAAAAAATTGATTTGACCATTTTTCCCTGAATTGTCTCAAAGCTTAGGCAAAGTCACTAAATTATCTTCTTTGTGCCCTGTCCAAAAAAAAAAAAAAAAAAAGTCATCTTTGGGACCAATAAAAAGTCTGGCAAGGGTGTAAAGTCCATCTCTTTGTGTTAAAAGTCAGTCGTTCTTTAGAATATTAATTAATTACTAATTATTTGAGCTATCCTGAGGCATACTCATAGACTTTACTGAGGCAGAGTTCCTAACATTATTGCTTTGTTAATGGGCTTGAGCTAAGTAGAAGCAGATGGGGAAGGACTGCACAGCAAAGCTGTGAGAGTACAAACACTCCAGAACAAGGAGGTCATTGATTTATGTTTTTCTGCTCTTACTCTCTCTCTCCTCTCTCATGGCAATGATTTTTGTTTTTCTGCAGTATATTTATCTGTCTGTGACTGCCTTGCTTTCCTGAACACAATTCCCTTCATATCCATCCATGTTGCATATTGCAAAATATTCTTTTTATAAAGCTGGATAATATCTCAATGCATGTATATACCCTATTTTCTTCATCCATATATGTTGTCTCCATATCTTGGCTATTGTGAACAATGAACACGGGCTTGTTGTGAGTGTGTCTTTGAGATCCGGATTTCAATTCTTTGGGATAAATACCCAGCAGTGGGATTGCTGGATCATATAGTAGTTTTATTTTTAATTTATTTTGTGCAATTTCCATACTGATTTTCCATAGTGCCCTTACCATTTGCCTTCCACCAATAGCATACAGGGGTTTCAGTTTCTCCATGTCTTGGTCAACACTTGTGGTGTTTCGTTTCTCTGATGATAGCCATTCTCACATGTGTGAGGTACTCTCTCTTTGTGGTTCCGATTCATATTTCCTGATTATTAGTGACACTGAGTGTCTGCTTTTTCCAAAATGTTTCTTAGGTGTGGAGGAGTGTCAGTCACTAAAGAAATTCATAAACAGAGCTCATGGTGTGAATGGAATTGGTGCCTACTGATGCATAAGGTGGTTTCTGAGAAAGGTAAGGGTTTGCAGAAGAGAGACACTTCACGTTTATTGGCTAACCTGAAATGGTTTGTTTCTAAGCAGGAAAATCACAGGTTTCACAGAAAAAAGATAAAAATGAGCCAAAACGGATTTTGTATCTATGGCTCTTGTGCAAGTCAATGAAGATCCTAACAACACTCCAATTATATCTCAGAATAAGAGTAAGGAATGGCCAACACAAAGACTATAAAGCAGTCCATCTAAGAAGTCTGCATAGAAATTATTAAAATTAATGATGTGGGCAGCTGGCAGGTAAGGTACCCACTCCAATATAAGCCAAGCTCTTTCTAGTTGTATTTTTTTTTCTTTAGAATTCTGCTTCAATCCATTGAATTGGATTATTTAAATGAAATACACTTAATAAGTTCCCATGGGCATTACTTGATACTTCTTTACTATTCTTTTTACCATTTTTTTGTATTAGATTTAACACCTGGGTAATACTAAGTGCCATGGTTACCATAAATTATAGGAGACTAAATAAATATTTGAGAGAGCAGGAGAGATTTGATTAAATTGCTGAAAATGAAAGGTTGAGTACTATTTCCCGCACCAAATAGACTTTCTTGCTTGAGTGTACACTGCCAAAGGTGGATTTAGTTTTCATAGCCCAGACATTTTCTAAATGGGTAAATTGCCAGCATGACCACTTCCGTTTTTCCTTCATGTTTAAGTCTCAGCATATTTTTTACCCTTTGACTTTAATCCAAGTTGGTAAATTATGGCCAAGAATTAAAAGCTTGATAATAAAGGGTTGTAGTAATAGCACTTTATTGCAAAATCTACCCGAAATAAGCAGGAATATTTATATTTTAAATGTGGGTTTTAGGCACATGAAAGAGAATTATGATATACGTCAAAAGTAGAGACCTTTTTGATAAGTGATCTTGAATGGAGGATTTCACTTAAGATGAATTAATAATATGATAGCAATGTCGGGAAATTTGGAACAAGCAAAAAAGTTTACCAGGTGCCTCCAAAGGAAAATATGCAGTGTTTAGAGCAATTAATTTCAATATTCCTGCTTTATAAACTAATCTGTTCTTTGAATCCCCCCTTTGAACTGTTTATACTCATTTAATAATGCGTTAAATAAAATCATTGGCACATATTCATTTTATATCTCTGTAAAAGCCATGAGTTTTTTAATATCTTTTTAAAAAATTATTCTTTCCCAGTGTTAATAACTAATATATAATGTGCTTATTGTGCTTAATTCTGCATCTGTATTTTCTTATTTAACCTATATAACCATATATACAAAATTATTTCTCCTTTAAAAAGATGAATTGAATGAGTCTTCGAGAGGTCAAGTAATGCACCCACCTAAGAAATTAGATTGGAATTCAGAGAAGTATCCTCTGTCACCCAGAAAAATGTACAAATTTCTGATCAGTCCTCCCTCACCTCCAACTAGATGAGTTCATTATGCAGAATTATTTCCCTTTTGATAGCATATTCTCCCAGAGTGCATCCCAATCCACATACCTGTTCACAATCTCACCAATTCACACCATTCTCCAGTAGTTGACAACACAGGGCATCTCCCCAAGATGGCCATATTTCCAAGGAGACAGGGAAGGAACAATGATAGGAAGAAGTAAGAGCTTTGAAATTTGGTAGATGGAACAAGGGAGAAACAATTACAGAATTTGCAGATACCTGAAGTCTTCTCTGAAATATATTAGCAAGCAACTGTATAGCAATACAAGGGCATGCAGTGGAACATGGTGTTCAGGACCTGATATTTACTCAGGACTCTACTCCTGAGAAATGTTCCCAAGTGCCCTATGGCTCTATAGGCCTCTGTTCTGGACTCAGATTCTGTAGTCGCCCATGTGCAGTCATTTTACTGTCCCAAATGGAAAGTTTTATTGGAACTGATGAGCTGTGAGATCTAGGTAGATATGTTGATCATTCTGAACCCAACTTTCCTCAGGAAAAAAAGCAAACAGTAATGGAGATGCCTCTCAGCTTTAAAAGGAATAATTTCTATAATTAGTCTTTATCATTAAGTGAAAAACAAATGCAAATGTTAAATGAAAGATAAGTCTTTTTTAGGAATTCTAAAAGAATTATTTACTTCTTCATTTATTTTATTTATTTAAAAATAATTTCATTCCAAGAGGAAGCTGAGCTTTCTTACTGGATTTTTTTTGTAGCAGTCATTAGTAACCCACTTTATTGTCTGTAGAAGAGTCTGGGTGCTGGCTTTTGCAAGTACATATGTTATCTCTGCCATTTCATAGTAAATATTTCCCAAATCAGGAATATTTCATGCCTGTGAACGGATAGGTACCAAAGACAAAAATGACATTAACAATGTTCCCTTCCCAATTCTGCTCCCCAACGCCTACCTAATTACTATTTTCTATTATAGAGAATGTCACATGGCAGGAAAAATATCTCTAAACAGCAATCATACAAAGTTGACCATTAAAGAGGGATCAGCTTCTCCTTCTAAGACCTAATTCAAAATTCTGGGGAAAAGAATAGGCCAAGCTTGGGTCAGATGGCCACTTCTTGATCAACTATGCCTATAATCTGGGCACATCCATCTGTTGGAATGTGTGTTCTCCTCTCCTCCAATCAACTGTAACCTGGAGACAAAGCCAGTCTGTGCAGAATATCCAACAGGGGCCACGTGCTGTAAACTGAGGTGTGAGGAAGGGAAGACTAATAGAAAACAAGGAATGGCATAACAAGTGAAAATACATCCCTGTAAGTTCCATTAAAGGAACCATTATTAAATAATGCAGCGTTCATAAAAAATTAAATTAAGTAATACAATTAACGTCATTATAATCCCAAGCTAGAGGCTTCATGTGTTCCCTCAGTCCATGGGGACATTTTGACACAATAAAAAGTGATAAGACTATATTCTCTCCTATAATCAAAATCTTTCTTTTCTTCTCTTAGGGCTTTGGTATGTGATCCAATATAAGTCTCCACACATTTTTTTAAAGAGTTCTTTATCTATTTTCTCAGAATTTTTCTTTTGATTCTTGGACTTAATTTATCCCATAAAGCGTATTGGAACATCAATGCATATCCTTGTTTTTGCAATTGTTCTCTCTGCACAATTAAGCATAATAATTAAAGTATCCTTTTTGTCTGAAAGGCAATTATAGTACAACTTTGAAAACATGGGACAATAATATTGAATAACATTGCATTTGTCAGTGAGGTTACTAAGTGGGCAATAGATTTTAGAAAGCAAATAGTCTTTTCTTTGTAAACAGATCACTATTGAGGTTACTTAAATGACTATAATAGGTCCCATATACCACTGGCAGCCACAGCTAGTTTTTCTAGTTTGCTGTGTTTATATTCCTTTATAAGAAATGAATACTTTGTGGTAATTGGCACACATCCATTGATGTATTGATGAAAAATGAATCTACAACCACTTGGAAATCAGCAGACAGCCAAGAAAAAAAGCATAAAGCATTAAAGATTTTTAAAAAATGTATAGTATTTGAAAGAAGATCATAGAGTCAAAATGAGAGATGATGCAGTATCAAATGTTTAACTATAATCAAATGCAAATTCGAAGATGATAATGGCTGCTGCAAAGTAGCTGTGTAATAAATGTAGTAATCACTCACTATCATAGTTTGGATCTTAAATGTCCTCCAAAGGACAATGGGCTAAAGGCTTGGTTTTGAGCCCATGGCATTATTGGGAGGTGGGGCTTGGAGGAAGAAAGTTAGATCATTGGGGGTGTGCCCCAGAAGAGATATTGAGACTCCTGCTCCTTCTCTTCCTTTCTCTTTTGCTTTCAGTCACAATGGGGTGAGTGGCTTCCTTACCCATGTGCCCCTGCCATAATGTACAGGGCCCAAAAGCAATGAGACCAAGTGACGATGGAACTAAAACTTTAAAACTATCAGCCAAAATAAATCTTTCTTTCTTATAAATTGATTATCTCAGGTATTTTGTCACTGCCATGGAAAACTGACTAACACACTGATAAACTACAATTTTAAAATAACTTTAGCTTTCCTTCATCACATTTATCTGTCTCCTTTACTCCCCACTAAAAATAGCTTCCATAAGGACAAAGATATTATCAATATTGTTCATTGCAGAATCTGAAATAATGACCAACAAGTGATAATTTTTTCTTTACAATTTTCATTGGTACACATACAAAGAAGCACAATACACATACAAAGAAGCACACATATCATAGGTTTGAAGTCCATTGGATTTTCCCAAACTGAACATATCTACGTAAACAGAAGTAAGATCAGAAAACAAAACACTACCAGCACCTCAAAAATGCCCTGTACCCTTTCTCTTATCAACCCTGATGAAGGTAACAACCATCCCTCTTCTAAAAACTAATTTAGTTTTGCTTAATTTTGTACTCTATATAATATAAATGGAATCACATAATATGTTTTGTGTATGGCTTCTTTCATGATACACATTTCTACTGGATACATACCTAGGAATGGAATTATTATATTGAAGAATAATCACATCTAGATATTTTTAGGCATAAATACCTATTCAATAAATTAATTATCTGAACTTTAAAAGAAACTATATTTTAATTGAATTTGAGGCAAAGTTAATGTAGTTCAACACCTTGATTTCCACATGAGGGAACTAAAGGCCAAGTTCATTTCAGAATAGAATGCATGCTGCTACCAACTAGCTGTGTGGCCTTGAGCAAGATTTCTCTGTCCTCAATTTCTTTACAAAATCAAGGAAATTGAATAAGATAATCTCAAAATCACTTCCACATTCAAGTTCTAAAATTCTGTAACTCACTTTGGGTATCAGAGCCATGACTAGAAGCCATGTTTCCAAACTTATATCTAATATCCTTTATTTCATATCAGCCTTTATTTTAGTGATACTCATTATTGATTTAACTGGTTATTATAAATGTTAATAATTAATTGTATTATGTAATATTTATTGAATCCTTTTTCCAAGTGCTTTTCATGTAATAACTCATCAGATCTACACAAGAACCCATAAGGAGTTATTATAACTATCCCTACTTATGAAGAAGGAAACTGAGGCACAGAATGGATAAATGCTCAGTCTAATAGGTTCACACAGCAGTTAAGTAATCGAGCTAGGTTGTTTTGGACACCATGCACAGCTAACAACTTTATATTTAACAAACCCAAAGAGCACCCAATATCAAATATTTGCCTTAACTTATAAATGTTTCTAGCCACTTGATCCAACAGAATCTTGTTTCTCCCTTGATTACTGTATATGAGTTGGGACAGATATTATCTGAAATAAGCTGCTCTATAGCAATGAAGTCTGTGAGGTATTTCTAACCTGTTCTTAGCACTCTGAGAATTAGGTTCTTCACTGAAATCATCTAAGATCCTCTGAGGTTGATTTCTGTCTTCTACAACACTTGAATGAGTTTCTTGGGATTTTATGAAGGCAGTGAAATTAAAAATTAAAACATCATGAACGACAGAAGCCATATAGGAAAGAATGCCAAAGAAATTAGTAAAACTCTGCTAAAGAAGTTAGTGAAACTATCAGAAACTGTAAATATTATGTGTCAGATATCTGATATTAATATCAAAGTTAATATTAATATCTTATATTTATACCTAAGTTATCTAATAAGAAGCTGAAAAGCCTTTAATCATATAGTAGATGAAATATCTCTCGCCTCATCGAACTTAGATTTTTATTTCAATATTTTTGGGGCCCTTTTCATTGGAAAAATAAAGTGTTTCACTGGCTTTAAAATTCCAGTTTCTTACGTTCTAGGTTCCTTGTCATTCCTTTAAGAGAATTCTGAAGTCTTATCTGAAATTGTTCTAATTGCTAACTTTTAATGACACATTACTCATTAGTAGATTTGTATTAATTAATTAGTTAATTTATATACTTATATATAGATAGACACACACACACACACACATATATATATATATATATATATATATATATATATATATAGCCTGGCTATCTATCACTCAATCTGACATATTACACCAAAAGACAGACAGATTTGGAGACAGATGGAACCTAAGTCATATGAAAGGTGGGTCACTGGAATGAAAACCACATATAATATATATATATATATATATATATATATATATATAGAGAGAGAGAGAGAGAGAGAGAGAGAGAGAGAGAGAGATCTGGGGATCAAACCTAGAGCCTCACCACTGCTGGGCAAGGGTTCCACTGCTGAGCCACACCCTCAGCCCCCATCTGCTGATTTTTAAGAAGGCTTTGCTTTCAATGACAATATAGCTAAGGAGCAGTTTGTTATGTAGAAATCATCTCTTTCTGCCTACATGTAATGACCTATGGTTCACAGACTCTTTCTGTAACTGATATAAACTCACCTATAACTGGTCTTCTGAACAAATTCAGCCATAGTTCACATATAACCTAGCTTCAATGTTAAAGTGGGAGTGTTAGGTAAGGAATGGACCTTACTCTGTAAACCTGGGGTACAGAAATGTTTCTTAGGTTTCTTTTCTTCCTGCCCTTATAAACACCATTTAGATAATTCAATCATGCACCAAACACATGCATAACCCTAATTGCTACATAATCTCTTCTCAAAATTTATTCAAATGTTTACCACATGAACAAGATTGACTTTGCTCTTGTAAGTATTCAGGATGGCTGTCCTACATCTCCATTTTGCCTTGGTATATATAACCTGGCAAATGGCTTCAGGTCTCCATCTAAAGCCATATAAAAAAGTATCTCAGCAAAAGAGGCAGTCATGAAGTTTTCCCTCTCCTAGTTCATTTCCAACATCTACATTCATGCTCCAAGTGCAGTCCCAGCAAAAGTTAACTGTAGGTACTTCTAGTACTTTCCTGATACTTGTGGTTAGGCCATTAGTACATCTGCACCTCAGTCATTAGCAATTGGTTATGCAATTACTGAACACATGTGCACTAACCAGTGAATAAGTGACCAGTAGGAATTTTTAAAATATTTTTTAGTTGTAGTTGGACACAAAATCTTTATTTTATTTATTCTTTATGAGGTGCTGAAGATCAAACCCAGTGCCTCACATGTGCTAGGCAAGTGCACTACAGCTAAGCCACATCCCCAGCCCCAGACCAGTAGGAATTTTGATTAGAAGCTTTCTAGTTCTATAAAATCCCAAAAGAGATCGCAGGAAGCCATGATCATTATGAGTTCAAAGGTTGCACAATTACAGGTCAGCCCACCAGAAGAACCATTTCTAGATTCCTTTTCTTGGCAGCATTTTGGAAGACATATCTAGACCAATAATATCTATGCAATAGGACCAAGAAGAAAGGGGTAATCAGCAACACTGTGACAGCTAGCTAAGGTCTCCATCAGTTAATAGTACACGTTCTATTCTATGAGTATATTCTATGAGTATAACATACCTCATTATAATAACCTATTTTTACATAAAGTAATTACACTCCTCTTGTTAAAATGCATGCTGTTGGCATTGTTGTCTTTGCTTCCTAAAATAAATACAGGAAAAGTCAATCTTTATGATTTGGAGGGAAAATAAAACACTGAGATCATAATCAAATCTCTTAACAACAAGATATAAACGAAGGGACAAAGGCAGAGTGGTTGCATTAAGATCCCTTCCCCACACTTTGGAAGCCTATCTATCACTCAATCTGACGTATTGCACCAAAAGACAGATTTGGAGGCAGATGGAACCTAAGTCATATTAATGGTGGGTCACTGGAATGAAAACCACAGAACTCTTGATGCTGAGATCCCTGAGGACTGCCCTGGTTCTGGCTCATCCTAAATGTGATTTTTTCGACAGAGCAGTATAGATCAGGAGAGGAAGCTATGGCTTTGGGAGAAGGTACAGTTAAAAATAAAATATGTATAGTCAGTGACATTGGAGGAACATTTTGAGTCATTAAGTTCATGTGTAAATATAGTTACAACAGTAAGAGGAAACTACAGACTGTCCAACGTGAAATGAAATGAGACCCCACCATCATGAATGAAGTTTGACCAAATGTTTTTGTGTGACTCATTTCTTTTTGTCCTGGACACAGGAATCTTCCCCACAGTAAAGATATTACACAAAGTAAAACAAATCATAAAAACATACTAAAAATAAAGTTAAATAGAAGAGGTCTGGAAACAAGCATGGGTGGAATAAGTTGCACAAAATAAAAAGAAGTCAGCAAGCATAAGAATTTGAAATTTAAGTTAACATAGCCTGCATTTTGGAGAGTCTTTTGGGTACCACTGACCAGTGAAATTCTACCATTGTCTTCAGTAATGTCTAAGGAGATAATAAATCATATACTTCCGTAATATTTCCTCCTTGTCAAGAGTGCTGCTTGAACTACCAAGGACAGGAAGAAGAAAAGAGCTTTCTTCAGGAGCCTTGTATGTGTTCACTCATACAGGATTTGCTGTAAAAGAGTCGTTGCTTCTTAGTCTTATCTGTGCATGCACAAAACCATCTGAGGGTTAGGCCTACCTAAAGAGTAGAACAGATTTCATATTCTGTGTACCCTCCAAATTTCATAAGATCTATACACTTTCTTTTTTTAATATATTTTTTTAGTTGTAGTTGAACACAATATCTTTATTTTACTTTTATGTGGTGCTGAGGATTGAACCCAGGGCCTTGCACATGCTAGGTGAGCACTCTACCACTGAGCCACAACCCCATCCCCTAGTTCTATACACTTTCAATTGATCTTCTGTTATTTTAACTAGATTGATTGGGTTGCTCTTTTTATTTTTTTGACAAGTAAGCCATTTCTAACAACAACAAAAAAAATGGGGTCTGAGAAGAAGGCAAATTCTTGCGTTAAAAAAAAATAAACATATTATTTAAATTTCCATCAGAACACAGAAAATACTCTAGATTTTTGAAACAGACAGAATTTAATCTGGGAACGCAGGTGATGAAAGAACTTAGGAGCCAAGCAGGAGATGGTGATGTGACCCAGGGTTTGGCTACATCTAGCCACTGGCAACTTAGGTTGGTAGAATACAGAGAAGAAGTTGTGGTTTCAAATCCAGGAACTGTCATCATGGACAAGCAATTAGAAACCTTCTTGGGCCTCTCCCATGGGACTATGAAGAGAGGTTCTTCCAGCAGGACTCACAGAAGATGCACAGAGATTCCACCAAAGATGCCACAAAGAGCAGAGAGGGGAACAGGAATATCCTGGCTTTTCTCCCTCTTCATTTTCTCTTTTACTCTTATATACAATTAGAGGAAACTACACAGATACTATAGGACTAGGGGCCTGAGAAATGCAGTTTCTTATAATAGAGAACAGGGCAAAGAAAGAGAGTATGGATCTGCAAATAAGCAGATGAAGATCTGTCCCCCATGTGGGTTCCAGGAAACAGTTTGAATCATCACACTAATAAACATAACATCCAGCAACAATTTGGGATGATCTTGGAGGCATACGAACATAATTTTAATTCATGTGATTCTCTGTATATCTTTCTTTTTACCCATTTCTTCAGATCCTCAGCATTTTGCCTCAAGGATTTTTGCAAGACAGAAATCATAAGTTACTTGAAATCATAAGCTCTTATATAAAACAAATGCTTCAACTAGTTGCATATATTATACTGAAGATGCCAGAGGAGGAAAAGAAGAGAGGGATGCACCTATATGAGCAGCAGCAGCAAAAGAAGGATAATTCCAAACATTGCAAAGAGGACTGAACACAGATGCACTGGAGCATCAAAGACCCACACATTGTTTTGAGGTGATACTCCAGGGAGGAAGCAGACCCTCAGGAGTGAGGAAGGGGATGCGTGGTATCTCAATGAGTCATGAAGCCTAAACACAAGAAATCCCTGCCTTGCCAAAGAGTCCCATTTCTTAAACAGAGGCCAAATATGGCATAGCTTTCAGATGCAAAGGATGTGCAAGCTGAGGTACCATGTGATCAAAAGGAACCAATAGGTTTGGCTAATTCCTATCCCAGCCTGCCCTACTCTGACTTAACCTCCCTACCCATGTTGGTCCCACAAGAAAATAAACAGCACAATCAAAGAAGTCTGATTATAAGAATTTAACAATGGGACTATGTACTTAAATAAAATGAAAGCAATCAACAAGTATGATAAGGTCTTTGCAGCCAGAAGGAGCAAGCCACATAAGAGCTAAAACCATGGAGTAGGAAGGAGCCTTTCAGCCAAGTGCTGAGAGCTTAAAGGAGTACATTCTTTGCTACAACTATTGCAAGAGACAAGAAGGAAGTAAAGGAATGAAGAGCCTAACATTTCCCTATTCTGGAATCCAAAGAGCAACAAAACCCAGCTAAGGCCATATGTAGAGATCCTAGGGCACAGAGTAGAACACAGAAAGCTTAAAAACAGAAGGGACTAAGTAAAGAACTTCTAGAGTGTTTATATTTTTAAATACACCACATTGTTCTCATATTGAGGGATTCTGAGGCTTCTACAACTTGGGGGAATACACTTTGAAAGGTAATATAAAATTAAAAATGCAAAATTAAGTGTGGAAGTGCATATCTGTTTAGATTTTTTTAAAAAATCTTAACAATAAATTTTAAATAGCCAATAAATGCTTAGTTATAACAGAATAAAATAAATAAACACATTTTTATTGACTATCTAACTTCAATAATATATACCTTCTCTACAGTGTGAACAACAGTATTTTTCATCATTTTTTTAAATAAGAACAATTTTCTATTATTAATTCCTGTAAAGAGAATAGAAAGATAATTTAATCTTTTCTAGACTGATAAATCAAGATTTGTTTTTATTATTGATAACTGAGAGGCATAAAATATACAGCTTCACAAAAATATGTACTTGTTTGCAGTCTTCTTGTAAGTTTGTGCCTAAAAACACAGGAATTTTGATAAAATCAATTTTACATAATTACCATAAATTTTGTAAATATATGCTGCTTTTGATTTGTATGTGCTGCATTATCAAATATATCATGACAGATGAGTAATTTCATTTTGATGAAAGCTCACTCCTCCACTAACAAACATGACTGATGATTAGAAGAATTTTCCAGAATCCAGCTTCAGATTCCATACTGTAAACCTACTTTTCCCTCCAGTGCTCACATTTCTGCTGCTGAGAACTATAGAAGTAATTCATACATTGATGGTTAACAATAGCTTTATTGTATACAAATATAATTGAAAAAAATCATACAAATATTTCTTGCCAAACTCAAACTAAATGTTATGAATTCAATTTTTCATAAGCTGTACCTTATGAAAGTCCAAAGCATGGTTAAAAGGAAATACTGCTCAATGAGACCTGTAGACCTGCATGTGAATGAAGTCTAATATACTCATAATGTTCTATTAAATACTATAATATAGATATATATATAATATATAGATATAGATATATAATATAGATACATATGTTATATAATATATAACATATTCTCCAGATCGTGGTTCCTAAATACTGTTCTACAAAAAAGAACCTGATATCCTTGGAGACATGACTGAATGCAGGTTTAGCACAGGGAAGTTACATTATGAGCCTGGTACATTTTGTCATATCAGAAAGCAAAGAAACTATTAACATCATTATCATGTTGAAAGAGGATAGGAGACAAGTGACTCCCAGCCAAAGGTGAGATTGTTTAAGCATCAAGAAGTATAATCACTACAATAGATTAAAATATGTCATTTATGATTTTTACCTATCCGGGTAGTCACAACTATTTATTTTTTTAAATACACCTCATTGGTCTCATTTGAAGGTTATTAGAATGACAACCCTTCATTCTGAAATCTGGTACATAAAGAGAGGTATAAAAATCAACTTTTTTTTAAAGAGAGAAAGAGAGAGAGAATCTTTTTTGTAGATGGACACAACACAATGCCTTTTTTTTTAAAGAGAGAGAGAGAGAATTTTTTTTAATATTTACTTTTTAGTTTTCAGTGGACACAACATCTTTGTTTGTATGTGGTGCTGAGGATCGAACCCGGGCCACACACATGCCAGGTGAGCACGCTACTGCTTGAGCCACATCCCCAGCCACAAATCCCTTTATTTTTATGTGGTGCTGAGAATCAAACCCGGGTCCTGCCCGTACTAGGGGAGCGATCTATCGCTGAGCCACAATCCCAGCCCCTAAAAATTGGCTCTTTATCCTGCCTTTCTTCTATGAATTCTGACCCAGGGTAGTCAAATAGTTGATGAGAAAAATATTCTTCTACTTAGTAACTGTAGAAGTAATGATTCAATGAGAGTATCTCCCTTTGTAATTCCTAATGAGATAATAATTCCAGGCAATGATCATCAGTGATTGCTACAAGGAGGAGGAGAATGATGCTTGGATCAGGCTGACAACACTTAGACCCTTTGATCAACTTTAACATTACCAAAAAAGAAAGAGAAAGTGTTTTGAACATCAAATGCTTCTGATGAAATACTATAGCCAGTATACAGAATCATCTGTGAAGTTTTCTTGCCCCTCCAAAAAAAATTGATCTTGAAAATGATAAAGCATGTAGATATAACTTCCAGTTTACAGAAAATACACAGAAGACAGATGAACATGTTAAATGACACCACAGGGATCTAATACGCCAAACCTACAGTATCAAATATTCTATTCCATATCCAGTTTCTTCAACAAATAAATGCATTATTTTTAAAGAAGGAAAACTTACAAATGAAAGAGTTTTGAGAAACACCTCAAGTAAATACAATGTGTAGGTTTATAAGAATTCTAATCATACCATTTTAAAAAAGGTATTTATGGAACAGTAAAGGAAAGTTGAATTGTGGCAGCTTATCAGATGATATTGAAAATACTGTTAACTTTTTGGTTTTAACAATGGTTTAAAAATATATATTTAGAGATACATACTGAGACACAGAGTGGTGAAGTGATGTAGTGTCTAGATTTAATCCAGCAGGGTAGTGATGAGGTGTTGGGGGGAAGGTGTAGATAAAATAGACATATGGTGATTAATAGTTGAAGTGTGTGATGAGCACACACAGATTCATTATACTGTTCTCTAATTTTGTGTGTGTTCAAAAACTTCCATAATAGCTTTTTAAAGAAGCAGCCAGTTAAAAATGAACTTTCTAAGAGGTTCACTAAAGCTGTAAAAAGTCACTTTCCTCTCTTGCCTCTAAGAAGAAAATCACTTAGGCCTTCAAATCTTCAAAAGGAGAATTTGACTGTACAGACGTTCGCTTCTCTTTTTCCCATCTCTGAATATCACCTGCTTTGTGAAGCATCCCAGGCCAACTCTTGGCTCAGCAGGGAACACCTGTCATATCTCATAGCTGATGTTTGACAAAAATGAAAACTTCAACTTGAAGGAAAACTTTAAGTTGCGTACCAGGACAAAAACCTTTCTGAACTCTAAACTTTGGTGACCAATTGGAATGTAATGTGAATTAACACACTCTCTATTATCATTTGGAAAAAAAATGGGTTAAAGGCATTAAACCTCAACAAGCAGACAACTGGTGACTGTTGTCTGAGGACCAATATCACTCTATTATTTCTCCCCAAAGTGGCTAAAATATAACACTTTACATGATTCATTTCCTTCTCCCACCCCCACCAACCTCAGGAGACCTTGTTCTGTGGAAACTTAATGCTCAAAGTTTCTACCCTTCCACATTGATTAAAATCTGGAATTCATTAATATCACAGAACCTCAAAATCCATACGTAAAAATTTTTTCACGTTTGAATAAATCATGTGTTAGACAGTGACACCTATTGGTGAAGTGCGATATTGTAAACTGGGACTATGAATATTGTAATGTAAATGTCGTCAAACCTCTAACTCAGACACAATGAGAAAAAGCCAGACAGGACTGCAGAAAATCCATAGTAGGAAAAATCACTTTCATATGCTTTTACCAGCTTCAAATAGTCTAGGTAATTCAACCTAGACTCAAAATGAGGTCTTCTAGATCTTCAGATAGTTATGATGAATGTGGCAAATATTCAGCCTTTGCTGCAGTGACATGACCTTAAACTGCCATTAATTCCTTTTTTCAATTGAGGTTTCTGAAGTTCTGAAAACTCCTTTATTCCTTTAAATGGACAAATGTTTTATGACTTTATATTGATGAATTTTTATCTGAATTTTTTTTAAAAGTAGCCCTATCTGAATGTTCACAAATATGAAATTTGTTGAATACAAATTCATTGAAAAATTTCAGGCTTGAATTAGACAAAAGACAGGAGATTAAATTTAAGCACGAAAAATATGGAAACACAATGTGAAATAAACACTTTTTACCAAAGATAGACAGAAAGGTGTCAACCTACAGGAACAAAATAAGGAAATTATGAATATAAAATTCCATCCAGTTCTCCAAGATAAGCAGCATGCCAAAAAACTATCATTAAGTAGAACTCTTTCTCATCAAAGGTCCTTGCCTTATTGGTTAAAATTATTTATAAGGTATATTATAATAATTTATATAACAATCATTATACATTATAACATAAATATGTACACAAATTTAAAGACAAATAAATATAATACAACATATAACATATAAATGTTTACAAACATAATATATGACATATAATTATATAACATAAATATCATATAACATATAACAATATATAAATATGTATACAAACATAAAAAAACATATTATTTATATTACATAAACATTATACTGAAGTAATTTATAAATATATATTATTTAATATTAATAATTAAATTGATAATGAATTGTTAATTATTACTTATAAATATATTTATATTATAGATTACATTACAAATTAATATAAACAATGAAATCAATAAGAAAATTAGACTCACTGGAAGTGCATCTTGGAATGTCTTGTCACAATATGTGGTTACTACATGCACTGAGGGGAGTGAACGTGGTCACTCATTGCACAGTGAGTGAGATCTGAAAATAGAAGTACTCATGAACCCAGGCTTTCCCTGATACAAAATAAATTTAGTCTCAAGTGTCTCATTCGTTTTCTCCCTAAGGGCCTGATTTCATCACAATGGATGGTGTGGGGTCTTGTCCTGCTCCTTCCTGAACTCCACTTTCCCTATACTTCCCCCGCAGTCATCCCTGCTCTTTTGAGAGTCTTCACCTCCTCCCCTTAGCGATGCCTTGAGAGTCAGTCTTGTCTTGAGCTTCACCCAAAGGAGCACTCATACTTTATTTTCCTCCACTGCTCTCTCCCCTCCCCTTTCCTTAGCATTTTAATCAATGTCTGAGGAGTTCTTGAAGGAATCCGTTCTCAGGCCCGAAAGTCACCATGGCTAAGTTGCTCCGTTGTACCAAGAGTTGAAGCTACCACAATAGGCTTGACATCTCTGGAGGGCAGGAAGGGGACATGAATACTTATCTCAGTGAATTTAGTGATCCAGACATTCCAAGATTGCAAACACCAATACCAGAAGGATTGAGTCTAAGGGCATGGGGGGATGGAGAGAGAGAAAGGAAGAAAAGAAAAAAGGAAGGAAAAGAGATGTCTTTAAAAATAATCCGTCTCTGCTAAATCTTACCAAAGGAAGGAAAACCTGTTAAAGACACCCAAGGATGGCAGTCTTGAAGTTAACTTTTAAAATTTCTTATTATCATGAACAAAATATTTTTAAGGAGGGCCCTTGCCAAAACTAAAATCAAGAAAGACTGACCATCTGTGAGAGTTAAGGAGCATGCAAAGAGAGAAGAGAGGAGCAACTCCTGGATTAAAGAAACATTTATTTAATTCATTATTATTTGGGGAGTATCCTGTTTAACCTAGGCATGAGAGGTAGAAGAGTCTGGAATCTCCACATAAATAAAACATGACAATCGTGTTGAGTTCTCCAAGTCTTTCCTCAGGGAGTTGACCCTGAGAGAGTTCAATGGAATCTCTTGGGCTGAGCAGGATCTGTTTCCTCTGGAAGCCAAGTAAAGCCTGAGAGGAAGAATTATTGGAAGAGGTGGACCTGATGGTTCAGCATGGTTCATGAAGATCAATTAGTTGAGTCTGGCAGAGCTTGATAAGCTAATGCAGATCCAGAAAGGCAGAATCTCAGTGAGCAGGTCCTGTGTTTTATTTAAATGCCAGGATGCTGGTTACCAATATTGAGAACACTATCAGCTGGAAAGGGCTGAGGCTATTGCCTTCTTCATAGAAAGATAGTGAAAAGTATGGTTCTCAAAATCTGGCTCCATGACCAGCAGCCTTAGTATCAGCATCTCTGGGAGTTTATTAGAAATGGAAATTCTCTGGCCTTACCCTGACTCACTGAATCAGGAGCTCTGGGTCTGGAACCCTCAGATTGTTTTGTTCTCTAAAGCGTGGAAGCCTCTAGAATAAATGACTGGAATATGGTTCAATATTAAAATGGTTCAAGAACTTTCTTATAAATAATGGAGATCCAAGGAGTCTTTTCTTCTCTGTGGCTCACCCTAGTGTAGGCAGCCATCATCTTGTACTTAGAACCTACCACAGTTCCTTCTCTGGTCTCCCTACATCCAGATTGAAGCCCTCCAGTCAGTTCTCACAGTGCAATCCTTTTAAATTATAAATCAAGTAATGCCACTCCCTGGTACATAGCTCTTCAGAAGCTTATCACAGGACTGTACTTAGGATCAAGTCCAATTCGTGACCCGACTTCTGTGTGTGTCACTCACTACACAGCATCTTCCCAAGCTACTATCTCTTCACAGTCTATGCTCCAGCCAATTTGAATTACTCTTAGCTACTCAGATCCAACTTTCAGGCCATTTAGCATGCTGTTTGCTCTACCTAAGAAGCTCTTCCTCTGTATCTTCTTCAGGAAGATTCAGTGGGAAGAAGAGGAAGCCCACAGGATAAGAGCTGTTAACGAATGAAGAAACCAGGAGGAAGGGAAGGAGGAAGGGGAGAGCAGAGAATCCCTGAGCCAAAAGAGTCTCAGTCACAACTGTGAAATAGGCGGCATAGGGTTTTGACACCTGCCTTCCCCTCCAGTCTTCTCCTCTTCCGAAGCTAAATCCATCCCAAACATCAGCTTTAATGTTCCCAGGCTTTTCTGCACCCCCACACAAAGCAAGCTCTCTATGGAAATTATGCTCCTGGTGGCTTCTATGATGATACTTGGTGAAGGTCTCCAGGCAAGCATTTTCATTATACATCACCTAGGAACATTTTAGAAATGCAAATTACTGGACCCTAGAATCCACTGTATCAGAAACTCTAGGGCAGGGCTCTGCAAGCTGTATTTTTAGAGCCCTGAAGATGACTTTTATGTACATTGAATTTGAGAGTTTCTATCTATAGTGTTGGTTCCAGAACCCTGGACTAATGAAACAGCCCCATACAGAGGCATTAGAATATGGGACTTTGGGTGGTAATACCATTCACACCTCTTTGTCAATCACGAGATTATTTCCTTTGGTGGGACTGAAGATCAAGCAGGTGAAGAAGGGCCGAGAGGAACCCCCAGAAGACTACAACACCTGCCAGATCCAATGGTATTGGTATTAGCAACAGTAACAGTTAGAACAATATTAGTAATAGGAATAGTAAATACTGGAGACTATGTACCAAACCCCTATAACTTACTTTGCTTATTTATACCCAACATAAACAACTTTGGGAAGTAGGGATTATTATTCTCCTTTAACAAATGCAAAACCCAAATCTCAGTGGGATCCAATGATCTGCCTAAAGGCAGATAACTAGGAAGCAATAGGTTAAGGACTCAAATGTGGATCTGTTTAGCTCCAAGACATTAGCTCCTCTATACCACTCATTCCTACAAAGGTTCAGGGGTAGTTACTAGAAAACATTGCTTCCTAAACCAGGCCTCCATCTTCTAAGCAAACACGACAACATGTTGAGTACACTTCTGCTCCTCCATCCTTTCTTGCAGACTCCAGTTGCTTTGGGGTTTCTCTTCTCCTTACCGACCAATGACTGCCATGGTGCAGTTTGCACTGTTGGTTGCCATGCAGGAGGCAGATGGTGACGTAGTATGTGAGGAAGAGCCTTCCAGATGACATGCAATGTGTAAATGGAAATTGCCATCATTATCCCCTGAATAAATGGGGAAGATGCACATTGGCCCTAGCAAAACTGGAAGGAAAAAAAATGGACCCCGAACCAAAGCATTATTAATTTAAGGAACTGCCTGAATTTGCCTCTGGCAGTTTCCTTTGTAAACACCGTTAACACCCTGGAATGCTTGAATTGTATCTAAATGCATAGCTTAACTATGTAAAAACAGAAACCTAGGCATTACTTTTAGGCATCCAGAGAATTGTTTGCTTCTAAAGTCTGCCAAAACAAAATAAAAGTAGCATATGAGACTTTCAAATTATGAGGGCCTAATATTTCTTATGAAATTCATTCATAGGCTATGGAATAGTCGATTCTCTTTCCCTTCCCCCAAGACCAGATATAATTTACAACCAACAAAATATAGCTCTGTAGCACTACCAGTGCAGAACACGCTTGTATTTGTATTTCTCTGTAATATGAACATGGTTCTTGAGGGTAAATGGCTGGAGCAAGAAATATCTTTAGGCAATAGGGCTTATTTAAGTGGCCAAGTCACAGCTGAGTAACTTTGTAAATGAGCCTGGTAGAGCCAACTCCACAGAGAAGAATAATTGCATCTTTATGACCTCATTCTGAGGTGAAAAGCCCCTCACTCAGGCGCCGTGGCGGGAGGCATCCAGAGAAGGTGTATTTAGACACTAAAGTTATATTTTCCAGAGGAAAAAAATATATATGTGTATGATGTTGAATGAGGTGATTTTAAATGAAAAGCTGTCCTACCATCACCCAGTTCACAGATTTTCCTAAATAATCTAGAAAGTAAACACAGACTTGCCAGTTCTTTGGAGGCTAAAAACATTCTGGAGAAATCCAGTAGGATTCTGTGCTTCCATACCTGGGATGACTCCTATTTAAAAAGAAGTAGAGAAAGGAGAGACAGAATAGTTCCTACTAATCATGAGTCAACCAGCTTGTAGAAAAATTGGCTGGCATCTCTATGTGCCCCAAGAGAGTCAAGGTTTGATTCTCTTGGCAAAGTCTAGATAATAATGACAAGGACTGATACACATTGGAGTCTTAACGACAAATGGAGTAAACACTTTGTACACTTTGTAGGATTTAACAGCTAGAAAGCAACAGAGGCAGGATTCAAACAGTCTGGCTCCAGCATCCATGTTTCTAACCACTTAGAGTCATCACTACCTTGGAAAAAGATCATGGGTTTTGAGTTTGGGACTCTGGAATTGAATCCAAGCTTGGTCATTTAAAGATCAAATGTGACTCTGAGAAAGCCACTTTATCTTATTTCTTACCTATAAAATTCAGAAAATTTGAAGCTAGCAGGAGTATCATGAAGAAGGTCCTTAGCACTTTGCAGGCACTCCATAAACAGTTCCTAAGGAACATTGTCCTCAAACACACCAACCAGCTCTGACTATATCCAGTATATATTGTATGGCATTTATCAAACTAGATCATTTGCCTAGCTAAAGGACTGAGAGGCATAGAGCAAGATGCTTAAACCAAAAAAGAAAGGATCATGTGCATGCATACACACAGATACACACACACACTAGACTTTTGTGGAGCTCAAAAAAAAAAAAAAACCACTTGCCTTCTTGATCCAATTATTTTCAAATCCTGAATCCTACAACATTTATTAGGTGCCTAGAACAGTTGGCTGAAGATCCCAACTTAATTCAGATTTGAATTTTTGTTGGGAGAGCGTCAAAAATTTACAATTTGAGTGCCAAAAATACACATAATATTTTAAACACATATTACTTTATAAGCACAAATTTGGAGAAATATAAAGCATGGTGTGGGGGAGGTGGAGGATACACTTTTTTTCTAGGATGATTTTGTAACAAATCGACCTTACTGCTACAGGCCATTTTGAACCTTTCCCTTGACTGGGCTTGAATGACCCAGAACCACCCTGAAATGATTTTACTTAGGTTGTATTTCTCTGGGATTATTAAGATGAAATTTTTTCCCCTTTCCTCAACAATTTAACCATTTTTCAAACATGGGTAATGACCCTGTTTTTCCTCCTATGTTTTTTGCCATATGCCTTACTGTGACACAATGAGAAAAGAGCAGGAGATTATGAATGATTTTTTTCTATCTTTCAAAGCAGGAACCATGAAGTAGATTTGTGCTTTCTCATCCATTCCTCCGTTATTTGACTTGCTTTCTTCTAAATTCCTGGAGAAAAGAAGGCTATTTCAAGAGCGAGGAAGATTGGCTAATTCTTTTCAGATGCTTTCTTACCTTGTCCTGTTAGGTTCTGATCTCAGTGGAATCATTTGAAATAACTTTCTACTCACTGGGGTATTGTTAAGGATATTGCCCTGGTGGTATATTTTAACAAGTATTTTTAAGTTCTGAAAGACACAGGAAGTTTCCCAGGGTGTAAATATCCACTCTAGTTTTATTCAGTATCCTCTGGTAAAATGTCCATGGAGAAAAAGAAAGTAAATGATTTTTCTGTTTGTTACATTATTTCAATAGACAGGAACAGAGATGGATTCAGTTCTCTTCAAGATAAGGAAAAGATAAAGTGAATTAACAGAGTCACCGTAAAAATACAGGAGGGTATTTAATTCTGTTTTACCTTCAAACATACCAAAGAGCCATTTCCTGTTCTTTCTGACCATCTCCTAAGTGACTCTGTCCTCCAGGAAAGGGGTGATGCCTCTTCTGTCTGAGAAGGTCCTCACCCTTAGCAGTAGTGAGGAGGCAGGGCACATGTGCTTAGCCAGCCAGATAATCCCAACCTACCCCAGCAGTCACCAGGGTAAGGTTTTGCAGCCAGTCTAGGGTGACTTGTTAGGATCTGCCTTGAAACTTGGGAAGATGACACCTAGACCTAGATGACACTAGTGAAATGACACCTGGAAACAAGAACACAGAAAGGGCACATATGGAGAGAAGGATGGTGGGTTCACACTAGCACATGTTGACTTGGAGGTATATTTGAAGCATTCAGGTGGACACCTCAAGAGAGAGGCTTGAGCTGTAGAGATGAGTCAAGTGAACTGCCCAAGGCTACTGATGGAGTGGCAGTGGCCAGGGTTCATTCTGCCACCCTTTGGCAGGGTTTGTTGACCATAAGACCCAAATAAAGCCAGTCACGATGTTGGGAGGTGCACATTTGCCTTTTTGGCCCTACCCTGTCTGTACCCTTCTTGCTTCCTGTTCCCTGATTCAGCTTGCAGACTTGCCGTACTTACTAGCTTCTTCTTTTCCCTTATCTTAATTAAAATTGTATTCAACAGTAACAGAAAATCTCACCATTAGGTACAACTAGTAAAAAATATGGAAAAAAATAAACTAAAATTTTAAAAAATATTTAAAAACTGTATTTAGCAAAGATTTGCTTCCCCTAGGGATTAACTCAAGCAGCAATTCACTGTGGGCCATGATGAGAATGGTGATGATAATGATGATGAGCTTATCAATGGATATCATTTTGTGTTCTGTCCACACTGGTTTCCCCCTTCACCTTTCTAAGCCTATGTTGGCTATTCTCTCAATAGCAATGGAGACTTTTATAGAAAACCTCAACCATTCCCATAACTTCCACTCCTGGGTCTTTCAAAAGCAAGAATCCTCAGAATATGGTTGCCAGATAAAATATAGGATGTAAATATGAATTTTAGGTAAATAACATTTTTTTTAGTATAAGGATATGGATATGGGACATGGGGCAGTGCATGGGACATACTTATACTTGAAAATTACTAATTATTAATCTGAAGTTTTTATTTGCTAATTTGATAATTTATTTATTTTTTGTTGTTTTTGTTTAATTTTTTGTTTGTTGTGTTTTGGTTTTTGGTACTAGGGATTGAACCCAGGGCATTCAACCACTGAGGCACATTCCCAGCCCCCTCCTTATTTTTTTCTTTAATTTTGAGACAGGGTCTCACTAAGTTGCTTAAGGCCTTGCTAAATTGCTGAGGCTGGTTTTGAACTTGGGATCCTCCTGCCTCAGTCTGCCTTAGCCACTGATATTCCAGACATGCACCATCACATCTGGCTAAAATTTAAATGTAACTACTGAGTGGCTTGGTTTTGTTTTCTGTTTTATTCCCTAAATCCGACAATCTTACCATAGGGTAGAGGAAGAGAGAGGTTGCAAATGTGACATAAGGATAAGGAATGGAGAAGAAATCAGTGGGAGAAAGGAATCCTCCAGCTGGATCCCAAGAGTCCTTCAGAAACTGGGACTGAGCCCACCCTCAGCACCATGGAGAGGACACATGAACTCAATGGAGAGGGGCTAAGTGGAAGTGGGACCTTTGGCTTCAGGGTGAGCAGCAAAGTCCTGAGGACCAAGCAAGGCAGAGATGACAGATTCCCTAACATCAAATGGCCATATGTGCTTAGACAATTAGCCTTTTCTCTATCAGGCCCCAAGGACTGGGTTGGGGATTGCCTAATAATGACTGAAAGTACTTTTCCTGCCAACCAGCAGGAAAGAGGATCAAGCCTGAATTTAATTTGATCTAAAGGAAATAATGAGGCATTTCTAAAATCCAGTTTTATGAAGCTACATTTATAACTGCAAAATAATAATAATCGCTGCTAAACATTGAGCATTTTCTATGTGACACACTATGTTTAGTGATTTATCTACATTATTTTGAGTTTTGTATTACAAAATTATTATGGAACAAGAAGAGTTCTTTATTAATGTAGTCTCTGGGGAGTAGGTGAGGAGATTGTAGAAGGGGAACAGAGTACAGAAAGCAATGTCTGACTTATTGATTAGCCTGGCTCTGACTCAAAAACCTAATTCACATATAAAAAAAAAATTGTCCCAGAAATAGTCTTTACTGAAATATTCTTCTGAGAAACCAGCCCTGTGACAATCTTCCCTTTCCTTCCAATTAAAAGGAAAAATCTTTGGTCCTGATATGAATTTGACTCCTTTGCTTCAGAGCTATTTTTCAGGCCTCCCCCAGGTCTTGAAAATGTTCATGTGATCAGCTTAAGTTCTTCCAAGTTCTCTAACTTTTTAAGAATGGCCTGTGTCTTTAGGCCAAAGTTGTAGTTAAAGCATTATTTTTCTGCAATTACAATTCTCTTGGAAGAGGGAAAATTTTCTTTCCAATTGACATAACGTGCCCTGAGGCCAAGAGAATTTGTTTGTGGAATACTCCATGAACCTTCTCCAACAATAAGAAGCAAATAGCCATTGGCCTAACTTGGAAATGTTTTTTTGCCCCCCCACCCCCGGCCCCCACACACACCTTAGCAAAAAGCTTTCAGATGGTTTTGTCTCACCACACACTGAAAAATAAATCATAGTCACCCCATACTCTGTCACTGCAGTCTCAAGTTCTCTTCAGCTGATCACAAAAAGAAGGTGTGGGGAATAGGGGGAAGCATCTCAATGAGCTATGACTAGCATTGTAAGTCTGTGCATGATCAGAAAGATTATAAAAGGGGACAGGTCATGAAAAGCAATTTCGTGATTGCTGAACAAAGGCTCAGCAATTATGTTTGGAAGAGGTTATACCATTGAACCTGACAGATGAACTCCTTATCAAAATTTACTGAGAAAGAGAATTTTTAGGAGAATTTGGTTTCATGGGGAGTACTGACAAGCCTGTGGTCTCTGGTATGAAAGCTGAATACTACAAATAGTTCAAAAAGAGGTGAATCGTAAATATCTCGGGGTGAGGAGCAAGAAGTGGTTCCCATCAATGTAAGCAATGGGAGGTGGAAAGCTATCCTTCACCAATGAAGGGGTTGTGGTTGTTTTAGGAGGAAAATGGAAAGCATATATGTGAATATAAAATCCCTAATCCCACGTGGATCCTGCAACTGCAACCTTCTTAGCATTTATACCACTCTATAAATTGCAGTGAGTTAGAGGCAATTTTTCCTTTGGTAGAAATAACTCAGTTTCAGACCTGTTTTCACCTGGATGTCTCACAGATTCTTCAAGGTCAGAAAAACTTCCTTATTTGGAGCTAGGTTTCTCACTGTTAGAGATTAAAACTTACAAGTATGAAATCAGGAAAGACTAGAATCCACTATTAACAGTACAAGCTCATCATATTTTTTTTAAACAGAGAGAGATTGAAAGATAAATTTAGATATGTTTATCCAATGCTGTCCTCTGAGGAAATCTGGAAACAACAACACCCCAGAAGCAATGTGTACACCCAAGTTTTGCTACTAGAAATCAGTGTCTTTTAGACAAAAAGCAAATATTAGGGTTGAACAGGGAAAATATGAAATGACCCTGGAGTAGAATGTTGCTCCACCAAATAGGAGAGTGTTCAAAGTATGACAAGGGCTATTAACAAGACAGAGGAACCAACCAGAAGGGATTCCTAATGGTAAGATCAGGGATAATCTGAGCATCAGAATAAATGATGACAGTGGTGGATTATAGTACATTTTAAAAAATAAATCCATGAATCCATATTGATATAAGTAAATAAATGTGTAGATAGGGAGGTCAGGAGAGTAATTCAAATGTGGTGGCATAAATATACAAGCAAAAATGCCGCAGTCTGGCTGGGCAGGATTCAGGAGCCACTTGTCAAAAGAAACGAACTTTATTTTTAGAACCACACATGCCAAACAAAAAAGCTCCTCAGGAAAACCTTCAGAGCCCAACTGCCACCACCGGCTTCCCACAAGCCTCTGTCTCAAACACAAGCCTCTCTCCACCTCCCACAATCCTCCTGCTCTTCAGGCCGATTGGCTGGGTCACGTGGGCGGAGCCAAAAAAGTCCCCCAATGAGCAGCTCCGTGGTCTGAAAGGGCAGGGAAACAGCCCAATGAGCATCACCGCAGAGGAGCCAATCAGCTAGATGTTGCTGGGGCCGCTGTGAGCCAATCATCAGCCGGCAGCTGGAAGTTTGCTGGCAGCTGGAAGTTTGCTGGGGCCCCTTTGGCTGTGGCCCCTTCGGCTGTGGCTGTCAACATCTCCCCCTCTCTGTTTAAACAATAAGCATGTGGCTTAGGGACCGTGCCTGCCTTAGGTTGTCCAATAGTACATATCGTCCTTACCCGTTAGGTTGGTACCATTGCAGTTGAATCTTACCTGTCACTGACTACCGGTCCAGTATACAGCCACACCTGTGGAGAGGTCTTTGTACCAGCGGGGGGTGAGGTTCTTTGCCTCACCTCTGTTGGCCCCCAAATTTTAGCTGAACGATCATGACAAGCAGAAGGGGGGAAGACACACCAAGCCAATTGACTGCTCCTTTTGGAAAAATTGTACCACCGATGACATCATCAGCAAAAATACCCCAACACTACCACAAGTCGCTGCACCAACAGATAGTTCACAATGCATACAGGTGAGTTCACAATGTGTCCAGGCAAGTTCTGCAAGCAGTTCAGTGATGGCTATTGCAGAAGCTGTAGATTGGTTTTATCTTTGACTTCACCAGCACTGGGATGAAGATAGGAATTCTGGCAATAATGGCTAAATAAAAAATTATGTAACATTACAGAAGGCACTAAAAGAAAACAATTTTCTTAACAATTTACATTATCTTTAAGAGAATTATTAAATATAATGAAAAGGAAAGGTGAAAGTAAACAAACAGATCTGTTAACCTCCTTTTTTGTTCACATATTAAAACAATCCTCAACAGTTGTTTACCCAATTTAAATTAAACCATTTAAATCACGTGAATATAAAAAAATATATATATTTGGATCCATTTTTTCATGAGCGCTCATCATATATGATATATGGACATACGTACATTCAAACATATAACACAAAACACAAGTGTGCACACATAATATAATACATACAACAGACAACATAATAGTAAAGGCCTTATAACTTTTTACAGGTGAAATCTCCATTGCAATGTTTAAAAACTCTATAGTCAAAAAAATAGAACTGATCAGCAAAACATTAACCTAGATCTGTATGAGCTCAAAAAACAAAATAGAACTTCATGATATGGCAAAGGGCAATAATAAAATAGATATTGAAAAAAGCATCCTAGTTCTGTCGCAGATGTAAGAATAGCCAAACTGGAGTTTTGGATATCAGTTGTTATGGATTTGAGCCAAATCATCTTCTTTTTGGTCTGTAGAAATCGCTTTAGTTAATCTTTCTGGAATCCAAATCGGCTGGTGTTCTCCCTGTGGAAACACACAAACAGACCCCCGACTCCAGACAATTACTGGGTCAGGACCTTTCCATTGTCCTGTTAGAATATCCTTACAAAGTACCTTGGGCTTATGCACATTTTTTGGACACATATGCCTTTCCGCAGCACTAAGTCCTGATGAATCCAAATTTTAAAAGTTTAGAGTAAAAAGGGTTATTTTAAGTTTATCTTTGGGGAATATATACCCCTTCCCAATTCCTTCTTTTTGCTTTAATAAGTACATTTTAATAGTTTGATGAGCTCTTTCAACTATGCCTTGTCCCTGTGGATTGTATGGGATTCCTGTTATATGAGTAATGCCAAATGTTGAGCAAAATTGTTTAAAAGAGGTAGAAGTATAACCAGGGGCATTATCTGTTTTTAACTGTTTTGGAACACCCACAGTGGCAAAATTTTGTAAGCAATGAGCTATAACATCTTTAGTTTTTTCTCCGGCATGAAGGGAGCCCATCAAAAATCCAGAAGAAGTATCAACTGTAACATGAAAATATTTTAATTTTCCAAATTCCGGCAAGTGTGTGACGTCCATCTGCCAAATATAGTTAGGTATCAATCCTCTAGGATTGACTCCAAGATTAACTTGTGGTAAAAAGGTCACACAATTTTGACATTGTTTTATTATTTTTCTAGCTTGTTCCTTAGTTGTTTTAAAACGCTTTTGTAAAGTATTAGCATTGACATGGAACTTTTTATGAAAATTTATAGCTTCTTCTAGTGTAGAGAAAATATGTATGTCATGTGTAGTTTTATCTGCTAAATCATTGCCCAAACTAAGGGCTCCAGGCAATCCTGTATGTGCCCTGATATGTCCTATAAAGAATGGATCTTTTCTGTCCCAGATAAGACTTTGTATAGTGGAAAGCAAAGAGAAAACAGTAGAGGAAGGGGAAATCCTACCAGCATCTTCAAGGGATACTATAGCATTAACTATATACTGACTATCAGAAAATAAATTAAATATAGAATCTTTAAACATCACAAAAGCTTGTAATACTGCATTAAGTTCTACCTTTTGAGCGGATTGTTTGGGTACTAAAAATGTAAAAGTTTGATCAGGTGTAACTATTGCTGCTGTACCATTATTTGACCCATCAGTGAATATATTTGGAGCATTCATGATAGGTGTTTTTTTTGTCATTTTTGGAAAAATTACAGGATGTGATGACCAAAAAGACAATAAAGGATTAGATGGTAAGTGGTTATCAAATGAAACATTAGATTTGCACATGATTATTGCCCAAGTATTTAACTCATTAGCTAAATCATCAATTTGATTCATAGTATATGGAGTAATAATTTTATTGGGAAAAATTCCAAACATTCCCTTTGCTGCTTTTATTCCTTTGAGTATTAATTGTCCTACAGCCTCAGGATACCTAGTAAGGATAGTGTTAGGAGAATAAGATAAATGTATCCATAATAATGGACCTTCTTGCCAAAATACTCCTGTAGGAATATTTTTTGTTGGTAGCACAATAAATAATAAAGGCAAACTTATATCAATTCTATCCAAATGCATATTTTCCATATATGTTTCAATGATTTTTAATGCCTTTCTTGCTTCAGGCGTTAACATTCGGGGTGAATTTGGATCTGATGGACATTTTAGGATATCAAATAAAGGTCCCAACTCTCCTGTTGGTATACCTAGATAAGGCCTTATCCAATTTATGTCTCCTAATAACTTTTGAAAGTCATTAAGTGATTTGAGTTGATCTACTCGTATTTGAATTTTTGGTGGACAGACCATGGTTGAGGATAATAGAACTCCTAAATAATTAATTGGAAAATTTAATTGTACTTTATCTATTGCTATCTCTAGATTATAATTTTTTAATAAGTTTGTAAGTGTGGCATAACATTCTAGCAATGTGTTTTTATCTTTGTGTGCTAATAATACATCATCCATATAGTGAAATATTTGTAGTTAAGGATTTTGATTTCTAAGTGGCTGGATTACTTTGTTAACATAAATTTGACACATAGTTGGGCTGTTAGCCATCCCTTGAGGGAGTACTTTCCATTCATATCTCTGATCAGGACCTTCATGATTCAGTGCAGGGATAGTAAATGCAAAACGTGGACTATCCTCAGGATGAATTGGAATTGAAAAAAAAACAATCTTTAATATCTATAACTAAAACATACCAGGTTTTTGGCAAAGCAGACAATTGAGGAATCCCTGATTGAGCAGGTCCCATAATAACCATCTCATTATTAATGGCTCTTAAGTCTTGCAATAATCTCCATTTACCAGATTTCTTTTTGATGACAAAAATGAGAGTATTATGGGGAGATACAGAAGGTTGTATATGTCCTTCCACTAATTGTTGTTTGACCAGGTCATGGGCTGCTTGTATCTTTTCTTTAGTCAGGGGCCACTGAGGAACCCATACTGGTCTTTCTGATTTCCACGTAATTTTTATTGTCTCAGTGGCCTTTTCTGAAAATCCAACCCATGTCTGTCTGTTCCTTGATCTATTTGTATTGGTGCTGCTATACCTTGTTCTTGTTTTTCTAATCTTTTTCCTTTCCTAAAACCTTGTCTAGCCATAATAGTGGGTGCATTTTGGTTGATGTTATTTGTTAATGTCAAACCTAATTGATCTAGGACATCTCGTCCCCATAAATTTACGGGAAGATGATCCAATACATATGGCTGTATAGTTCCTTCACATCCTTCAGGATCCTTCCAATCTAATACCATTGCACTTCTATGGGGATTAGTCGCCACTCCTAGGCCTCGAAGCGTTTGAGTGGCTTGTTGTAATGGCCAATGTTTTGGCCATTCTTGACGAGAGATGATGCTAAGGTCTGCGCCTGTATCCAGTAGTCCATTAAATTCATGTCCTTGAATATTTAGTTTTAGCATGGGGCGAGAATCTAAATTTAAAGAAAGCATAGCCCAATCTACACCTGTGGAGCCTAATCCCTTGGAACCTCTTTCTACAGCACGACTGGAAAATTTATCATGTAGGCTGGGTATTATTAGTAACTCTGCTATTCTATCTCCTGGTGAAATTACTGATATACCCTTTGGAGAACTGGCTATAGTTTTTATTTCACCTTCATAATCGGGATCAATTCCCCCAGGACTTATCATAAGTCTTTTTAGAGTAGAAGAGCTGTGTCCCAATAATAAGCCTACTGTTCCTTGGGGAAGAGGTCCTTTTACCCCTGTGGGAATGATTTGAACTCCCATTTCTGGAGTTAGTACTGCTATGGCGGAGGCACAGATGTCCAACCCTCCACTCTCTCTGGTTTGTCTGATGAGGGATCTGATGGACAATGTGTCCTGGGCACTACCCTGATGGGGTTTCTGGGTTCCTCCAGTGCTCCGTATATTTGTGGTTTGGGGCCCCGGAGCATTGGGCCCCCCTGTTCATTTTTTGGCAAAGGAGCCCGATGCCTTTCTCCACGATATCATGGATAAACACCTGGTCCTTGTTCGTTTTTTGATAATGGAGTATCCTCTATGGTGGTTTGAGAACAGCATTCATTAGCCCAATGTCTCCCTCTATGGCATCGTGGGCAAATACCCAGTATTCTACTCCTTTGATACCTAGTTTTGTTAAACCCTTTTCCTATGGGGCAATTCCTTTTAAAATGTCCTGTTTGTTCACAATTGTAGCATGTTTTTGGCCTGGCATCTAAAGCCTGTTTTACTGCAACTGCCACAATTTGCCCTTGTTCATTAATGTCTCTACATAATTTAATATATGTGTTTAAATCTTCATGTTTCCATGGTCTAATGATATCTCTGCACCAACGATTCGCTTGGTCATAAGCCAGTTGTTTTATTAATGGCATTGCTTGTTCTATATTCCCAAAAACTCTGGTAGCTGTTTGAATAAGTATCTACAAATTCAGCGTAAGATTCATTAGCTCCTTGTATTACCTTAGATAATTGATCTTGTAAACCTCCATGTCCTTGTAAAGTCTTCCATGCCTTAATTGCATCTACAGCAATTTGTGCGTATACACCAGGATCATATGCAATTTGTTGCTGCTGATCCTCATAAGGTCCCTTTACTAATAACATATCTAGATTTCTCTGAGGATAACCAGCTGCTGCATTTCGCCTAGCTGTCTCCTTGCAAAATTCCTCATTGGCAACCTTCCATAACAGGTATTGCCCTCCATTTATCACAGCTTTACACATATTAGCCCAATCTGCTGGCGTCATGTTCAAGTTGTTAATGGATTCAACCATGCTTACAGTGAAGGGTGCTTGAGGACCATAGGTTGTTACAGCCTCTTTTAGCTGCTTCACTGTTTTGAAATTTAAAGCATAGTGAATTTGCTGCCCTCCTGCCTCAAATACAGGGCATGTTAATATTTGAGATCTTGTCTCAGGATCCCAACTATCAACTGCGGGGGTTGGAGGCCTCCCAGCATATGGAGGTGGCCTTGTTAGTTGGACACTTACGTCCTCTGGTGATAGAAAGGTATTAGTAGCAGTCTCCTGTAGAGGTGGTGCTGTTGGTTGGACACTTACACCCTCTGGTGATAGAAAGGTGTTAGTAGCAGTCTCCTGTTGTAACTTTCCCCCTGATGGCTTTTTCTGCTTTACACTTTCTTTCTCTGACTAGCTTGGGAGGCCTTCTGTTTTACTTGAATTTTTTCCTCTGTCTGACTAGTTTGAGACACCTTCTGTTTTACTTGAATCAATATGTCTTCTCCTTCTTCTACCTTTGTCTGAACTGAAGGCTTTGGACTAAGCAAACAAGATACCAACGTCCACAATGACAATGTGCCAACTGGCAGAGTCCCTGGGCTTTTCTTTTCTATTCTTTTTAAATCTTCACCATGATGGTTCCATTGTGATATATTTAACAACTCCTCCTTAAAAAGCCATGGGCTACATTTTTGTATTGTATCAACGTATGCCCTGACTGTTCTTGATTTTACTGAGATGCCTCCTTCCTCTAACAATTTACTTAACACTCTTTCAGTTTGTTTTTTACTAATTTCTGATCCCATATTTCTACTATAATACAACCCAACAAGATGACGCCTAACAAAACTGAAACAGAGTGAAACAAAATTGGAACAACACAAAATCATTATAATAGCCTCCTGAAATGTCCATCCGTCCGTTCTCCCTATCTGTTCCTCAGATGTGAGCAGTTTTTCTTCCATCTTACACATCTCCAGGGACAGGCAACTTAAAACAAAAGTGAAACAAAATAACAAAAGAAGAATCTTAAAATGGCTACCCATCCTCTCGCCCTGCCCTCAGGGGCGAGCAGTTTACCTTCTCACTTACCCTCAGTCGTTCCCCGTGAGGCCCACCAAATGCCGCAGTCTGGCTGGGCACGATTCAGGAGCCACTTGTCAAAAGAAACAAACTTTATTTTTAGAACCACACATGCCAAACAAAAAAGCTCCTCAGGAAAACCCTCAGAGCCCAACTGCCACCACCAGCTTCCCACAAGCCTCTCTCTCAAACACAAGCCTCTCTCCACCTCCCACAATCCTCCTGCTCTTCAGGCCGATTGGCTGGGTCACGTGGGAGGAGCCAAAAAAATCCCCCAATGAGCAGCTCCGTGGTCTGAAAGGGCAGGGAAACAGCCCAATGAGCATCACTGCAGAGGAGCCAGTCAGCTAGATGTTGCTGGGCCGCTGTGAGCCAATCATCAGCCGGCAGCTGGAAGTTTGCTAGCAGCTGGAAGTTTGCTGGGGCCCCTTCGGCTGTGGCTCTCAACAGTATAAGTAAATAAATGTGTAGATAGGGAGGTCAGGAGAGTAATTCAAATGTGGTGGCATAAATATACAAGCAAAAATGGATTTGAAAGTCATCTTTCAATGCTCAAGCTAACAGATGAAAATGTGATGAAGTATAAAATACAGACCTGGATCGAAGTATTTCCCATAAAATATTTGCTAATTATTAAAAGAAGAATTAGTAACATTATAGTGAAGAGATCTACGGAATACCTCCTAAGTTATCTATGTTAAAAGTATCACCATGTTAAAAGTATTACTATTGGTACAAATTAATATTAATATGCCTCCTCCTATGGTATACTGGGGGGCACACAATCTAACTTCCCTCCCTTCTTTCCAAAAAATACATAACCTAAATCTAACGATAGAGGAGTATTAGACAAGCACAAATTGAGGGACATCCTACAAAATATCTGATTTCTGCTCTTCAAAAATGTCAATATCTATGGAATGGAACCAGATCATGTATAATCACAATAATGGGAACTTATACTCGCTGTATGTATGTCAAAATACATATACTGTCATGTATAATTAAAAAGAACAAATAGAAAAAAATAAAGCTAAACTTGGTTAATATTTAAAAAAAAAAAAGAAAACCCAAAATGCCAAGATTGAGAAAGACCGAGAAAATCAGAGTGCAATTTTAAATGATAGGACAATTTTAAAGACAACTAAATGCAATATATGAATCTGAATTGTATCCTATGCTGGGAAAGAAAAACCTATCAAGAACATTATTGAGACAACTAACAAAATTTGATATAGATTAGTTATGTTGATGTTAAATGTTCATTATTTTATGGTGAGATAGATAAAAAAAATACATTCATTTCCTGGGAATATACACTGGATTATATAGAGGGAAAGAGCACATTGTCTCCATATAACACTCAAGTGGTTCTGAAAAAAAAATCTGTGTGTGGAGGGGGGGAAAGAAAGAAAAACAAAGAAAGAGATAGAGAGAAAAACATAAAAGCAAACATAGCAAGATGTAAACAATTAAAGAATCTGGATAAAGAATAAAATTTCTTTATTCATTTGTACTTTTTTAGATCTAGATGAGAGTAGAGTGAGTTCTGACATACTATCCTTACATGGAGTATAACTTATTCCAATTAGGATAATGATTTTTTATACTAGCCTTGTAAACTTAAAACTATAGCAAAACAAAATTTCACAAAAGTCGACCCATTCTTCAATGCCCATTGGAACCCCTACCTCTCCTATGTTTTTTTTTTTTTTTTTTTTTTTTGGTTTGTTTTTATTTATTTATTTATTTTTATTGGTTGTTCAAAACATTACAAAGCTCATGACATATCATCTTTCATACATTTGATTCAAGTGAGTTATGAATTCCCATTTTTACCCCAAATACAAATTGCAGAATCACATCAGTTACACATTCACAATTTTTACATAATGCCATATTAGTGACTGTTGTATTTTGCTGCCTTTCCTATCCCCTACTATCCCCCCCTCCCCTCCCATCTTTCCTCTCTACCTCATCTGCTGTTGTTTAATTCTCTCCCTTGTTCCCCCCTCCTTTCCCCTCACAACCTCAATGAAACCTTCTCTTTCCACTACAGAATGATATCATAGGTCACAGAATTTTATTGCAGAAAGAGAGGAGATACCTTCTCCTGAGAAGTCCTAGAGTGATGAGGAGTCTGCATTATTCACTTGGTAATTCAACAAAAGCCTTCCTGGGAAGTCACTGCTTTTGTCCATATCCATTAGCAAAATATTTTGCCATTTATCTGCCCAATTATATTGAAATCTCCATGAGATTGAAAATGTGTCTCACAACCTTGTGAACCTTCTGACCTTCCTTTCACATTTCCCCCACTCCTACCCCAGCCCCTGACTCACAGGCCCACTAGGAACCTCCCCCCACTTCCTGCTCACACTTTACCTCTCAGGTTTCAGCTCAGATACCATCTCCTCTAACCTTGGAATGAGTCAGAGGAGCCTCATTCCTCCTGGCACCCCATTCCTGCACCATCATAGCATTTGTCTTGCTGAACTTAAATTGGCTGTTTTCTTGTCTGTTTTCCTTACCAGGGAGGAGATGGGGAGGAGTATAAAAGGGCTCACTAAATTTTCACTAAACAACTAAAAGAGTACAAAAGATTTAATTTTTGGACATCAGCACCTTTGCCAGATTCTAAACTATTTTCAGGTAATTTGCCTCAAAATCTCTTGAGTGACCCACCTGAAATGTAGGGAATTGTTGAAAACTCAGTCCTTAAGATCAAATGTATAAATGGTTCTTGGGGAAGTTCTGAGGTGCACTGATATTTAGAAACATACATATAGGAATCTCTTGGTGTTGACCTGTCAGACTCCCAGACAGCGCGTTTGGTGGTGTTTGGTGGTGTTTGGTGGTGGTTGGTGGTGGTCGGTGGTGGTTGGTAGCTGGTGGTTGTGGTCTTGGGTTATAAGTTTTTTGATTTGGGTTTTTTTTTCTTTGTTTGTTTTTGTTTTTAAGCTAGCATCCTTGTTCTGGTCTAGGATGAGCAGGGAGAGTAGTCAGAGCAATGTAGTGCTTCAGGGCAGGGCTCCTGCTGTGAACCTACCTTCACAGACCATTATATGGTCCTGTAGGACATTGGAAACTTGCCTGCCATCTATTCACTGAGACAGAGGTTGTGATGAAGGTCTTGGCAAAAGTAGCCTTGAACTTCCCCTTGTTCTCTGAACTGGAGGTGATGGAGGCCTTGGATCATGGATATGTGAACAGCTCTTCCAGGTCATTGAGATCTTCAAGGATATCTACATTATCATGGAGCATGCAGCTGTGGAACCGCTATGGGACCTCATCCTGGAACCTAATGGCATGCAGGAGAAGGAGGCCCACAGACTTTTTGGGCAGATCTGGTTGCTGTCAGTACTGCCACAATCCTGTACCTGGACTTGAACCCCAAGAACCTCAGGGTGGATGCCAGCAGCAATGTAAGCTCATTGACTTTGGCCTCAGCACCAGATTCATAGCTGGGCAGAAGCTGAAGAGGTTCTGGGGTACTCTCCTATACTTTTCCCCTGAACTCACACAGGGGAAGGAATATGCCCTCTAGCAGAGTGTGGAGCCTGGGAGTCATTCTCTACTTCATGCTCACAGGGAGGTGCCCATTATGGCATCCAGCAGAAAGCAACTGAGGAAGCTGATCAGGCAGGGAACGTGTAGCATCCTCCACATGTGTCCAAGGGAGCCCGGAGCCTCATCAATGAGATCCTGGTGGCAGACCCTATGCAGAGGCCCACCATAGAGCAGGTAATGGGGCACCCATCGCTGAGCTAGGGTGAGGAAGCTGCTTCACCCAGTCCTTCTAATGAGGCACTCCCCAAACTTCCAGATCTCACAATTATGAAGATCATGATCCTCATAGGTTACCATCCCTATAATACCAGGGTGTCTGTGGCCAGTAGAATATTTGATGATGTGATGGCCATCTAACTCATCCTCAAGCACCAGAGAACACTGAGAGCAGGCCTTGAGGATCCTCCCAGGGTCTACCCCAAAAAGTATTCCAGTGAGCCTGCCCTTCCCTTCCCTGTGAGCAGCAGCAGCCTGAGGAGGCCAAGCAGCCCCAGCAGAAGGGTGCTAGAAATGCCAGTGTGCCTGCCATCCACCTCCACTTCCTCCACATGGACACATACCCTTCCAGCCTAGCCTCCCAGCATGACCCTGTGCCCAGCAGCTCATCCTCTGGAGGCACCTCCACAGGCAGTCCCACCACAGCAGCGGTGGGTGGAAGAGGGTAAAGGGGAAGATCGTCAAATGCATGCAACAACTGTGCTTCATACCCTGCTTCCATGTCACAGCATCCAGAAGCAGAGTGGCTCCAGTGGAAATGCCCAGCCCAGAAAGACAGGACTGTGGGACAGTGCCACAGTCTGGCTGGGCACAATTCAGGAGCCACTTGTCAAAAGAAATGAACTTTATTTTTAGAACCACTCACACCAAACAAAACCACTCCTCAGGAAAAACCCTCAGAGCCCAACTGCCACCACCGGCTTCCCACAAGCCTCTCTCTCAACCACAAGCCTCTCCACCTCCCACAATCCTCCTGCTCTTGAGGCCGATTGGCTGGGTCACGTGGGTGGAGCCAAAAAAGTCCCCCAATGAGCAGCTCCATGGTCTGAAAGGGCAGGGAAACAGCCCAATGAGCATCACCGCAGAGGAGCCAATCAGCTAGATGTTGCTGGGGCACTGTGAGCCAGTCATCAGCTGGCAGTCTGAAAGTTTGCTGGGGCCCTTTCGGCTGTGGCTCTCAACAGGACAGCCCAAAGACCCTGAGCTTCTGACATCATGGTGTGGGAGGGAGGTGTGCCCATTGGCTCAGGCTTCTGTACATGGATTCCAGACACAAGGGCATCTGCATCCACCAGGAGTCTCCTCTGCCTCCACCTGCAAAGACAAGTCATAAGGACTTTTCACTGGGACACTTCCCTCTGCCTTGATCTTTGTCTTTTCTCCCATGCTTTGGGAGAAATTTATACTTTTTTTCACAAATGTATAATAAAATTGATATTGTGAAAATTTTAGAAGACAGGTTTTTTGGTTTTTGTTTTGTTTTCTTAAGAGAGGCCTCAGGGAGAGGCAGCTATCCTCTCCAAAGCCTGGACTACTGTGCCTCCCTCTCCTTCTGACTGTATAAATTGGTTCACCTTGAGCCAGTGTAGATGGGGCTCACTTACCTTAAACCAATGGGAACTTGTCCCTTTGACGTAGTTCCAATAGAGATTCTCCCTTTGAGCCAGTGTAGACTTGATTCACTTTGAGCTGGTTGCTTTGGCCAGAAGTAATACTTTTCCTGGTCTTCAGGCCCCTCCCTGAAGTCTGTGAAACAGGAGGGTTGCACCTATTGGAGAAGAAGACACTTGTGGCAAGCCATTGGAGTGTTCCATGGCTTTATCTCAATAATCCCATGTGCATGGAAGCGATATCTGGGCTGGTGGGCAGGGTCAGGCCTGCCTGCAGCAGTGGCTGGGTGCTTCACCACATGCCATGCAGCCTCCCCACCCAAAAACTCCTCCTGGTCACAACTAAAGGTAGTGGCCAGTGAACACACAGGATTTGGGGAGCAAAGATGTGAAATCTCAGAGATGCTACTTACATAAAAGCATAGTGCACCCATGTGGAATCGCTATTCTGTAAGTAGCATCCCTGAGATTTCACATCTTTGCTCCACAAATCCTATGTGTTTACTGTCCAGTACCTTTAGTAGGAGCCAAGAAAAAAATACTTTACCCTGCTGTTTTAACTGTATGTATTATTTGTAAGTGTCAGGAGATGAAAGAGTAAATATTATCATGTTCATATAACATATTTTCTCCAATTAAATTTATCCAGAAAATTGCTCTCAAGGTGTAAAATATACCTGCAAGAATTTTCATTTTTGTAGCATTTTGTTAATGACTTGGCATGGAAGCATTTTAAATAACTCCAAGCTGTATAGTTCAATTTTTTAAAACTTTAGTCTTATAATAACATGGGTCCATTAACAAATTTTTGTCCATAGCAAAACGTTTCCAAGGATCTCCTGAAGAGTTGGTAAGGAGGCACCCTTATCATGGGCCATGTGCTATTTCAGTTGAAAATGCTGTGTGCTTCTCAAGCCCGTGGTCATACAAGTGGAAATTAAACTCTAAAAATGGTGAAAGGATTTGTTTGTTGAGAATTCCTTGTTAACACCGAAGACTCTGGAAGCTGCTTTAACTTCCTTGTGCCTTGTTTTCACAAATGTGAAATGTGGACAGTAATAGGTCCCTCTGAGAGGACTAAAGGTTCAACATATGTTGTAAGTTGGATATTGCTCAGACCCATGCTTGCCACGATCCCAAAATGTTCATGCATATATAATTTAATGAATAAATGATTTATCTTAACACAATTATGCCATTTTCAAAGTAAGACCTAGTTTTAGGAGAGTGTTGAGTTTAACTAAGGCTACCTTTATGTTAGGTGATATGAAAAAAAATTTCCTTCTTGACTAGTCCCAAGTCCTAATCATATGGTCAATTTTAATCTGATCAGAATCACTAGAGAGTTAAAAAGATGTGAAATATTTTAATCACAAATGGGAGTTCTTCAAAGGCATTTGGCAGAATGATTATGAACTTGTATGAAAGAAGTATAAATGCTCCAAAAACAGACTGAAATATTTTAATGATATCAGAAGGAGAAAAGGAAAGGAGGGTGTATTTAGGATGCAAATTTAGTAAAACAAACAGAACTAAAGTTAGATTGAAGTTTGTATGGTTCCTGTGGTATCAATATATGTAGTTACTTTGGTCCTGGGCTCCATGTAGTCTGCCCTAAGGAAAGAGCCTTTCACATTCTTAGAGAAGCTGGACACAGCAGAGGGGCAGCCTGGTAACATCTCAGTGGCTCAACATCTTTCTACCTTTCACATGTGACTGGAAGTGAGAAGCAGATGGAGCTCCTTGCTCCTGTGATATCATCACAGCCTTCTCTGGGAAGTTGTAAAGTAGATATCACGCTTCTAAGAATAAGCCACAATTACCTTCAGGAGTCACTGGCCAACCAGTGTATATCATGAGTGTACATTTTCTAAGACAGTGGCGTGAGTTCTACCATGATGGCTTAAACTCTTCCTATTTCCCAATGCCTCTTAGACCACTCCTCATAGGACACCATGTTTTATGTTGATTCTCTTCTGTACCATCTGCTCAAGCTTCAAATCTGTGTTCCTTAAAATACCCAGTTACTCCAAGTTGCTCTGTGACTACAGTTGGAAAACTCTACATTGAATCCTTTCTTGGAGATTACCATTTACATCACTATTTAGACTATTAGCATTTTCTAAACTCATCTGTCACCATGTAAAACCAATGAATATTTAGCAGGACTAATGTTTGGGATAGTTGATACTTAAGTTCTGGATTGTTATGTTGATCAAAACAGAGAATGCATATATTTTCTAATGCACAAAACATATTAAGGGCTCAGTGAAGGTGGAGTGATCATCATCAAGCTTAGCTAAAGGTCCTGCTGTATCCTGAGCAAATGCACATAAAAGAAGACTACAACTGGATCTGCCAGCTGCTGCTGGGTGACACTATGGAAGCGGAGGTGGTGGTGGCATCCTTTTTCTCTTACATGGTAAGACATTTGGGGCCAGTGGATGAGATGATATGAATCCAGGATTTCAATGACCCCCTACATCTCATCCAGCAAGACATCAAAGCAACTCAAAGTGACCCATGAGAACCAGAGGTGTGTCCTGGTTCAGTTGGTGTGCACTCCTGGATTCACATCACCTCATCCACTACATCTGCTTTCCCCCGGCTCTGAGTCATTCCAGAAAATTGTTGTGCTCAGGAAGAAGCATTAAGGCCAGTGGGCATTATCCTAAGGAAAAGGAGTACCCTGGGGTAGATGGAAGTTTGTTGCAGGTCACTGCTTTCAGCATGCTTGACCAGCTGTGGCCTGTTATTCTATGCCTATCTGCTTTGTCCTGAACAAAGCATGCGTTCTGTTAGTATTCATGATGGGGAGTTTAGAGATCTGATTTCTCACAGAAATAGTGAATGATATGCATCAATGAAAATTAGGGCCAAAAGGTAATGAAATGAATTAAGATAAGATTCTAGGCTTCAGTTTCTAACACTTAGTGCTGAAGTGGTTTTAAACATGACTGTAAAACTCTTTTTATCTGCCTCCCATCAAGGTGTGGGGTTTATGTCTCCTGCCAAGAAACCTGCATAGACTGGTAACTACTTCAAACAATAAAATAGGATTGAGGTGATACTATGTGACTACCAAGGCTGAGTCATAAAGGCAATGAGGCTTCTGCCTTGCCCACTGGAACTCTTGCCCTGGAGCCACAAGCTCTCTGGTTATATATATGTTCAACTATTCTGAGGCTGCCATATTTGGAGGAAGCACAGCTGCATGGAGAGGACTCATTTATGCACTCAGATTGACAGTCTTGCTGAATTCAGTGTGCAAGACATTTCAGCCCAGGTGCCAGACATGTGAATGAGACTCCCAATGATTCAGGTCCCCCTCATGACTTTGAGTCTTTCTAGATGAGATACCAGAGAACATGAAGCAGAGGCAAGCCATCCCTACTGTCCTAATTTCTGACCCAACAGAACCCATAACCATAATTCAATCCATATTTTTCACTACTAACTTTTGGGGCAATTTGTTATTCAGCAGTAGTATCCAAAACAGATTTTGATAATAGTGGAAACCCCTTTCATTAGTGGAAAAGCTAATGTCCTTGAGGAAAAAAGCATATCTGTTTATTCCAGTTTATGCCAAATAATTGTTTGTTTTTCAGGATTCAAGCTTAGCTTTGTAACATAAAGGGGCATGTTTTATGCTGAATGCATTTGCAGTTTGGTTCTCTTCACAAACAAAACATAATGAAACATCATGTGTATTTTTTCTATCATGAGAAAAACAGTATTCTGTGTACATTATTATTAAGATAGGTTAAATGAGGGGAAATTTTTTGACACAAATGTTTCACTATATAATTATTTATATGCTTCCAGAGAACAGAAATATACAGTTGCAATTTATTATATATCTCAGGCACTTCTCTACAACTTTCCATCCTCCCATCCAGCCAGCCAGCCAGTCAGTCTGCCAACCATCTGAGACAGGGGCAAAAGACAGCTGATTATCGAAGGAAAGGAAATAAGTAGATAGCACTTCCCTCTTAAAGGTTGCTAATGCCTCAAGGGTAGGGAAGTTTCACACTTTCCAACAGGAGCAATCACCCCCAGGATGGCTCTATTCCTGCCGTTTGTTCATCTCCACCTTTTGATCACCTTGGCATGAGAAGGAAGGAAACCTAAAATCTCTCTCTCTCTCTCCTGTCTCTTAAATAACTTTTACTTATTGCTCCTGCCTCAGCTTTTCTTGGGTGTTTAATCTTGAACACCAGAGGAATGAGGACCCAATACTAATTTTAAAGACTGGTATCACAACCATACATTTAACTATTCATCTTTCCTTCCTTCCATCAATCCGTGCCTCCAACTACTCATTTATCTATCCATCCATCTATTTGTCCATCTATCCACCCACCCATCCTCTAATCAACCAAAAATAATTGACAGACATTAGGTGAAAAACTCTGGGTGTTATGTTCTACTAGGCACCGGACATACAAAATTAAATGAGATCCAGTCCCTGTTCTCACTTAAGATAGTTCATAAGCTAGGAGAATTGCTTATAGCATAGAAGTTTTGACAAGTGCAGGACTTTGATGTATATCATGGCCCTTATTGCAGTGTGGTTTTAGTTCCTATAGGTAGATCTGAGCAAGGCCCTTGGTTCAGTGTGGCTTGTGTCCTTATAAAGAGAGCAAGGCAGGGCCCTTGGTTCAGTTTTCCTCGCATCCTTATAAGGACAACAGGGTGGACCCTAGTCAATGAGCATTGTGTCGTTATAAGCACAATCTTTGATTCAATGTGACTTGCTTCATTATATGATTTTCTTCCCTCCTATTTAGTTGATGATTATAGTGAAACATTTTAATTCCATCTCTTCTCATTTTGGATATGCTCTACAAGTATTTCTGCATGATTTGTATTCTTCCTTGAAGTGTGGCCTTTGCTGACTTCACTTCCAAATAATACCTCTAAACATATCTTACAAAGAAATTAGAAAAATAAAATCAACAGAAAAGACTATATATATATATATATATATATATATATATATATATATACACACTAGTTGAAATAAGAAAGAAGCAATTTTTATTCAAAGGCAGAAATATTTTCTAAAGTCATCTAAAAACTGTCAGGCACAGTCACACAGACCTGTATGCCAGCAACACAAGAGGCTAAGGCAAGAAGACCACAAGTTTAAGGCCAGAGAGACTTTCAGCAACTTAGCAAGACCCTATCTCAAAAGTTACAAAAAAAGGGGGAGTGATGTAGCTTAGTGGTAAAGCACCCCTGGGTTCAATTCCCAGTACCAAAAACACTTATAACAAAATAATAAATAAAACAAATCACTTTAAAACAGATCTGTTTGGGGTTCTTAAAATATTTGACAGAGAATTTTAACCATCATTTTAAAAAAATCTAATATTACTTCATGTTCATCTAAAATTTTAGTCTTGGTGGTGCCCAAAATGCCAATTTATATAAAATACATCTAGGAAGAAAGCAAAAGAAATGAATTTGAACATAACCAAAGTTTTACTGAGAAAATATTCTCAGAATATAGAATAAAACACAAAAAAAGACCAAGATTAGTTTCCCATATCTAATTTTACCAGAAAAGAGATTTTCATTTAGAAAAGCAGGTACTTTGTAGTTAGTTATGTTCCTTTCATGTTACAGGAGCCCTCAAAGTTTTCCAAAAAAAAAAAAAACTTACAGAATTGGGGACTTACAGAATAACAGATTTTACTGAGATTCCTAATAGAGAGATATTTTTAGCTTATGGGATGGAAGTTTGTCGATGAATACAGCCTGTTTATGACTGACTAGAACCTCTGTTGTGTGATTCTAGATGAAAAGTAAAGATAAGACATTCACTTCTCTTCTTATCTCTTAAATGCATGACTTTATCATCATCTTTACTTTGGGCTTCCTAAAATGAAAACACAGACAAAGAAATCAGTGGGTAGCATCTTGAACACTGTGATATAAATTATCCTTGAGTTAATAATTTACTAGCTTATAGAGCCAAGGGAGATAAAGCAAGATACCAATGTAAGTGAAATAAACTGTGTGCATATATAAATAATTCATGTTTTAATTAAAATTGCCTATGGAACATCGAGATATTCCAAAATCATTTTGACCAACACTTTTATCAACTTAAAAAAAAAAAAAGTTGCCAACATAACTTTGCAGGGTGTTTGAAGGTCCCCAAACGTAGGTCATGTGCTTTCTCTAGATTTCTGGTCCTATAATTAGCTCTTGGTGTCAAGAGGAGGAAATGCACACTGAACAGCAGGTACACAGTCGGTTTTGCTGCATGAAGCATAATGAGGATTTCAGATTTAACACACTAATACTTGTTTTATTACCGTAGTCAATTGTCCGTGCATCTTAGGATTCATGTTGTGTGCATTGGCTAAGTCATGTTTCTTTCATTAGCTAAAGCAATTAATGTACATTCAGCCTTTTAAGTACTATCTCTTTATGCTTTCTCCTTGTGTAATTCAGTTTGCAATGATTAAAATAATTTTTCAATGGAGATGCCACAGCTTAATGAAAAACATATACAGTAGTAATGTAAGAAGCATTTGTAAACATTTTTAGGAGGATATTGTCTGTTGTTACACAACACTGTAGCAGATGGCTATAAAAAAAAGCAGCTCAGACTCAAGAACTAGCAGAGACAGACCTCAGGGGATTGGGGCAAATGGGTGGAAGAAAGACAGAGATTTTACTCTTTGGAAAGAGAATTTAATGTCACATCAGGAATAGCTTTGGGTCTTCCTTTTGGTGTGTACATTTAAGTACCAAATATTCACCAGTGTTTACGACTAATGACTCAATCTTGTTAAACCATTTATCTACTGAGCACACACCTTGTGCCAGGCCCCAGGCTAGTCTCCTACATACAACTCCTTAATCACAGTAACTGTGAGAAACTGACACAGAGAGATGACATAACTATCCCAGGAGTTTCATTGTTAGTTAGTCAAAGATCTGGTATCCATCCCATACCCTGTTCCTTTTTATGACCAAGCAGAGTTTGTGTTCTTGCTTCCCTATATATTAACCATAAAAAGTCAAGCAAGTTGCTTAACTTGCTCTGAGCCTCAGTTTCTTGTGTGTAAATATGGAGACAGTAATGGGAGCCCAACTCCTGATATTCTTGTGAAGATTAAGTTAATACAGGCCACGTGCTTAGAAGCATGCTTGACATATGGTAAGTGTTCAATAAATATGTGCCGTTATTGCTGTCTGTGTTATACTGCCTACTCCGTGTCATGTGCTTTTCCGTCTCAGAACTAATTATTTCTTTGTTTTAAGCAAGATGTTATGTATTATGATGCATATTAGTAAGTGAACATGTGTGTAAATGGTCTTAGAGATGATTGTTTTACACTTGTTACTTGTCATAATCAAAATCCAGGATTAATTAACTTTCTGAATATCTTTCTTAATTTAACAAGTGATTATCCTATTTAATGTACATGGACAATAATTTCAATAGATATCTTCTCTAATTATGTCTCCCTTCTGTGGGCACAATATGACAATGCGGTCTTTAGCAGCTAGTTGCATGTGATTAGTCAAAGTAGCTCAGATTTTGAGAACATCATGCAATGATTCTTTTAAATCTTCAGTCAGCATAAAACAGATGTACAGTGACTGACACCATTCCTTACTCAGGCTAGCTGATTTTTGAAAACGAACTCTTTCTGATAGTACAGTGTTCCCCTGATTCTATGTCCAATACACTCCAACTCTTCCTCAGAGATTTAGCCTAAGTGTTCTCTCCTCCAGGAAGCCTTCCAGACCTGCGCTTCTGCTCCACATAAAATTTTTCTTCCTCACCTGAACTTGAAGACAAAAAAGCCCATGCTTCTCCAACAACTATTCTATCTTTATGCTTGGTTGATAAGCTTCCAGTTTTTAGTCAGCACATGACTTTCCAAAATAAAGATTTGATCAGCCTCCCTTGCAGCTAGGTCTGGTCAATCATGTGATCATGGTTTAGTAAACAGGATAGAAGCAGAAGTGCTATGCTATTCCAGGAAGTGTCCTTAAGACAAGGACATGCTTGCTGGTGTTCACTCCTTTCCTATTTCTGCTCACTAGAATATAGATTTTGTGATTGAACCTCCTATTTAGCCATTTTAGGCCAAGAGGTAGCCCTGTGTTGATAATGGCAGAACAACTAGGCAGAAAGAGGCTGAGCTCCTGGCGATTGCAAAGTCACTGGGCAGCTTAGATTCTCAAGATCCAAAAACCAGTTTATGTGAAAAAGAAATAAATGGGGTTTTTCATCATTTGCTTATGAACCCCTTTTGACTCATTTAAGTCTCTTTGTACTTTTGGTTATTTGTAAGCTGAATCTCTTTTCTATCACTCACATTATATCTAACTGCTAGACAGCTGTTGGCTGCACCAGATCTGATTTCCTAAAAGCAAGCACTGTTCATTAAGCACTCGCCACGGTGCCAGGCTTTTAGTAGGTTGTAAGTAAATGCTTGTTGCATAAAGATAATCTGACTCAGAGTGTTCAGAAAATGCCCAAAATGCAAGTCCTGGTGTCACCATATCAGAAGAATCCTTTTTTTGTTGCTTCATAAACATGGTAGTCTTCTTCATGTCCAGATTAGCAATGCACAACAAAAAGGAGGACAAAGGGAACAAAGAGCTTTTTTCTGAGCTCTTGGGCCTGCTCCCTTGCTCTGATTCAGTATGACTTCCTGTAGGTAAGCCTTTGGTTTTACTGCTTTGGGATTGTTTGTTAGGAGGATTTGGCAGAAAAGCACCTACACCTGGCTGGAGAGCCTTCTGATGTGAGCAGACCATATTCTTTGAGTGTGGTTTAGGAAGAGGGACTGGCAGCTCTGAGAGAGAAAGGGCCCGTGACCCTGCATGTGATTCTCACACCTGACCCAGGATTATGAGATAGGATTATGAGAACTACAGGATTTGGCTTTTGTTCTAGGTTTTATATCTATATCTACACTTAGGTCAAGTTCTTACCCAGTATGCCACAGACTTTCCAGAAATTCATTGAAATGGAGAGTGCATATCATTTGCAATAAGTAATTGCGAACCATGGGTCTAAACAGTAGCAAGAACAGGGAATCTAAGGCTTGAGAAGTAATATTTTCACTCAAGGTATTACTTTTAGGGATGTAGGCTTTGAGGTGTTTTTATCAACTAACAGAGAATATCTTGGGCATGAAGCCCTTATTGATTTACCCATTCTCTGTTCTGATCCTGTGACTCTGGTAATGCCACAAACTCTGAAATTGCTGTGAACTCTGTAACAGCCAATACTTCAGTGGAAATTCAAAAGTTAACTGTAATATGAAGCACTTCACTCAGTTAAATTTCCCACATAGTTGAAATCATGAAGCTCTTCAGAAGGTTTTGAGTAGAATAGAAGGAGGTTTGTCTGAATTTAAGAGTCTAATTTGCCTACTTGAAAAGGAAAAAAAAAACATAAAGTGGTGGCAAATCTTTCTGAACTAGAAGCATTGCACTGATTTGGCTGTAAATTTTTAAATGGCAAGCAAATGAGCCATGCACTTTTCCTCTAATCACACTTAGCCAATGATCAGAATCTTTTTAAGCCACTTCTGAACCAGAATTACATCATCCAAAGGGCAAAGAAAGTATAATTATTTAATATACAAGAGTTGCTGCTGGAATCACTCTCATTGTTTCTGAGGATGAAGAGAAATTGGACAACATATGCCTCTCTGATGTGAAAGTCACTTAACACATTACTGACCCTAAGGTTGAGCGTCCTGGGTGACCATGTGTTGGCCAGTTCACTGGTACGGTGCAGCAGTTCACTTAGGACTAATTCACCCCATTCACCTATCAAAGATAGATATTTTACCCATGGAAAGCAGTGCCAAGTTCACTGAAACAACTCAACCTCAGAGAACAGTTATTAAAACAACTTGGTCTAGCTAGATCATTATAAGGGCGGGTGAGATTCCTTATCAGAATCACCCATTGCCTAAGTTGTTTTTCCAGTGATAAAAAATATGCCACCAAGAAGGAAGAAGGAAAAGGAGGAAGAGAGGGAGAGAGAACAGGAGAAGGAGAGGAGGAGATGGTGGGAGGGGAAAAGGGAATGCATCTTCAGAGAGATGTCAAAACCCCTTTATTTTAGAGGCCAGAAAATGTTGTTTAGAAAGGACCTGAGCCCGGAAGATGTTAGCCAACCTTTGGATCCTCCAAGGAATCTGTATCACAGCTGCTGTCATTAACATTTGTCTCAGCAAAGGTCTAACAACTTAGGAACCATAAATTCTTTCTGTAGCTCTGTATAATTATAGATTCTTGAAATTGAGTGAGTCTCTTCCTTTCTGTTTTCCTTTATTTTTTCCTTCTTCTTCAAAGTAAATAAGTACAGTGGGGGAAGGGGGAGAAAGGTAACTAAGGACGTGGTAGAAGAAAAGGAGGGCGGTAATATTGACACAGAGGTATAATTCTCATTTATAATCCACATTCTTCTCTTTTTTCTCCTCCCGCCCCCTGGGAGGTTGTGGGAGCTGGAAGTATTGAAATGGAGGTCCAAACTCATCAACTGCACTCGACTCCTATGTACCAGAAGAACACGTACCTGGGTACAGTGAGGCTCACTAGGAGTCTAATTGAAATTAGGAGTCTAATGAAATGTACTGTCTTCCCCTAAAACACAAGTTCAGCAACCTGGAACCTAGCAAAATTTGTGTCCCTGTAGTCTGGAACCACAGCGAAACCCACAGCTTCAGAATGTGTAGCCAATCTGAAGTAAGCCCCAGTCCACAATGCTCATGAACTTTTTTCTACCAAAACAGAGTTGGTTCCAGGAGTACCACTGAGATATTTTTAATAGACTGTGAAGTCTGAAGCAGCATGTGTGAGGCACTGGGTTCCATACCCGGCATCACATAAAAAAATAAAATAAAATAAAGGTATTGTGTCCATCTACAAATAAATAAATATATATGTGTATATATATATATATATATATATATATATATATATATATATGTGTGTGTGTGTGTGTGTGCACATATATATGTATATATAGTTATATATATTTATATATATGTAAAGTTTATATATATATATATATATATATATATATATATATATAAAGTTTCAAAATAACAACACTGGTTGATACTAAAGAATTTAGTATTTTGCTTTTTGGAAATCTGTAGAAAGATGAATTTTACATTTCTAAGTCTTTCTAAGTTTTCCATAGTTTGAAAAGGAACCTCCTTTTTTTCCTACCTCATCCCCCAAAATTCTTTGACAATATATTTTTTGGGTTAAAAAAATACAAATGTGGCTTAATTGATCATTTCATCTGTGTCCATTTACTCTGGCTATGAATTAGAAAATCTGAATTGTGATAAACAATATCCTAAACTGGCCCCAAAGATTCCATCCTTCTGGTGTATAAGCCCTGAGTAACCCCTGCCTCGTCTTCCTCCAATCTGTGAACATGATGGAATATCACAGCCAGGATTGAGAAATCAGCTGATGTTGAGTTTATCAAAAGGGACATTATCCTGAGTGAGCCTGGACCTAATTAGAGGATTCATCAAAACAAGGTGGGATGTCAGAGGGAAATATCCTGCTGGCCTGAAAGAAATAACTGCCATGTTCTGAAAGGAGAGCACTCTCCAGGAGCTGAGAACTATCTCCAGCCAAGAACTAGCGAGACAATAGGAACTTCACAGAAATGAATATGCCAACAAGCAGTGAGCTTGCGAGGGAAGAAGTCTTGATGACATCTTGATTTCAGTCTGGTAAGAGTCTAAACAGAGGATCCATCTAACCTGTTTCCAGACACTGGGAGAAAATAAATTTAAGTTTTTATAAGCCACTAAATTTGGGGTAATTTGTTATGTAGCAGTAGAAGACTAAGGCTGACAAATGCTTGTAAGAGTCAATCAGTCCACAGATTCTATTACCTGAACTTTCAGTCAATGGCATTATTTTTTATTGCTGGAAGCAAAACCAAAGGTTAGACACAGCATCTAGTGCTGCCTTGTTTTTGTTGTTAAGTCTAAGGTGGCTTAAGTGCTTTCACTTCTCACTGTCACTCTCTCTCAGGAATCACATAATCAACTGCAAGAGAAGAATGCATAGAAGGATCGCTCCATAAGTTACTCTAAGTTGATATTCTATGGACAAGAAAATATTAAATCATTTTTCTTTCCATACTTTTTGTGCATTATAGTCACACATAATAATGGGATTTTTTTGTTACATATTCGTACATGCACACAATATAACAATATAAGTTGACCCACATTACTCCCCAGCACTTTCACCCTCCCAGTCCACTGATCTATTTCCCGCATAATTTGAAAGAGGCAAGCACATAGTATCCAGTTATGCATACGGGTTATAATAACGATGTCATCTTTGATGTATTTATTTGTTTTCCTATTTCACTTTTGTAGAAATAGCAGAGTCATCACGTCCTTTATGGAAGGTCATGCTTGCTTGTTTTCTCTGTACTGAGACTCCTAAAAGAAATAGACTGAAGTTAAATGAGAAGGTAGCATATTGTGACTGGAATACGATGACCCAAGTTCTGTGACCTGCTCTAACATTAACTAGCTCATGATTTTAAACATATGGTTTTCTCTACATGCCTTCCCCCACAGAGGAATTCAGGTGGGTTCTATGCAGGATTTACATCCCTGGGCTGCCACAGTTTTAAAACAGCAAAAAAAAAAATGTTGATAAACACTAGAGTAGATAATCTGTAGGATCTTTTCCAGCAAAAACCTTATGAGTCTCTCAGAAGAAATAAACCCAGAAAATGTTCATTCTCTCTTCTGGTCATAATTCTGGTTTTTGATACTACTGACATAGGGACAAATTTATTTCTGTGGAAGATCATAGATGTCCCATGGCATCCCTGGCACTTCTGCTTCCTTCCTCATGTGGACACTCTCCTATATTTTGTGTTCATCAATGTATTTCAGAGAAAGTCCATACTCCCAGCAAACAAGATATTGTATTTAATTTTAGCAGCATTGATCAAACCAATTCGTTGTACAAGATAAAATATATTATACTGTAAAGCTTATGACATTTAACAATTCAAAAATCTAGAAAAAAATCCTTTTCTGTCTTTCTCTCCTATTTTTGGCTCTGGTGGCTGAATTTATGTTTGGTGCTACAGTTAGACCAGCCTTTCCCTCAACCAGAGAAATTGTGCATAAACTATTCAAGGGCTGGGGATTTCTGAGCATAGGGAGAATAGAAGAAGGATCAAGAGAAATACAGAGGAATAGAATTTCTGGGAATTGGTGATGTTGACCATTAGGGAACAGAGATGCAATTTTATATTATTCTTATCACAATTCCTCTCCACTCCTATCCCCATGAAATACTGAGAAAAATCAAGGCAAATACTTGTTCTGCTTTCTGATGAATGAAAATTCTGCCTAATGTTGACATATATCATCCACCAATTTTGGAAGAAACTGTATGATTATAACAGTAATGACTACTTTTGGCACTATTTGTTTAATGACGTTCTGTACCAGAAACTATGTTGAACATTTTGCTCATACTTCCTCATTTAAATTGTACAGCCACCTGTGGGGTAGGTATTATGTTCCCTAGTTTCAAAATGACAAAGCCAAAGCTCGCTGGAAGTTATTTAACTTGCACCTGATAAGGGACAAACCTGCATCTGACTTCTAGAATTCAATCACAATTTGTCCCACTCCTCAACCACTAGAGCTTGATCTTCTTTGGAGCAAAAGTCAAGACAACTATTTTGGGATGCCCTTAGTCCCCAGCATACTATTTTACACAATAAATGGTATTTAAAATTAATTGTTATTGAAATAAATATCACTATTATTACTGGTGGTAAAATTGAAAGGTATGAAAATATTAATGCACTGTTCAGTGGAACTAATCTTTATTTGTTGCCATCATGACAGAACAAAACTCACAGTCTTGGAAAATTTAATTTAATTTATATAATCTTCTGTGAGTTTATTTTTGAACATAGGACCATTTCATGTCTATGTTAAATTCACAGTTTTCTATAATACAATAGTATTATAGAGAAAAATATCAAAGGATAATGTATATGGATATGTATTTCCAACCCATATTGATTTTAACATCTATCACATCTCTTTTAACTGGATTTGTTAATATAGGGCCATGGTCTTCTTCATATGAAAATTTTTAATTCTAGAGAAAAAAAATATTATCTAGAAAAGACAAAGTTGAATCTAAATAAATGACTGATATATTCTGGGTTAGTTTGAAATTCATCTTAAAATAACATTTAGCTCATTAGCAGTAGAAGCCTGATACATTCTCCGTATTCAGTAAATATTACATATGGTATTGGCTATATTTTCCAAACTCCAGGTCATGGTACATGACATAGGATTGCTAGGGAATATCCAGAACATATGGTTGCCATCTTATTAGGGAACAGCCACTGAAGCTACTTTGGAATTGCCATTCCTACAGCACATATGCATTTCAGAGAATAACCTCACATTTTCCTAAGGATGTAGTCCAAATCTACCAGGAGCTTTTGAGAGATGAAGTTAATTATATATCCAGGTAGGTGGGCCAGCAAGAAAGCTCAGAAAACAGCTTGATAATACAAGAAATAAACCCCTCAACCATTTTCGGTTTAGAGAAGCCACATCAAACCTTAATGAGAAACCACATGTAGTGGTAAATTCTGGCATTTAATTTTATGATTATTTACAGCCATTCTGGTACATAGCATATGGCATGGAGTTACCTTTTTTAAGTACCAAAAAGATAAACTAGAAAAAAATGCTAAATACATAGCAATCAGGTTTTATTTCTCTTAATAAAGAGATGAAAGATATACTTAATTATATAAAAAAGATAAAATGGTTTGAGTTGTGAGCAATAATTTATACTTTTGGAAAAACTTGGCATAAGGCCTTAGGCAGAAACTGGTAAAAAATATTAAGAAAGTAACAGAAGTTTCAAAGTAATTTATTCTTAAGTAAATGTCCTATATTCTGCCAAAAATCTCCATTCTTTTAATTCTATAGACATTTATAATTCTAATAAAAATGTTATAAATGGCATTATAAAGTCTTTCATCTATTTGTGTTTTCAATTATTTTCCAAAGTCTCATAGTAGACTTTGGCAGCAGAAGCAGTATTAAGCTGCTGTTACTTTTTTTCTCCTGCCACAAGAACAAAATTTTGCTCATGTATTTCACTGTGTATATAGCTAACAGAATTGAGTAAATTTATTTGCAAAGTCAACTACTATGGTATGTTTCATTAAATAGTAAGATGAAGTATAAAACAGCTCATGATATTAAAAAAAGAAAGAAAAGAAAAAGAAGTTTCAGGTACAAATGGCAGTACAAGAATTGACCTCCATTTACACCCAAAAACCCACTCAATAAGAGTACACCAGTTAAAATTAATATACTTAGTAATAGAGATAATGGGAGAAAGTGACAGTTCTTTACATTTCTAGAACTGGAAAGTCAACAGAAGTATGTTGGTAGATAAAACCCCAAATAATCCATAGTCCAGAATCTACCCCAGGGAGATGAATTGCTTATGGCAGTCAGAGACCCCTCCAGGACTAGAAAGGCTCTAGAACAGAATAAGCAAAAACTGTGGAAAGCAGTATGGAGATGCCTCAGAAACTTGTAATAGAACCACCATTTGATCCAGTTATTCCACTCCTCAGCATACACCCAAAGGTCTTAAAATCAGCAAACTATAGTGATAAAGCCACATCAATGTTTATAGAGCTCAATTCACAATAGCTAAGCTATGGAACCCATCTAGGTGCCCTTCAACAGAAGAATTAATAAATAAAATGTGATATAAACACACAGGACTGTTACTCGACCATGATGAAGAAAAAAATTATGGCTTTTGCCAGTAAATGGATGAAACTGGAGACTATCATGTTAAATGAAATAAGCCAATCCCCAAAACTCAAAGGCCAAATGTTCTCTCTGATATGTGGATACTGACTCAGAATAGAAGGAGCAGAGGGAGGAGTGGAGGTTCATCAGATTGGCAGGGGGGATTGGGGAAGGGAGGGAGGATTGGAATGGGAAAGACAGTAGAATGAATCAGACATAACTTCTCTATGTTCATACATGAATACAAAACTGGTGTAACTCCACATTATGTACAGCCACAAGAATGGAATGTTATACTCCATGTATGTGTAAAATGTCAGAATATATTCTGCTGTCATGTATAATTACAAAGAAACAAATAAAAAAAATAAAGCTAAACTTGGTTAGTATTTTTTTAAAAAAACAGCCCCCCCAATAATACCAAGATTGAGAAAGACTAAGGAAAATCAGAGAGCTGTTTTAAATGATAGGACAATTTTAAAGACAACTAAGTACAATATATGAATTGATTTGAAGCTTATACTGGGAAAGAAAAACCTACCAAGAACATTATTGAGACAACTGATGAATTTTGATATAGATCAGTTATGTTGATGTTAAACATTGATTATTTTATGGTGAAATGTAAAAATATGTTTTTTTCCTGGGAATATACACTGAAATAATTAGGGGGAAGAGTATACTATCTCCATCTAATACTCAAAAGGTTCTGAAAAAAATTGAGAGTGTGTGTGTGTGTGTGTGTGTAAAGAGAGAGACAGACAGACACATGTCAAATATAGCAAGAAGTAAACAATCAATGAATCTGGATAAAGAATAAATTTTTTTTATTTGTTCTTTTTTAGATCTAGATGACAGTAGAGTGTATTCTGACGTACTATCCTTACATGGAGTATAACTTATGCCAATTAGGATAATGATTTTTTATACTAGTCTTGTAAAATTAAAATTATAGCAAAACAAAACTTCACAAAAGTTGACCCATTCTTCAATGCCCATTGGAACTCCTACCTCTCCTATGAAGCCTTCTCTTTCCACTACAGAATGATATCATAGGTCACAGAATTTTATTGCAGAAAGAGAGGAGATACCTTCTCCTGAGAAGTCCTAGAGTGATGAGGAGTCTGCATTATTCACTTGGTAATTCAACAAAAGCCTTCCTGGGAAGTCACTGCTTTTGTCCATATCCATTAGCAAAATATTTTGCCATTTATCTGCCCAATTATATTGAAATCTCCATGAGATTGAAAATGTGTCTCACAACCTTGTGAACCTTCTGACCTTCCTTTCACATTTCCCCCACTCCTACCCCAGCCCCTGACTCACAGGCCCACTAGGAACCTCCCCCCACTTCCTGCTCACACTTTAACTCTCAGGTTTCAGCTCAGATACCATCTCCTCTAACCTTGGAATGAGTCAGAGGAGCCTCATTCCTCTGGCACTCCATTCCTGCACCATCATAGCATTTGTCTTGCTGAACTTAATTTGGCTGTTTCCTTGTCTGTTTTCCTTACCAGGGAGGAGATGGGGAGGAGTATAAAAGGGCTCACTAAATTTTCACTAAACAACTAAAAGAGTACAAAAGATTTAATTTTTGGACATCAGCACCTTTGCCAGATTCTAAACTATTTTCAGGTAATTTGCCTCAAAATCTCTTGAGTGACCCACCTGAAATGTAGGGAATTGTTGAAAACTTAGTCCTTAAGATCAAATGTATAAATGGTTCTTGGGGAAGTTCTGAGGTGCACTGATATTTAGAAACATACATATAGGAATCTCTTGGTGTTGACCTGTCAGACTCCCAGATAGTTAGCGCATTTGGTGGTGTTTGGTGGTGGTTGGTGGCTGGTGGTTGTGGTCTTGGGTTATTAGTTTTTTGATTTGGTTTTTTTTTTCTTTGTTTATTTGTTTTTGTTTTTAAGCTAGCATCCTTGTTCTGGTCTAGGATGAGCAGGGAGAGTGGTCAGAGCAGTGTAGTGCTTCAGGGCAGGGCTCCTGCTGTGAGCCTACCTTCACAGACCATTATATGGTCCTGCAGGACATTGGAAAGGGGGCTTCGTCCAGGTAAAACTTGCCTGCCATCTACTCACTGAGACAGAGGTTGTGATGAAGTTCTTGGCAAAAGTAGCCTTGAACTTCCCCTTGTTCTCTGAACTGGAGGTGATGGAGGCCTTGGATCATGGATATGTGAACAGCTCTTCCAGGTCATTGAGATCTTCAAGGATATCTACATTATCATGGAGCATGCAGCTGTGGAACCACTATGGGACCTCATCCTGGAACCTAATGGCATGCAGGAGAAGGAGGCCACAGACTTTTCAGGCAGTTCCTGCTTGCTGTCAGTACTGCCACAATCCTGTACCTGGACTTGAAGCCCGAGAACCTCAGGGTGGATGAAGCAGCAATGTAAGCTCATTGACTTTGGCCTCAGCACCAGATTCATAGCTGGACAGAAGCTGAAGAGGTTCTGGGGCACTCTCTTATACTTTTCTCCTGAACTCACCCAGGGGAAGGAACACTAGGGCCCCCCCAGCAGACATCTGGAGCCTGAGAGTCATTCTCTACTTCGTGCTCACAGGGAAATGCCCATTATGGCATCCAGCAGAAAGCAGCTAAGGTAGCTGATCAGGCGGGGAATGTATGGCATTCCCCGACATGTGTCCAAGGGAGCCCAGAACCTCATCAATGAGATCCTGATGGTGGACCCCGCACAGAGGCCCACCATAAAGCAGGTTTTGGGGCACCCATCTCTGAGCCAGGGTGAGGAAGCTGATTCGCCCAGTCCTTCTAATGAGACACTCCCCAAACTTCCACATTCCACAGTTATGAATATTATGATCCACGTGGGTTACCACCCCTATGATACCAAGGGTGTCTGTGGCCAGAAGATTTGATGATGCAATGGCCACCTACCTTAACCTCAAGCACTAGAGAATGCTGAGAGCAGACCCTGAGGATCCTCCCAGGGTCTACCCCAAAAAGTGTTCCAGTGAGCCTCTCCTTCCCTTCCCTGTGAGCAGCAGCAGCCTGAGGAGGCCAAGCAGCCCCAGCAGAAGGGTGCTAGAAATGCCAGTGAGCCTGCCATCCGCCTCCACTTCCTCCACGTGGACACACCCCCTCCCAGCCTAACCTCTCAGCATGACCCTGTGCCCAGCAGCTCATCCTCTGGAGGCACCTCCACAGGCAATCCCACCACAGCAGCAGGGGTTGGAAGAGGGTAAAGAGGAGGGTCGCCAAATGCATGCAACAACTGTGCTTCATACCCTACTTCCATGTGACAGCATCCAGAAACAGAGTGGCTACAGTGGAAATGCCAAGTTCAGACAGACAGAACCAAGGGACAGCCTGAAGACCCTGAGCCCTCTGACATCATGGTGTTCGAGGGAGGTGTGCCCACTGGCTCAGGCTTCTCTTCAGAGATTCCAGCAGCAGGGCATCTGCATCCACCAAGAGTCTCCTCTGCCCCCATCTGCGAAGACACATCATACAGACATTTGCCTGGGACACTCCCCCTATCCTGCTCTTTGTCTTTTCTCCCATGCTCTGGTAGAAATTTATTCTTAATTTCTTTTCTTTTTCTTTCTTTTTTTTTAACAAATTGTATAATAAAATTGATGTTGCAAAAGTTTTAAAAGTCAGTTTTGTTTTGTTTTGCTTTTGGTTTTGTTTTGCTTTTGTTTTTTGTTTTTTTTGTTTTGTTTTGTTTTGTTTTGTTTTGTTTTGAGATAGGCCTTGCTAAGAGCCAAGTATATGATGCATGGCATTTTTGGTCGAAAGGTGACACCAGCTAGCCATTGAGATGATATGATTATGTTAAGATTTGCATTCATATGGATATTGGACTCCTGCTGTTCACCTAGGCCGGCTACTGGACTCCTGGAGAGTTCCCATTGGTTGGGGAAGTACAGTAGGAGGGAGTTCCGGGGGAGGAGGCTGCGTGGGTGGATCGAAAATCTTCCCGGACGCGTACTGGACATTGGCGGCAGTTTCAAAAAATAATAAAGTTTGTTCCTGCTTGAGTGGCTCGTGATTTTGTGCCCAGCCAGACTGCGGCAAGGCCTCAGAGAGAGTGCAGGAGCCCAGCAGCCATCCCATCCAAATCCTAGATCACTGTGCCTCCCTTTCCTGCTCACTGTATATATTGGCTGACCTTGAGGCAGTGTAGATGGGGACTCACTTACCTTAAGCCAATGTACAAGGGGACTTTGTTCCCTTGGCGTAATATATTTGGAAATTTTCCCTTTGAGTCAGTGTAGACTTGATTCACTTTGGGCTGGTTGCTTTGGCCAGAAGTAATACTTTCCCTGGTCCTCAGGCCTCCCCATGAAGTGTGTGGGGATGGAGGGTTGCAGCTTTTAGAGAAGACACTTCAATGTTTGTAGCAGCTCAATTCACAATAGCTAAGCTATGGAACCAACCTAAGTGTCCTTCTTTACCCAAGATGAATGGATAGAGAAAATGTGATACATATACACAATGGACTATTACTGAACTATAAGGAAGAATAAAATTATGGAATTTTCCAGTAAATGGATAAAATTGGGCAGTATCATGCTGAGTAAGATAAGCCAATCTCAAAAAACTAAAGGCTGAATGTTGTCTCTGATATGAGGATACTAACACACAATAAGCTGGTGAAGCAGAATAGACATTCATTGGATTAGACAAAGGAGAATGAAGGGAAGGGATGGGGGTTGAGAATAGGAAAGACAGTAGAATGAATCAGACATAACTTTCCAATGTTCATATACGAATACACAACCAATTTAACTCCACATCATGTACAACCACAAGAACGGGAAGTTATACTTCATGTAGGTGTAATATGTCAAAATACATTCTACTGTCATGTATAACTAAAAAGAACCAACAAAACTTAAAAAGAAAAAAAGAATATGGGTAGAAATTAGAATCGGCTGAAAATAGAGAGGTTGGTTGAAGGGCAGCAGAACTGAAAAACAAAAACTGCTCTAAGTCCCTATCTCCACCTCAATCTGGGGAGAAACAAAGTTTGGCAAGTTGAAGGCAGTCTATTCTTCACTCCCAGGTTCATACATCAAAACTAGAGGATGCCTCTTGTAGAAAAAAAGCTGATGTGGAGTTATCTATGGATTTCTAGATGTTGGCATCTGAGAGCTCATGGAAATACTCATTCTTGTTTTTTATTGTTACTGATTATGAACTTGGAGCAGAAAAAAATCTAATATAGATTTCAAATCTCTCAAATGATTTTCATCCATCATCAGTTGAAAAGAGCATCCAAACCTTTGGAAACATATGTAGCACCCCATACTTATGCCTAAATGCCTTATACAGCAAAGAAGTAAACACTAGTCAGGCACTAGCTGGGTTAATGGTTTTTTGTCTTATTTGAAATGCTCCAACAGAAAGATCTCTCTTCTTAGTAACTTATAGAGAACTGACAATAGGATTTGAAATGAACCCAGTTAAAATTGAAGCCCATAGTATGGGGCAACTGTATAGACATGCAAGTGCTATATTATCTTTTGAAGTTCTTCACCTAGAGACAGTTAATGTCAGGCATTAAAGGAAAATGCCCCCCTCTGCTTACATACAAATGCTTCTAAGATCCAGGTAGACTTTTCAAGGTGGAATATTTTATTGTGATTTCTCAGAGGTCTTGAAGGGAAACCATCTCATGTGTAGTATGTCTACTCTCCTCCTGTCATTTCCACCTTTCCTCCCATCCTCCCCTTCACTAACACGGCATGTCTAACAAGGAATTTTAAATTCAAACTCAAACAACATTAAAATAAAGGATGTCAATCCATGATTGCTAAAGAAAAATATCAGACTCAAGGATCTACCTTCCAAGAAAATCTATACTTGATTTATTCCAGAATTTTCTAACCTATGTTTCTCATTCTGGTTCTTTCTCTATTGGAGTAATCAAGCTCTGGTTTCACATCAGATGAACTATATCAGAATCTCTAGAGAGAAACATTATTTTATTTTAAGTGTTCTCTAGGAATTTGTAATATTCAGAGTACAGAATCATTGAGTCTACCTTTAGTTATAAAAAATATCTCCTGTCATTTTATTTTTATTTAGTGAAAGCATCTCTCTAAGTGACTTGAATGAGGAACTACAAATATTGATGTAGGGCATGAGTGGATACAGGTATTTCAGGAGCATCGAAGAGTTATTCTACATCATATGAGGCCAAAAATACAAAAGCAACCAATTACAGTCTCAGAAGGCCAAGGAAAATATGTTTCGTCAGCACAAAGCCTCAATTTTCCTCTGGCAAGTAACTTCTCCCTGCTCAACTTATAGACTTCAAATTGACTTAACCACACTTTCCAGATCTAGAATTGAGTGGCCATATGACACTGGTTGAGCCAATCAATGCATTTCCTTTCTCTGGACATACTAATTATTCAAGAGTGTACAAATCAAAGTATACCAAATCAAAGCAAATAAGACACAATTTTGCTGTAACTTTGAAAGCAAGGAAAGTACCTACTATTTCTGTTGAGTCAGACTTGAGTCTGAAAAGAAAATGGTTTTGAGTTCTTGGAGCCAATATTTTCAACATAAAATAAACCTGACAATAAATTCAAAAGAGCATTTAAAAAACTAATCAGAACCTGATTATATCATTTGAATTCCAGTAGCCAACAGATCCCTGAAACTAAATCTACAGTGAAATTTTGAGTTGTGAGAATTAAAAAAATTCTCTTTTCTCTAAGTTTATGATGAGTCATTGGTAATCCAAAGATTCTTAACTGAGAAACACTCCTTTTTATACAATAGACATCTTTCTTCCTTACACCATTTACAGCATAAATATGGGACATCATTTACATAGAGTCTAGTACTCACATTCATTGTCATAGAATCACAAACCAACTATTAACTCTTTATTCTCAAAAGCCCTTCAGTCCCATCTAGACCTGGGTTCAATGGGCCTCCATTACTGTATAAAGAAAAAGCTTGAATGGAAGACAATCAGGTTGTGATTGCCTTCACCACTGTTTTCCATCATCAAAAATATCAAGACACAAATACACATGTAGGATAAAAACAAACACACATGTGCACATGCACACACCACACACACACACATACTCACACACACACACACACTCTCTCACACACACACACGTACACGTATAACATAGTAAAACTACGGAAACCCAAAGATAAGAAAATTATTCCAAAGAAACCAGAGAAAATGCACATTTACTTAGAAGAAGCCCCAGTGAGATTTACAGCTGATTTCTCAGCCATAACAATGAAAGCCAGAAAGGCAATTGAATAGTATATTCAAAATGATATAATAAATTGCAAACTTATACTTTTTTCCCAAGTACTAAGAAATCCTTCTTAGCATAATACTAAAGTGGGAAACCATTAAAGAAAGGAAAAGTAGACCTAGCCACAAAGAGCATAAATTTGTAAGTTGCTATATAAATATAATGCTATAAAATGTGGAAGCTTATCTCTTTAATAAGTAGCTTTTACAAATAAAAAAGTACAAACACCCTGAAATTAAAATATTCATAGGATATATATACAATGAACAAACAATTCCAAATGTTTAATAAAGGTGAAAATATTTAAACTTGAGTAAAAACATAAATTAAGTAAAAATGTCATAGAATGTTTCAGATGTAAAACACTACTTTAAAATCAGTTTAATATGCATTTTTTAAAACATGCTGATAATTCTCACCCTATAGATAGAAGTCTAAATTCTAAACTTATGCAATCTTTCTGAAAGGCAACTATATGTATATGGCTTTCTTCTTGTTTTTTGAGTGTGTGTGTGTGTGTGCTCAGCCACTGAGCTATATCTCCTGTCTTTCTATTTTTATTTAGTGAAAGCATCTCCCTAAGTTGGCCTTGAATACTGTCTCAGCTTCCTGAGTTACTGGTTATACAGGCATGTACCACCATGCCAAGCCAGAGCTAAATTTCTAGGAAAGCATTCTCTGTTAATAACCAACAAGGTAAATGAAAATTTATCTATGTAATGTTTTATAAGCAAAAATTAGGGAAAGTCTAAATTTTCAATAATGAAAAGCATTAAAATACTAAGTTATATACCAATTGTAAGATAAAGACAGCATGGTGTAATTTAAATATGCAAACATAAAATGCATATTTTTAAAAAAATATTTGTAGCATATACATCATATTTTGTGAAAGAGCAAAAATTTTAAATCTTTTTTTTATTGGTAACTGTGGTGAATACTTGGGATGATTAAGAGATCATCTTGAAATTCAGCACCATTACCAATTCCAGGAAAGAACCCTTGAAAAGAGTTTCAAAGCATCATTAGTGTCTATGCTCTAAGCAGACTGAGACACTTTCTTCACTGGTCCCTGGAAGCAAATCTTTTAGGTCTTTCCTTTCTAAAACACAATCCTCCTCCATCCCACCTCAAATCCAGGTAGTATTATATTTTGTTAGGAATAATAATGGTAAGAGTAGGACAACAGAGGACAAGATTAAAGATTTCTTAATTAGATGTCTCAGAATACAGCCAAATTGACTCAGATTCTGACTGCTAATATTGACTTTAGCATCCTTTTAGAAAAATCCAGTTAAATCTATATCAACATTTTGATGCAGACGATCAAAGTCAAACATTATTATCTTTCATAATCAGTTTCTGTTGCCAGGATACAGACTCCCTTTTTTATCTCAGGAGTGAAAATTTTGTTAAAAATTCTTTTTAAAGAAACCTTGTGTGTGTGTGTGTGTGTGTGTGTGTGTGTGTATATATAATGAAGTGTGGCTGAAAATAGTTATATGAGATTACTAAACTGAGAAACTTTTTTTTAGAATCTTAAAGTTGGAGGGACTCCCAAAATATATGAGCCACAAGTCTGTACATTGTTCAAGGCTAAATATCTTTCAATCATAAAAGATATCACATATATTTAATGAAAGTAAACAAAGATCTGCTTTGTAGGACTCAAATGATATTAAAAACAAACATTCTAAAGACCTATTCATTTATCTGTTTCCTCATTATATTTTAAGTTCCCAGAGAACAGTAGATCATAAGATTCTGGAATATAGTAGATGTTTCTAGAGAACAAAAGAGTCCCTTCATTATTACAGGTCCTCAAGAAACTAGAATAGTTCTTTACAATTATTTTTTTTAAGAAACAATTTCATTTTAAAATTTCTTTTAGATGATAAATTGCCTCTGAGATTTCTTTCTAGTAAATTCTCCCTCGTACATATGATTAACCCAAAACTGCCACATTAGTGACTTCACCCTCTTAAGAATGGGTGCATCATTCAAATAACCCAGTAAGTCTCATCACTGGAATGTTAGGATTTGAAAGAAAAGAGTTTATAGGTAGGGCCTGCCTTGGTAACTGAAGGATTAGAATGGGGAACCAGGGAGCTGTCAACAGCCATGAAGAGGAAATGCAATGCCCAATAAAAATATGAAACGACATGCAGAGAAAAGCAGAAAAGAGGAAGCAGAGGAAACCTAATGGCATTTTAGTTCCTCGCTGAGGCCCAGCTATCCTCTTGCCATTCTTGGAGTTACACCTTGGTAAAGTCCCCATTGGTCAAGCTACTTCCAGTCAAGATTCTGTCACTTGTACCTGAAATATTTGTGACTAATTCAGCATTTTTTCCCTATAAATCCTCCCATCCAATCTTTTTCTGCTCTTATTTTCTAACTCAAGCAGTATCACCTTTTATTAATAAAATTCACATTTTATTTAAAAAGCAAATTAAAAACACACATATGCCAAAATGATGAAACTCAAGTTTATGTTTCAAAGTTTATTTTTATTAAATTTTATTTTATATTATTAGTTATTACTCAAAATGTTCTTCTAACATTCAAAGGCATTTTCCTAACAGCATAAATCCATACAACAATAATAATATTTAACATATTCTCAACTGAGTCAATTGCATTTCTTACTAAATTCACTATTAATTCCCAAGTACAATCTCTAATATTTATCTCATATTTAAAATTTTAAAATATGTTTCACATCTACTATCATGTTTGAGGCTCTCAGCAATAGTGTTCTTGGAGGGATAAGTGTTTCCATTCACACCCTAAAACTCAGTGATTCAAGACAACAAAAGTTTATTTTTTGCTTACTTGGAATCTGATACAAACCTGGCTGCTCTCAGATACACCCTTATAATATATCACCGTCTTCACCACCAATCCAAGAGGGAAGAGCTTGGAAGGGACCTCAGAGCCTCCTAGAAGCGACACACATCAATCCCATGCACTTTCCATCGGCCAGAACTACTCATATGTGTCCTTGGCTAAGCCACATAGAAGGAAAAATATAGTCAGCTCTTGAACTGCAGCCACCCAAGAACAAATCCACCCTGTGAAGAAGGGGTGGATTTAGGTATCCATCTAGGTTGTGGTTTTGTAGGCGAAGACACTAAAAATCACATAGAGCACAGACTACAACAGAGCAGTTACTCCAGCCCAGTTCCTCTGACTTTAGGTGGTATTTTCCACTCAATTTTAAAGACTGATCACAGGCTGGGGATATAGCTCAGTTGGTAGAGTGCTTGCCTCACATGCACAAGATACTAGTTCAATCCCCAACACCACAAAAAAGTTTTAAAAACCGATCACCATGACATGAACTTAAAGCTGGCATTAAATTATCCATTCCTCTTTCCTTCTTCTTCCCTTTAGCTTTTCTTTAGAGACCCTTATACAAAAAAAATCAATTATTTTAGTGTTTCTTTTTTTTCTGACCTCTGTTTCTCACTCCCGTCTCACCACATTAGCCTCACTATCTCTATTTTTGGATGTATTCGTATTTATCTATATTTTAATGCATTTTACAAAGGTCTGTATCTCCTAGTGGGACATGAGCACTTTGAAAGCAATCTTACTCACATTATGTTTCTGTACATTAAAAAGTGACCAGGAAATATTTGGTGACTGGGGAAAGACTTTCTCCCTGTTTGAGTTCACGCAACACCATGACTTCACTCTTACAGATGAGACGGCATTTTTCTTCCATTAATAAGAAAAACCAGAAATGAAGCCAGAATACACAATTCAGATACATAAATGCAAACTTGTGTTCTTCTATATTTAACACACTATGTTATTCTTCCTCAGAAGCAACAGCAGTCCTCCTTTTAAAAAAAAAAAAAAAAAGTTTGTTTAATCCAACCATTCAGCAGCCTCAAGAGTCAGGGCCGTGTGCATTAGCTCTCAGTTGATGCTTGGGTGAGCCTTAAATCTTCATGTTTCTTGACACCGTGCTGAGGCAAACTCTTTGATTCAGGAAAACTGCATACTCTGTGGAATAAAACTGAAGCAATTAATCAAATATTTAATTATATCGCAACAGAACACAGTTATCAAGCTTTTAACTAACAATGGTAAAGAGTCCCCAGTGACCTAAGCAACAGAAGATGCTTAAGCACAAAGGACCATTTAACTCTCAGTTCTTCCAGTCCCAGGGAAGATGTGCACAAGATCCTGGAATGGTTCAGCACCAAAAGGCTAAGAATTCAACAGTCCAGCCTTTGAGAGCAATCCTTTGCCTGGAACATTGCCTATTCCAAAGGTTAAAAATTGCTAGTCCAGATGGACCTGGAAAAGTCTCTACTATCTCACATTGCCTTTCTCTCTTATCCCCTTTCTCACCCCTGGAGTGCATAGTCAAAAATCTAGATAGCATAATCCTAACATTTTAATGCAACCTCCAAAGAAACCATTCTACCAGCCTATTCCTGGTTCCCTGTAAATAAATTTGGAATCTAAAGATGATGCATATTACACAGATATCCAGATATCTCCTCTCCTTGGTCTCTTTCACTCTGTTCTACTTCTCACTCTGGTTCATTCTACTTATATCCATCTGTCCAAGGTCAAAGAGGTGTTTCTTTTTCTCATACTCCTGGTAAGATAAGACTGGACATACACTATACTCAGATTGGAGTTCCTATAAGATAGCCCAATTCCTTTCTCACTAATACTGAAAGCCTATCATGGCATAATCCTGAGTGGGTTTTATTCTCAAAGAGCCTCTTCATACCAAAGCAAAAGTGAGAAGGAAAAGGAGAAAGTGAGTCCCACCCAAAAGTTTGTCTACTCCCTATAATTTGGGATAGGGAAAAAAATTGTCTATCCAACATAACTCTCTCACACATAAAACCCACATTCACTTTTCCAGACCAAGAATTCTGCCTCCCAATAAGAGTGAGAAGATTTGTTTGTCAGTGGTAAAATTGTGACATAAAATTAAAGTTTAAGTGGAACCTCTGCAAAATCCCATCATGGTTAATTTATTTTTATGGAGTTGGGGTTCCTACTAGGTGATGGTAGTCTACAAAGTCATATGAAGGATATAAAAAGTATCAAGTTTTACTTCTTCTTCTTTAATCTGGAAGGAAAAGAAAAAAATACAAATATGTTTTTAAAACTTTGATAATTTCTTATTTCCTATATAAAGCCAAACTCCTTATTGTGATAGAGAAGATTATTATTCTAATATTTCACTCTTTCCCTATAAGAAGATTATACATCTACACCTCTGGCATGTGATTTTTGCAGGTAGAATAGGCAAAATATACAATACTACTTTCAAATTGGTTATGTAACTTTGACCCAATGGAATATAAATGGAAGAGACAGTATGCTAGTTCAAAACAAAGCTTAAGGGGCATTGCTTGCACCCTTAAGTTTAAGACCCTACCATGAAAACAACATGACTCATATATTGGCTCTTCCTTTAGCTTTCATTTAGGAATGAAAAGCCACGTGTAGCTGAGAAAATTCAAGTTGGATTCAGCCAGGCTCAGCAAGAGCCACAGACAATCTGAATCCTTCAGGTAACTTGTAACTACCTCCATGTGACAACCATTTTGGTATTATTTGTTGATGCAGCAAAAATATAGTATAGTATAGCTAATATATAGTATCCCAAAACTTCACAGTCTATTCCTAGAATACTATCCCAGCTTCACCTGCCCTTGTGGAGGAACTTTCTGTCCTCCATAAACTGTTTCAGTCAAATGTGCTATTTCCTTCATGTACCCTGTGCCTCTCTTTCTCTGTATCTCTGCTCATGAAAATCTCTTGTCCTGGAATATACATGTTTTATCAAGAAAAGCACAAAATTTAGAAGCTAATAGATAAGCTTGGAAACCAAGACCATCAGTCTAAAAACTACCAGGTCTTGTGCCTCTGGTATATTTCTAAGTCTCATTGTCGCTGCCTGCATGTAATTGAGGAAAACAGTGAAAAAGGAAAGCACATACTTTAAAATCAGACCAACTCATATTTCTGCCAGTTATTACTCTGAGCCAATTACTTTGAGTATTAATCTCATAGTCTGTGAAATGGTGGATCATGGCATTGTAGAGATGATAAAATAGAAGAAAGTTATGAAATCTACCAGGACAGCACTTCACACTCAGTAGATTCTAAGGAAATCTTTTCTTTGAATGGAAAAAAAAATGAGTATAGTACACAATTCAACTGAATAAGAAAGCCATAAGGCAGTTTTAAAATAAGTGGCAGATTAATATACATGCATTTTCTACATGATGCTTTAAAGAATATTTACTTTATGTAAGATATTAAGATGTATTCCTGCGGAAAAAATGTTTCATGATTAAATAAGTTAAGCAAAGCTTGCATAAATAAATATCTCTTTTTGGAGATTCATAAGTATTCTTTAATAATTAAAGGCTCTGATATGTCATGTGATAAAGAACCCCGTTTACTTAATTCAGTACCTCTAAAATTACTTGACCATCTTGCCTTTTTGCATTTTGGAACACTTATTAATATCTACTGGGCTCCAGTTTTCTCAGAACGCAGTTTGTCTTAGTCTTCTTGGGCTGCCACAACAAACTGCTATAGACAGGGTGGTTTGAACAGTAGGAATTTAGTTTTTCATAGCTCTAGAAGCTGGAAGTCCACAAGCAGGGTGCCAGAATGGCCAGTTTCTGGTGAGGGATCTTTTCCTGATTCACAGTGGTCACAAGGCAAAGAAAGAAGAAGAGATTAGGATCCCACCATCATGACTACATCCAACCCTAATGAACTCTGTAAAGCCCTACCTCTAAATACAGTTCACATTGGATGTTAGAGCTGCAACATATGACTATGGCAATGGAAAAGGGTACAATTTAGTGCATAGTGGTTGGGAAGTGCTAGTAAAACAAGGAGCAAAAGCATTTAGTGGGGTGAATTCAGCATATGTTGGTAGAGACAGGGAATACTTAAAGTGGAGATAAACTTAGTCAAGCATCAACAATGGATTTGGCAAGTTAATTGAGAGACCTGTAAAAATGACCTGTTTTAAGCTGTCACTGTTGTCAAACATCAGGAGTATGGGCACCTTGTTAGTCCTGGCAGAGTAGATCTGAGACCACATGGCTAAAGTCTCCAACCTTAAAATCTGACTTCTCTGCCCACGTATCTCTTCCCACCAATTTCCAACATTGTCCTATTGAGAATATTTAGAAGAGATTTACTCTATGGTAATTATCTGGGAGGCAATCAAATACAATAGGGGAGGTAATGAAATATAAATGTTTATGATACTCTTCTGGGCTCAAGCCAACTCTGCCAAGACATCTCATGTTTTGAAAGGATAAATATGGGGGGAAAGTCACATAGTAAACCTAAGTAAGGAAGATAACTCTGCTCTATGGACTAAGAACCAAGAGCGGAGGCAACTGAAATCATTGTTAACCTCCCTTCATAAATAGTTAACTTGGTTAATCCCCATGCTTGCTCGTATCATGCACCACGGGGTAGGAATAAAGCAACCGTTGGAGCTAACCATGTTAGAAAGCTATCACATCTCATTTGGCATCAGATCTATTGGTTTGTCAAGCTGCCCATTTTGTGTAGTGAAGAGTTTGCTTGTTTAAAGATTATATAGTCTAGGAGAATATCCTGGTACAAATTAACTTAATATGCTATGAATACATACAGAATTGAAAATGCAGATGCTCACAGAAACCAGCATGGCAAATGCAAATAGGTAAAGTTGCCCAAGTGTAAATAATAGGGAGCGGTGGAAATTTGTCTAAACTGGGGAACACATGCTTCATCTAAAGGACCCCCACTCCAGAATTCTAGTCAATGTCACCTTGTACATACATAAACAGTGCTGCCACATCTCCTGAGTCTTCAAGTAAAGATGAAAATCTGGATTTTTATGTAAAATCTTCGAACCTGTAAATATTGACAACTAAGGATTTTTAAACCCTTCCTAAATAGAAATAAATATAATCTCCTTTCACACACACACATACACACACACACACACACACATACACACACAAATGCACACACATGCACATTTGTCATATAAGTCCAGCCCACGGGCCACCAGTGTTTAGCCTGTGTCATGTGCAATAAATGCTTACTGAGTGAAGACATCAAAGCAATCCAAGAATATGTTACCTCTCCCTTCAATTAAGGAGTACATCAGTCCTGGTATTTTCAGACCAACAGCTGAGATTGTCAGAATGGTATAGCACTGATTTTTATCTCTGCTATATAAAAAGAATTGGCCACTAAGATGTGTGGCAATGACTGAAAAAAGTTGCCATCTAATATTATTTCTTTTGTGTCAAACAAATACTTCATAAAGAACGCTAGTTGAGATGCCATTATAGATGAAATAGACATGGACTCCCATCTCCTGATTCAGAGTCAAATCGGAAACATGGCCACTTCTTCCAGACTTGCAATGAATATTACTTCAAGATGATGAAATGAAGCATGCATAAAAAGTTATGCACATAAAATTATGTCTTTATGGCTTACTTTATATGAGTATTACATATAAATCCACATCTTTCACAGTTAACATGGTTTTTGTTTATTTCTCCAGGATCGGTCACTATTAGTCTTGGGAGGAGGTAACTCAAGGGGAAGGAAGAAAATTGCTACCAAATTTTGAGGGGTCTCTTAAATTCTGTTTTTCCTATCCAAAACTATGTTTCATACTCTCCTTCCTCACTAGTTAGTATCCCTCACTTCTCTTCCACCCAGAGAATAAACAATATTTAAGGCATTGACAAAGTACATTCTTTCTTGAAGAATTAACTTTAGGACCATCTTCCCAGTCCCTCTTCACTGGGAAGGTAAGAGTCTCTTCCTTCCCTGCCAGATGTAAGACCCTCCTCAACATAATCCCTTCCCTTATCCCTGTACACATGTGCTTGGTAATGAAACTTGCCCTAAGCTAGACCAATTTGATTTCTTGTCCCTATAATTGGGAGGAGGATATATGAAGTATTCTGAATTCTTCTTTTGACCAAGGAATATATAAGATGGGCATCTGTGATATGGCCACCTTCTACCAGTTCAAGAAATAGAAGAGAAGATTAATGCAGAAAAACAAAGCTAAACCTCAAGATAAGGAGAAATTTCCAGGAACTGCTATACATGTTTCTGATTGCCCCTTAAAACCTGTCAGCATTGCTGCCCTTGAAATCTTGAGATGCCTCTGCACCCTATGGTAAGTACACCTCTTCGTTTTTCTTTTCTAAAGTCAATTCAAATCTCTTATTAGGATGAGTTCAACAATACCTCTGCTTTTGCAAACTTTATCAAATTTAATGGAGACACTTTACAATGTAAAAACCAAACAGCCTCTTTATCACCTCCATATCAAATTTTTGGTGCATCCTGAGAGAAGTCTTCCAAAAGTTAGTCAAATTTGTATACAGAAAGGAGCAGAAACATGGCATACTGAATATGTAATTGAAATAGGGACCTCCTCACGGACCTACAAGGAATAGTACTTAAAATAAAATATTTATACAGCAATATCGTCTGTTTTCCCAGAGAAACTGTAGCAAGTGGGCAGGCAGAATGTTTGGGCCTATCTTCAGCGAGGCCAACTGACTTTCAAAATAACGATATAGGACATGATTTGGTTAACTTAGGTTCACCATTGCTACTGCACCAAAATTTGATGGGAAAACCTTCCTGAGATTCATTCCATAGAAGGCCCCTGCTGTGGTCTCTTTTTTTCTAGGCTTCAGCTTCCCAACCCTCATCCACCATACCATTCAGTTTTTACTTTTAATTTCACCAGCTCAACTCTTAGCTTTATAATGACTTTAACTGTTCAATATTTAATGAACCAATTAATTAAATAACATTTATTATGCTGTAGGACAGTGGTTCTCATATTTTAGTATGCATCAGAATTACCAGGGGAGCTTGTTAAAAACTCTAGGCGCCCACCAGCTCAGTGATTCTGACTTGGGAAGTCTGAAGTAGGGAAGGAGTTTCATTTTAACAGTCATTCCTGCTGCATCTGATCTTGGTGACCAATTGACTACATTTAGGGACAACACCAACTTAGGGATATGGAATTATGAGACCAAATGCTCTGTAGGTGGTTAAAAAAAAAAGTTGGCAATCTGGCATAATATCTGGTTTATTAATTACCAGTTGTGTGTTTAGGGGTAAATTATTAAATGCTCTGAGACTCTGTTTCCTCATCTGTAAAGTGAGAAAAATGATACCCAAGTCATAGAATTGTGGCAGACACCATGTGAGATAGTGTACAATCTGGATCCCAATCTAGCCTGCTTGGGACTCTTGTTAAAATTCTAGATGCCTCCTCCTCCATCAGTCAAAAGTTCAAGAGCAACTGAGAAAAGGGTCAGGCTCTGCTAACAGTACTATGGAAAATGTCAAAAAACTAAAAGTGAATCCTGGTTCAACCAAGTCCTGGGAAAGTAAAATGCAATAGTCTGAGGTTAGGTGGCGTGATGTGTGAGTTGCTGCCCTGCTGGGCACAGTCACTTCAGAGACTAAGAGAAGGATCTACATGAAAGGAAACAAAGACGGTCACTGCAATAAAAGAGAACAAAACAATTCCCTTTGGGACAAGTGACACTTTACCACCCAAATGGACCTATACCTGGAACCATTTATAGCATATATATACACAGATTTCACTGTCCTATTTTTAGAAAAAAAAATGGGTAGTTGCTGGCCATTGACCTTCACTGGTCCAGGGTGACCACCTTAAATCAAGAGCTTGCTGTAACACAGCTGAGCTTAGCGATTTTAATGAGAAATCTGGTCCTGCTGGATTACTGTTCCTGGGCCACATCTTGTCAGCAATTCCTCAGGAAATTATTCAACCATCCCCAATTGCAAAGAAACAGATGGCGTACTGGAAAAAAAAAATACCCTGAAGTATATGCGCTGGTAAAAAGCAAATTTAAGGACACAAAGGCCAACGTTGACACAAATACTAAAAGTACTTTTTCACCTAGATAAATGGACTTACAGATATTTTTGTTTTCCCTCCCTGTTTAAACTGAACTGTGCCAGTCACTGGCTTGCATACACAATGGAGAGACTTATCTGACATTTCAGAGCTATTTAGCAGAGACAGCTTGTTTTAATAATACAGAATAATACTGATCAAACATTCTCATGGAAGATCAAGTTTTAAAATTTGTATTAATGCCCTGCTTTCTTTCCTTTAATATCCTTTAACCAAAACTCTTGGATCACACTCTATTATGCCAAATGCCCATTAAGAGATGCTGAATTATTATTAAAAATTATCATGGCACCTGAGAAAATAGCAGTATAACCCTCATGAATATTAAATCTTTTCATAATGATCAGTGTTATTACCATGAATACTAAATGTTATGAATTCATTGCAAATTCATAATGGTTAGTGTGAAAACTTGGCCTGTAACCAGAAAGTCTGAATTATACTTGGCAAATGTTTGAATCGATTTTAGCTATAAAACCAGGAAAGGGAAAATGGATAAAATTTTTGATATTCAGTCTCAGAGGCCAATGGGTTTTGGGTTTACAAAAGGAAAGGCCAATTGTAATTTTCAAATATTTTATATGATGGTTTGAATCTTTTCCAGAATTCCCTTTCCTGCTTAATTATGTCCCATTGAAGAATAGTTGGAAGAATATTAAGAAAGGGAAACCAGCACAATCAGCTATTCGTCTGTGGCAGTACTTATCCAGCATTAACTTTCAGAAATTAGTACAACAGCATATCATGGGAGTGATTCTGACTCTAAAAGAAATTTGCAAAAAGTTATCATAACACGAGAGAGTCTGCAGTTATTACAGACAAAGCCAACATTTAGTCCTCTTATTTCCCACTGAAGCAAGAACCAACAAGTTTTGCTTTAATAACCGAAATACACAACTACACAAAAACCAACATAAGGAGTGCTTGTATGGATAACAAATCACAAACCTTTGGCCATGTGTTTTTATATTCACGTGACATTCAGGCAAATAAAATGGAATGATTGATTCTCAAGACATCCCAAGAGCAGAGTAACAGACAAAGGTTCAGACAAATGGATCTTAATGAAAATCTGATGGGAAAATGGATCCCTCTCAGGGGATTTTCCCCCCTGAAAATCTGCTGGGCAATTTATAATAAACTAAAAGTCTGCATTTCAAGAATATCTCTTAATAGGGTCACTTACAGTGACATTTACTGAGTAAGCCTCCCCATTCATGTCATGTTTTCAAAAATCATAAGAGCCAGACTTTTCAGTTTGCATACAAGCAAAAGAGCTAAAATCAAAACTGACAATTTTGCTCTGGAAAATACGTTTTTAAATCTATAGATATCCAAAATATTTAGCATCCTTCAGAGATTCAGATCGTGGTCTGCATAGATTGTAAGTGCCATGGTTTTATCCCAACTAACTTCATCTGCTCCATCTGAAATTTCACTGCAAATACCTGAAACTATCCTTTAAAATTAAAAAAAGTTTTGATTTATGAACAGATTTAAGTATCTCATAATTTCCTAAAACATTTTCTCACAATAATTTTCTCAGCAATAATTCTTTAAGGTGATGGAAAATAGGGGACAGATGCTAATTTTGCCTCAGGGAATTTCTATGAAGTTATAGGAAGGCATTGAAACTGCAAAACAGCAGGATTTAACTAAACAGAACATCAATCAGTAAAGAACAGTATGGTGTGCCTGGAATCCATTCAGAATGTCCTCGGGGCAGATTCCAAGATATTTTTTTTTTCCCCTCAAAATTTTAAGTCTCCTAAGTAATGCCTTACATTCTTCCAGTAATTTCTTAAGTTATATAATCATGGCCAACCAAGTGGCTCCCAAGAATTACTCAGCTAACAACCCACCAGGGAGAATTACTGGGCTCTTCAGGATAATTACTCTTATTCTTCTAAATTTATCCAGATTTCTTTTGCATCCCCCAAATCCCCTTCATTTCAACAATACATTCCCTCAACAACTTTAGCCTCAGAGTCCGAGGGTCCCAGAGTAGGAGTTCAGACAAAAAATTTTCAGACGTTCCCAGAGAATCATGAATAACATTTTGAAGTTCAAAAATAGCACCTAATTATTTATCAAGGCTAACTGTGAAATTTTAAAGCAGTGCCATTGGGAAATAAAATTTTCAAAATTCTAATTTAGATGAATTCAGAGAGAATGGAATAGAATAATAAAAATGGCATGGTTTTAAGTCCTGGGTTTTCATGTAAAATGAAGAATTTCTTAATTTTTCTGTGTCTTTGTCTTTATCTGTAAAATGGGGATAATAACTACATACCTTGCATGATTACTATGGAGATTAAATGAAAACAAAGGTTTTTAAAGCATCTAGTGCAGTGGCCAACATCAAAATTTGACTAAATAAATACTCATTTTCTCAGGGGTCAGAGCATCCTCTCATTTATTTTATTTCTCTGTGTGCCTGCAGATAATTGGGACAGAGTCAGCCATTGTTAGTACGTGTCCTTTCTATAAAACCCTCTCATTAAATGATAACCTCTTTTCTTCATCAGAGATTGTAATTTGCAAAGAACAAATGCTCATTCAAACTAGCTCAAATAAAGGAGGACAACTGAGGGAAACTCAAGGAAAGTTCTCCGATAAAAGAAGAACTCAATGGTTATATACTAAGGCAACTACGTTGCTTCTTTCTGTCTCTCCTTCTGAAGCCAAGTGACCTCTCTTTTTTCTGATTCTCTCCTCTGTTCTCCTTCTCTTGTCATGTGTCCCTTTGAAGGCTTGCTTTCACTGCATATCAGTCCAGGCAAGCACTAGCTAACAAGGCATCCCAGCCCAGCCTTAGTGCTACATGGTTTCTGAATTCAAGCACCACCCTATTGTACATATCCAAGGTCTTTTATATCAGACTTGCAAGACAGATTTTTTTTAATCTAGCAGATTGGGTTTATCTCTGAACCAGTAAGTTATGGCAAGGGAGGAAACAGAAGAATCCACAGCACCATCAGGCTCAGAGTTATACTTTCAGCAAGGGTTTGTAGTAGGAGTAGTTCCAAAGGAAGAAAAAGTGAATAAGGCAGGAAGGTCTACTCAACTTCTGAGTGAGGTAGTATCTTTGGCTTCTTATTTTTTTTATTCATTAAGAGACTGGAGATATTAGCAAGTCATAGCACAGTGCTCTTGGCCAATGGGTATGTGTTGCTGTCATGTCTCTCAAAAAGTAGAATTATGAGCAGCCTGGAAATTTTGGCCCTGAACAGTTGCAAAGAAGGTTCATGTGCACTCGTTACCACTCTTGGGCTACAATTTCTACCATTTGCACAAGTCTGCGGAGGAAGAACATTCACATAACAAGTCAAGTGAAGCAACTCTATTACTCAGAGATGGGCATCAAGGGGCCAGGACTCAAGGCAACCTGTTACTCAAGGTTCATGAAAGCTGTGTAGGGATAGAATATCACCTGTGCATGTTCTGTAATGCAATGTGCCCAAGAGACCTTGAAAAGCAGCCAACCCTTGGTTTTATACTCCATGGTGACATGAATTGCTGGGCTAAAGTGTTACAGAAGGGACAGGAACAGAGCCCAGAATGTTCCAGCAGTCCCTCCTATTTTAGGACGCTACATTTCCATCACATTCTATAGTTATTCTTGAGAACTACAAGTAAGAAAGGGGAAGAAACTGGGGGAATCTAAGACCACCCAGAAAATTGTCCCACAACTACCATGGAAATTCTCAAGTACCTCCAGAATTAGAAAGTGTTGATAAACCTGTTGCCTTTCCTCTTTCTTCTCCTATTCATGGTAAATATATGTACTCACTCCCCACACATACTATATGCAATTAGCTCACTACACAGGTCTACCCAGAACTCACAGTTACCATACTTTTTCTTACTTCTTTAACCATCCATTTTAAATGAAATCGCTCTTCTCTTTCCCTTTCCATCTACTTTTCCTAACAATTCTTCTACCCTTCCTTTATTTCCTAGTCCTTGTGTCCTTAATTCCAAAACTAAGTTCAGATCTATATAGAATACTAAAATCAAGTTATAGGGACTAAGTTTTATTGGTAGATGTCAAATGAATATTAACATTCTTGACATACAAAAGCAAACATGTCCCCTTGCTTTATTTGTTCTAATTCAAATTTGTAAAATTTACTCTCGTGTTAAATCCCTCACTAGTCAGAAGTTGAGAAATGAAATCTTAGAAGTTAGAGGATTCTCCCTCTTTTTAAGAAGTTATACAATAGACACAGAAGGTGCATCTAGCCTTTAAAATTGGGACAACAGGACCCTTCAAATAGTTTGGTTGTCTGATATGCTTATTATTTCTCTCTCTCTCTCTCTCTCTCTCTCTCACACACACACACACACACACACACACACACACACACTCTCACAAGGCCATCCAAGTCATGCCTCTTGCCAACTTGGGCACAGGATCTTTTGCCACGGCCAGGACGTGGTGTCAACATTTTGGGGCCATTTATGCGGCATTCACTTCTGAAGTACAGCCAAGTTGGGACTGGAGGGAACAAAACCAGCTCTCTCCTTCCAGTGTCATATCATATCTTCTCTGATACCCTGAGGTTTACTCCCTGTGAGGCAATCCATTCCTTCAGTGAGTTTAGACTTTGAAAAACAAAGAATTTTTAATTTCCCCCTGAGAACTAGGAATACCCAACTTCTTGTACTCTTAGCTTGGTTGATTTCTGGATACTTCTTAAAAAGAGAGGAAAAAATACTTATCATTTGTCTTCTATCTCCCCTATAACTGTGAGAACAAGGCAGATATTAACATCACTTGTGTTAACAACTCCCTAGAAGTAGAAATTTTTAAATGACTCTATTCTGGGCCTCAACCTAAGCTACTGATTTCTCCCAGAAACTGCAGGTGAGTACTTTGACCATCTCAGTGGCATATAAAGACCACATAAAGGAGAGGTTTTGCTGCTTTAGATACTTGTAAAGAGGTATTTTCTGGTTGTTAGAAGTCAGTGGTGACCAGACTTCCTGGTCTAACCTCCCACTCCTTTATCTATTAAGTTGTACTAACATTTCATATGCTATTGTGAGAATTGAGTGCAATAACACTTGAAAGTATAATTCAGACGATATTGTGCATGAGGTAACTGAAGCATAATGCCATGAGGTACTTAATGGTGTTACATAGGGAGTTATCCATCCTGCAAGATGAGAGAGCCAGTATTAGCTGAAACTCCAAGAAGCAAGTCTTCTTGCAAAAGAGAGTTTAAAAACAAACTCCTCTGCATAGCAACAAGTTTCTTTTTTTGTTTTTTTTTTGTTTTTTTTTTTTTGTTGTTGTTGTTTGGTTGGTTGGGTTTTTTCATTTTATTTTTTTTATTAGTTGCTCAAGACAATACAATGATCTTGACATATCATACATTTGATTCAAATAGGGTATGAATTCTCATTTTTCCACGTGTACAGATTGCAGGATCACATTGGTTATACATCCATGTATACATACAGCAATCCTAGTGTCAGTTGTATTCTGCTGCCCTCCCTATCCCCCCTTCTCTCCCCTCCCCCATCACCTCTCTCTACCCATTTTACTGTGACACTTATCTTTCTCTCTCTTTTTTTCTTCCCTTCCCCCTCACACCATCGTATATGTATTTTGTGTAACCATGAGGGTCTAAAAATGCTAAGCAGAGCAGAAAAAAAGGCAAAGCTAAGACAAAAGATAAAGACCTCTCAAGACAGAGAGAAGGCCTCCACAGTTCAGTAATTAAGACGGCAGCTGGCATTTTGAAAAGTGCATCGTCCATCTGCCCTCCACGCTCTTCAACACCTTTTTTCAGAGCCAGCAAGGCATCCGGTGTTCCTCCCACCCCCAGAGGAGCCATGTCTCACAGAGAAATACACCAGCTCATCTGATATTGTATACCTGGGACAAAAGTAAACTTTTCTGTGTAAAGACAGATCTGGGAAGCAAGAAAAAATCCAAAAAGTAAAACCCATGGAGTTGGCAGAAAATTGAAGGTGAAAAGATGATCTATAACATGACACATGCTTGGCCAGATCGAGAATGTGAAGCTGGTCAAGAGTGCCTCTAATAGGCGAGCCAGAGGGAGGGTGAAGCCAGCAGAGAGGGAAATCCTATGGATATTCTATAAATACATGAAGGCTTCCATTAAGAAAGGTAACTCTAATACAGGCTTTTATGTGTTGGACAATATTTGAAGCATTTTAATACTTACATGCATTCAATCTCACAATATCCTCTGAAGGAGTTCCATTGTTATGGATGGCACAGAGAGGAAGTGGCAGAGCTGGGAACAGAATAGAAGAAGTGTGGCTTCAGAATCCAAATGCTCACATGGTTCTTATTATATTCCTGGCATTCGTTCAGGTATTTTAACTATGGAAACTCACTTCATAGACTCAGCCAACCTATTATATGAATGCTATTATAAATCAATTATAAATCTATAGATATTCCTGGAAACAAATACACTACCCAAAGACCATACTTTGGACACATATGCAGGGGGGAATTGATAACATTCAGCAATTAGTTGTAAGACCTCTGAAGCATGAAGCAGAAATCCCATATCAGACCATCATCTGAAGAGGACATGGACCTGATCAGAACACCAACTTTTGGCTCAATTATGTTGTTTCAGGATTAGCACCAACTTCTTTAAGAAGAGGAAGCTGAGATTCAAATCATCCTCTCTAGAGAGCATTTATTCAGTTGTCCATTACATAATATAAATTCACTTGAGATGTGTGTGTATATATATGTATATATACACACACATCTCAAGTGAATTTTTATATATATATATATATATATATATATATATATATATATATATATATCAATGGGTATATATTTATACAGCTCTATCTCTATATCTGTATAACCATATGAATGGATACATAGGTAGATAGGTAGGAAGATAAGAGGAAACACCTGGATCTTCATAGATTTTCATAATGGTACATCTTTAAACATTCAATCTGAGTTCTGAGCATCTTTTAAAAGCCAAAGCAACAATACACACAAATCCTTAGCACAGTATCTGAACCTGGTAGGAGATAAGCAAACTAACATTTGTTGAGGGAGTAATTCTGAGTCAAGAACAACTTTAGGCACATAATTCTAACTGATTTAAACTGTTATTTTCACACTGTACCTCATAAATGTGTATAGTTCATATATTAGTAACCAATTAAATGATTATTTACACAAAAGCATATGTATTCAACCTAAATCAAAGAAATTTTTTTTCAAGACCAGGAGCTGCTCTTTCAGGGATCAATATTGAGTGACAAGGGTAATATTACTAAAATTAAGGTATTTTGAGAAGCAATAAATCTATGATAAATTGTTGCTTAAAAGCAGTGGAGGAGAGAAGCTGATGTGCTTTAATGGGAAGATTGTTTTAGGCATCTGAGGCCAAGAAACATGTTGCAAATTTATACCTAAGCCAAGAGATTCAGGACTGCATGGGCATTATGGTGACAGAGTAGGAGAGCCTCAACAGTGTCAACAGGAGCCCTGAGCAATGCTGAGAGCTGGGGCACTCTGCCTGGGTTGGCATGCACAAAGCTTCACACCATGGAGAATGTGCAGGAGAAAAGGAAACTAGAGATCAGAGAATTAGAGCAATGCTCAGAGAAATGGAAGAACACTTCAGCAGCAAGACAATGATGCGCCCTGACAGCTTAAACTTTTTGGGGTTTTCAGATTCAAATTTCAAAAAGATATGTCCACCTTTTCAGCTGAGCTGATGGTGAATAATTACATCCTGCCCATGCTTCTGCTCAAATTAGATGGCCTTTAAAATATTATGCTGACAGGCAGATTTCATAGCAATCATAATTCAATATTTTGATAAAAGATTTCTTCTGAACATCATGAGTACTTCACTGGCCTGTCTTTCTCATGTGGCATAGACTCTAAGTGAAGCAGAGTTAATGCTGAAGTGAGTTATTTGACTTACCAGGTAGGCATATGAAAAATATCTTTGGAGGGTCAATCATAAAAATGATTTTTTTTCTTACCTTTCTTTTATCAAAAAAAAAAAAAAGTGAAGGACCTCTCAAGGAGGCAAATTGGTTTCAGATTGCCTCTTGTCTAGAAAATCCAAGCAAGGTAGTAAAATAAGTTTGACTCTGTAGTTCCAGATCTGATTTGAACCCTGACTTCATCATTGAACTAGCATTGATACCCTTAGCAAAGTGTCTAACTACTTTGGCCTTCTGGTTTCCTCTTTGCAGAATAAGTCAAGTTATATTTATTTGGGGGGGGGGGTTGTGGGGAATCTAAATCTAAACATATGTGGTGTCGTTTTTAGTGTTTCCAGAGGATTTAGTAGGGCATCACATGATCAAACCTCTTTATGAATATATCCATAGCATGAAAACTATGCCAACCAATTTGAAGGTCAGTGTGGGGAAAATGAAGATATTGCTTAAAGAATAATTTGTTTTTCTGAGCATTTACTTCATTAATCTTTAAAATTCTATCTTATTATTTCTACAACTTATACTGCTAAAATATTCTCTCCTGACTTGAAAATGATACAGTGCATAAAATCTGTGCAAAAATGCTATGCATAACGGAGGCCCCACAGGAACAGACATTTGACAAAATCCTCTTGTACCATACAAGCACTCATCTTGTGCAGACAACTCGATATTGTGCTCTCTCTCTCTCTCTCTCTCTCTCTCTCTCTCTCTCTCTCTCTCTCTCCCTCTCTCTTAATCATTTTAATTTATTAAGTGATGCATCTGAAAGAATGAGATTGTTAGTTAGGTGTACAATGAATTCTATGAATAAATAACTATACAGCATTAAGATGTTATTAAAAATATTAAGATTTATCTGAAAGGCTTATTTTATGCTAGATTCTTAGTAATGTATGCAAAATATCTAGTTCAGTGGTGACATAAAGTAGACCCTCAGAAAATAATAACTGTCATTAGTGAATATCCTGTAGAAAATTAAAGTATAGTTAAACTGGAGAAATGCTGGTCTGCCTACTTGGAGCCTTTTATAAGTAGGTGCACCCTATTTTCTGGAAATTTTATATTGCAATAAGATGCTATTTAGTTGTTGATATACTACAAAAAGATCCACAATATCAATGTGCATGCTTTTAGAGTCACTGATTCTCTTTTGTAGGCAACTCAGTTGTTTTTTAGTACTCCAATCTCTCAGTCTCTATATACTCGTGTTTCTCCATAGGTCTCACAACCTATTAGAAACACCTGAATCTGTGATTCTGTTATTAAAAACATCACTCCACCTCTGCCCACCTATTTTTGCTATGGAACATACAATGATCAACAATTGCTTTTCTAAATGCACCAATTAACTGGATTTTGTGACTGTAAATTTCTAAATCACAATCCTCCACCTTTCATATACCCAACGTCTCTTTCAATCAAAAATTATATCTTCCTTCTTCTTCTAGAGCAATATTGGAAAGGACGATGCTATGTATCTATTATCTTATGTTGTATCCATCTTGTTAGGATATTGGTAGCCTCCATTTTTTCTAAACTTAAAGCCCAGAATGTTTCTTAGTCAAAAATATGTTGGTGGGAAGCTTACACCTCAACATGACATCTGCATTTATCCTCTTCCTTTTGAAACATTTGCATACTGACACTAAAGGAACATAGAGATATAAACCCACAGCAACAAAGAGAATGAGTGGAATCATCTATGGGAAAGAGATTTTACAAAACTTCCGTAACACAAAAAAAAATAGATGAGTCTGAAAATCATTATTAGAAAGATAGAGAAAGCCACAATCAAGGATACTAATTAAGTGGATTGAAATGAAAAGAATAATAGATTATTCTTAGAAACACCAGACTTAGAAACATCAGATATGATGGGGGATACATTAAAAGTACAGGCTTAAAATCATTGAAAATATATAGATGAAACAGTCAACACTACCTCTCACCTTTCCCCATGCAGAACACTCCAAAGTGAAATAGTTATCCTCTTTGGGTGGGGAGTGTCCTCTGGTTTTGTTAAATAAACTATCCATAATCAAGTAGAGAAGACCATACATGAATTAGTGCCCCTAATATATCCCTCACAATTTTGACATTCTGGAGTCCCAATGCATAATCTGGTTTCCTACGCTTGTGCCCATTATTGATTGTTCCCCCTTCAACAAGTCCCATCCACATCCATAGGGCTCACAGTCATTTTTTTAATGCATCCAATGATGACATTTTAGAAATTTGAAATGTACACAATAAAGAAAATAGACAAAAATGATTAGAGATGAAACAGACAGGGGATGGGGGGAGAACAAAACAGAATTTAAATTGATCTTCAAAGAGAGAGCAAGGAGGATATTGCAACCATAAACCAAGAAGACAATGCTATGAAAAAGTATGTATGCAAAAAAAGACTAAGTTCAAAACTTATCAATTTTTTTAAAAAGGCAATAAATATAATAGTGAGTCATGCAAATCTCCCAGAATGTAGAACAAAGGCATTGAGATGAAAATCCTGCCACATCTTGTCTGAGTAATATAAATTATCTTTATTTTCAATTTTTAAAATCAACTTTAGACAAAGTGTGGAATGATTTACTACAAGTCCTGAATAGAATATATGTATTCTCAGACTTGCAATGTACAAAGGAAGTTGTACTTGATCATGAAAACAGGATGATAAGAGGGTAGAGATGGAAGAAAGTGTCAGAATCCTGATTTCATTATCTTCATAGTGACAAGTCAGCAAATACTGTCAAGAAACTATTGGCTTAATATTGTTTGGAGTTGTAAAAATGACCTGGATATCCATCCCAAGGAGTGACTTGGGATAGAGGTGGGAGGCTCATAGAAAGGTCAGTATTATTGAGTCCTTATTTACTATAGATTGCAGATAAATTAAGAAACACACATGAAGGAACAATAATGAGCACTTTATAGGAATACATGGAGCAAAACACTTAAGTATTCAAAAATGTAGTAGATGAATGTTCCCCAAAGGTCCACTTATTAAAGGCAGCTCACATCTTGTGGTGCTCTTGGGGGGTCAGTGGAAACTAGGATGTGGACCCTAGTGGAAGTTAGGTTCCTGGGACTATGCTCTCTGGAGGGATATTGAGGACCTGCTACCTCCTCCTCTGCTCTCTTTGCTTCTTGGCTACAATGGAATGACAGCTTTCTCTACCTCAGATTCTTACCATGATATGCTGTCATGCCACAGGCCCAAAGGCAATGCAGTCAAACGACCAGGCCATGGGCTGAAACCTCTGAAACTGTGAACCAAAATAAAACTTTACTCCTTGTAAGTTGCTTGTTTCAGTTTTGCTACAGTGATAGAAAGCTGACTAACGCAGACCATGATTGTTAGTTACCCCAGGAAGTGGAACTGAAGTGAGGAAATTACCAGAAGCCAAGAATATTGCTTTTCCTAGTAAATATTTCTACATCATTTGACCTATTAAACTATGCATCAAATAAGATATATATATATATATATATCTTATAAGATATATATATCAAATAAGATATAGATATATATCTTATTTGATGCATAGTTATATATATATATATATATATATATATATATATATATATATATATATATAATGCAAATATCAAGAAACAAAATAGTCTTAAAATAGTCTTCAGAGGCCTCAGTCACAAATTATTTGGGAGACTGCTTTGACCTTTCAGTAGTACTTTGGTGGACATTCAATATCCTCAGTATTTTAACATCATGGGGGTCATTTTTCAGCCACTCCAACCCTCCTTGGAAACTGTCTTTTGTCTATTTCATAGAGTAATCTATATCCCAATTTAAAGACAAAGTAGAAGAAAGAAATGAGGGGAAATAACCTTCTCTTACTGCAGAATTGCATATACTCAGGAAGTGTTGTAATTTTAGCCTTTGAATTTATTACAAATGAAGCAAACTATTGACTACTTAGAATTCAGTGTGTATACAATAAGAGGGGAGGGAAGAATAGAAGTTCATTGGATTAGACAAAGGGGAATGAAGGGAAGGGAGGGAGGAGGGGACTACAGAAGACAGTAGAATGAATCAGACATAACTCTACTATCTTTATATATTAATGTACAACCAGTGAAACTCCACATCATGTACAATCACAAGAATGGGATCCTAATTAGGATAAGTTATACTCCATGTATGTATAATATGTCAAAATCATTCTACTGTCATATATATCTAAAAAGAACGAATAAATTCTAAAAGGAAAAAAAAGAATTTTGTGTTCTAGAATTCACAGAAACTAACCAGAATTGCTCCTGCTCCTATTGCTGCTGCTGTTTTTGTTGCTATTTTGCTGAATTTTACACTTAATGAAAAGAAACACACCTATATACACACATCTCGCTCCGTTCTCACTCCAGTGGGAAAATGAAGTCCCTAAGCATGCCCAGTAGAGATGCATCTCAATCTCTCTTGAATCAAAATAACTCTGTAGAACATGAGGCATTTTTTTTTCTTCTTCATTGTCTCAATATTTTTTTTCTAATTTTGCATAATGAAGACTATTACTTTCTACATGAAAAGAAAATCTCTCAGGGGGAAAAATCCAAGACTCAGAACTTGGAAAGTTTAAATTATCAAATAAAAATACATTCCAATTAAGAAGACATATATTTTGAATTCCATTTGCATGCTTGGACAGTTTCCTAAAAGAAGTTCTGGTCAAGGAGCTGTGAACCAACCTTATTTTTCTCCTGAGTTTAAAAACTGCTAAACACTCTCACTATAATTCTCAACATTTTTACACAGATCCTTGCCACAGAATTCATTACTTTATTTAGCATATGTATTGGGGTTGGTTTGTGTACACATGATAAAAGTTAAAAGTAAATGGAAAATATTGAAAAGTGAAAAGTACTCTTTATCTTACTACCTGGAGACAACTGTTATTAACATTTTGGTGAATGTCTTCCAAATTCTTTGAATACACACACAGTTTTATACAAAAATATTGACACACTGCACGTGTACTTCATAGCCGGCTTTGCAATTTATTGTGAACATTCTTACTTTAGTAATTATAGTTCTCCCAAAATGTCTTACTGATCCCAAAATATTTTATCTGCTGCCTGTTTCACACTTCTTTTAAACCAATCCTTTATTGTTAGACATTTCAGTAGTTCCTAGTCTCTATGATCAATAATGCATTGATGAATATCTTAATGCATACATCTTTGAACGCATCTTTGAGCATTTCTTCTGAATAAAGCCTCAAACAAGAAATTGCTGGGTCAAAGTCCATGCGTATTTTTGTTTTTATTAAAGTACATTAATTTTTTCAAGTTCATTAAAATATATTTTGATATATAAATCATAGAGAAATGAGCCTGCTCATTCTCCTTTTAAGATTTCCCACTACTAAATACAGCATTTTGAGATCTATATATTTTTAAAAAATGCTGAAAATACATTTACAATGTTTGCATTGGATTTTGGGAAATGAGATTAGGAATATTTCATTATGTTACCCACTTCAGAATTTCCAGACTTTCTTTAATGATCACATATTACTTCTTAATTTAAATTTGCTCATGTTTAGAATCTAAAATGTTAACATTAGTCTACGTAGTATGTGTGATGTTAGAAAATTCACTTCCACATTTATCTTCCCTTTTTGTTTTAATGTAAATTGCTCCTGGTCTTTTAAGAGGATTGCATTCAGTTCTGCATCAGCCCACCCCCTTCTCTGCCCAGCCATGGCTAATTGGATCAGCAGAAGGTTCTACACCCATAGAGAATCAATTCATAGGATTGGATCAACCAAACAGATTCTCTACACCATGACACAGAACCTTTCATGCACAGTTGGTGGGTTCTGGAGCAAAAAGGTCAGGTACATGGGGCAGCAATATCTGAAAAAAGAGAAAGAAAGCCTGTATTCAAGGGAAACTAGACAGATGTGCCTAGAAAGGCAAAAACGCAAGACCATGTGGTATTGGAGATACTAGCATTCCTGACTTCTGGTTCCCAGCCTTGTCCCCATGAGCCCTGGGGCAATATTTTTTCAGCCATATGTGATGTTTATGAGTTGGCCTGTGTGTGTGTGTGTGTGTGTGTGTGTGTGTGTGTGTATGTATGAGTGCACACTCTTTGGGACCAGAGACTGCACACTGGAACAACGTATAGCACCTAACTTCCTAAATCGCATGTGAGAATATTGACATTCTGAAACTGAAAGTGCAAAAAGGGCAACCCATAGGCCCAACCTCAAAACATTTTCTGTTGGGCTAAATAATGCTTTCATACATCTGGACAAACATTGTATATGGGGAGCTTTTATATATAATCTTTATCCATATCTTCTTTGAAAATATTTCACAAATCAAGCATCCTGATGCCCCACATTTCTATGAGGTCTAAATTGGCTTTAGTTTAGCAGCTGTTGACCCTTCCGGATCCAGTGTGTGCCTGCAGTTCACATTCTAAATCCCTCAGAATGTGCCTACTTAGGCTTCCTAAACAGAATAGGTCCCTGACCCCCCTATTCTAAAAGATCTACCCTACATTTCCTCCCTCTCCTCTGCATGCTTCTGAAGGTCTGATTCCTGGGTTTGTCATAAGAGATTACAGACAATGCTCACTCCATCTCCTGCATTCTCGCCAGAGCATCGCTTTTTAACTAAAGTTAATGGCTTGTCATTAAAGGATGATGTTGGTGCCTGAGGAACAAAGCATTTCATCTGCCTCAGCAGTACATCTATGGCAAAGGATAAAAGCTAGAAAAAATCAAACACTTCCTCATTTCTCCAGAAAAACTTTCCTTTTACTAAATTAGACATACCCATTTTGGAAAATCTTTTTAATTTTTTTCTGCAGAGTGAATCTTTGTCACTACATCATTATACAAATCCCAAATACATCCCAGGTTCTGATGAGGTTCTCATCTGAACATTACGATTAGTAAGCTTCAATTATGAAATCGCCTGCTTTACAGAATTGATGAGATGTTGTTCATTTTTTGGCCCTGAAAACCTGTTTTGAAGAAGCAAACAGCGTGTCGTGGTATTTTCTACCTCAGATGGGAGCGATGCATTCCAACCTTGTGTGCCTGCTAGCACTGGAAACTTCTTCACTCTTTAATGTGCCTTGGAATAAATCAAGGGCACTGTCGATAAATGAGTGGACCTGCAAAAACGATCGCCATCTCCAAAGTCAAAATTCTGAGGTCTTTGCATCCACCAAACCACAGAGGAAATGTTTTTGATAAGAGTGGATGCTTTTTGAAGACTATTTGTAAAGAAGTGAACCATTTTCTTTTACCTTTAGTTTTTTGATAGCTTTTGAAACCATTAACATTTTTCAAAAGAAGCCCAATCTCCAGCAAACTAGCACATTTGGGAAGATAAAATCTGCTCTTCATGAACTTTTCCAGCTTACCACTTGAGGGCAGGAGATCAAACCTGTAATTGAACTAATTTCAGGCTAATAAAGAGAGTCCACCTTCCCTCCGTGAGGCCAGGTTGGCATGGAGTAGGAGGAAAAGGCATCAACTATGCCACTGCCTTCCACTGGATACAATAACATTTTTCTCTGCAGAAACATTCATAATTGTGAATTTCAAATGAGAAGTTCCACCACATTTTGACTAAGCTTGACATTACCCCTCCCTTAACCAGGTTATTTTAACGTTTTCTTAACAGTAACAATAATAACAAATAACAAAAAAATAAATGGATTATATACATTTATCCAATACATTATTTTTCAAGAATCAAGTAGATATAGAAAAACATTGGTGAGCTGATCCAACAATGCAAGGTCACTCTCTAACAAGAACATTGGATCCTAACATACCAAACTTGAAATTATAATTAAATGTACATCTGAGATCCACTGCACAAGAATTTGAGGGAAATTGGACCTTTTCATTCTGCTGTACTGATATTCTACAGCTGCTTTAACATCATACACTGAATAAGCAATGTCTGCTTATATCACCATTATTGAGATTTGCAACGAGCTTTCAGTTATAACCCCCTAGGAACAACCACAGGCTTGTTGCTAGGTATTTGTTTCATTTTCAGCAAAGTCAGAGAAATTAGGGGCTCCAGCAGATAAGGAAGAAATAGTTAGGAGCCCTGTGGGATATAGCTCTGTGTTCTCTGCCAGGTAATAACCGGCAAGAAAGCTTCTGGCCTCAGTTCAGTGTGGACTAAGGTCCAAACCCCAGCACTGCAGCTTCACTACACACATACACACACACACACACAAAAAAAAAAGTAGTTTTCATCCTTGGGAGGAACACTTGTGATGAAATGTTAAGCACTTTTTATTAGCAGTAAAGACCCTGGTGATGAGAAGGTGATTAAACAGATTCCTGATTTACTAGTTTGCCAGAAAACAATGTTAACTGACAAAACAAAATATTCTTTTTAAATATATGTACTACTGTTTCCTCCCCAGGCAGTCTCCTTCATCCATGAAACACATAGTAGAGGGGGATTAAATCACAAAATGCCATAATGTCTCATTTAACAGTCACAGAGAACAGTAAGTTACAAGTAAAAATGGATTGCCCAAATAGCTGAAATTTGCACCATTGAACATCCGCTTCTTAAAAACATATTAAATAGAGACATATATTATAAATTATATGCAATAAAAATGCATATAAATTTTATACATCATTTATTTGAATGTACTTACAAATACATGAATTTGCATTACACGTCTAAGTGCAGAACTCTTTTCTGACACTTAGAACAGAGGCATTGGGTGTGACTGCTCCTTGACAGCACAGGAGCATATCAAGAACCTGTGTGCATGTGGCTTTCTTGGCATCCTAACACAACGTTGTATCTTGTTTCACTTTTTATCATTTTTTAGTCTCCTTTTCATTTTCCACTATTTGATATCATTTCAGGCTGATGGTTCTAGTCATGTTTCTCAGAACCCCAAATCCTCTTGCTCCAACTCCTTATTTCTAATCTACTAAGAACAAATAGACTAAATGTTGGTAGCGTGTGTGTGTGCATGCATGTGTGTGCCAGTGGCACAAAATTGTAATTTAGCCTCGAAAGACTCTTCCAACCATAAAGTGCAGGAGTTTCAATGGCTGAGCATAGCAGCTGCACTTTTGACTCTTCTGGGCTCTCTTTCTTTGCCTGACTCTGAACTAAGCTCCCAATAGTTCATGTGACTGGTTAAGTGACATCCTTATAAAAGAGAAATTAATGGACCATGATATTATATAAATTCTTTTCTACTGAAGGCTTAAAGAAATGATGAAATTTCAAGAGCCGCTTATCTCCATCTCCAAATTGTACAACCTTAGTGTGCCCTGTAATTAAATATTATTGAGTATAAAGCATCATTTAACACATAAAGAGCGAAGTATTAATTTGGGATCACAAATGTTTGGAGAGAGAAATAAAAAGCAGTATATTAACAAACACTCTTCTGATAAATCTTCAAAAAATAATGCCAAAGTATTTAAATTTCCAGGTGGGGTTTGTTCACTCATTCATACCTGCCTGGGGCTGCAGATGGAGGTTTCCCTTCTGAAGTTCAGGGAAGAGCAATACCTCCCTATGTCTGTACATTTTCACAGTTAATTCTGAACTAAGGTTGAAACAAGAAATGACCCCTACACGTCCTCACCCCCAGTACGCCTTTCCTCTCTTTATATTAATATTTCTCTCCTCTCTTTCTCCTTTTCATCTTCAACTCCAATGTCCATTTCATCTTTCTACTTTTCCTTCCTTCTGCCCCTTGAAACTAGCAGAGTCTCTGGAGCTTTCTTCAAGAAGTTTCTTCTGTTCTACTAAGACATGGATTTATGTTCTAAGTTGTCTTTGTTCAAAATTAGCATAGCCCACAGTCTTTGCCTTCCCCTATATTGCTCCTTAGCAATAATTTTCCCCCACCTCATATTAGAGTTAGTTATTTTTTACCTGTATATATCCTTGCTATATTTAAGTTCCTCAATGGCAAGTATCTCTTATTCACTTAATATCTTCCACAACACATAGTAAACAGTAGGTGTTATTTATATATATATATATATATATATATATATATATATATATATATATATATATATACACATACATACACATGCACGAATACAACTATGTGTAAATGTAGTAAATTGATGTTATTTATATACAAAAGTAATAATAATGATATATTTATGTGTTGTTTTTCAAGCATTTCAATGTCATATCTTAATAAATATACAGCAAGCCAGTCATTTAAATGAAATCAAAACGGGGATTTATATATTGCCTGTCCATCATTCATTCACTTTTCTTCTGATGCCAACCTTCTGATTTTCCTTAAGAGAAGGATCCCTTCCAAGTGGATTAGATGGCATCAACTCCAGCCCTGAGCTTAGAAGTTGTCTAGTGATGGACTCCCAACCATCAGAGCACTACATTCCCTGGACTCTGGTGCTTGTTTCAGGAATGACATCTCCCTCAAAACAGAACAAAAACAAAACAAGGTATTTGATTCCGGAACTTTTGTGAAATTGTTGGGAAAACAAAATAACTCATTTCTGATAGAATACCTGCGATACAAGGATGGAAACCAATTTGGCACTGAGGAAAGGAGAAAATGAAGTTGAACCTTAAGACATCATTTGAACCCCTAACTCCAGCCATACCTGAACCCTATATAGAACATTTTCGTTAAGCAAACCAACAAATTTCACTTTATCATAAAGTCCATTTGAATAGGGTTTTTTTCTTTTAATTTTCAAAAGAAAAAGTCTAACTGTTCCAAAGACTAATATCACTGAGGATTAAGATGTTTTATGATCTAAGATCACATGATTAGTCCACCCAGGACCAGAATCAGTCCTAAACCAGAGCTAGTTCTGACATTCTTCCCTCACTCATGGAAGTTAAATTGCAAAAGTTTTTGAAAACCATTTTAGTTTTTCTTTTCCTCTCTTTCACCCCATATTATTATTTCTCCATAAGACAAAATTATAAAATATCAATATCTCTTATTAACATTCAAAAAGAGTTAGGAAACAGCTTTTGAAATAAATTTGTCAGTGGGTTAAAAAAGAAAGTCCATTGATGCCTCAGATTCCTTTTACATAATTCACATAAGTATATCAAATATTAATAGCTTTCACAATTTTACTTATCCACAATATGGGTGAATATAATTGCCCATGGTCTATCCCTGTAGTTTTTCCCCTATGAGAACACATGATTTGGTCTTTTCTTCCAGATCCAGGTGAATCTCTGTTCCATGTGACAAGCACAGAAATTATTCAAGCAGAGTAGAAATTTTAAATGTCATGAACTGGCACAAAGGAATGAAACAGATCAAAACCTGCCTATGTGGCATGACTAAATAATCCAACAGCAGATGGTTCTGGCAATGTAGGCAGCTCTCAGTAGCTGGAGTTTAAGATCTCTGCCCCAGGCACAAGGAAACTGACTTCAGCTGTTTCAACAATGCCTACCCATTATCAGTCCAAAATATTGGTGACTGTGTATTCACCTGTCTTTTTCACAGAACAGAACCTAATAGAACAAGGAGAAAGGAAAACAAAATTGGAGGCTGGTAGGAAATATTGACCACCATAGTTGACAGGAATAGGATCTGTCCTAATGGGTGAAAGGTCAAGGTCAGACTTACAAGTCCTCCTGTTCATATGAGGTGGAAGAGGTCACCAAGCTTTTGGAATTAATTTTGTTTTGTTTGCCCTTTGCCAATAATATACACACACACAAACACACATACACACAAAATTAATCCTTGTTATTTGTAGACTCATGGATTCTGATTTTGAAAATTTATCTACTTACTAAAATTTATTTGTTAACCCCAAATCAATACCTGTGATACCTTAATAGACACAAACAGCAGGAAAAAAAATCTAATTTCTCATACATATTTCCAGCTGAGGAAAACAAGAACATATCAGCCTTCTTGTTTCAGCTGTTATATTATAAACAAGTATCCTTTCTATCAACTATTTAGTGCGCCATGTTTTTTGCATTTTTGTGATTTTTGGTGGCAATTTCACTGTTTAAAATGGTTCCCAAGTGTAGTGCCAAAGTGCTCTCTGGTGTTCTAAGTGCAGGAAAGCTAGATATGACTTGGAGAAAATTCATACAATAGAGACACTTTGTGCAGTCATGAGTTCTAGTGCTGTTGGCTATGAGTTCAATGTTAATGAATCACAATATATACTAAATAAATTGCCACATAAAATGAGGTTATGTATTGATAAATAGACAAAAATGATCTGACTAGAAGCCCACAAAAGTCCAACTCTGTGTTTTTCCTAAGAGCAATGATTCCATACTTGCTAATCAGTGTTCACATTGATTATATAAAATACAGCTACTGGGAATAATAAGGCTTGAGGGTGCACATGTGGTGGTGTATACATATATTTTTCTAGCTTCCTTTTTATTTAGTTAGTTTAATATATAAATACATTGTATATATTTTCTATGTGCGTGTTTTTAAAATATGTATACATTGTAGAATAGCTAAATCAAGCTAATTAAGGTATGCATTATTTCTCATACTTAACCTCTTTTATGGTGAAAATGCTCATAAATCTATTCTACCTAGCAATCATCAAAAAATAATACATTCTCATTACCCATAGTCATCACATACACAAATATCTTTACTTGATATTGTGTGCAGACAGATCTCCCTTCAAATGAACACTTTTTAGACAAAGGACTGCATCACCCTTCCTATGTTCAAAAGGAAGTTCACAAGATAGACCCATGATCATAAATTTTAGAGTCCGCACCATACAGTTCTAGCAGTTAAGAGGTTATCAGAAACACTCATTGTGAGGCAGTCTTGGAGTGGTCATGAAATATCTGACTTGATCCAATTAACTACTGCTTCTCCCATCATCCCCAGTAACTATATTCACTGGGAATCTTGTGCCAGTGTTCCCTGTTGCCTGTATCTATCTGAGCCTGGATCTAACCTCAGAATTTCCTTCTTAATGTGTAATAAATATAGTGGTAATCTTTTTGCCTTCTCCCTAGTTTGAGTGAGGCAATGGTTTTTCTATCAAAATCTAAGAGATTTTAGTTTTGCAGACCAGAGTTTTAAGGTTGGAGTCATCAGACACAGCATACCTACTAGGTAAAGCATAGTGCAACATACATGCAATATAAAACATTCAAGATAAAGTTGGTATCTTCAAAAATCTTATAATGGTAAAATAGGGGTGGGGAAGCTTAGATCAAATTCTAATTTTAAACCTTAAAGGATCCTAATTAATTTGATATTGAGCTACTTCAGAGTTCCTATTAAAATAATGAAATGAACAGTCGTAGCTCAGGAAGGCAGAAAGTATTAGCATGTAAATGTTGTAGAATAGAATGTAATTTTTTTTACTTGATTGTTTTCTTCCCCTTCAGTGTCAATTGAATTTCAGTGAAAGATTCCTGGTATCTGCTAATATCAGCCTAACCTAAATCCCCAGCATTAGAGAAAGATTGATAATTTGCATGTTATTTCTTTTTGGATTATATTCCATAACGCCTTTTCCCAAATTGCTCCAGATGTTAACAAAACAGAACAATAAAAACAGATTTACTGAACAAGTGTCCCCTGAACATGACAGGGATATGGTAGAAGGGATGCACATAGATAAGGAAGGAAAGAAAAAAATGTTGGTGAAGAGAGGACAGTTGAGAGATAAGCTTTATTTTGTCTGTAATGTTGTATCTAGTTTAAGAGTATATACCAGCTAGCAATATATATATATATATATATATATATATATATATATATATATATATATATATATATATATATATATATATCTCAACTAGAATGTCCAGTTAAATATGGTGGATTGACTGTACGCATTTCATTGTTCTCTCCCAAAATCTATTAATATGAAAAAGAGTTATAAACACCCAAGCCCAGCAGTTCACAAGTTTCATTCATGTTCATAAATTTTAGAGCCTTTTGTAACTCCTCATTCTTTCCTGGATGAGAAAAACCAGGGTTACTAAACACATAAGGAAATTCTCCAACACAAAAGAAATAGTTCAGAAAAATACATTAGAAAAGAACACAAAGACAAAAACATACAAAACTATTATCAGAAGAAAGCTCACAAAATTATTATTATTGCTTCAAAGATAAGAATAGATATTGCATCTATAATATTTATTTAAAGAAATAAAAGGAAAATTTTAATTTTCTGGAAATTAAAACTATGACAGGAGGAAAAAAAATTCAACTGAAGGGTTGGCAGAGAGAGTTGAAGAAACTTTCCAGAAAACAAACAAAAATATGGAAGTAGAAAAGTATAAAAAAAATTAAAGGCTTAATTTAGAAGTTCCAGAAAGCAAGCACAGGAAAAAATATTAAAGTAAGAAAATAATCAAATTAATAACATCAGTTAAATTTATAAAACTGAAAGACAGAAGTCTGTAGAATTAATGGACTTAGTGTCCCATTGATAGTGTGCTAACCTACCACCCAGTACAATGAAAAAAATTTTTAAAAATCATCATTACACCAGCAATAAAAACCATTGAAATGAAAAATTTGTCGAAATACAAGGAATCAGGAGTCTGATTGGTATCACATGTTTCAGTACCAATACTTGAAGCTAATCACCCCCTCCCCAAAAGCAATGCCTTCAAAATTCGGGGAGTGGAGTGATTTTCAAATTATGTATCTTAACCAAGTTATCAACTAAACATGAAAATAAAACCTTTTTAAGCATGCAAAGTCTAAAATAATTTCCCTGGTGTGCCCCTCTACAATAGAAGATACAGATATGCCCAAATGTAAGTAAAAACCAAGAAAGAGAAAAAAATAGGGAAACAGGAAAATTCAGGATCCCACATAAGAGCAAACTAAGGAAGTCCTGGAATGGTAGTTAAGCAGAACCAAAGGTGACCCCTGTGCCCAGGCCCAGAAAGCACAAGAAAAGAGGGCTCCCAAGAAGTTCCCTCTCCCCAAAATTTACTCATCTACTACCTAGTATGTTTCCATGTATTAAGACTTAAATTCATGGGGCTGAGGATGTGGCTCAAGTGGTAGTGCGCCCGCGTGGCATTTGTGAGGCCCAGGTTCGATCCTCAGCACCACCTACAAACAAAGATGTTGTGTCCTCCAAAAACTAAAAAATAAATATTAAAATTCTCTCTCTCTCTTTCTCTTTAAAAAAATTTTTTAAAACATACTTAAATATGGCAGTGCTTCTGGATAAATTTTTGCCCATAAAATTCAATGTTTGAAAGATAAAGAAGTGGACTATCAGAGCAATAAATCCTTTCAGCTCATACAACTTGTGATCTATAATACAAATTCTGAAAGATGAAAATCTGAATTTTAGAGACAAGGTCAAGGATACACGGTTCACTCATTACTGGGGAGAGCCAAACAACAATATTTGGAAAAATTTATATTTTATTTAAAATATTTTATTTATATCAGGATTTTAAAAATCGACTATTTACTCAAATGTGCTACATTTCCTCCAAACTTCAACACCCCCCCCCCGGCCCCCGCAACGCTTGGTCTTGTATGGATTTCTTTTATGTGGTTTATCATGTGTACTAACTGGGGTTCACCAACAGGGGCTATAAACAGGGAATGAGAAGTGCCTTTACTAATATTGGCATCTCCCAAAGACAAACCCATTGGTCTATAAACTAAAAGAATTTAAGGATTAAAAAGCCACTGAAGTATAAGACTCTCATTAGCCAATTTAGCCTTGCATTTGCTAATGACTAAAAATAAAAACTTAAATACCTGTGAAGTGTTCTGTGTAGCTGGGGAAAAAAAGCATACTTCCCAAGAAATTTTTGTGTGTTTTTTGTTTTATCTTTAGTCTCTATATAATTCGAGGGTTCAATGTTGGCCACACATTTTCTGTCTAGTAGAAGTGAATTCCCAGCCTACATAGTGAATATTTCAACAGATTACTAGCTTTATTTCTTTTCTCTGCTTTCTTTCTTTTCTAGTCTTTATTCTTCCTAGTTTCTAGCATCACGTTCATTGCCATTGTTGTCCTCTCCTGGCCTGATCCTCCTTGCCACACTTTCTCCCACTTCCCTCCCATCCGTGGTCTACCTTTGTCCTTATATATGCTCTCCTTCAAGATGATTCCAAGTCCTTCTCATATCAAACCACTGGGGAGGACTGGGGTTGTGGCTCAGCAGTAGAGCACTCACCTAGCATGCGCAAGGCCCTGGGTTCGATCCTCAGCACCACATAAAACTAAATAAGCAAAATAAAGGTATTGTGTACAACTAAAAAATAAATATTAAAAAAGAAAACCCACTGGGAAAGTACCATGAACAAGTACTAAAGACAAAGTCACTGGCCAAGACAAAGTCTGCTCACATGCTCCTGGAAGTCAGGACAAAAGTTAAGGGTCAAAGGTGTAGCTGAATGGGAGAAGTGATTTCCAATGTCCAAAAAAAATGATAGATGTTTGAGGTGATGAATATACTGGTTACCCTGATCATTACATATTGTAGTCACACTGTGCCCCATAAATATATGTGTCTCTTAAAACTAAAAACATTAAGGCACCCCGTGCGATGGCACACACCTATAATCCCAGGGAGGCTGAGGCAAGAGGATCAAGGTTCTAAGCAACTCAGTGAGACTCTGTCTCTAAATAAAATACAAAATAGGGCTGGGGAAGTGGCTCAGTGCTCAAGTGCCTCTGAGTTCAATCCTGGTACCTGCCACCCACCGCAAAAAAAAAAAAAAAAAAAAAAAATTAAGGCAAAAAACAAGAGTTTGTTGTAGCCTTCCCTTTATATTTCAGTACGGTCTCCAAGGAATAATAGTGCAAATCACATACTACCTGACAAATCAGGAAACCCAGGAATATGTAGAACAGTCAAAAAGTAAGTGACCACTTACATGTTGGTTTTGGGAATATATTCATCTGAAAGTGTATTTGCTAAAAGTTGTGTCTATAGTAAGGCCATAAATTTTCAACTATGGCTACACTGGGATTCTTAATGTCTTAGGGAGGCACCTTCTATATTCAATGTTTGAAAGATACTATGATACCACACAACAGCCTGAAAGTGAAAACAGCAGAGGGACAAATTCACTACACTGGAAGGAATTAATCCTTCTAGATCAATATATCCTTGTACATAAAAACGTATATCAAGAAATAAAGACCAGGCTGGGGCTCAGTTGGTAGAGCACTTGCTTAGCATGCACAAGGCCCTGAGTTCAATCCCCAGCATCACAAAAAGAAAAAAGAAAGAAAGAAAGACCATGAGAGAGATTGCAAATTCACATGCAAACAAGAGTCACAAGGTAAAAAAATGACTGGCTTCATGTGAGGATGGAAGTGAGGAGAGCTATAGGGAATGAGAGAGAAGACCCTGTCCCAGAAGCAGCTGGAACTCAGCTCCAGCCATTTGCTGTCATGCTGTAATATGAGCCCAGAATCATCCTGTTTCGCTCTGGCACTGTAATATTTCCCAGTTTTGAAAATACTAGAGAGGAAAAAAATTATAACTTAAACCAATTTATTCTATCGTATATAGTGAAGCATGAAAATTTTTATCTTTCCTCGCCAAATGAATGGTATCAGAAAGATTTAAATAACCATCTTGAAGACATTTCCAAATTTCAGATACTTCAAACATGACCTCGTGATCTTTACATATGCACTTCAATCTTGTAGATTTTTACCAGGAGTTAAAAATTTATCTGATAGCATCAAAATTTTCAAATGTCAGTCTTCTTTTCATCTCTTTCATATCAAACATATTTATTTCCTAATCTTTTGAACATGGGAGTCTAGCCTAAACAAAGAGTATTGAACTGTTTCTATTTAAGAAAACATTTATACTAATAGAAGGCCAATAGAGACTTCTGTGAATTGACAAAAAATGTGTTTTCTGTGAGTTTTAAAACTTTCAGCATCAAATTAGGTCAAAGTGTCAGGAGGCATTCTTGATGCTTGACTGCTATGGGGGTTGGGGATCTGAGTGTGCAGCTGAGCCTATGACATCATCATTTCTCTCATCAGCAAGTATTTGGCAGATGTTCTTTCCCCTGGATATGATTGTCCAGTCCCTTCATTTAGCTAAAATTTAAAATTAAGCTAGTATTTTTATTGGGGAAAAGGATTAGAGAAAATCATGAAAAGAGAAATTGATTGGCAAAAGATAAAATTCAAACACCAAGCAACAAACAATTGAATTGCTTTGAAATAACCTCACAAACAAGGTTATAAACATTTAAGACATTTTAGGGGTCAAAAGCTTAGAATTCCACAGCATTTCTAATTAGCAAACTTTGTTTCATAGAAAGAAGCTAAGCTCTCAAGATGAAATTCAGTTGAGTCTCCCAACCATGTCTACTGAACTGACCATTTGACTAAGCTATGGTCTCCATTTTCTCTAAATACCTGACTGACATTACACTGGACAATAATGGTTATAGGATATTTTCTAGAATGTCTCCACATAAGTTTTATGCTTACTATGAGTTAATTGTGTTTCTCTCAAGTTGGTTTATGTCAGTTAACTTGCTATTATAATCACATGATTAAATATACACAGACTGATGGGATGCATATAGAAAGACTTTTGGGTTTCTATGAAACCTACTTGAATACTTCAAAAACAGTTGATAAAAGCAAGGCAAAGAATTATTGAAATAGGTATAGATAATATTTTTATGAAAGAGTGAGAAATATTCATGAAAGTCTAGAAATATTCTGCTTTCAAATAGCTTCACAACTGTCTATCACTTCTCGCTTCTGTAAATAAGCTAAACCTAGCAGAAACAGCAGAGAATAGTGTGTCTGGTTTGTACGAGACATATGACTGAGCATTTCGATGGATGCACCCACACTCAAAGCAAAGGCATTGAATTCTCACCAAGAAATTGACAAGTAGCATAAATATTTAAAATATGTATACATTGTTTTCATGAAGCCATTTTTAATTCACTGATAAATTTGTTAATCACAATCACATCAGATAGCAGAGTTTCTACTACAATCACTTCAAATAAACTTTGTGTTCAATATGAACAAGATAATATTCTCACCAAAATCTTTCATGTTTGTAGTTTTGGGGTTTTAAAACACAGTAAACATAGAAATAATCTCCTGAGCTTCAACACACTATCATGACAGTCAACTTCAAAGTATATATTTCAGTGGACCAAAAGCAGGTCAATGCTTATAGAAAATTTTCCACTGCAAAATTGCTTTTTGTCCTTGTTCTCATAAAACTTTTATGTTTGTTCATAATTAAGATAAATAAACTTACTAATTTACTTTTTATTATCTAAAAGGAACTGTACTATGTAAATCTCTAAAATATTCATAACTAGGGAAAAATTTTAAGAACTGGGATTTTCATCAGTAATTTTATGTGCCCAACACAATGTTAATGAATCTCATCGATGTTTTACATTTTTTTCCACAACACTCATTTTATACATGAAAAAATTAAGTTCATAGTAATAAATAGGTTGCCCATGGTCACTGTATCTGAAGCAAGGGACAGAGCCAAGGCTTGGCCTCCAATCTCCTGAGCTCCAACCCAGGGCTAGTCATTATGATGCTCTCAGCTATCAGGAGGCCCATAGAAGGCCTCACTTTAATGCTATTCCACCTAAATCCTCTAGAGCATTTAGAATATTCAGATTTTACTCATAACATTTGCTCCATGGCCAGGTGTGGTGGAACACACCTGCATCCCAGCAGCTCGGGAGGCTGAGGTAGAAGGATCATGAGTTCAAAGCCAGCCTCAACAACTTAGGGAGGTGCTAAGCAACTTAGCGAGATGGTTTCTCTAAATAAAAAATATTTTTTAAAAAGAGCTGGGATGTTTCTCAGGAGTTAAGTGTCCCTGGGTTCAATCCCTGGTACCAAAAAAATAAATAAGAATAAAAATTTATCTTTGCTTCCTACAATTTTGGTTGTAATATGCAATATTATATGATATTTAAATACTAGATATTCCTCCACAAAATGTCTTCAGAACATAAAGGTGTGTGTGTGTGTGTGTGTGTGTGTATGGTATAATATATATATTACTAATACAAAAGTACTTTTAGGGAAGCATATAAAAGATATAATTCTGGGATATTTTTGACTCATTCATACAAACACATACTCTGGCCCTTGTGATCAAAACTAGAATGCAAAGCCATCTGAGACATTGTCATTGTCCTTAAGGAACACATGCCTGGGTTAGGAAGAAGTAAGCAGTTGTAACATGATGTTGGGGCAGTTCTATGAGAGATCCACACTAAACACTGTAGAAACAAACTGATGAACCTCCCAGGGGTAACATGGGGAGGAGCATCTGTAGCCTCCCCGACAGAGGAGGCTTTCATCATTGACTTCCTTTACATTTGCTGGTGCCTGGTACTAATATAAAGCACATGACTTTTGGTCAGTCTCTTCAGGTTGCATCCCCTACTGCATTCTCTAGAGAATGCACTCACAACTGCCTGAGTCCTGGCACACATTCCCACCACAACCATCCTCACTCCCAGGTATCACTATGAATTTGAACCAACTCTTGCTAAATAGAGAAAACATGACTCTCAATTCCAGGCAGAAACAGTAGTCTTGTATTTGAAAAGGCAGGAAAGCATAAAAAGAAAAACAATTCAGACAGGTCAAGAAGTATGAGATAGGATACAAGGAACCAAGTTGCTCTAAAGAGAACCTGAAGTTAAGCCTAAATCTTAGCTGAATGGTTTAGGAATCTAGGTGTTAGCCTATAAGCAATGGGAAGACTAGAGCCCTAAATTCATATCTTGGCTCTGCAATTAGGCTACCATATGATCTCAGCCTATGAACTTATCAAACCAAGGTGAAGATATAATGTCTAGTCCATGCAGTTGTGTGGATTAAAGGATATGGTGGATGTTAGATGCCCTGTATTGTACTTGGAAACCAGTGGATAATACATAACAGCTCACTGGAATTTAAACAGAAGAATGATGTCATTGGATCTGTGGATTAAAAAATGACTCTGGCAACACATGAAGTCAGAAAGACAAATAAGAAATTTATTTCTGCAAAAATACAGGCATGGAATGGAGACCTGTGGATCCCACAGAGCAGTAGTGGGATTTGAAGCAGAAAACAGGCTCTATAGATACTTGAGGAAGGAGGAGTAGACTACTATAAGGAGGAATGTAGACACACTTGGCATTTTGTTGGCCAACTAACAACCAAAATGATGATTCACATAGCACATATATAAGATTCCCTCTAGTCTGAACACTTATTTTCATCTCTTAATAGAAAATAATGAGTTTTGATTAAGTTGGGAATTGGAGCTGGGAATCAAGTACAGCAAGTTCAGTTCTGACTCAGCCCGAGCTGACTCTACAACCTCTGTCTCAATTTTCTTGTTTGTAAATACAAAGAAAATACTCATTCCACCCACTCACAGGATTTTAAAAAGAATGAAGAATGGTGTTACCAACAATATTCCAAGTTTTATAATAGGTATTGAATTAATAAGAACGTAACTGTCCACGGCTATACACAGTGTTACCGTGGCAACAAGGTAATTGGTACTCTACGCTGTTTTTGCAAGTTTTCACTAAGTCTGAAATTATTTCAAAATAAAAAGTTAAAGCAATTACAATGTGTGACTGCACCTGAAACCCATGTGCAACTCTCAATGGCTGTTATCAGAAATTCAGCTTGCAGAGGAATGGGGAGTTGAAATGATGTTCCCCTGGTGGATTGAAAGACTGCCCGGTGACACACTGACTCTTGGAAGCTCCCTTTTGGCAGCATGCAGAAGTTCACTCGTGCCAAACCTTTCTTTTCATGTAAGAATGGACCTAAACAGCCAATCAAACAGGAACTGTTTGGTTTATTTTAGAAGGCTTTGAAAAACTGCTTTGAGTTGCCATTTATCGTTGCCATCAAATTCTGGAGATGCATGGAGAGAAAACTGCTGTGTCATTCCTCAACCCATCTCTGGTTTTCTCATTTGTTCTTTCACACAAGATCAGAAGGTCCATGTCTTCTTGGAACCAATGTCTCTAGCACAAGAAAGGCAGATGAACTTTCCTTCCTTCCTTCCTTCCTTCCTTCCTTCCTTCCTTCCTTCCTTCCTTCCTTCCTTCCTTTCTTTTTCTTTCTTTCTTTCGTGATCAGGCATGCTTAATCACTGAACTACATCCTTTATATCCCCAGCTCTTTATAAAATTATTTTATTTTATTTTGAGACAAGGTCTCACTAAGTTGCTGAGACTGCCTTTGAACTCGCCATCCCTCTGCCTCAGCCTCCCATGCCACTGGGATGACAGGCATGCACCACCCGGCATGGCAGATGAGCATTTTTTTAAAATTGAAAATTGATGCTGTTTAGCAGCTTCCCTTTCCCCTTGATTAGAAGAGGATTTTTTTAAAGGTCTTAATAGAACAATCAGTATGAAAATAAGATTTATATGTATGTATTCTACATGCTGAGATCATAAGTACAAGCCATGGAAAAATAAAAATAGCCACTGCCCTTTGCATATTTAGATTGTTCCATGCCCTATGCTAACGACTTTATATAATTGCCTTGTTTCCTTAAAACAAAACAAACAAACAAACAAAAAACCTTACTTGTGAAAAAAAACGAAAGATTAGGAACAGGAAGAGACTGGCTAAAAATGTCTGCTATTAGACTCTTAACAGAGTCTATTTAACTGTCTTTCCTAACTAACACAATATATAGTCATAGGTAGCTCTGGGTGGAACTTAAAATGAGAAATAAATAGATGTAAACAGCCATGATCAAAGTAATCTTTCATTGCTGTGAAACTACAGCAGGTGATCCTGACTTAAAATCACCACCCACCCCATCCAACCATAGGAAAAAAAAAAAATATCTAAAAGCACCAACAAAGAAGCAGCGCCTCTCCCAGCACACATAATCACTAGATTACAATTCTCCTCACACACACGTGCAAAAAAAGGTCTTTCGAATGAAGCAAATACTCCATTAAATACTCAATTAAAGCCATTTTCAGAATGTAAAAGAAATGTGATTTAGGTCACACACATGATGTCAGAACTCTGAGTTGAATCTCATCAATGCAATGAAGCAGAAGAAAATAAGATTGGAACCAGTTGTTTGGCTTCGTGCAGCTAAAACAACTGCCTGATTAACTAAATTTTTCTCTTTCTAACTGGTTGTCATGGTACTGTGCAGACAGAATCTTAGACTCAGTCTGCAGAAGACAACAATTCTGTGACATTCTGCCTTGACCCTTACGTTGCAATTATTTTAGGGCTGTCACTCTGGGGTGACGTGGAATTACTGGTCTCTTAAAACTCTCAAGAATTTGGGAGAAAAAAGTCAAGGAGTCGGTGGAAGGTCGTATTTTAAATTATTTTAAAGGATTTAGCTTTATCATTTTCAAATATTATGCACATTCAAAACTCAGATACATGTGAGCACTAAAAATAAATTCAATTAGGAAAAGGAAAAGATTGTAATATATCAACCTATGCACTTATTTCAGTGCACAGATATCAATTGCTTTATTCTGTGATAAAGGCATTTTTATTCAATGCAAATTGCAAGAATGCTGACAGTCATTAATGCTTATTGGGCATTTAGAACATACCAGAAGTTTTATGTGTATCTTCTCACGTAACCTCTATGCAACCCTTTGAGACAGAGTCTAAGATAATCCCTATTTTACAAATGAAGATGCTTAGTTAGAAGAGACTAAGTATCTTGCCCAACATCACATACCTCAAAAAGGATGGGGACTCTGTCCACCAACCTCCATGGCCTGAAGCCCTAACTCTGCCCAGAATAGCTTCTAAATGAGCACCCTCTAAATTGGTGGACATCCAAAGCCAATTCCTCTTCATTCAAGTTTCTCATCCATCACCAGCCCCTATTTCCAATCTCACTGAGACCAGAGAGCTCCTTCCAAATAAAGATTCAATGAATGATGAGCAGTAAATAAGTTTAAAATGTAAAAATAAAGCCTGGAACTTAAAGTGGCTAAGCTGAAATGACCAACTCAAAATACAGACAGTTTTAGTTCAGCAATACCATTCAGAATTTTAATCCACTCCCTCCTTAAAGAGATATATTTTCCCCTTGTTCATTGGAGCTATTAAAAGGAAGTCCTTAAAGACTAGCATTGTTTTGTTGCTGTTGTCATTGTTGCTTTCTAAAACAAATTTCTAGAAAGCTCACCTGTCTTCATTCTCTCAGTTATGTTTTTATGGAGACCGTGAGCATGCATTTATGAAGGTGACAGTCTTTTCTGCAAAAAAATGAAGCATCAAGCCTGTGAATAATATTGGCAAACATAGCTGCTTAAACACACTAGGAAAAACAAAGAATAATGATTTTTTTCTAAGTCAAGGAAATTTTCATTCATAGGATCCATATTCAACTTGATCCTTTCTGTAACCTATTGTGGTTATTATCGGAGATGTGGATAGAAGCTATGCAAGTCTCTCTTTAGTCTCTTTCCCCAGACACTGCAGGAAAGGTGTCAGTGATCCCATGCTCTCTGGTGCTCCGGAGATGCAAATAGATACCCAAAGAGAATTAAATCAGCAAGCACACACTGCAGCCCCAGGACTCTGCATTGTTTGCCCTGAGAGGTTCAAAAGTGGAAGACTGACAAAGTGTGCACAGTGTTTCAGTTGGCACAGCAAGAACTCATTATCTTAGAACACAAATCCTAATGTTCATGACTTAAAAATAAAAGGCAAGGGCCAATAATATTTCATCTGTAATGGGTTTGATAGATTACAGCTCTGATTACCCCTCCTACCCTCCCCACTGGATTATGAACTAGAAAGTCTATATGAATATGTAATAGAGTTGTGTCCTCCTTTTTTTTTTTTCAAACTGGTCTTTGCTCCTAATTCCCAGCAGTATCAATTAACAATGCATAATTTTAATAGAATGCTTGCAAGTACAGGACTCGTGCTGTAAAAATTAATTGTCTTGAGCTGATTTCCTGTAGACACCGTTAATCAATATTATGGCATCTCGCAAGCAGCTGCTCTCCTTCCTCCCAGTGACTCCAGAGAGGAAGGAATGTGAATAAGGTGGCCACGTGGGCTCCAGGTGTGTGGGTGACATTTGAATTTTTAACAACTTGGAATATAAAATCCTAGAAAGAACATGAATATTCTTGGGTTTTTTTTTAAGATTTTAGTTGAGGTTTTTAAGAAATTTTCAGAGTGATTTAAATTAAATGATTTAATTAAATAAGATGTGAATGACGATTTCTCATGATAATGGAACCTAAAATTCCATTCCTTATTTGATGATAAATTCTCAAAATTATGCCCATTTTTGTCAAGGAGTATTGTATATGATCTTTTGGCATATACAGAAATAAAAGGATAAAGTATGTGTCACAGAGGGTGTTTTTAAAATTTCTAGGTCAGTGTGAGCATTCACTTTAGAATAAGACAATGTGAGTTCCTGGTGACCTAGCTCTGCTACCCTCAGTGTAACCTTGAGTAAGACAAAGCAGAAACCAACAGTGTCCCTTTTCTGGGTCAAAGTTTCTTCTCTATACTGTGAGAGATGATGGGAATAATCACTAAAATATAGTTCCAAAATTCCTTGATTGAAAAATAAAGAATTTGGAGCAATTCATACAAAGATGGAAAACCCTGGGTTCCAGTGAAATATTTTCGCACATACCTTTCAGCAAATATTGAACACCTAGGTATGCTGGCTTTATAGAACTATATTGCAGCCCTGAAGCACATGACTACTGAGCACCAGAAATGACACTTCAGATTCCAAAGACTCGGTGAGAAAAATATAATTCAACCTATGTCGTTAATAATTTTATATTAATTACAGGTGGACATGTTATTGTGTCTGGTGAAGTAAATAAAATGCATTGTCAAAATTAATTTTCCTTTTTCTTTTTACTGTATCTGAATGCCACCAGAAAACTTTAGGTTATGTATGTGGTATGGATTCCATGACTGTTGGACAGCACTGATCTAAGCTCTGCTGGCTTTCTAGCAAACAAAACAGACAAGTCCCCGTTCTAAGAGCTTGCTACAGAAAAAAAAGAAAGAAAGAAAAGTAAAAGTAAATAAATTCAAATAGCAGTGCTAAGAAGATAATAACACAGGAAATCATGCTAGAATATTTGTCTTTAGATAGCATGGTCTGGAAAGATTTTAACCATAGTGACATTTAAACTGCAATCTGGTGAGTCATAACTACTCTTAGGAGTCATGGGAGGAGAAGAACCCAGAAGGAGGAAAAAGTAAACCCCAAAACCCTGGGGTGGGTGTAAACTTAAAATGTTTGTTTTATTGGACCTTGAAATGCTTAGGTTTATAACACAACATTGACCAGAGCATTACTTAGACTCCATAATATATTTATGGGGAACTAAGTATTATTTTAAGAACTGTCATACATACTACCTTATTTAATCCCATGACTACTCTCTATATATATATAAAACTGTGGACAGTGCCTGTTACACTGTTAAGAAACTAAGGCTCAGAGCATTTGAGGGACCAAGGAGTCCAACATGTGAGAGACAGTGGGGACTGAAGCTCCCATCTTCACACCTCAAACCCAAGGCACTTTACCTGTGACTATTCTCTCTTCTCTTCACCCAAACTACCCTGGATAAGTAAACATGACTTCTCAGCCCATGTGTGATGCCCTTGCCACTCTTTTCCTGGGCTGTTCTTTATTGCTCAGTGGCTTACAGAAAGAGGAGTGGCCATTGGCACCATCAAATATTTGACAAATTGGGGCATACATTTGCCCTCAGGCAGCACAGTTACTACATAACAATGTTCTTTTTCAGAAAGGAAGAAACTCATATTTCCCCTTCTCCTTTCTCTCTTCCTCTCGATTATCTAACGTTAATCTTATTCACTACACTGTTTGATGCTTAGCAAGCTTTTTGGTTTGGGACTCAATATGCCCTTAGAGAGAACAGTGTGGATTTGAGAAGCATGGAGACCAGGATTTGAATCATCTCAGCTCTGTCACTTACAGGCTGTTTGTGGTTCTCCATCAGATGTCACTGGAGCCATGGAACTTGAACTACATAACCCTAGTGCACTCAGAGTCTCAGTTTCTTTGTGTGTAAAAAGGGTATGAAAGTACCCGCCTTGGGGATTGTGGGAAAGGTTAAATTAGAGGATCTTAGGAAAGTACCCAGTGCAGAAGCACATGGCAGCTCCCTCAGTTGATGAATGCTCTGCAACTGCAGGTGTGAGCACACTTTAGAAGAAGCTATATCGCTCTCTTTTCCTGGAGAAGCTGAGGCATCATAATTTGAGTTTGCTAAGGTCCTTGGGCATCCATAGGTTAACTGAAGATGATGACTTACTCTGCAATATAACTAGCGTTTCTGCAAATTAGAATCTCCTTACCTTGAATTCTAACCAAATCTATTCTCCATCAGGTTATCATGGGCTATGGAAAAAATTGGGAAAAGGAGAACATATGGACCCCTTTTCTTAGAGCTACAGAAAAGCTCCTTTTGTGAGAAAACCTACAGATGCAATCATGAGCTGAAGCAGCTTCTGAGAGCAGAACCACTGGTTTACTTGCAATTCCAAAAGAAATGTCCTCCTACCTTCAAAGAGTAATAGCTCAGCCTGTGGACTATAGTTCCTTTTCCACAAACAAAGCACACAGCTTGAAGGTCTCAAATGACATCCTCCTTGGGCTCTGATGCAAGCTGCTAAGCCTGGCTCCTGGAAAAGGTCTCACAGCTTCACAAGGACTGCAACCCGAGCAGTCAGATGAGACATTCAAGAAACGTGAAATTATTGAGAATAGGGCAGACAGGGAAGGTCATGCAGATATGGTCACAAATAATTTTATACTTCTATACTGATGAAACACAGACAGTATTTCCAGTCAGTACTGATCCTATTCCTGAGAATTTGGACATGCTATAGTAATATCAATAAACAGCAAAATTGAAATGGGTTTGAGACAAGAGATGGGATGTTTTCTCTCGTCTAATTGTGTGATTTGTCCCATTGAGCAAATTTTCCTATTTAAAGAAGTTTGTAAGTTTGTTCAGGATGCAGAACCACTTACTCCATCCAAAATGCCTGACACAACCTTTAGTCCATCTGCCAAAATATTTTTATTATTTCTTCTCAATTCTAAATCACAGTCTATCCATCGCCCACAGGTGATTTTCTATAACTATCCCAGACTTTTATGGGGCTGGGATTTGGGAGAAGTAGGGGATTGTGGAAAGACTGCAGTTTGACAAGTCCTTTAAAATGAACAGGAGGCTCTATGGAAAAAGAGCCATACTAGCTTCCACTCATGCCTTCATCTTATAATAAGGGAAGCTGAATTGGGTAGACAGTACGTAAGCTTGAAGGAAGCTTTGGAATCTCCATTCTTGAGTTATTTCCCTGTCTTCTTTTACTGATGTCTCAAAATGGATGTGAGAAGGCAATTGTCCCAATTTCCTTTTTTGAGGTTCTGCAAACTCGCCTTTGGAAACCCCTGTAAACAACTCTAGCACCTTCTCCTTAGAAAGTCCATCAAAGACCTAATACTATATTCTGTTATGAATCAATATATCCTTAGTATAACCTTTTCTGATGGAGTGACATAGGTTACGAAGCATGTCAAAAGACCCATTTGCTTCTCAGGAGCATACACAAACATGAGTTCACCAAGTATACCTTAGTATTCTAAGTAGAACCCCTAGCCCAAATTTTCACTTTGCAGCTCTTAATATCAAAGAACATGGACCTTCCTTGTTTTTATGTCCACCTTCTTATTTCCTTTTCCTTCTAGTACCTCAACATAATTGACCCAGACTGAATGGTATCATTGAAAAGTCCTTTAGCTAAAACCTCCTATCAGATTCATCCCCCAAAAGGTGGAGCTCTGTGACATGTAGGAGATGCTCAACAGATCTGGCTTAGCCCATTAACCCAGCCAGTCTGGATTCTAGCCATCTATGGATTTCTGTCATATCACATCTTTATATCCAGGTAAAATACCTTAAAATAATTTTCAAGGAGATCCAAAATAGGACAGGACAGTGACAAAGAAGTAGAATGTGATTCAGAACTGGAAAGAATCTTTAAGAGTTTATCTAGTCCAACCTTATCATTTTTCTTTGAGGGAAATGAGACCAACAAAGATGATGACTAGTCCTAGAACACTATGCCTCTAAGGCCAGAGCTTAGGAACACACCCCAAATCTCATGACTTCCAGGCTAATGTTCTTTTCTACTATCCAATTTACCAACCCCAGAAATAGCTCAGACTCTTATCCTAAGACTAGTCCCCAGCTGTCCATGTCACAAAATTTGAAAGACTTAGCACTGTGAGTTGAAAGAAACACTGCCACCAGTGTGAGGAGATGTGGGGTCAAGTCTCACTGTGCCATCCCAGGAAGTGGCCAGCAATGTCTCTGCGTTCCTATTTCTAATTGGTCAAGAAAGGCTTATAACTACCTTTGCTGTCTCTGTGCATTATTGTGAAAAAGAAAGGCTATAAAGAATGTGAAATGGTGTGAAAAGTAGGAAAGGTACTGATTCTCTAATTCCACCAACCTAAAAGGCAAAGAACCCTGGACATCTGAGGGGAAAAGGTACAACATCTGCTGAGGCTTTCTCCATCCTAACAGATATGGTAGAAGCTTTAGGGAAGGCGAAAGACCAAAAGAGGAAAGAAAGAGAAAACAGTCCTATAATACCATGTTATTAGGGTGACCAACTGGTCTCAGTTATTTTGGTTTTAGCATTGACGGTCCCATGTTTCAGAGAACACCTCAGTCTCAAGACAACTTAGGATGGTTGGCCACTCTAAAATACAATACTTTCCCCATAACTGCTATTTGAATCACTCAGACATTATATTCATTAACAGGAAATTAAAAGTGCCTAAGTTAAGAATTGTTCAATAGTTAGCTGTGAACTTTACATTACCCCTCCTCTTTCAGTTCAGTAATGTGGGGTAAACCTAGGTCAAGGCTTCCTAATTTTCTTGCCTTTGACTGCCTTGGGTTTCTTTCCTATTTCATACAACACTGTAAACAGCGGAAAAAAACATCAGCAAGGTAGAGTGGGCGAGTACAGAGGCAGGGTAAGAAGATTAGAAAACATCAAAGCGGACTATTTTTAGCCATTCTGTTCTAACCGCCAACTAAAACCTTGCATCATGGCAATCTGGGCACAAAGGTTAAGAAGCTTGTCAAAACTCAGTATCCAACATGCTATTCAATATTACATTTTCCTCCCCTCTTCTGAAACCTCCTGAAGACCACAGTCACTGATTCCTGATAACATGGAATATGTCTAACATCTATTGTTAAATATACACTTTCAAAACACAAGTGAGTAAAAAGAATTGTTTCAACTCTACTTATTCCAATCGGCTTTTCTGGCCAAGGCTCTTAAGAGTATGCTTTCTCTTAGCCAAGAATGGAAAGAGTGCCATACTCAATATTCTAAACAATTCATCCCAAGTTCTGAATTAGGAACAGGCAGTCTGCCTGAACATACACCAGTTCTGAAACATATTCCAAAGAGGTAATTTTGCAGTGGGAAGAATAACTATTTTAGAACTCTGCGCAGAAAGCATACCAAGGTAATGAAAGGCTTTGGGAAACTTCTGGCATGTAACCACATTTGTAGTTTTCACCAAAATATTTGTTCTGGTTCCTCATCTCTCCAGAGCAGATTTTTGAACATATGGCTTGAGGACATTTTCGCTATCTTTCTATTTCCCTCACCATCTTGTATTCCAGTTTTGTAAGTAGAAACATATATAAAAAATGACGTGTATTTTCTACTTCAAAATATAGAAAGAAATAGAAAATAAAATATACTAACCAGTGGCATGCTTAAAGAACTTGCATAAAAAGCATGCAATTAACTTTACTGGCACACAAACTATAAGGAGTATCTGAAACTTTGTGCAGCCTTATTCTTTCCATGATCCTTTCCGATCACATACAGTTATGCCTGCATGGAGCTAAAAATACTTTTAAGTTCTGATGAGGTATAAAAGTAGGATAAAATGACAGGCATGGTACACTTACTAAAATAATCAATACTACCTCATACTTCTATACTTTCAAATCTCCTTGAGAGAAATGATCTATATATACCAGAGTGGATTGTTGGCTGGAATGGGGAGAGAGGGTCAAAGAAAGGTTCTATTTGCCTATTTAAACATCTACTGAGTTAAAAAGACCATATTAAAGACATCATTTGTTTTTAAAAATAAATCCCATAACATATGTACCACATACTCCATCATCAGGCATAAGTGTATGATGTGTCTTGCAAAAAGGTGTTCTGTGTGCTTTATTTGATAAAATAGCTTAGCTGCAACTTATTTCTCTGCATGGAGTCCTACACATGTTCTGGGCTTATATATCTCTCTGTCTCTCTCCATGCAACCTCATACTACCAGCCCTGGCTTCATAATGAGAGTACTTACTGTGCACAAATTGCTATATTATATTAACTTGATAAAGTTAGTTAATATTAATAATAGCGACTATTCTCATCTCCATTATACAGATGAGGGAACTGAGAACAGAGAGGTTAAGGGACTTGCTAAAGGTCACACAATTAGTAAGAGCCAGAACCATGATTCAAATCCAGACAGTCCAGCCATACTTTTCACCACCAGTTCTCCAGCCTATGCCAACAGCTGTTTATGCTCCACTCTCAGTCCTTCACAGATTCTTGCAAGCCCCAGTGCCTTGGTGTATGTCCTGTTTGCCTGAGGAATTCCTTCCTGCTGGCACCTTTTCACCTCTTCCCTCTGAGCCTAAATGCCCTTGCCTTCTCTTTTACCCCTCTAAAGTACAGTGCCTGTCATTCTCTCTCTGTTTTCCTTATTTGTAACTCTCATATAAAATGCATCATTGTTTGTAATGATTTTATTCATTAAACCATTTATTTCTGTTAGACTCCCGCACTAGAACATTCTTTCTACAAGAGCATTGCCTGTTTTGCTCAATTTCAGTTCCCCAGCACCAAGCACAGTACCTGGCTCATATTAGTGCTCAATAAATGTTGGATGGATGAATGGATGGATGGATATTAAAGAGCTCTCTACACAATCTGGACAAGTCACCAAACTGGGACAACTTTCAGACTAAACTGAAGCTCTGTCCAAATTTAAGTTTGGGAAATAAAAGTCTGGATTGGGTTATTAAGAGAATATGCCTCTAGCACAATCTATAAATTTAGGTATAATCTAACACTTTTTACATCTCTGTCTTCCTGCTCATGGCAAAAGTCATGTGACAGCACTCCACATCATCTGCTAACTGCTACCTGGACCACACCAAGCAACTAGCAAATTCAAATCTAGAAGTAAGAAGACTGGGCTGGAAGGACTCCAATCTTTCAGCTCTGCCCTCCTGTTCTGTCTACAAATGTATGTTTCTGCCTCAGATTGTAACTTTTTAAAATATATTTATTTTATTTATTTTTTTATGTGGTGCTGAGAATCAAAGCAGTGCCTCACGCATGTGAGGCAAGCGCTCAACCACTGAGCTACAACTCCAGCCCAGTTTGTAACTTTTATATAACATCTATCTAAAAATTTAGCACTATACAGACAATTAGGTATCCAATTATTTCTGTCAGCCTCAGAATGATGGTAAGACTAAAAACGTCTTACTTTCCAAAGCATTATCACATAATTATCTTATCTAAACTTCCAAATTTAATAGTCTCTAGTCTAAAGAGTTACCCTGGAAAGAAATTATTACTCCAAATTGTTAGTATTGCTGGCTTTTCCTAAGATCAAAGGTTCCTTTTCCTGGTTTCCAATCCAGCACTCTGAAGAGGAAAAGGTTTTTTTTTTTTTTTTTTAAGTGCAAAGCCATGCCATCACATTGCCTGGACAATGGCCAGTATAATTCAAAAGAGACGCTGATCAATCAGTGACTGTGTCAGGGTCCTAGAAGGAAACAGGGCATTCAAACTGGGTAATTTGAAGAGAATGTAATGAAGGAATTGTTTATAACATTATGGTGAGGAAACATAAAAGGGGATTGTGCAGTGTTCCAAGACTAGCACTAGCAAGGAGCTGTTATCACACACAGACATGAAAGGACAGAGAAGCCAGTAATTGCGAGAACCATATTCCAGCGCAATTATCACTGGGGAGTATTTGCATGGTGGCCATCTGACAGAACTGTGCTTTTAGAAGTAGGATGTGAACTCCTGTGACAACCATGACAAGGAGGAAGCAGAAGAATAAATAACCCAACCTCCTTCTAATATCGCCCATTGACCCAACCCAAAGAGTAAGGGTTAGGATACAGAGAGTAGGGTAGAGAAAGTTCAAGGGCAGGAGGCAAAATGGTCACCCCTCAGGTAACTGGGAGGGATGCAAAACTAGAGTGAACAACTTGTCCTGGTTTTGCTGCAGATTTTACAAGTTTAGCACATGAAGTCCTTTATGAGGAACTCACTCAGTCGTGTGCAAACCAGAGTGATTGCCTACCATAAGCATTGCACATTACTCCTCCAAAATGGTTTGAGAGTACAAGTAGCAGGTACATGGTGGTTCCTACTACTGGCCTTGGAAGAATCCACACTGCAGAAGGAAGATGCATAAAAATGAAGCACACCCTGTCTGAGAAGGCTCTTGTAGATCTGCTCCATATGTGCATAACACAGCTGAAGAACCCTGGGCCAGGAGTCAGGAGACTTCTGGGGCTGCCTCTATGATGTGCTGTTACTTCAAGCCTCACCTGCCTCCTCTGGTTCTGAGAGTGAGAGTTCTTATCTATGAAATGAGAGAGTAAACAGTTGGATCAAACTTGCCACAACGCAAAAAATTCCTATGTGTATATATATATATATATATATATATATATATATATATATATATCAAAAACGCTGCAGACCATGCCCCTTTTGGGGGACACTCACCGTGCACTAATATCCTGGTTTCTGAAAAGTCATGTGGTAACAAAATGTGTTTAAATTAGCTTAATCCAATGATGTGACCAAAAACCTTTACCCCTAAATTATACCTTACAGCATTGCACAGACATGGTGCTACACAGAATGAATGGGCTTTGAAAAAATTCTGGAGAAGATGACCTCTATTGTCCCTTCCAATTCTAGCATTTTGTGGCTCTGACCAGTAGTGAGTGAGAAACTACGGGATATATGGGGCAATACTAGTCAGTTTTACACCTTGTGGCAAAATATCTGAGAAAATCGATTTAAAGGGGAAATGTTTATTTTGGTTTACAGTTTCAGTCCATGTCAGTTGGTTCCATCTCTTTTAGGACTCTTGTGAAACCAAAATAACATGACAGAAGAGTATGGCAGAAGAAAGATGCTCACCTCACAGCAGCCCACAAATAGGGGCAGGAAGACTGGGTCAAGACATATTCTTCCAGGTCATGCTCCCAGTGACCAGTTTTCTTCAACTAAACCCCTCCTGCAGTTTTTCCTCTCCCAATAATAACATCAAATGAAAATCCCTCAGCCATTTAACCCCTTAGTGAGGTTAGAGCCCTCATGATTCAAACACTTCCCCAAATCCTCACATCCAAACATCACTGCACCAGGTACCACACCTTCAACACAAGAGCCTTTAGGGTCCATTCCAGATTCAAACCATAACAGTGACTAAACATCAACTCACAGCACTGTCATCTCATGTTAACCCACATTACTTACACAATTACAGCAAGACCCACTATTCAGAAGGAAGTCCTTGGCCACTGGATTAATAACCATAGAGGGAGGGAGCTTGGGGATAAAATAACTGAAATTCATCCAAATTTCTTTTTTAAATGAGGCTGGAGGTTACTGAGATTTCACAAGAACCTATTAATTGCCTTCCCAGAATCATGATTGTGACAAGAGGTTCATACCAGATGCTCCTAAATATAATGAGACTAATTTGTAAATGTTCCCATAATGCACTAATTCTGAAGGAGCTCACTGTCAGGGGAAAGTTTCTCCTGACCTCAGTTAATGACCTCCTTACATTGCAAAGCATGGAGATTGATAGATCTTGTAATTTTATCCCTGTTAATTTAACTGCAGATGCTATTCTTGGGAAACTTCATGATCGCAAGATTTGAACTATTGATAAAAGTCTATAGGACAGCACTAAAGAAATAGTGGTTTTTAACAGACTGTGAAGGAACTTACAGCTTGTTAAAGAAAACTGGCTATAGCTCAAAAATGCATGGGAAAATGACAGAGTGGGAAGCATTTAAGATAGAGTCAAGGAAGTAACCATAAAATTTATATTTATGAAGCCAGCAATGCCAAATGAGCAACAGGAACCAATGTGGTTGAGCATGGACAGGAAGTCGCGCCCAGCAGCAGGGAAGCACAGAATATTAGAAAAACAAAAGTTACATGTTTTCTGTACTATCCTACCACTCCAAAATTCACAGTTCAGAACTGTTGACAAAATTACCAATTTGGACACAGCTCAGCCTGGAAAGGTGATAGATACCCTGGAACCCAACACCCAGCATGTAGGAAGAGAATTTACTGCTGAGCCTCACAAGTCCCCTGAATTCAGCTCCTCTCATTCTGCCACCACACTGGCTCCCTGAACATCTGTATATTGGAAAACCCTGTTGTCACATTAGGAAATTCAACTGCCCAACCCTCTGGGCTGTGAAAGATACCAACCTTTGTGAGAAGGCCTTAGAGTGCAAGGAAACACATTTTGTACAGAATACATTTTTTTTAGGTGTTGTCAGGTGATGATTTCTTGAAGCTGTAGCTCACCCCTAAAATACCAAGAAATGAGGACTTCCGAGTAAGAAATAAAATGTTGACAATTATTAATTGACTTCCATTCTACTGAGCAATAGTTTGTCTCTATCTCAGAAATAAAGAAACCAAAACCAAGCGAGGATAAGATACTGAGCTGTGGGAAGTCACCATTAAAACCAAGAGGGAGGGTCTGTAAATTTTCATTAACTTCTTTGAAATCTACATCCCTACTACCTAAGAAGGAGAAAAAATGAATTCAAAATGGCATGCTGAGCTCTTTTTCCATTTCATTTTACCCATTTCTATTGACTACCTTGGGAAGATAATTTAAAGAAAGAAAAATAGAAGATTTAAAGTAAATAGGGAGAAAAAAGAAAGAGACAGTGGCATGAAAACCAAATGATCAAACTGGTGGTTACAGAACCCCAAATCTGTGCTGCAGAAAATCCTAGAGTTTGAACTCTTGGGGAAATGCAAAAAAGAAAAAAATCATTAGTGGTTCAGATTTGCCCAGAAGTGAAGGAATAGAATGACACCTCAAAAGTTAATATCATAACACCAAGGAGGAAAAATATGGACTGCAAATCCAATGGACTTAGATTCTAACCCCAACCTGCTCCTCTGAGGGTCTGTGTGACCAAGACTAGATTGCTGAAGTAACTTCTTTCTCTGAGGTCATGAGCTACAGCATGAACATTCCTTCCCACTTCTGTCTCTGACCTCAACCTCTACTCATAACTGAAATGTACTTAAACTAAATGGCCAAGCAGAATTGAACTTTGAGAAAGTCTACGGTCAGACGGCTGACAAATCTGCCTTCTATGGGTCCTATTATTCAGCAGCTATGCTCAACAGCATGATACGTCTGCTGGATCTTGACCAAGATTTTTCATTTTTCTCAATTCTCTGAGATAACTGAGCACTTGTCTGTCTGCCATAACTTTGGGGTCACACATTCCCTAAGAATGGCAGCCTGAAAACTCAAGCTCCAGGTGCTATGACATCAAAGAGCTCTCTGAAATCCAAAACCCACTCCTCATAAAATAGAATCCAAATACCCACTCTGTCTATCAGAATTCAAAATAAATAAAGTCGATAGACTATTTTTGTCCATCTTTTTCTTCGAGATTTGAATGTCTTGGATTCCATATGAAAGATTTCCTTTGTTCCTTTTTAAAAGACATTGCCTGACAAGCACAGAGAAAAGTACAGTGACATGTTTTTATAGAACATATCACCAAAGACTTATTATGAAGCTGGAAGCATTAGGTTTTTGAATATATATTTTAAATAAATAGAAAAGTAATGATGGGCTCCCAACAATTGTAAAATTAGAGGTTCCAACATTATTCTAACAGATGGCATCCTGCTTTGTGTTATCATGTTCGAGTTAGCAACAGTCTTCATTATACAGAGATATTCTTCATTGTGTGATCTTCATAATAGGGATTAAGGAAAGGATATAAATGCAGTAATTTAGCAGATCTTATTGTTGAAAAGTGCTCATTTGCCTCTAACTTGCAGCGTGACTCTCTTGCTTAAAAAATGTTTTCCTGCTGTTTTTTAACAGCAGGGAGAATACAACACATTGTTGTTAAGGTTGTTGATTCTAACTAGCTTTCATTAGGTATAAAAACCCATAAAGAATCAATAAATACTTTGTGTTTTTCTAAAGAGCATTCAAGGGTGGGTATCATTAATGTGTTCATTGTGTCCAAACAGTATTAGCCCAAGAGAAATAATAAGGAAAAACATGAATAGAGAATGGAAAGTACTCACTCTATGTTAGTAATACTTTCCATTAAATAATGCAATTCAAGTCAATAACTTGCTTACTACTTACAGACTGGAACAATATTCAAAAAATTCCCTTACACAACTGGCTGTCGATGTTTAATGAGATTTTCTGCACAAATATTACTAGTCCCTAATGGAGCTATTAGCTGGTTCATGGCAACTGTCCATTCTGAGCCTCTAGGATAGCCATTTCCATCCCCACACCACAAGGCTGATAGCTAATTAAAATTTTAAAAATGCTGGAGCTTCTTTATTTCTATCTCAGCATTGCTTATTGACCCTATAAAACTTAATATAATGCAATGAACATTTTTTGTATTAAAATAAATTCTCTTGAAGAACAATTGCATTTTCTTAAAATTGTAGTGAGCCTGAATTCATCGAAATACTAATCCATGGAAACTGGACAGAAACTATAAACCCATTGTATATTATTACAATCATTTTGAGGGTTGCAACTTGTTTTTCAAAATTGATGAAAATAACTCCTGATGAAAAAAAAATCACATGTATGCGTACATTTGATAGGACACCAATTTTAAATGGCAAAACTTTCACAGTATTTGATTCCAGATTAGAATCCCCAACCCTTCCAAAGCAATAAAATGATAATGGAAGTGCCAGCTATATATTTCAAGTCAATAACTTACTTACTACTCACAGTCTGGCACAATGTTCCAAAATTTCCATTATACAACTGACCATTGAGGTTTAATGAGATTTTCTGCACAAACATTACTAGTTTCTAATGAATTAATTTTAGCAAAAAATGGTACACCAGATCTGGCAAAATTCTTTGTAGTGTTTGACAAAGATTCTCTCCTTGACCAAACTCTAGCCAGGCTTCTCTGAGCCCTTTTCAGGACCAGGCTTCAAACTGAGCCCAAAAGACAAACACTAACATGACTTCTAACAGCTGAAGACCCCATGTCTAGTATGACCCTAGCCCCTCTAAAGGTGCCTACATGAGAAAACTCAGACTTCCAAAAGAATTTGATTTTTTTTCCAAACAACATCTATCTCTTACATAGGGCCTTTATCTCCCAGTCTCTGAAGGGATGATTAAGGGCCTAACTTTGAAAAGCTCCAGTTATCTAACTCAGATGTATTAGACATGGATCAATTCCCTTTTCTGCTTATTGTAATTATTTCCCTGACTCTGCTGATTCTCCCTCCCATACGCCCCTCCATATTTTCTCATTCTTCCTTTAAAATGCCAGGACACCTCTGTACAAACTGATGTTAAGTTCAGTTCAACATGTTCACCTTTCCATATTACAATAATATTTACTGATAAAAATTAAAAATAAAAAATAATATTTACTGATAAAAATCTGTGTTCATGACTTTAAATAGCTTTGCTTGTTTTTGACAGTCATACAGCCCAATTTGTAAGACCATCTAAATATACACATATTATGGAGCATTTGCATGTGGTAACTTATTATTTGCTTCTCAAAAGAATTTTTCTATCTACCTAAGACAGTAAGCACCTTGAAGACAGGGCAAGAGTGTGTGTCACTAAATCACAGTCCCTGCCAAAGTGTTGGCATTCCATGTCTGTTGAGTTTATTCAAGGAATATGTGACTCTCTTGCAATTTTCTGTAAATAGCTTTGCTTCATTTAAGGGTTTGCATTTAGGTCATTAAATGCTTGCAAAAAAAAGTGCAAAAAGCCTCTGTCAATTGAAGATTACTCAGAAAAGAAGATAAAGAGCATCTCAAATTATAATGTGAGTCAATGGGAAAAGTGATTTACTTTACAAAAATGAAATTTACACAAAACTAGTGCATAAATCAACATCTCCTCTGTCTCATGAATAATTTGAGTCACCTAGGATAATTTATAGCCTTTGTCATGAAACCAATTTAAAGCCCTATTCTAATTTAGTATATCTTCTGTTGAAGCTAGCACAAATCCTAATGCAGGAAACTTGTTTGAATTGCAGAATTCTTTAGGAGTCAGGGGCACAAACTTCAAATATCAAGGATTTTGTTTTGTTTTGTTTTGCTTTGCTTTTCAGTTCTTTGCAGAGACAAATTTTTATGTTTGCTGGATCACTGTCACAAGCAATTCTCCATATGTGAAGGTTATATGCAGCTAGTTGTCACTTCAGCCAAAGAAGCAAATAGCACATTGAGGGGGAAAATAGCACAAAATCTGAACCTCCTGATTAGGAGGGAACATTCACTGACAGGATCTTACTCACCCAAAGCAGTAATATCTTGTTATGGAGCAATCTCTTTTACCAAAAACCTTTCAGCTTTGAGAGGCCAAAGTTATTACCTAGGAATTTAGCTTATTAGTTTGCTAGAAGTATCACATGCATATACTAAAATTCCCCAGATTGGGTGCCTTGAATTATTGAAATGTACTCTCTCATAGTTCTGGAAGCTGTAAGTCTAAGATAAAAGTGTCCTGGGTTTGGTTTCTCCTAGGGCCCTTTCCTTTGCTTACCAATGGTTACCATCTTACTGCCCCTTTGGGTAATTGTCCTACAGTTCCTGGTGTCCACTTGTGCATCCTAATGTCTTATCAAAAGGATACAAGTCAGATTGGAATAGAGACCTACTCTGAAGATCTCATTTTTAACTAACCTCTTTAAAGACCTTTTTTACAGAATGCAGTTACACTCAGACGCTGGGGAGGGCGGGACTTCATCTCAACGGGGAAGGGTGAGTGCAGTTTACCCCATAATACTCTGAAATGCAGGAACTTGACAATTTCCCTTATCATACCTTATTACTACTGACCACCTGTGGCTGAAGCAGTTCTCCTAGGACAGCCTTAGATTCCTAGGCCTCTTCTCAATTCCATGGCCCCTGAGGTCTCCAATGCCATTACATGGTTACTTCTCCTTACTTTTCTACTTCTGCCAAAGTAATCAGGCAGGGATGGGTGTTCCATATATAATTCCAAGTGACTTGCTTTTTGCACTTGACTCTGTGTGTGTGTGTGTGTGTTTGTGAATGTGCATTCTTGATATGAACAACAAAACTCCATTCCCTTGTTTGAACTGAAACATCAATAAATCAATGACAATAATTCCACTTACATTTGTGTAGAACACTACAGCTCTTTTAAGAGAACTGTAGAACAAAGTCCAACAAAAGAAACTGAAAAGAAACAAACAAGCTAAGAGAACTCTAAGAGAATGAAGTAAAAGGAAGAAAGAAGGAGATTCAAATGCTATACAGACAGTTTTAGGGATGTGGATAAGGAAAAATGTCGTAGGGTTTGGGAATTAAGAAGCCATTGATAATCTTAAACACTATTTCAGAGGAGTGGAATGAAATTTTGGAAGCCAAATACAATTGGTTGAGAATTTAATGAGAAGCTGATGGGTGGCTGATGAAGTATGGAATGGCAAGAAAATAGTTTATAAGGATGGGCAAAAACTGAAAAAGTTCATATAACTAAGACAGGGAGGAGGTATAAGGAAATTAACTGAGAATTAGATAAGAAAAACTTTAACAAATGAAACACAATTTAGGGAGAAGAAAGGACATCCAAAGGATAATGCCCAAACAAGAAAATACTGAAATGGTACATGGAAGACTTAATATAAATAAATAAATAATATTTTAAAAGCCCATATCCTTCCTTAATAGGACATCTGGGGAAGAATGATTGTCAGCATGGTTAAAAGGAACGACATCTAAGTCTCTCCTGAGGTTAGTAGTACCAGACCGTTTTAGCAGTTCCCATTCAATGCCCATTTGACATGATACATGACATGTTTCAGATGGCAGCTGGGAAAAGGAGGTCTTTGGGGAACATGGCTAGTCTTCAAAAAATCATTTTACTGAAAATCAATTAAACAAAGAGTTGATTCACTAAATTTACTAATTTACTTAAGATTGTTTTCTCTTAACTATATGCAAGTTTACAGCAATTAGTACCAAAAGAAATTTAGTGTATTTTTGAAGACTTTTGTTCATTTTCATTTTATACTTCACACTGGAATGTTTTGTCGGTGAAAAGTTAAGTATCATGTGGTGCTTTTAATCGAATTATAAACATACATGATATTCAGAAAAATATGCCTGAGTGCCAATAATTCAAATTTCAGGGTTTCCTATAGAGTTTTATATTATACTGATTCAAATATATTTTACTCAAAATTTTTGCCCTTCGAATCTTTTGCCATATTTATGACTCTTTTGCCAATATCCATAGAACAACCCACTTGTGTTTTTATTATAGCTAGTAGTAGTCAAATTTTAATATGTAGAATTTCTAAATGATTTTTCACATTACTCAGTTCATAGCTGTGTCTCTTGGGCTCCTTATGACTGCTAGAAGAACAAATTTGAGATTTGCTATAAGAGTACCAGGAGCAGCATCAGCCACATGGTCATGGAGGGACCTGTGATTCCAAGGCCATCCTCATATAAAACCAGGATACCAGCTCACAGAAACGCAGGAGAGGCTTGAGCTGGACTGACCATTTGGAACACTTTCAACTAATGTATGATTTGATCTCTGCATCTTAATTTTGTATTTAGATTTAATGTAGTTGAAGTCTTAATCACATGGTCTTTTATAATGATCCCATTTTAGAAGACTTATTTCCTTTCCCATTCTTTGAATGGCTCCAACCTCTCCTTTCTCTGCAACTGTTAGCAAGTCCATGATTTGGGATGTTTTACATAGTATCATAAATATTCATTTCCTAAAAGAATGATATGGAATGACTAAGTGCCAAGATCAATTTTATTTGGGCCAAAAATGTACTTCTTATTAATGAGAAAATAACAAATTGGATTATATAAGCATATTGTAGAACCTTCTTGGGAATGGATGGGGGTACATCCTGACCCATCCACTCTGAGCATTAGCCTCCTGAGGAAGTTGGTACATGGCCCACAGTCAGATTGCTGGGAGGCATTCACTAAATCAGCCACCAACTACACAGACAGGGAAACTCTTTTATCTAAGAACAGAAAAATGGAATTAGGTTTCCCAAGTTTACCTTCTAGTCAGTAATAACCTCAGATCACTTTTTTGATGTGATATGCCATGTTTGTGCAGAATATGTAATAAAAATAGTGGAAAATAAAACTTTCACGGTCTCCACCATCAAGGAGCTTACAATCTAGTAGGAAGGACCTCAAACTGCAAATAAAACACAATCAGAATGCGTATGATGAATAATATGAAGGAAAAGAACAGATATAAAATAGATGCAAAATACAAAGCTTCCATCAGCTCATGTGCTTATGATAAGTTCAACCAGAATTGCTGATGGCAAGAATACAGGTATTTTATTCTTCTCCTCACTAAATAATATCCTAGTAGAAAATTAATCATGTCCAAAGTTAGACTCCTTTAATTTTACACTTGGTATCTGCATATGCTGAGGTTGTTATAGTACGATTCGCCTATTTCACTGAAGAGAGTCAACTATTAAGCAGTAAAAGTATTCCTTAAATGTAAAATACAGATGGAGGATAAAGGCGGTAATGTATATTATAACAGATGATATGCTACCAAAGAGGAAAATCAGAACAGGTTAGAAAATATTCCATGTTCAGTCTTCTCTGTCCTGTGTTATGTTTAAATCCTCGTGGACACTGAGGAAAGCTAAAATTTACACTCTACAGAGTCTTGGGCTCCTCCATATCATGGACGCCCTCCTGTATGAAATTCACAAAAGGAATATGTCAAGGGAGGCATCTGATCCTTTGGACGTTGTTGTAACAGACCCAAAGGACACAGATTTGACTAATATATTAGTAGCCAATTATTTTAGTTTGCCTGGGACTGAGGATTTCCTAGGATAAGAGACTTTCAGTGCTAACACTGGAAAAGTCCTAAACTAACCAGGAGAGTTGGCCATCCTGAAACCAGCAAAGTCTCATGAAGGCTGGTGTCTCATCTGCCTTATACTTTGGAACATCTCACTGTGGGGCCCTCAGTAGTGGAGTGTGGTGGTTAAACAGGGAAGCTCTGGCGTCAGATGACCTGTGTTCCATTCTGCCTTCACTTATAAACTGTGTATCTTAGGAATTTTACTCTTCCTCTCTAGGTCTCAGTTTCCTTATCTACTAAATAATGATATTCCTCATAGTTTGTTATAAGAAGTAACTAGAACAATGGATGCAAAGCTTTTCACACACCATCTTGCACATTGTCAGCACATTTTGTATGTTAGCTATTAATTTTACTACTTTAACAGGCTTTCAATAAATATTTGTTGAATGAACAAATAATTTCATGTACTTTTTGACAATCCTGTCATGCTTTTGACAGTCATGAATAGTTTTCCCTCTAGAAGTTAGGGGTTAGGTAGTAATGAGTGTGAAAGACACACACACACACACACACACACACACCTCACTGTACACTGCTATAGATTGGATATTTGAGTTCTTCCAAGAGTCATAGATTGAAATCCTACCTCTAATATGATCGTATTGAGGGGTAAGTGGTTAAGTCATTAAGTTAGCACCTTCATGAATGGGATTAGTGCCATTATAAAAGAGACCCCACAGTGTTCCTTAGTCTCTTTTGCAATGTGACAAGCAAGAAGAAGACAGCCGCCTATAAGTCAAGAGATCTGCCCTCACTAGGCACCAAATCTGCCAGTGCATTGAACTTGAACTTGCTACCCTCCAGACTTGTTAAACAATAAATTTCTGTTATTTACAAGATACCTGTTCTATGATATTTTGTTGTAGCAACCCAAACAGACTAGGATACCCACTGTCCCTATCCCAGACTACCCTTCATCACAGCTCTGCTTTTGCCTTCCTGTTTTCTTATGGAATCTTTTCATGCACTTTGGAGTCTTTATAGCCAGCCCACTCAGGTGTGCCTTGGATGGAAGGACATTTCATTGTTTCAGCAATTAAAAGAGTCGCATTCTTTCCATTCTTCTCACCCCTGTCCCACCTCCTCAGGAAGACTGGGTTACCTCATAATCATTGCTGCTCTTAGCATGGAAAATATTTGGCTGATTAAACCAAGATCCAAGGAGTAAGCAGAAAGGAGAGGACTGTGCTGTGCTCTTTCAAGGGTATAGGGAAATGTGCAGAAAGGAGCCAGGTCACACCTAATCTGTTAGAAGAGAGATTGGGTTTCATCAGAGAGCAGGTTGGCTTTGAACCAAGCCCAAAAGGATCAATACTCCAAAAGGCTCATTGTATAAATGAAGCAGCAAACATGTATTATATAAAAAGTAAGTTCAAGGAGGAAGCATTTTAGATACCAAAGTAAAAGATTTCAGGTCTCCAAGGGAAAGACTTAGAAGGTGTAGAAGGAAAGACTTAGAAAAAGTCCAGAAAATGTTCTAATATTACCATGATTTTTCAAAGAGGAGGGGACTTCTTGGAATACTTTTAAACTGTATCCAGTAGCTACACCAAAATTTTGAGACACAGTGTGTGAAATCTCACCCCTGTCACATGCATACACATATCCCATTATGATCCATAGTTATCCATTGAAGTAGGTCTCATCCAACAGAAGTGACGCTTGTGGGCAAGCAAGACTGAGAATCCACGGATAGTGAACAAAGCACTGGGCTATGTAGGGTCCCGGCCATCTTCCTTTCAACTCAATCCATTTGTGCCTATGGCAAATTGTCTGCTCTTTATTCTTCAGCTGCCCCCCACTGTAAAAGGATCACAGCCATTTCTGTTCATTTCTTCTGCACAGGGAATGCATAAAGGGGAATAAGATATTTGCATGAAGATTCTCTTCAGAAGGTGAAGATGTGTGTATACTTTATATTATTAATAATAAAATTTCTGGTTCAAAAATTCTGCCTGAAGACTTTTGTCAAAAATGTAGGAATATGTAATTCCTCTGTAATGACACCAGTTCTTTGTACTACCTAGGCTTTGGAAAAGTGAAAGTATTTTTTTCAAGCATAGGAGATCCCTATATACTCCCTCTCTGATAAATATTTTCGAAAGTCTGCTCAAGTTAGTTTTAAATGTACTCAAGTAACAAGTTGTAGTCTCAAAATAGATATTAATTAAGTTCATTTCTATAGTATATGTCATATAAATTTATTCTTCCTTTATAAAACATTCATTTTTTTAAGAGAGAGAGAGAGAATTTTTAATATTTATTTATTTTTTTAGTTTTCGGCAGACACAACATCTTTGTTTGTATGTGGTGCTGAGGATCGAACCCGGGCTGCACGCATGCCAGGCAAGCGCGCTACCGCTTGAGCCACATCCCCAGCCCAATAAAACATTCATTTCACATTGAGAGAAACAAGTAATTTCTGATTACAAAGCATACTGAAAAATACAACTATCATCAGATAGTATATGTTGGCTAAATAACACTCAATCTTGTGAGTCAGCCAAACTCTGTGGATACAAACATATTTTTTGAGTCATGCAAGCTATTAATCAGTGGTAACACCAATGTACAGAAAGAAAATTTCCATCCCAAGCTGACTATGAAGTGTTGCTCATATTGCCCATTCAATCTCCATATGATTAAGCACATTTCTAGATTTGATAAGAGTGCTTGGTTTCCTATATCTTTACTGATTGCTTGGGTATTGAACAGTGTTTCATGAAGGAAACAGAACAGAATCTGACTTTAATTCCACATGTTATTTGAAACTTTGCTCACATGAAAGTCATATCTAGACTAGGTAAACCCTTATTATTAGTCTTGTATAAGCCTATCAGTCCAAGTATATCAAGTAAACTTTGCCACCAGAGAAAAGCACACACTGTTTTCTGAAACACTGTGCCTAATAGCATTCTTTCAGAAGAACGTCAGAAGCAGGGGATAAATATTTTAACTTTCCAGAGCAGGAATTCAAGTTACCCCATCATTGTCTACTTAGACTCATTACATATTCATGTCCAGGCTCCTGAATGGTTTCCTCTCCTGAGTTTAAGGATCAGAAGGATCAGAACTAGCAATTATCAACAGCACCATATTCACAAGCTAAGTAGTAACTTCATCTGTCTTTATGGATTTTTATGTGGTTCCTCTTTAAAATACAAGTTACTGTTCCTACTCTCAAGAAGATTAAAATCTGGGGCTGGGGATGTGGCTCAAGCGGTAGCACGCTCGCCTGGCATGCGTGCGGCCCGGGTTCGATCCTCAGCACCACATACAAACAAAGATGTTGTGTTCGCCAAATACTAAAAAATAAATATTAAAAAAAAGATTAAAATCTAATGGGGAAGTCAAAACATATACTGAGAAAGCTAAATAACCATACAAAGTGTAATAATATGGCTGAAGAAATGTCGAAGGGCAATAACTGATTAACTGCTAAATGAATAACATTGAGATCAGTGGTTTGTGAAATGTGTTCCAGGTATCCACAGGTGTTGGAGTTGAGGGTAGGATAGCTCTCAAAGCCTCATCACAAAGGAATTATCAAATAAGTGGGGCTTTAGCCTACCCAACATCCTGGCTCCCACCTCCATCAGGGTAACTTCTATGTTTTGTTTTTGTTTTAATTTTTTGATAGTAGATTTTCTCATCCAATTTCATAACTAGAAAGGGCCTTGAGTTTATTAAATCACTGTGATATTTCTAAATACTATAATTTTTAAATCACACAATATAATCATTATGACCTGTGGTGGTATTAGAAATTTTCTTGGTGGAAAGATACTTTAAAACATGGCAGATGTAAAGGATAGTTAGAAGATTTCTAATTTAAGAGTTTAAATAAAAGAACAACAATGCCTCCATAGTGACAATCCAAGGCATTGGACCATGGGTAAGCTTTGGTATCCTGAGTCTAGATTAGGCAAAAGGGACAGTGCCACTTGATCAGAGACTGCAATAAAAGAAAGCTAGAAGACAAATTTAAGAGGCATCACCCCAGAAAGAAGTTAAATCAAAAATCTATACAATCACTATTTTAGAGGAAGAATCCACAAACACAGATGCAAGAAATTGATCAGAAAACTCAGAGTAACCAGGCAGAGACTTGACTGGCCCAACGCCATCCTGCTGTTATCACCCAAAGAAATAGAGTTGGAAGAGATCAAATGCATTCCTGTTAGTATTTGCAGTTAATAACAACAAATTTGTTATATATTACCTGATGAGATAATAAATAATGTGTTTTTCTAGAGCATACAAATAGAGCAAAATATAAACTCATCATAGGCATATCTTATGATGCACATGTTTGTGTCCCCCCAAAATTCATATGTTGAAATCTAATCCCCACTGTTATACTTGAAAGAGTATTTGTGGAACCTTTGGAAGGGAATTAGGTCCTGAGGGAGGAGCCTTCATTATGGCATTAGTATCCTTACAAGTAGGGATGTCTAGCCAAGAAGACAGTACTCACCAGATCTCAGTCTTATGGCACCTTGATCTTGGATTTCCAACTTCCAGAAATAATAATTGTTTATTGGATAAGTATTCCAATTCACGATAATTTCTTTTTTTATTTTTTATTTGTTTTAATTAGTTATACATGACAGTACAATGACCTTGACATATCATACATTTGAATCAGATGGGATATAATTTCTCATTATTCTGAGTGTACAGGTTGCAGAATCACATTGGTCATGCAGTCACGTATATACACACAGCAATAATAATGTCTATTTCATTCTACTGTCCTTCCTTCTTAGCAGCCTAAGCTAACTAAGACAACAATTATTGTTGGGTGTAAATACACACAAAAGGATGATTTAATTAATAAAAAAAGAAAACCATGCCAAACACTCCAGAAGAGACAGGACAGGGCTAAAATTTAGAGAATTCTGGCAGAAGCTTGGCAATCCCTCCTCTAGCACTGCAGGTCCCAGTGATCATCCGTAGAGACTGGTCATCTTGTATCCTTTTGTATCATACTCGTCTATTAGATTTTTAAGGTAAAATAAAAAACATGGGTTATAATAGGACAAACTATGAGTTCTTCCTATAGATTTCTTAACAAAATTGCTCTTACTTAATAATCACCAGAATATGATCAAAGCCAAAGACCCCTAGTGGTCAGTAGGAAAATCCTCCACTGATGCAGAAAACAGGGCCTAGAGCCCAGGAGAAATTTCATTAGTGGGCATGGAAACAGAAACAGAGAGGAATCTGGGTCAGGAAGCAGCAGCTCCTGATAGTAATATTAACATCAAAGAAAAGGATGGGAATACTATTACATATACTGTAAATACATAAACTGTATGATGCTTGAAACCAAATAGCAACACTTTCCTTTTTAAAAAACATTATATTGCTTTCTTGGGAAGCATATATCTAAAATTATAATAATTTAGTTTGCTTTAGGTTCTACTCAGACACATTTTGTTATAAAATTGCCTTACATCAGATTTGAAAAACATAAGCAGACTTTTACCAAATATAGACACAAGGATCATAAACTGAAAATAGAAACCAGAAGACAGACTCTGGAAACCAAGAGAATATTGACATTGTATTACACTTGGCAGTGAAGAAATAGAAATCCATAGTGATTTACTACCTTTACATAAGAATAAAGAATTAGCTGAAAAAATGCTCAGACTATCAGAAATAGTAAGACCCTTTTTGGCAATAAGTAAGGAAGAAGATTTATTTAACTTTGGAGGGGGGTTGGCAGAAAAGAACTCAAATGAGAAACAATAATACCACATATTAACTTTGTTCTTAAACATCCACATTTAATGTATCAACTTTGGCTGTTGTTATATGCCTTGGCAATTCAATAAAGTTACTGAAATGGAAAATTGAAAATTTTTATTGTGATATTTCCAATTTCTCTGCTAGTGGAATAGTTTAATAATAAACCATTGCATAAGCTTTCAGCATTCTCATTAAAATGAGTGAGCTATCATTTTTCTTTCTATTCCTAGTTATCAGCAACTTTATTTACCAGTGCCTATTAAGCAGAATACAAAGTTCAGCTAACCATTTGTGATGGTACTTTTTGAACAGGCAAATGTTATCCATTGCAAAGACATAGAGTTTTAAAACTGGAAGTATAAATAACTTAGTATTATGTAGTTCACATGATAAATAAGGAAACTGAGGCACAGTAACTTGTCCTAAGTCAACGGCAGAGTAGATGTCATTCTTCCAGACTGTTCTATCACATAGACTCTCCTAGATTCCTAATATTGTTTTAGTAATAGCTGTTGAACACAAGCCTACACATTCTTTTCTGGAGAAAAAGGAAAAAGAAGGCAGCCAAAGAAAGGTTTTATCTCAGCCTTATCACAAGGAATTGCAATTTGAGAAGGAATCAGATTCCATGTATATTCTCCCTTAACTGATCATGGATATTTTCCTATTGACTTTTATGACTCTGTCCCAAACTTCTTCGTTTTGCAAGGTTCTACAAAAAAAAAAAAAAAAAAAAAAAAACTGTCTCTTTGTGTTCACCTCATAGTCACATGGAATATCGACTCCCTAATTTATAAGACAATATCTTCCAAAAGCTGCATTAATTTCTTTGTTGATCTTTGCAGAGTAAATCTACTTCTAATCTGGTACCTGCCATTAAGCTGCTCATATCACTAATTTATTTCCCTTTTAAACAGCAATTTAGGCATATTTTATTTGGCTCAGACTCTACATGAAACATTTATATTAACTCTTAACCCTCCTGAGGCAGTGGGCTTGATCAGAACAGAAACAAATAGGAGCTGGAATACCCAGGGGTGGATCCAACTCTCAGTTCAATCACCAATAAGCTACGTAACCCTGAGAAAATCATTTATCTACTCTGAACATTTCTTCAGTGTAAATTGAAAGACCCTTAAGATCTAAAACTCTACATTTCTAAGTTGATCATTTTTAAGCCAACATTAACAATAATTATTATGCTAGTTCCCCTAAAGTTCCATTTCATTCCCCCCTATAGACCCAGTGCATATTTCAACCCTGGAGCTAGGACAAATAAATAAACTACAATAAAGTGTGATGTCTCCCTTACTACCCTATGAACTCCATAAAAGGTTAACTCATATTTATAGGCCAGTGCTTGGCAGGGTTGACAATATATAAATGTTTGATATATGGATGATGGATAGGTGATTGCCACCGCAGAATAGTAACAAGAGTTTAAATGTATGAGTTTACATTATCTCTATAAATAGCCCACAGATCATTATCCTGAGCCTTATCAGAAGAGCCAGCACTTATTGGTAATTTTGCTTGTGTAGAACATAATGGACTTCATAGCACCTCTCTCTAGCCTGATTCTTCCTGCTTAATTTACACTCTAAACCTTCCTTCTGGGTCATAAGCTTTCTGAGAGCAAGATTTGTGTGGCTGATTCACCCCACCATTCCATATTTAGTCACTTACACAATATTCTATTCATTTTAACTGATTAAATGAATTTAAAATGTTGGTCAAATAAAAGAAATATACATATTTTAACAAAGTAATTTTTCAGGGAAAAGAGTTTAGAACAAGTTATGTATGATAATAAATTTCTGACTTTTTGCCCTTTGTCCGTTATTAATCTCAACATTTCATCCCTAAGAGAAATTGCTCATTAGTGTATCTTTATTTTTCTTCATATATGGTCACTTCATAATTAATGTATCCAGAGAAAACACACAGAGGAGAGGAAGCATGAAGAGTCCTCCATACTTCAATTGTGGTTCCAAAAAACAGGATAGCCGAGTTGTGTTTTCAGGGTTTCCGTTTGTATATAATGTAATTCTGTGGCATACCCTGCATTGCATGCAAATTATCTCTGCTGTTACTTCAACAGATTCTTTGTCAAATGTTAATAGTCCACTACTATGCATGATACAGAAGAATACCAGAAGGTTGACTCCCAGTGGGATATCCTGCCCTCTTTTGACTTATCCTTCAGTAATGCTGGGTATTTTGTTTATGAAGATGCTTTTTTTGTTCTCAGGCATTATCATTTCTCTGTTTGGGGGAAATTTTCCCTACATGCAGTGTTCTTTTCAGGCAATAAAAGTTTCTTGATTGCTATCTCATAACTTTCATACACTCACAATTCCATATTGGCATAAACAATCTATATTAACACATACATAATGTTAATATTTTCTAACTCACTTTTTAAATAGTCATCACAATTCTAATTATGCTATTAATCCATTGTAATTATACTCATTATTACAAATATGATTTGTTCATGGGGATCTTCATTATTATAAGCAGTATTTTATATTAGTGTTATAAATGCTACCAATAAACCATAATTGTTGGAAACATCCCTTAATGTATTTACTATTTATTTCATCATGCCCCATATAATCAACATGAACATATTTATGTCTACATAATCTTCAAAGGAACCAAACAATCAACTGTTCCTAAAAAAGTCACTGCCATGTCAACAAAAATAATAGCTAGGACTTATTGAACCATGTGCCATTTGCTGGCCTTGCACTAAATGCATTAAGGTAGATTACCTCTTTAATGTCCACAAGAGTATTTTGAGATAGAAGCTTTAATAATCCCCATTTTAAAAATAAGAAAACTGAGATTTAGAAAGGTAAATAAGAACACAAATGTTTACAATTAATAGGTGATACCGCCAGAAATGGAACCCCGACAATTTCATTCTATGTAACTGTGTTTTAAGAGTGAGGATGAATCTGCTTATTTTGAAAGTCACCAGGCTTTTTATATTCAGGTGATTATTTCTCCAAACTCAAGTTTGCATTTCATTTTAAAATTCTGTCTTAAAACCAAAAATATACAACAAGTGCAAATTGAAATATTTGCAAAAGGAATTACAGGCTATCAAAAATGTAATGAAGCATTATTACTGTGAAATTAGCAAATGGAGTAAATCAAAGTGGGAGCATAATATAAGTATTATATAATTATCAGCATAGTTTTCTAACTGAATTTGCTAGTGTTGACTGATTAATTTTAGACTTAATAATCTTATTCATTGTGTACCTTAGCTGCTTTTTCTTTTTAGTATATAAGGTTTAAAGTTTAATTTCTTTTCACAAAGATTAATCAAAGATTTTCCAGCTGCCAAAAGATAATAAAGAAAAATGATTAAAAGTAAATTTAACCGCAAGGCTTTGATAGTACCACATTACATCTCATCCATTTATTAATTGATTTTTGTAGAAAAGCAAATATATGAAATCTGATAGTCATTGTTTCCTTTGTTATTTTCCATTTGGTATAGTCCAATTAGTATATATTCATAAGGATTATGTGCATAAAATTAATATGAAGCCATATTCTCTCAGGAAGTATAAAGAATCTATGAGTCTTTTACAAATTAGAAATATTTTCTTGTTTTATTATCTGAGGCAGAAATATATGAAACTTAAGAGACCAAATACTTATTGCTTTTAAATTTGCATTATGAAACTATAAAAGTTTAAATATTTACACTGGGAAACAAATTAACTACCTTGAAAATATGAGGATTTCACAAAACTAGTCTTTAACGCAAAACAATGCGTTGTGTTAGATTTCAAAAGCCATTTTCATAGGGGATGAAGGGGAGGAGAAGGAGAGAGAAAGGGGAGATGAAACTGATCAAATTGTATGTACATATACAAATGAATCTCAATAAATCCCACTATTATGTATAATGCACCAATAACAACATTTTTAAAAAACTCATTTTCTATTTACACATCAGAACTTCTTGAGGGCTCATCAAGTCAAGACACTGTGTGGTATACTCTATGAATATGGCTTCAAAATGCTTATCTTTTAGATTGTTTTGTTTCTTTTGATTGTTTTTAATTATAAAAATAATAAAGCAAAACTGTTACATAATGCCTAGATTTAAGAAATGTTCTGTGTTTCTTAGCTTGTTTTTATTGTATAAAAATCTAGGTGGATATAACACCTCAGTTTTTCAGAGTTCTGTATATCCAGGCCTTCTGAGGCACATAGTACTACATGAAATTCCCTGAGGAATAATGATATGGAACACCTTTTTATTTCTCTTGTGGCCAGTTTATAAGTTTTGCTTAGAAAAATTTCTTTTCAGTTCTTTTTTGCCTACTTTTTAAGTCAGGTGGGATTTTTTGGTTTGTTCATTTGTGTGTTTTGCTATTGAGTTGTATAATAACCTCTTGTCAGCTATATAGTGTACAAATATTTTCTCTCATTCTGCAGACTTATTTTTCATTCTGCTAATTGTTTCTTTTGCTGTGCAGAAGTTTTTTAGTTTACTATAGTCCCACTTGTTTATTTTGCTTTTGTTACCTGTCATATCAAAAAAAAAAGAAAGAAAAAAAATCATTCCCAAGAGCAACATCATAAAGCTTTTATCTTATGTTTTCTTCCAAGAGTTTTATAGCTTCATAAAAGTCTTTATGTAAATCTTTAATCTGTTTCAAGTTAAATTTTGTACATGGTTCAAGATAAAGTTCCACTTTTATTTTTTTCTTTATATTGATACCCAGTTTTTCCCAAAACCATTCATTGAAGGGGCTATCCTTTTTTCATATTGTTTTCTTGGCAACCTTGTTGAAGATAAACTGACCATATATTCATGGGTTTATTTCTGGGCTTTCTATTTTGTTCCATTGATTGGTATGTCTATTTTGATGTCAGTAACATGTTTTGATTATTTAGCTTTTTACTATAGTTTGAAATCAGGAAATATTCCAACTTCATTCTTCTTTCTCAAATTGCTTTGATTAATTCAGAATCTCTTAAGACTCCATGTAAATTGTAGGAGTGTTTTTTTCTTTTTCTGTGAAAAGTGCCATTGGGATTTTAATAAGAATTGCATTGAATTTATCAATCATGTGAGACGCTGTGGGCATTTTAATAATATTGATTCTTCCAATCCATGTCAGAGACTTCTTTGTGCCCTCTTCCATTTACCAATGTAATCAATGTAACAGTTTTTGGTTATACAGTCTTTTACCTACTTCTTTTTATTTTTGTAGAAGAAAACAAATTCTAATTAATTAATTAATTAATTTTAATTAGGTATATATGACAGCATAATGCATTTTGATTCATTGTACATAATTGCGTCACAACTTTTCATTTCTCTGGTTGTACACGCTGGCTATGTATGTGCAGTAATACATGTACCTAGCGTAATGATTTCTATCTCATTCTACCATCTTTTCTGCCCCCATTCCCCCTCTCCTCCTTTCCCTCCCCTTTGCCCAATCAAAGTTCTTCCATTTTTCCCATGACCTCCCCCATTATGGATCATTATCCACTTATCAGAGAAAACATTTGGTTTTTGGTTTTTTGAGACTGGCTTACTTCACTTAGCATGAGATTTTCCAACTTCATCCATTTACCTGCAAATGTCATAATTTTATTCTCTTTTAATGCTGAGTGATATTCAATTGTGTGTATATATCACAGTTTCTCTATCCGTTCATCTATTGAAGGGCATCTAGGTTGATCCCACAGTTTAGCTATTGTGAAATGAGCTTCTATAAATATTGATGTGGCTATGTTCCTATAATATGCTGATTTTAAGTTCTTTGGGTATAGACCTAGGAGTGGGATAGCTGGATCAAATTGTGGTTCCATTCCAGGTTTTCTAAGGAATCTTCATACTGCTTTCCAGATTGGTTGCACCAATTTGCAGTCTCACCAGCAATGTATGAGTGTGCCTTTTTCCCCACATCCTCACCAACACTTACTGTTGTCTATATTCTTGATAACTGCCATTCTGACTGGCATGAAATAAATCTTTACAGTACTTTTGATTTGCATTTCTCTAATTACTAGAGATGTTGAACATTTTTTCATATATTCATTGATCAATTGTATATCATCTTCTGAGAGGTGTCTATTAAGTTACTTAGCTCATTTATTGATTGGATTGTTTGTTTTTTGGTGTTAAGATTTTTTTAGTTCTTTATATATCCTGGAGATCAGTGCTCTATCTGATGTGTTTGTTGCATAAATTTGCTCCCTGAACGTAGGCTCTCTCTTCACCTCATTGACTGTTTCTTTGGCTGAAAAGAATCTTTTTAGTTTGAATCCATTCCATTTATTAATTTTTTACTTTATTTCTTGTGCTTTAGGAGTCTTATTAAGGAAGTTGGGGCCTAATATGACATGATGAACATTTGGGCCTAATTTTTCCTCTGTTAGGCACAGTGTCTCTGGTTTAATTCCTAGATCCTTGATCCACTTTGAGTTGAGTTTTGTGCATGGTGAGTGATAGGGGCTTAATTTCATTTTGTTGCATATGGATTTCCAGTTTTCCCAGCACCATATGTTGAAGAGACTATATTTTCTCTCATGTATGTTTTTGGCTCTAGTTCTCTTATTTTTCCAAATAAATTTAATGATTACTTTTTGTATTTCTATAAGGAATGACATTGGGATTTTAATTAGAATCACATTGAATCTATCTATACAGCACTTTGGGTAGTATGGCCATTTTGACAATATTAATTTTGCCTATCCAAGAGTATGGGAAAAAATATGGAACACTTCACGAATTTGGGTGTTATTTTTGCTCAGGGGCCATGCTAATCATCTCTGTATCATTCAAATTTTACTATATGTGCTGCTGAGGTGAGCACTCTTTTACCTTCTTGGTTAAACTTATTCCTGAGTATTTTATATTGTCTGACGCTATTGTAAATGAAATTGCTTTTTATTTGTTTTGTGTTGTTTGAATATCTATTATTTTTCAGATAGTTTATTATTGATATATATGACTGATTTTTTAATTGATTTTGTATCCTGCAAATTTAAAGAATTCATGTATGAGTTCTAGCAGTTTTTTAATGAAATATTTAGAATTTTCTATATAAGATTTGAATTTGATATAAGATCACTTATCCATAAACAAAGACAATTTTACTTTCCCCAATTCTGATGCCTTTTACTTCTTCTTGCCTAATTACTCAGGAGTGCTGTATTGAGTAGAGATGACAAAAGTGGCACTCTCTTATTCTTGAACTTAGAGGAAAATCTTTCTGTTTTTCATGGTTGAAGATATTTGCTGAGAGTTTAGCATATATGGTCTTTGTTATCTTCAGTTACATTCCTTTTGTACCCAACTTGTGGGGAGTTTATATCATGAAAGCATGTTGAATTTTACCTAATTCTTTTCTGTTTTACATCTTGTTAACATAATGTATCACATTTATTGACTTGCATATGTTGAACCATCCTTGCATCTCAGAGTTAAATTCCACTTTATCATGATATATAATCCTGCTAATGTGCAGTTGAATTCAGTTTGCTAGTATTTTGTTGAGAATTTTTATATCCCCATTCATTGGGGAAATTTACATATAATTTTATTTTATTATAGGCTCCTTGTATTTCTTTGGTATAAAGGTAACACCAACACCTTGTGAAATGATCAGGGAAATGTAAATCAAAACCACAATGAGAAAATAATTCACATGTGTTAGGATAGCTAATTATCAAGAATACAAGCAATAATAAGAGTTTGGTGAGGGTACGTAAAATAGGACTTGTCATTTAGGGCAAGAATGTAAATTGGTGCAGCCATTATGGAAAACAGAATGAAGATTCTTCAAAACATTAAAAATAAAACTACCATATGGTCCAACAATCTCAGTTCTGATTATTTCCAAAGGAAACTAGATCAGTATCTCAAAGAGATATCCACATTTCCATGTTCGTTGCAGCATTATTCACAGTATCCAAGATATGGCAACAACCTAATTGTCCATAAACAGATGAATGAAAAATGTATATCACATTTATAGCCATAAAAAAGGGAAATCTTGTCTTTTGCTACAACCTGGGGTAACCTAGAAGATATTATGTTGAGTCAAGTCAGCCAGACACAGAAAAAAAAGTATTGTATAATCTCACTTATATGCAGAATCTAAAAAAAAAAAAAAAGTTAAACTTACAAAAGAAAAAAGTAGAACAGCAGTTGCCAAATAAATGGGGAGTGAGAGAATTGGGGAAATGTTGGCTTAAAGGTATAAACTTCCAGGTATAAGATGGATAAATTTGAATGTTGTAATATACAGCATGTTGACTAAATAATACTGTAATGTATACTTGAAATTCCCTAAGAGAATAGACCTTAAGTGTTCTCATTAAAAAAGTAACTGTGAGGTGATGGATGTGTTAATTAGCTTGATGCGGTAATCATTTCATGATGTATACCATATCATCACATTGTGTTTCTAAATATATACAATGTTTGTCAGCTATACCTCAATAAAGCTGAAGAGGAAAAAAGAATAGAGGTAGGGGTACAGGTCCTGGGTTTAATCCCTAACAATACACACATAGAATAAAGCACATGTATTTTTCATTACCATGTGCTATTCAGTTAAAAATGTGTAATGAGTAAATGACCAAAAGAAAAACCCTATGCTCTGAGGAAGCTGTAGATGATAAACCTGTTAAATAATTTATTAAAATCAACTATTGTTCACATTGTGAAACATTTGGTCATGGTTGAAGAGACTGTGTAAAACAATTAAACCTTACCACACAAAATTCTATGTACAAAATTTCTTACTTGAAATGAACTCAGAGTTCCCATTAGAACACCTATATTAGGGTTCACATAATAGTATATTTTAGGTTATAACTAAAATAGGGTTTACCCCTTAAGAAAATGGGTAAAATAATGGAAAAGCCAATATTCTACTTATTTTTATACCTACTACTACCTCTAAGGATGAACTATATGTAATTACTCTTGTAAGTTAAAAACAATGGAGGTTAAATATATACAAATATATAGAGAATTCAACCGAATTGTTTGCTACTATTTTTCATGATGCAGTCTGAATTCAGGGTAGCATTGCAAGTCTACCATAGCAGATTGAAGAATAACAAAAATCTCCTACTCTTTTTAAGCAGTCATTGCCAAAGTAGGGAACTGAGACAAAATATCAAAGAACAAATTTTCTGAAGAAAGCTGAAGAGCATAAATAAGATGGAATTATGAAAATATACTTGGCTATGTCACATCTGGCATAGAATGTACTTTCTTTAGAGCAATTCTCGAGTAATCCTTGAACTGCCAATTATCCTTAAGTGGCCAATAATCCAATTTTACTGGTTATAAATGTACATGAGTGTCAAGTCCCACTTTTAAATAATTTTGAGCTCTGTGATAAATCCTTTGCTCAAAAAAATCAATTTCAGGGAATGATAGACATAGCCAGTCTATCTAATATCCAGTTTTTTATTCCTGACACAACATGGAAAATCTTATTTCCCAGTACACTTGCAGTTAGGTGGGACCACGTAACTAATTCTGGCCAATGAAACATGAACAGGAATAATATGAGTTATTCTCAGTGCTGAAGAACTGAAGAGACCCATACTATTCCCTTTCCCCACTGCAAGAGCCAACAAAGTCTTGAATTGAGATTGCAGAACTACAGGATCAAAAGAACCCAGATTGCCAAATTACCCCATGAAGGACCACTGTTGTAAAGAGTCACTCAAACACATGGGGTCTTTGCACGACAAAGAAATGAGTTTTTTTAATTCTAATTTTTTACCTATGACAGCAGAATGCATTACAATTCATATTACACATATAGAGCACAATTTTTCATATCTCAGGTTGTACACAAAGAGTCACACTGTTCATATCTTCATACATGTACTTAGAGGAATGATGTCCAACTCATTCTGCCATCTTTCCTACCCCCATGCCCCCTACTTTCCCCTCCCTCCCCTTTGCTCTATCTAGAGTTTCTCTATTCCTCCCATGCTTTCCCCGCCCAACCCCATTATGAACCAGCATCCTTATATCAGAGAAAACATTCAGCATTTGCTTTTGGGGGGATTGACTAACTTCACTTAGCATTATATTCTTCAACTCCATCATTTACCTCCAAATGCCATGATTTATTCTCTTTTAATGGTGAAAAGTGTTCCATTGTGTATATATACCACATTTTCTTTATCCAGTCATCTACTGAAGAGCATCTATGTTGGTTCCACAGTTTAGCTACTGTGAATTGTGCTGCTATAAACATTGATGTGGCTGTGTCCTGTAGTATGCTGTTTTTAAGTCCTTTGGGTATAGACTGAGGAATGGAATATCTGGGTCAAGTGGTGGTTCCATTCCCAGATTTCCAAGGAATCTCCATACTGCAGATTGGTTGCACCAACTTGCAGTCCCACCAGTAATGTATGAGTGTGCCTTTTCCCCCCACATCCTTGCCAACACTTACTGTTGTTTGTATTCTTAATAGCTGCCATTCTGATTGGAGTGAGATGTTTCAACATCTGGTTTCAACCCCTGGCCAGAGCAATTAGAAGTGATGAAAGAGGATCATATGATTCTTATCTTTAAGTCTATTGATGTGATGAGTCACATTTATTGATTTCTTTATGTTGAACCAACCTGGCATCCCTGGGATGAAACCCACTTGATCGTGGTGCATTATCTTTTTGATATGTTTTTGTATTTGTTTTGCCAGAATTTTATGGAGAATTTTTGCATCTATGTTCATTAGAGATATTGATCTGAAGTTTTCTTTCTTTGATTGTTTTTGCCTGGTTTTGGAATCAGGGTGAAACTGGCTTCATAGAATGAGATTGGAAGTGCTCCCTCTTTCAAAGAAATAAATTTTATTGTGTGAAGACATTGAGTGTTTGGGGTTGTTTATTACCTTATGAACTAATCTATTCTGACTACTACTAATCTTTAAAAACCTAAAGCCAAAACAACTGGTTATCCCTCAGATACTCTGCTTATTAATTATGGGCTATTATTAATTAATTGCAGATTAATTATGGGCTATTATTTAAATGCACAGAAAAAAGTTGAGTGAAAATAGTCTAAAATGACATCAGGAATTAGAATGTGATTGTTTTTTCAATTCTCCAAATTTTCTCTACTTTGGAGATTTTTCAAAACTTAAAAATAAATGTATGCACACTGTGAATTCCCAGCACACACAGTTTTCAGAAAAGATTCTGTTATGTAGGTTTTTTTTTTTTTGGTTTTGGTTTTGCTTGTTTGTTTTAGTTTTAGGGAAAAGTTATTTTGTGTTTAAGAATGAAAATTTGCAACAGAAACCTGAGATTTGAAAGCTAAAATCCTTGATTCGGTTTTCTAAAGCATTTCTAGAACAGAATGAATTAAAATCCTTAAAGGCCCAAGCATTGGAGATATTTTATTTGACCATGATACTCGTACCAATATGTAATTAAACATTGTAAACCATAGTTATTAATATGTGTAAAAAATTCTAACAAAGTTTTCATTTTTTCCCCTGTAACTGCAATGTTCTTTCTTTCTCTTTCTTTTCTTTTTTTTTTTTAACCATTGCAGATTACATTGCTTTCAAAAGAGCTTTTTTGCCCACTATTTGTTGGTGACCTAAGCATGGTGCCTATATTAACTTAGAACCAACTATTATCAAATGATCAGATAAGGTGTATCTAGTTCTCAAGTTTCAGGATTAAAGAGAGAGAGAGAGAGAGAGAGAGAGAGAGAGAGAGAGAGAGAGAGAGAGAGAGAGAGAATAAGTTTCTAGCCTTGCTCCTGTATGGGGTTTAAGCCATCTAGGATAAACCATGGTAATCCTACCAATAAAAATGGGTTCAAGGCACTCCAATCTCATTGACAGCAATTGTCTTAAGTCGTCTCCCTTTGCATCTGCCTTGTTTCTTGCCCTCATCTGCCTTACTAAAATCCTGAACTTCAGATGTCTGCACTTTTGAACTTAATCAAATAATTTGCTTTCTGGATTTTGACCCCTGGCATTCCCCAGAATTCCAAATGGACTGAGCTTGTTTCCCATCCTTTTCCTTTCCTGTTTTGAGGATAAACTACTATAGCTGTTACTTAATGAGTAATTGCTCTAGGTTAGGTATGTGCTCTGCACTTAATATACATTATCTCAATTAATACTTATTATTAAAAAATAAGTATTTTTATCACCTTAGAGTGCTGAGGCAGCAAAGGATCTTGATCACAGATCTAATTCTATTAAGCACTATTTATGCCATCACTGCATCCATATTTCTCTAAAAATACATGTTTACTAAGCACCTACTATATTCTAGATTCCGTGCTAAGTAATGATTATACAAGTATAAACATAGGTTCTCTGATTTCATGTTGATCATATTCTAATGGCTCTTATGTCATAAACCTGTAAACAAATAATATCACTTTCAAAGTGGTAAGAGAATGTTTGGGGTTGTTTAAAATAGACTAAAGTGATGGAGAGGAACTCGATGGGTAGATAACAATATGAGATTATTTATGAGGAAGGGAACATTTGGAAAGGGGCAGACATTTAACATCATGGCACTTATAAAGAAGAATGACATTATGGCATTTGCCAGTACACAGATGGAACTGAAGAATATCATGCTTGAAATAAGCCAAACTAAAAAACCAAAGGCTGAATGCTCTCTCTGATGTGGATGTTAACACACCATAAGGGGCAGGGGAGGGAAGAATAGAAGTTCATTGGATTAGACCAAGGGGAATGAAGGAAGGGAGAGGGATTGGAGTAGGAAAGACAGTAGAATGAATCGGACATAACTTTTCTATGTTAATATATGAATACTCAACCAGGGTAACTCCACATCATGTCCAACCACGAAAATGGGATCTTAATTAGAATAAGTTATACTCCATGTGTGTATAATATGTCAAACTACACTCTACTGCCATGTATATCTTAAAAGAACAAATTAATTTCGATAAATTAATAAATAAAACAAAAATCACAGCTCTGAACATTCCAGGCTGAGGGAATTACAAGGTTATAGGTGGAGGGTCAGTAATCAGTATCTGTCTTCAAGAAATAGAAAGTCATCTAGTGTCACTGAGCTTAGAGACTCGGGAAGATTTGCAGGAAAGATGAGAGAAGTAGGCATAGTCATTCCTACACGGTCTTATTGCCTGTGCTAAGTTTGACTCTAGGTGTAATGGAAGCCACCACATTTTAAGGAGGAAAATGGCATAATTATAACAATGTTTAAAGCACAAATAATGCATCTTTTTTCATAATGAATGTGAAGAAAGGGGCTGCAAAGATATAAATGCATAAGGTAAAGAAGCCTAATCACAAAAAGCCTAAAGGCATACAAATTTTTATACCCATCAGTTATTATTCTATCCCATAAAACAATGGTGTGTATGGAAATGATCAGATTTTAACTTATAGGTCTCATCTCTTCAGACTTGGGATATGCTCGCAAGGTCAAAAATCCCTCTCATATTGACAGTCTAATATTAAGGCCAAAATTTCAGGTGATCTCTTCAATAAATTCCAGGCTCCACAGTTTCTACTCACAAAGCATATTATAGGTGGAAAATGAATACATTATAGCCATAAAATAATTTATTAGGCACTACAAATTGCGAAAACAAAACGGACAGAATCTTTATAATCAAAGACTTGTCTTCTTTTATTGAAAGAAAGGAGATGGTGCCCACATGGACCCAATCCATCTGGACAGACTTTATGGAGATGGTATTTTACCACCCAATGTTTTCTTTGGTAATAAAACCCAGAAGGCATAGTACTGTGAAAATACTAATTTTTCAAACTCTGAGACTTTGTTAATAAGAAAATAAAATGTGTCTTTTGCAAAATACATGGGAATTTGGTTATAGAATTTACAAGCCACAGTAGTAGGAACTACAAATAAATTTCCAAATTCCTTTCAAGCAATAATTCCCCCTATTGCAGCTGCCAAGGTTGGGAGGTTGAAACAGTATCAAAGTTGGAGAGATAAGATTATAACCAAATATCAACAATATTTTCCTCTACTTCGTGGCACAAAATCTGATATTTAGTAGCTTATCAGGAATAATGGAGAAATGTAACTAACAAGCTTAAAATCTGGACTCTAGAGCCAGAAATTCAAATGCAAAGGGGAAACGCAGGAACTAAGGTAACTTCCAGAATAAATATGAGTGTCCTAGAAGCAAGAAAGAAAAAATATTCAATGTTTTTTAACAACTAAACTGCAGGGTAACTTCATGCCCCTGGGAAAAAGAAAATCTTTATTTTCTCATAAAAGAATAAAGAACACACACATTTCAAGAACCATAAAAGCTGTAACTATGGAAAGGCCATCTGGACAACTAGATTATCTCCACAATACACTCTTCACTATTTTATTTAGTCCTATTTTAAGTACCTCAGGAAATTAGGTTTCCATAACTCTCCTTGAAAATTTTCTACCAAACCATTAGGTGTTATTGCTAAATAGTAACAATAATCCCTACCAACTAGTTTCAGCTACTCTGCCTACCCAGGCCTTATTGGTATTTTGTTTTGCCTTTTTTTCACTGTGACCATCTCACCAAAATAATATTTTTTGAAAGTTCATGTTGTTATTGGGAAAACTCTTGGCAGTTGATTAGAGGTCAGCTACTTTCTGAAACCCCAAGGAAAAAATATAAATATAATAAGCTACAAGGACTCCTTTTACCTGTTATTAATATCAAAGTAAACAAATATCTAGGAAAGACCCCTACCCTTCATGGGCACCATTAGGGGCGGGGGCATTTGGGAATTTGCAACCCCCTAGGCTGCCTGACACATGAATGAATGGCACAACGAGGCACAGTGAAAGGTGCCCTACTTCCCCTCACTCATATTTGACAAGAAAAATAACATTCTCATCAAAGTTGCTCTGAGAAGCATGACACAGTGGAAAGTACTGAGAATGAGAGATCAGAAGAAGGCTTGGTATCCAGTCTCAGTTCTGCCAGGTTCCAGGGATTTGACCAAGGGCAAGCTCTTGGCATCTCTGAGCCATAGCTTCTTTATTCACACAGTGAACTGTACCCAAGTTTCCCTTCAGCCTCAAAATTTTATGATGCAATGATACTCATTTAAGAAACCATAACTAGACAGCCCTTCTATTAAGGGTACATGGATATCAAAAATGGCACAATGTATGTGGCTTAACCTGTCAAGCTGTAGAGCAGGGAAGGAGGTTTTTTTTTTTTTTTTTGGTTGTTATTTTTTTTTTTTTTTTGAGAGCTTGAAAAAACTGAGACAGACTCTTCTTATGTGTGCAAAAGAGCAATGAGGAGTTTGACTGTGGTTTAATATAACTTTAAACCCCAGGTTCTATGGGTATATTCCACTATAAAGGAAAAATGAACTAATTTTTAAAAAGTGGGTGAATATGAAGTTATTTTATTATGACCTGTAATCATTTAAAACTAGAATAACAGGCAAACCAAAATGCCTAAGTAGGCCCCAAACTATTATTTGAAATTCAATCTCCTCTTCAAAAACATGGTAAATTAACAGTGTCTTCTCCTCTCATTTCCCTTGAAATTGCAGAATGATCAATAGGAAAAAGAGAAAAGAAAGGCATAGAAGCATGCTGGATAATCCATATCCTAAACAGATATTTTGTGGTTAAGAATTTGGGTTTAAGAGCTGGGGTTATGGCTCAGTGGTAGAGTATTTGCCTGGCATGTGTGAGGCACTGGTTTCGACTCTCAGCACTACACAAAAATAAATGAACAAAATAAAGGCCTATCAACATTTTTTAAAATATATTTTTTTAAAAAATTTTTAAAAAGAAGTTGGATTTATTCTCTTTGAAGCGAGTGTTGTGTTCTAATAAATTATTTTTATTACTGGATATGTAAATCAGTAGCTTCCAAACTTTTCTGCTAAGGTACTCTATCAGTACATTCAGTATTAAAAAAAAAAGAAAAGGGATAAAAAAAATGTTCAGAATAGGGCTGGGAAGTATATTTGTTTAGCATAAGGCCTCAGGTTCAATTCCTAGCACCACAAAAAAAGAAGTTCAGTATATACCCCAAATATGATTTATTTATGTTTATTAGTCATATTGTTTATTTATTGCATAAACCATTGTACATCATAAAACATATGCACAGATGAGAAAGATAGGTTTAACCTGATTTAAACATTATGCAATGCATACATGCGTAAAAACATGTGGTACTCCATTTATATGCACAAATTTTGTTTTATGTGTCACTTTAAATTTAAATAAAAGATTCTTAAGTTTAAAAGCATACACACAAATAAAATTATCCCAAAAATCATTTAGTGATGAAATAAATCATACTTGTTAATATCTTGCTTTTTGTAATGCTTTAAACTATCATTAGTTTTTACATCTCAAAGTATAATGTATACTTCCAGCTTGGTGTTAATAAAAGTGATGTAAATCCATACTCCAAATGTGTTCTTTGATTATTTCAATGACAGGGAAAAGCTGTCTTGTTATAAGACCCATAAGATCATCAGCATTGTTAACTCCCTAGTATGGCTAAGAATATGGTAGGAAAGTCATCAATTCCACCAATTTCTTATTGTTACTTATACTCATATTATTGGTGTTATCTTCTTCACAGAAGTCACTTTTTCACTTTTTTTACTTTTGAGATTTCTGGATTGGTTAAACTTGGCAATAGAATCTTTAGTTTCTCAAGTGAACACACATAAACATCAATCGGATGCAACCCAGTGTAAATGAAAGAAGTATAGGTAGTGCTTGCACTTCTCATGTTGTGGATCTCTACGTATTTCCTCAGAACACCTTCAAAAGACAAGACAAAAGACCAGCTGGCCCATGGGCAAGTGCGGGTACCAGTATCATCCTATATGGTGCATATTTGCAAAACTTTTTATCAATTTACAATAAAAATATAAGTTAAGCTCTAATATTTATTCTCCATAACCTATTTTGGAAGTCAAACACTTAAACCCCTGTGGTAGGTAACCAGAGCCGGCACCTGAAGCAGTTGATATTTTGCTTGTGCATCAGTGGGTCATGGTCATGTGCTAGGCACACAGCTGCATATGCATTCTTCATTGATACCAGCAGGGAACTTTTATACACTTTAGAGAATGAGTTTGCTCTGAAAACAGCATTTTCCACAATGGTGACTAGATCATTCTTTGTCCTCCAAGCATCAGTCATTCCTAACTGATGGTTTGGATATGAGGGGAACCCCTCCCAAAGCTCCTGAAATTAATACAAATGATTGGATTCTGAGAGCTATAATCTATTCAGTCCATCCTAGTTTGAATGAACAGACTGGGTGGTGACTGTATACAGTGGGGGAATGACTGTAGGCAGGTGGAGGTAGGTAACTGGGGCAGGGGGAGGATTACCCTGGAAGGGTGCATCTTCCCTATGGCCTCTCCCCTCTTCTCCTGGCTTCTTTGTTGGCTTAAGGGGGGAAGCTTCCCATCATGATGTTCTTGGGCCCAAAGCAATGGAGTCTGCCAACCATGGACTGAGACCTCAGATACTGTGAGCCAAAATAAGCTTTTCCTTCTCTAAGTTGTAAGAGGTATTTGCTCATCTTAAACACTTTTCTATTCTCAGGTCAAGATAAAATTATTCTTAAAACCTTATTTATTCTGGGAGGTGCTGTGAAGTGTTGTTTATTGGTTAAAGGTCACACCATTCTACCGTTCAGTTGCATACCTGATCTTGAAGTGATTAGTGATACTGTGTGAGTGTAGATTGTGTCTGAGTTGCTTGTTTCTTTTATATCTGTTTTGTCTTAGACACCCTGGGATGCCATTACAAAATACCATAGACTACCTACGTGACTTATACAATAAAAGTTCATTACATTTTTGGAGGTGGGGAAGTCTAAGATCAAGGTCCTAGCTGATTCAGTTCCTGATGAGTGCTCTTTTCCTGGCTTGCAGACAGCCACCTTCTCACTGTCTGCTCACAAGGCCCTTCCTCAGTGCATGCAATGGAAAGATTGAGCAAGCTTTCTGGTTCCTCTTATTATAAGGCCATTAATGCTCTTGGCTCAGGGCCCTACCCTTATGGCCTCATTTAATCTTAATTATTTTTTAAAAGCCATATCTTCAAAAACAATCATGTTTCAGGTTAAGGTTTCAACACAGGAATCTTCAGGGTACACATTCAGTCCATAACAGCTGTTATGCTTTCAACAAATATGTAAAGACCTTCTAGGTAACTCTCATCATAACCAAGATGCTGTTCTCATTCTATACAAAAGAGCAGGTAACATGTCTGCCTGTGCATGAGCATGCATGTGTGCATCAAAAGGAAAAGAGAATGAGGGGAATTTAAAGGGGGTATATTTTTAAATGTGTGGACAGAGAAAGCCTCTATAGTTTAGAAGAGTCCCGGCTCAAAGGCCAAGAAGCAGGAGGATTGAGAAGGCAAGAGAAAGGCCAGAAAGACTGTGGCACCATATGGGAGGAGACAGTGATGGAAAAGGAGGTAAGGAAAGTGAGGTGGTAAGCAGGTAAGGCCTCAGATGTCAAGATCAAGTTTGTATTGTATTCTGAGAACAATGGGATTGGTTTTTTTGAGCAGAGGATTAACATAAACTAATTGCATATACTTTCAGAAGGTCATCCTAAATGCTGTATAGATAATAGACTATAGGGAAAAGACTAAGAGCAGGAAGACAAGTCTAGGGGCTTTTTCAAAAATTCAAGTAAGCAACACAAGTTTAGAAGAGTGGTAGTGGTGGAGACTGAGTTCAGAACAGGACTAAAGATAGAACTGGAGTCAGGATCGGGTTCATGTTCCACAGAGTCAAAGAATGGATACCAGGAACACACTGTGGTAATTTTATTAAAAGGAAAGTAAGAGAAAGACTCAGAACTCCCATGCAGCATACCTGGGAGGGGCGAGAGTGTCATTTATATCTTACAGCATTCCTCTTTTTAAAGGTATCTGAGGAGAAGTTAATAAGCTCCTTTGGATTGATTTTTTAAAAAAATTTTTTTAGCTGTACCTGGACACAATACCTTTATTTTATTTATGCCGTGCTGAGGAGCGAACCCGGAGCCCCATACTTGCAAGGCAAACACTCTACCACTGAGCCACAATCCCAGACCTTGATTGGTTTTTTAAAATTTTTTATTTGTTCTTTATAGTTATAAATGACAGCAGAATGTATTTTGACTTATCATACATACATGGAGAATAACTTCCCATTCTGTGGTTATACATGAAGTTACACTTGCTGTGTATTCATATACAAACATAAGAATATTATGTCTGATTCATTCTACTGTCTTTCCTATTCCCATTCCCTCCTTTCCCTTCATTCCCCTTTGTCTCGACTGGTTTTTGATATTCTACTTGTCTCACATTGAGCACAGGCCAGACTATGGATTATCCAGTCACTTTCTGAAAAATGGAGATGTTCACCCTTTCTTGGAAACAGGAACTGTTTTATAACATGTCAGGACACATTAAAATAGCTGTCCTCTTGCTTGCCCTCTTGTCCACTTTTACTGTCCACTGCCTATCCTTTTCAATCTCAGAGCCATTAGAATTTCCTAATGGATTGTGTATAGAATATGAAAGAACAATAATGAAAACATCTTTACAGCCTGAAATTATTCTATGGTTCAAATCAAAAGAAGAATCTAGAAGTCAAGTAAACCAATTGGAGGGTGTCTTCTCCTAGAACTCTGTACTTCCAATGTACATTTTTTCACAGGTGCAACTTAGCAGCTGTCTCCTGCATTAGAATGTGAATTCCAGAACTTCTCTCTCTTCTCTCTTCTTCTTCTTCTTCTTTCTTCCTTCCTCCCCCCCTCCCCTCCCCTCTCATCTCCCCTCCTCTTTTCTCTTCCCTCTCCCCCTCCCCCCCACTCTCCTCTCTCTCTCTCTCATGACTCGCACCAAGTTCAATGCCAGGAACTCTCTAAGCCCTCATTAAATACTGTAAAGAATGAATGGGTGCCCAAAGCCTTGAGTCTTCTTGAAATCACATCTTACTAGAAACAATTGAAGGAAATAAGGATCTTGAAAAGGAAATAATTTCATTAGATAGCAGTTACCACTACAGAGATTCTATTTTCTCTAACATATCCTTTTGAATTATTTAAACTCTATGAAAAAAAAAATTGTACAGCTTCAAAGCATTGTGGGTCTCCTGTACTTTCACATCTTCTAGTTAACACCTTCTTCTGGCAATACAGTTTTATACTGATCTGACATCATAACTTGTCTTATACATTTAATCTACTTAATAGTTCTTGGTGTTATTTCTGCTAAAAATAATAGACACAACTAGCCCTTCATTATTCAAGTTCAAGCAAAAACGGTAAAAATGAAGAGTGAGGTCTATAATTTTCCAACTCTATTTTCAATGATTGCATACTTCCTCTCCCATAAACTTTTATACCAGCTGTTAAAAGCTCTTCAAATTGATTTTGTTGCATCTTATTTTCACCCTCCTTCACATCTCAGGGGAAATGAAAGCTGTGAAACAGACAGAAAGTTCTGGAAATAAGGAGGTGCTCCCTAGTGCCTTCCTAGTTAATCTTGGTCACTGGAAGCTCTGAATTATTCAGAGGTGACCAAACTTGCAGGTTGGTGCACAGCTAACATAAGTGTACTAATTTCAAATACTATTTTTTTTTTACTTAAAATTATGTTCCTTAAACCCTTCCACTGAAATGTCAGTAGGCTGAGGCTTTGAAAGGCGAACACGCAGACGGCTGCAGTAAGGATGGTGAGTCCTTGTGTAACTACACAAGACGACACCAAGTGATGTGTGGTTTGTGATGTCAGCAGAGCCTGCAGATGGAATCTCTTTAGTTTCCGTCTCTTGACTAGAAAACGCCCCTAGAGATGGCTGACCCTTGACACCACCTAAAACTTTCCCCAGACGTGATCTCCACTGGTAGAAGGAGCTGCCCTCGCTCGACGCCCCCAGTGAGTTCCAGAGGTAGGTCTTAGGGACGCGTTCACAGGGTGGGGGGCGGGAGGCCCTGGGACCCTGTGCGGAGTCACAGTTACCTTGCGCCCAAGAGGGCCTAGTCCCAAGGCTGCGGGGGGGAGGTGCTGGGGGGGAACTTGGACTCGTGGAGGTGACGGCTCCCAGGGGATGGGGAAATGGGCCTGGGTACCCGGCACCGACTCGAACTCCCAGGCCGCTCCCTGAAGACTCCCCGCAGGCCACGAGCATGGAGAGGGACCCGCAGTCCGGGTGCCCGCAGAGCAGCGGCGGCCGCAGGCGGGCGCGAGGAGGCGTAGCCGGGAAGCTGCGGGACGGGGGCGGGGTGGTGAGGTAGGAAGGGGCGGACGCTCGGCCGCGGCTTTACAAAGCCCGCGCTCCAGCCTCGGCGGCCCGGCTGCAAGAGAGCCGCCGCCCGGTGCCTCCAGCGTCCCCAGGTACCGCGGGTGCCGCGTGGGGCGGGGCGGGACGGCGCCCGGCGGGTGGGCGTGGCTATGGAGGGTCTCGGCCCACCCCTCCGCACAGCCGCAGACACGTCCCTTTGCACCTTGAAACCTGGTTTCCTCCTGCTGACTTCCTGACAGCCGCCCAGCTGGCCTGAGCCAAGCACAGGGCCGCAGAGGGGCTTGTTTCCAGAATCCTTTGGGTGGTTCCTGAACCCTCCTGCCCAGCCGTCCCCCAACACAAACGCACAGAGACACTGGGACGCACGCACGCACGCACAGGACCCGCAGGCGGAGGCGGGTGGCCGGAGGGATTAGAGGGATAAAGTCACTGTCATTCGGGAGAGATAAGAATCTGGGCAGGACGTGTCTGTACTGGGGTCTTCTGAAAGTAGGCTCAGCATCTGCGGCTCCTCACGTCGGCCCTCAGGTGATGCGGGGTTGATTTACCTTGGTTTGTTAGCTCTGAAAGCCCCGGGCTGTAAAAAGGTTTGGGTTAGGAATTAGACTTTGATTCTTTAGGGCTTTCTTAACCCTGCTCTGCAACACCTTCTGGTGTCTGGAGAAGAGGTAGATTGCAGGACTCATAAAAACTTTGAAGTTGCTCTTCAAGGAAACAGATTTTTAAACTTGTGAGTTTTCAGAGAGAGAGAGAAATAAACTCTCTTAATTTGAATTTGGATTTATTTTTCACTATACATATATACATTTAAGAGAATTAATAGCGGCTGATGTCACTCATTAATTTGTCCAGCAGGTATGACGTTGTTCAAATGTAAAACTAAGTTTATTGCACAGTTTCAAGGACTATTGACCGCTTTGGTGTATGTTTTTTCACGTGCTTCTCAGGTCGCATTATTGCAAGTGTTTGTTGTGGGTCTTGCCTATCTGACCATAGACAGGTCCCAGTATGTTCCTTTTTCATTACTGGTGATTCAGTTATGCACAGCCTGTCTTCCTTCCGGGGCCTCTAGCATTAGTCTCTGGTGAGAAGAAAAAAGTAGGTGCATTTAGGAGCAAGGAGAAATGGTTTAGTTCCTCCCCCCATTAAAGTTTTCATATATTGTTAATTTCAGACCTCAAGCATTGTTTGCCACCTGTCAGACTCATTCAGAAGTGTAGGGATTAACTAATAAAAGATTTGTAAATGCTTCCTGAATCTAAAATTTCATGAATATGCTAAATAGTAATAATCCACCCATTGTTAAATTTATGTAGCTGCTTCTGCCATGCATACAAGATGATTTAGATGCATGTTTCCTGTCAATTAAACAATGAGTTTGGAGTGAAATAATGAGTTCAATTCACAGCCTCTGAAACTTTGAAATAAAATTTCTCCCATAAGGCAGCATCGGCAGAGAATCATAAAGTAAGCAGCATTTCAAAAAGCTATATAAGGAATGGCAATTACCTTATGGTTGGGGGGAAAGGGACCAATGAACTTCTGAAACCAAGAAATATTCATTCTTGATTCATGTGTGCCTGAACCATTAACATCCCCTAACATTTGGGGTAAGTAAGCCTATGGGGAGGGCAGGCAGGTTTGTGGAACAACCTAATAGTTGTCCATTTTAATCCATGAAATATGCTGCTTGGTATTTCAAGGCGGAAGTTCATTTTGTGGTTTCGTTCATAGACAGTGAAAAAAATGCTTCACAATCACTTGCATAAATTATTCATTCTTGCAATAGCATGGGCTTGATTTAAGCATCCTTAATACCAGCTATTATTTTAATATTCTGAGATAATTAACTTGTTCCCAGTCGAATGAGTGACATGTTAACATTTTTCTCTTAGCACATTTTTAATAATAAGGTGTGTCATTCTTCTGTTTACTGGTATCCGAGAGTAAAACCTGTTTATTGTATGGTGATGTTGAATATAAATATTGATACTAGTCATCTTTTCTGTTTTATGAAGACTACTCTGGGTTCACAGATTAAGCTGTGTAAAACTATGAAGTTGAGGATGTTTCCCTTGACATGGCCCCACTTCAGTGGCTTTTTCTTCTCATTTCCTCCACTCAGATTTCTCATATGGATAGGTGCTGAGCCCCAGCCCAGTGTTCCAGAACTTTCTCTCTGCCATCACTCCTCCTTTACTCAGGTAACTTAACCTCTGCGGTCCTTTGGACTTTCTAGCAGTTTGGCATGGGTGAAAGTACACTAGGTGAAAAATAAAGAGCTTGCATTTATCGGGCAGCTATGATATACCAGGTACTGTGCCACACTATCTCACTAAAACCAGGTCACAATCTGACACAGTAGTCATTGTCTCTGCTTCACAAAAGGAAACTGAGGCTTAAAGAAGACCTTCCAACCAAAGATTAACGATTTATGAGTAAAAAACTCAGGATTGAACCGAGGCAGCCTCGTGTTTCCTCCTGGATTGCAATCTCTAAGAAAAGTCCACATCCTGATCTGCCATGTAGATGAGTTCTCCATTAACTAACTTACTGACTGTCTGACCTCTAATGAGTTCCTTAAACCCTCTGGGCCTCTGGTTCCCTTTATCTAGTTTTGGATTCAATTATCTCTCAGAGATGGAAGGAACTGTTCCAGAATTTTGGTGGCCAAGTGCATAAGCTATTCCTCCCACAGGATTCTAAAATATGTTCTCCCCTGTTCTGCCCCTTTCTCCATCCCCCTACCCCGTCCCTGTTGATCTCTTTTTCCTTTGGTTATTATGTGTTTCAGGCCTCAGTAATCCCTCACAACACCAATTACAAACAGAAATTATTTTCTTTACCTTATTTTTTTATTTATTTACTTATTTTATTATCTCATTATTGAGTTATTTATTTACTCAGTTTATACATGGTTGGTTCTATTATCTTCTTCCCCATCAGAATGTAGATTGCAAAAGTCACCTCTCTTTTTTTCTGACTTGTGTCATTATTTGTATTCCCAGGGCCCAGCATGGTGACAAATTACACAAAGTTGTTGATCAATAAACATATTTGAATGAATAATTATCTCTTAGAAAGGACATGTACAAATGGTCAATGTTTTATCTCTTCCTTGGAATAATCTAAATGAACCATCATTGATCTTACACTGTAAGAGTGAGCCTAAATTATGAATGGAGGTCCCAGTATAGTGATGGAGACTCAGGGCTACCACAGACACACAGGACAAATGGGCAGACTGCATGTTGGCCAAACCCCATATTTTACAGCAGTGGAAACTGAACCTCAGAATGGTAATAGAAACTTGGGGCTAGAAGATAGATACTTTTTTTAAAAAAAGATTAGCTAATGGTATAAGCCACTGTTTTATTGATGAGGAAACCGAAGCTCCCAAATATAGAGACTGTAGAGAACCCAAGCCTTCCAACTTCCAAACCAGAGTTCCTTCTATCCAGAGGTAAAACTTGGAGATTTCTTTAAATGCTTGTTTACCAATTTCTTTAAATGCTTGTAAGCCCCAAATAGAAAATTTACGTAGTGTTCAGCATTTAACACTAGAGTGATAGACTGAAGAAACATTTAAAAAATGATTGACATTTTGAACTCCAAAATGTTGGTGGTTTAAGAACTAAAATGATGACTTTTCCTCTCTAACTTAGAGAACAATTTTTTTTCTAGAGTATTACATTCATAAACAAGTAGTCCTTGAAGTTTAGAGAGTATAGCAGTCATCTGGAAGGAGTATTAAAAACCTAGATTGCTTGGAGCCGTTCTGCACAGTTCTGAATTAATAGGTCTGGAATTGCACCCAGACAGTTGTATTTTTAACACACTCCTTTGGTGATCACTACTCAATCAAAGGGTATGAAGAGCTCACTTTGAAATCTAATAATAATTTGGGCATGACCTAAGAGGATTCTTTAAAAAATATATATATATATATGGAGAGGAGTTGAATACGTCTGAAACTAGCAAATAACAGAGATGATCAAATTTGGTTTAGTAGATATAATGGGCATCTGTTTCCTTGTAGCAAAAAACATATAAAATTACAATATAACTATTCAAATCAATAATTGACCCCAAATGAAGAATGTTCCAAAATGTTTCTGTTGAATCACAAAAACAAATCAATATTAGCAATAAGAGTTGAGTGTTGAGTTTCTCTAAGGTAACAGTGAATTCCCTTACCCTCCAGATGTTTACATTCAGCATAGTTGAGAGATAAGACTAATATTCAGGAAACATTCAGGTACAAATTTGCAGATCAAGTAAAAAGTCCCAGTTAAATTTCAATTAAATTAAATACACTAGTCATGCATTAGAATACATATGTCCCATATAATATTTTTATTTGCTAACTCTTGTAACTCTACTCGGGGAATATTAGCATTTAATATCATTAGTTTCCAGACTAATGGGTGCTGAGTGGTTGTTAAGCTTTGAGAAACTGATAAAAGCTTTGGAAATGCTCCTGAGAAAATTGCTCAATAGCCCATTCCAACCCAACTCTCCTAATCTCCCCAGGGTTCCAGGCTGCTGAAGCCCTGGGAGACGCCATGGGTGTGTGCTGTGGTAGGCAGCAGATGCAGCTCTTCTGTTACTTACTCTGGGATGGGGTGGTCTGGAAAGTGACTTGAAAAGTGGAATTTGAGCTGGTCCTTTAAAAACTATAGACTTTAGCTGGATTGTGGGTGGAAGGACATCTGAAGCCTTGAGAGGAGGCAGGTTCTCATAGGCCTGGAGGGCAGTATTTAGTACAGAATGCTGAGAAATTGGCGTGGGCAGGTTAAAAAGAAAGTCCAGATGGTTGACAGACTTAAATTCTAAAGAGTTTTAGACTATCCAGGTTGGGAAAGAGAGTGTCCTCATTGATGTGTCAGGGAAGAAAACATGATCAAATTGAAATAATACGGGGAAATTGTAGGGAGCCTGACATCCAGAGTCACTAAGCCTGGCACCGACCCCCTACATTTATGAGCTTGGAGGACTTGAACAGGTGAGCAATTTCTGTGGTTCCCCATCTCCTAAGCTATGAACTAGGAATAATAATAGGAGGTACTCAAAGTATCATTGTGAGGATAAAATCAAATTGTATGGTGCTCGGCAATGCATGACACTACACAAATATTCAATTAATGGTACCTAAGTGCATAATATGCTACTGCTCCTATTATAATTCAAGAGGGATTCATCTCCCAGCAGCCTACATGAACAGTTTTAGAGGATTGAAAGAAAAGGGGCGAAATTATTTTTCGATATCTAAACTTGGAAGTACTTTAAAAATCTCCGTTTTCCAAATTGAAATTTCATTATCAAAAAGCAATGGAGGCAGAAATAAATTAGCAGAATAATGTTTGTACTTTTAACCAAGAAATTTAAAATAAGTACATTCAATTCTTCGTTCTTTCTCCTAAAAGGGAATAGTATTGATGTTCCATATAATTGACTCTGATCCAAAGTCAAATAAACTTTAAAAAAAAAATCATGTGTTATGCTTAGTTATTTGCCATCGTATTTGATTTGTTTAGGGTAATATTTAAATTAACTGGAACATGATTATTATTTCCCCAGAGCCTTTTAATCAGCGTGCAGGGGATGAATTTATCAGAGATAATACACAACGCAACCAGGCTCCGAGAGGGCTGGCCAACAATACTAGAGACGCTGTCTTGGAATCACACTGCCTAAGGTTCCAATTGCTGATGGTTCTTCTAAGAAGCCTTGTGACTCAGGCCAGTCATTAGGCTTCTCTAAACCTTAGTTTCTCCATATCTGTAAAATAAAACTACTAATAGTCCCATCAAAAGCTCTGTGCATATGGGGCTGGGGCTGTAGCTCAGCGGTAGAGAGCTTGCCTGTGTGAGGCACTGGGTTCGACCCTCAGAACCACAAAAAAATATAAATAAACAAAATTAAGGTCTTGTGTCCATCTACAACTATATATATATATATGTATATATATATGTAATTTTTTAAGAAAATCTCTATGCATAGAGTCCTCGATGAGATGCCTAGTAAACACCACATAGAATTCTGTGACCTTTGCATCATAATTATCATATTGGTCTATTATTTCCTTAACATATTCATAAAGAATTCATTTAGGAAAGTGAACATCTAATAATATGGGAGCTATTTATGATCTTTAGGCACATCTTAATTTATTGATCTATACAGCCAGACCTGACTAGAACATTTTTCAAGCCAGAGAGTAAAATGTTCCTATTGCAAAGAATTTTTAGCTCCAATTTTCATTATGTGTTTCTTTCTCCTACTCATCCATCAACTTTAACAGGGTGATTGGTGCCTTTCTAAAGAGCTTTGAGTTTTGAACTGCATTAAGGGATCTGGGCACTAGAATTTACTTAGCTCATAAACCTATGATGCAGAACAATACAAGACTGGATTAAGATACATTATGGTTTATATGCATGGAAGTTATTTTTTATTTAGTCTCTGCTAAGAACCTTGAGGACATCTCTCAAGGTGCCTTAAAGATGGTAGACCCAATATTTATTGAATGAATTCCGTGTATAGCAATATATTCATATTATTTTCTGAGAATTATCTTTCCCTCACATTAAGAAATGTAATTTAAATAAAATGAAAATAAGGACAAGATCATGCAGATATTTCAAGACTAAACTATTGAAAATGTGGATCTACCATTCACGTCTTCCAGAAGAGCTATGGATTACAACAAGCTATCTCCCTCAGCATCTGTAAATTCTATAGAGCTATTCCCTCTCTAGAATGTTCTTTCCTCAGAAGATGCTTGGCCTAGTTAAGATGTTACTCCATCAGAGAGGTCTTCTCTGATCACCTAATCTCACTCACTTTCTGTTACATCATTTTTTATTGTAGTATGTTATCATCGGATAATTTCACATTTGTTTTTACTGTCTACCCTCATCCCAACTGGACTAGAGGTACCCTGAGATCAGAGATCAAGCTTCCATGTTTCCTGCTGATTTCCCAGCACCTATTACTGTGTCAGGCATTTAGTAGTACTCAACAAATATTTTGTCAATTAGCTGAATGAATAAAGACCAAGTTATTTAGGGTCCCTTAGGCTTATTCTACTAGAAAGCAGTAATTGTTAATCTTTTGGGTCACATTTAACTTTCAATTTGGATTACAATTTTAAAGTCTTCCTAAATAAAAATTTAGATGCACAATTTTTGGCATATAGTTTGGAAGAGTTCAGGCTAAGAATCCCTGTTTTTGAACTATATGTATAAAATTTTAAAAGCCTAATTGGACTATTTAATGGAATACCACAAAAATTAATTAGTATCAATACCAGTGTCTTAATGTTTACACATTTGTGGTAATCAATTATATGTTGCCTTTTAAAAAATTTGCAACCCTCCACAGGAGAAAAAGAGGACTACCTATGAACTTCATATATTTTATTTATATGCTGGAAAGGATTTAAAGCTTACAGAGAAAGGCTAATAAAAATACATACTGTACAGCAATATAAAATATATTCCAAATAGGTAAAAAAAAAAAAAATGAGTCCAAGGAAAAAATAAGGCTAAGAACATAAGATAGGGCCGGGAGAGAGATTCATACTCGAAATTTATGCCTTGAAATTCAACACTCTTGCTAGAATATAGTAACAAATTTTATTCTCAGTTTTTTAGCAGTCTATGCAAAGAAGAAAGAAAAAATCAGTGATGCCTTGCAGAGGGTCATATTTTATATATACTTGTACATGAATATATGTATGTGCACTTTAATAGAAAACTGCTTCTTAAAAGAAGGAAGCCTGAGTGTAGTAATAAGGAATAGGGGATTATATTTGTAGCATTTTGTTTTTGTCATGTGCCTTTGTACCTGAGCCTAAAATAACTCATAAAAAAATGCTCAAATATGAGTAGGACTTTGGATGTTTATGATTAAGATTTTATAGTTTACTGTAATTTTTGTCAGCAGTAGTTCTTTGAAAAGGGGCCTCATTAAACCAGTGAGACCAGGGGTGGGGCAGCTACAGAGACAACAGGACTTCTTCATTTTCTTAGAGCCTCTCTTTATCTCATCTTACACACACAACTCCACTCCCTCGCCAGTCCCTCCCATTGTTACACATTATTTAATAGAATGCTCAGAGCTCTCATTCTCCTCTTAAAGAAGCATGTGCCTCTGTCATTGACTATCAGGACTTATCCCAGCTAACCTTAGTTTCCTTGGGTAGGAGTCCAGCGGAGGGACCTCTTCACCTTCTTTCTCTCTGAAAGAGCAACTACAATTACTAGATTCTCAGAATATTATATGGATTTGTGGCATTCTCTGAGGGGCTATAAATGGATCACATTGACAGCTTTATTTGTCATTCTTAAGTGGAATGTGTTTCTCCCCCTTTGTGTTAAATCAAAATCAGATGGCATTTCTTATTTCAATTGTGGAATTTTTTTACTCCCATAATTGCAAAAGTGCATTCACAACTGATACTATTCCAATTTTTAAAATTTGTATTTCATGATTTGGGGGGTTAGGGAGAGAAATGTATTTGGAATGTAACTGAGGGAAACAACTTATGCAACGTTTTAGTTTTGCCTATTTATTGAGATCCTGATACAGTTGCTAGAATTCTGTCACCATATGGAAGCGGAGACAATTATATTGCATTTGATGGCATAGATTTCAGAAGCTAGGATATAAAAAGGTGTACCCAGTGGAATATTCACAGCCCAGAGACTTAAACATTTTTGAAATTTCTTCTCTCCTTTGCCTTCTTCAAATGTCTTTGCTCCCAGTTCTCCCTTCCTCCCTTTGCAATGGCCCTTGCCAAATATATGCAGTGGCAAAAACTGAGAATAGGGTTGGAAAATATTACCTTCATATCTTAATCTTAGTATATCTCTTATGTGATAAAAAACAGTTGCTTCCAACCAAAATAAATTTCTTATTAAAAAAAATACCCCTATCATTCTTACCCAGTCACTACTGGATCTGAATGAGCAGAAAGACCTCCTACTTAATTTCTTAAATCCATACAACACTCTTGATGATCGTGTGACTGATCTGAACACTGTGCTTACCTTTAGAATTTTTCAACCCTATGCTATGAGTACATTTTTCTCACTGAAATTTCATGACCATGACGGTGTTTATATTCAAACTCCTTCCATATGCTCATGTTTTCAATAAAGTCGTTTTTATCCATTACCTACCATTTGCCAGGCACTGTTGGTATGCAATGAACTGCATTCGCTCTTGCCTGCTTTCATTTGGTCTACAGTCTAGTGGGGAAGATGAACAGTAAAAGAAAGACACAAGTAAGTACCAAATTGAAACTTTTCTAAGTACTATAAAGGAGAGATACAAGGTTCTGGGAAATGAAATCTAAATGATTCTTAGGGCCAGATAGACTAGGAGGGCAGGCAGAGGACATGGTTTCTGGGAAAGTACTCTGATAGGATTTAGCATGGGCAACATTGGAGACTGATGGAAAGCTAGGAGATGGGGAAAAAAGAGGCAGGGGTGAACTGCTTGAGCCTGGAAGTGTCATCAGGGACCATCATCATGAAAGCTTTTTTAGCCATATCATGGAATATGCCTTTATATTCTATGACAATTAAAAATATTAGGTTTTTTTTTTCAATGGGAGGATTGTTGTTAGTTACATCTATAGTTATCCAGGGGCTAACCTATATGTAGATATGTAGACCAGTTGTACATTTTCAGTAGAAAGATATGATAATGGGACCTAAGGGTGAAAGCATGAGGGGTAGATAGTTTCTTAAAAGTGAATGGATTCAAGAGATAGAAAGGAGGTAAAATTGGCACATCATCTTCTGTGATATTTATTTGAAGACCATCAGGAAATATCAAACACTAGAAGAACATGTTTGCAAAGACATATTCTAAGTTCAGTGTTGGACATGTTGAGCTTAAGATGTCTTGGGATATCACAGAAGAGAACAGGCATCCACAAGACCATGGGAGTGGAGTTTGTCAAAAAGAACTGGGGTTTGATATAAAGTTATGGCTCATTTTCACATTCATGGGTCTGGAGATGGATGTGATTTCTTAAAGAAAGATTTTTGAGTGGTAGAAAAGAATGCTAGGACCAAAGTCTTGAAGAAATCAGACCCATAATGGTTCAACAGCAAAGGGTTACCCCAGTAAGGATGAGGGGAGGAGCAGCAAAAGTAATGGAAGGAAACCCAGGAGATTGATGGGTCATGGTGGGGTAAAGATTTCAGGAAGGTGGGAGTGATCATCAGCTAAATTTAAGGAAAATGACAGAAATTTGGGGTATTTTGGATTTGGTTTTGTTTGGGGCTTATTTTCATTTGTTTTTGAGGAAAGATGGAGAATACTGATGGAGAGAGCATTGTTTTTCAAATAAAATAAAGATCAATTGCTAATGATATGTACTAGAAATGTAGTTGTGATTGATTCTGTCTGATCAGAAGAGTTCAAGAATAGTTTTTGAGTTCATATTTTGCATTTATCTGAAAAAGATACTTGGGGAACAGGCATGATAGAGAAACTCATGTTAACATGTCCATTACCACTAAAATGAAAATAGAACTGGGTGGAGTTTGAGCATAGAACAGTCTGAGGTCCTAGGAGTATGGACTGAAAAGAACATTTACATTTGTATACCAGGAAATTCTATGAGTACAGCCCCACCTGCTTGGCCACTAGTAGCACTTTTGTGGACAGGACAAATAAACCAAAGTTCCACCAGACATTGTTGACTCACTTCTGCACTGGCTGGCATTGCTGTGTAAAAGTAGCCTGTGAGCTGAGATGTTATAGTGCACATGCTCAGTGATTTCTGTAAGGTGAGCTACAGCCTCAATCTCCTTCTCAGTTCCTGTTGCACACAGAAGTTTGAAGCAGAGTGAAAGCCACTAACCCAGAATAATGAGCAAAGTCATAACGCAAATGTTAGACTGAAGTGGTGGGAGTGACAAAAGGGAGATCAGAAAAGAAAGCAAAGCATTGGTCATTATTTGCAATAGCTTAGTCATGCAATGGAAGTAAGAGATTGAGGGGCAGCCAGAAAGATAAGCGATTAAGTTTTTATTCAATCAACAAATATTAGGCTATCTTACATTGCCAGGTTCAGGGATAAGCCCCAAGAAAGACACTGTCTATCTCTCATGGGAGATCCAACATAAGATGTATTTAATGCCGTGAGATCTGTTTATGGGGTGATCTTAAATGTGTTTTGTGATCTGTTTTGTCAAAATAAATGCAACATTTTTTTCTCAGATGTGTACATCGCTTGATATATATAAAATGATCAAATAAACTTGTGTTTAAAAGAGAAAGAAAAAAAGTAAAACATTCACCTATACTTTTTCCTCATCCTTTCTCTCCTTCCATTTTAAAAAAATATATATTTATTTTATTTATTATTATTATTATTAATTTTATTTTATTTATTATTTTGGGTCTTTTAAATTTGGATGGCCTTACTATTCTCTGTGGTTCAGACAATACTTTCTAAAATTTTGTCTTTAACCTTATGTTCAGAACTATTCATGTTACTATCTTTCCCACCTCCAGGCAGCTTCTCATGTTAGTATCTGACTTTTAAAAATCATTTAGTCACCTATTATTTATAGAGCATCCACAATGCTTATGCGTTGAACATTACCTCATAAAATTTAGAAATGTGAATCAACCAAGTTTCCCTAGTCAAGTAATAAACTTCCTGAGCGCAAGTATACTACTGAATGTTCAGCTATCTAAAATAAAACTAGAGTATCATAAATGTGATTTTCAGAGTAAGGATACAGTGGTTTTCATAGTAAGAATACAGGTAAGGACCTTTGGTTTATAGGGGAGGATACAATGAAACAAAAATTAAGGAAGATCCCAGAAAGAGGTATATCTGAACTGGGGATTAAAAGACAAGAATTTCAAACAACTGAAAGCTGCTAATCAATGTCTGGAAGGCAAGAAATAATTTGGGGGTGCACAGGTATCAGTGCAAGGAGATAGTTCAGTATGGCTAGAGAGGTCATATGGGTAAAGTGGTTAGTATATTGATCTCAGATCTTGGAAAACTGTTAAACGTGTTGGACTTGAGCCATGGGGATCTGTTGGAGAGTTATTAGAATTCTCAAGCAGAAGCAGAAGTGTGTAGGTTAGGAAGAAAACTGGGAACACCCAGAAAGCTGAGAAATGATGAAGATGGGAAACAGAGAGCACAACAGAGGGAGGATTTACCTAATGGGAGATGATGGATGGTGCATGGGTTTCTGACATGTAAATAGAGATTTCTGTGTTCAGATGGCCATAATCAATTGGATATGTGCATTATGGGGAGGTACAATATTGGAAAGGGAGAATGAAGATCATATAAGACCTTTGCTGGGGACTGAGATGAAGCTATTAATTTTAGACAAGAAAAGCAAATTCAGAAGAGGATGGAGATGAGGATCTAGTCCTCATCTAGTCTTCATTTGATGCTCAGACAAGCATCAAAAAATATGAAGGATGCTTTGATATGAATGAAATTACTGTCAAGCAGCGAACCCTATTTAAGGCCCAAATTTAGACAAGGAAAAAAGAAAAGCCAGAAGAGGAAAATTCAGGGGAGTTTCCTGGGAGATGGGAAGTGAGGTTTTATGGAAACCAAGGAAAACATGAATTTCAGGGAAGAGGCCCTATGCTGTAATTTGTTTCATTGATAAAAGCATTTAGTTTTATCTCCTTCCTTTCTCTTCCTTTCCCCTTTAGAAGGCTCCATCAAATGGACTGTGCAGCTGTCAGTACTGTCTTATATCTGGTCCACACCTCACCTTTTTAGCTCTACTCCTTATTTTCTAAAGAGCAGCAACTGACCTAGAGTCACTGGCAATCAATGACTTCCTTCAGAGACCCTTCCTCAGTATTGAGAAAATGACTTAAGAAGCTCCTTGTGTATTTGTTAGAGAAGCACAAAGAGAAAGGAGAGCTAAATGATTTGCTAATCGGGTGTTATTGGGCATATGAGTGTGGGGTGGGGGGTGCCAGGGATTGAACCTAGGGACACTTAACCACTGAGCCACATCCCCAGTGCTTTTTATATTTTATTTAGAGCCAGGGTGCTTAGGGCCTCACTAAGTTTCTGAGGCTGGCTTTGAACTTAAAATCCTCCTGTCTCAGCCTTCCAAGTTATTGGGATTATAGGAGTGTGCCACTGCTCAGGGCTGGGTTTATATTTAGGATTTCCCTGATCTAAGCTTCTGGTTCATCTCTAGAAATAATACAATTTTTGCAGAAATAATAACCATCTCCATATAAAAGTGCTGTTTTGCTTTTCAATTTTCATGCTTAGTCCAACTAGTAATAAAATAGTTTGTTTTATCTCAATACCCCATATTATTTTTTATATGAAAAATTTCTCTATACATTTTATATAGGAGGATAAAATACTTGATTTCTTTGCAGGAAGCAATGTGTTTTCAACTTAAGAGTAGGGGTTATAAGACAAACTGTTTTCCTTTTATCTAAAGTACTAAGAAATTCAAATACAAGTTATACTTCAGCCACTTTTACTGTGTTGATCAAAACAGGTTACATATGTATGCTTCCTCCTTTTTTATTCCCGACACTATTTTCTTATTTTATTCATATTTCTTTAATTTTGTTTTGGAAGCCACCTCAAATCCTTAAATAGGTTATAAACAAATTAACTACTGTTAAAAGAAAAACAAAGCAGCTGAATTTAAACAAGTTTACTTAAGCAAAAAAGAAAAAGTTTGAGAATCAGGTAGCATCCAAGACCAATGAGGCTCAGAATGCTCTATCCCACCACAGGGGACAGGTTATATTTATAACCAGAAAGAGAAATGATATACAGAAACAATCTGATTGGCTGCAAATTGGCACCTTTCTGCCTGTGACTGACTGGAGATTCAACAGCTGTGATTGGTCAAGACTCAGTTGCTTCATTACAAGGGTAAAGGCTTAGATGGGGTTGGAGTTTGTTTACAACCCAAGTCAGGGTACAGTTCCACTATGTACAGAGGCTGCTTTAAGCTATACTTATGTTGAAGTACAGAGGCTGATTTAGGCCACACTTGTTTTGGTCCAACAGTACTTTATTATTGACTGAATATCTTTCCACACACCATCTCATTTGATGGTCAGAACAGTCTCAGAGTTGGGGGAGTTGAGCCTCCTGGGAGTTGGGTTCAATTCCAGGTCTTCTGTCTCTAAAGGTGGTAGTCATTTCAGCCTTTCTTGATTCTACTTTTATCACAGCTGGGAGAGTTGTAAGCGGCACGTGACTTGCTGGGGTAGTTCTTGTTCTGATGAGAAATAATCATTAACGTAAGAAACATATTGTTTGAGCGGTTTTCTTCTTGATGTGAAACATCCCATGCTTGTGTCTCCTTCTTAGGTTTTACAACAATAGAAGAGCACATGAAAGAGGGCTCTTCATCAGGCATTCTTGATTAAGCTATGAAAATGGAATCAAAGCTTATTTTCCCCGTTCGTATGGTAAGTAACTACTAATTTGAGAAACAGTTGGCTTTTCCCTGTTCATGATTTTCTTACAATATTTAACAAAGAAATAGAAATGCTTCTTGTGCAAAGATGGCATGACATGAATAATATCCAGATTTGTCTTCAGAATGTTATGTTAAAAAACACAGATAGATACTCAATTTTTTAATTCAATGGTGGGTTTTATAAATCCTAGTTGAATGTGTTTTATCTGGTTTAGAATTTGAACCATTTGACATACATACAAGTTTTGATCATTAAAATAATATAACTCTTCTACACATTTTTTCCACACTCAAAATTCCTTAGCGAGTAGCATTTTGTGCAGAACATTGACATGTGGGCTTTGAAAAGTCATGGCCACATACAAGGAAGATTTAGAAATGGCCAGATTGCTGTGCAGTGGCATTTCTCTTCTTCCCAGATGCCCTAGCTTGGAGCATCCGCCCCTCTTGGCCTCAGCACTGACTGTCTTTAATTGGAAAAACTTATTATCGCTCCGTAAGTGATTAGAACTAGAATCATCCCAAGTGAGTGAAATCTGCTTTTGAAGAAAGGGCTGCATTATTGAGGTTTTTCCCCAGGGTATTGTACTGAGAGGACTTGAAATGATTTGAAATAGACAGTTTACTTTCTTTTGTCTACCCTTAAAATCATTTGTTATTTTTATTCTTTATTGTATTTCATTTTTTATATGTGTATGTGTTCCAATGCATTTTTAAAAGAGTAACTCTTCATATGTATCTGTGAATATTGTGAAATTTCATTTATTCCAATGAATTGGGGGGGAGAGCATTTCTGAATTTGTTGGAAGGCTGAATTATAGATAACTTTTAAACAAATGTGGCTTTTATTACCTTTAACTACATAGAGTAACTTCAACAAAGCATTACAAAGTAGAAGTCCTTAAGGAGACCTGTTATAATAAATCATATGAACATTTTGTCATTAGCATATAGATTGGATGTATGTAGAAGCTTGTAAAGTGCCCGAGGTTCCTTGAAAATTGTTTATTCTGTGTCTAAAAAGTGTACATAAGACTAAAAATAAATGTTTAAAATACCATATATTATCCATTTATAAATAAAGTATTTGCAAAGTAAAGGTAAACATCAGCCCAGTTCATGAACAAATTATCAGAAGATTTTAAATTTGTCAAAGCTCCAAATTAATGAGATATTACCAAGTGTGCATAAATAACTTGAAGAATAAAAATTGCTGATCCTTCTCTCATATGGGTATTTGTGCTAATGAATCAGGATCCTATTTACACTATTAGTCCCCGAAGTAATTGCTTATTTGAAGAAGTTCTGTCTTATGGGTTTTCAGTTAATTAAATCCATTTGCATTTTATGCACACATTTCAAATTCTCAAGTCCTAGTTTTCATAAGCCACATTCAAATATATTCATGTAATAATACCTCTCATTAAGGTACTAGTCTTTCATTTTTAAAGGAAATTTCAGAATAGCTATATGCATTAAACACTTAATGAAATCCTATCAGTATTTTAGAAAAGTCAACCCATTAAAGTTATGTTTTTAGTTTAACTTTTCTATTTGGGGAGGTGATTACTATGCTGAGCATACCTTCAATTTCTAATGTTTCATTTAGTCTAATTTATTCAATGAATTTTTTTTGCTTTGATTCTGCATGTCAGGTTTTAACTTCCAATAATTCCTTTAGAATTACAGCACTTATAATTTTTTTAAGGTATGCGCACTTTAACTGATAGATCTTGCCTACCCAATTGAGAGATCACAAAAAAAAATGGAGCAATTTTTTTCTAATTCTAATGCTAAGGTACAGAGAATAATAATTCACAAAGTTAAAGATATTTTAAAGGGTATAGTTTCTAAATACTTGGCTGAGAATTTGTGGATGAAAGTATATATGTGATAAAAATTGAAAATGTCATCATTAGATTCAAACTATGAAAATATTTCAGTCTGACCTAACTTGTAAGCTTGAAAAATATCTGAAGGTAGCGGGGTGGAAGAACAGAGGGACAAGCAACAAACCAGGGAGCAGCCAGTAAACTACATGGTCTGTGCAGTGGACCCAGGGATGTTAATTCAAAGTGCATGGAAAGTCCAGGCACTGGGCAAGGCACAGGGTACAATTTAGGAACAGATTTAAAATCCAGTTTTGATTTCATGCCTAACTAAACTATATCTAAGTAGTTATTGGGTGTCAATCTAGTTCAGAGTTTATTTAGGTGTACTGGAGAATGTATCTAGTATATTCCTCCTTGCAAGGAAGACAGAAAAAGCAGAATCTGGATATATTTAGGTGCAAACTCCAGCCTAACATTACGTCTGAATCAATAAAGGTTGTAGTAGCCAAGTGGAAAAAGAAGAAAGAAATGATCCCCTAAAATCAGAAAAGTATGAGAGTTACTTTGTGCTTTGCAGTATGGACAATCTACTCTTATAAATCTACTTTTATCATGTTAACATAGGATTATACTATAGGCATGAAAAGAAAAATAATTTTTGATACCCTGAAAAACTCACATCTTAAAAGAAAATAAACAAATTTTATTCAATTAAATCTTATTGATTCATTTAAGCAATGATCTATGTAAAGGGTAATACCAGTAGTCTCCTAAGAAGATATAATTTTCTTTGTTGCTGGAATTGCCCTAAGGAAGCCTTTCTTCTCATTTAGAGAAAGTAGGGATAAAGCACTTGTATTACCATCTGTATAAATTTTTAATACTGAATAAAATATTAGTGTTTAGCTTAATATTGATTCTTAGCATAATATTCCTCCATAATGGCATGCTAATTGGTTAGAATTAAATCAGACAGATTCAAGAACCCTGAGAATAGACCATCTAACACTTGTAATTTTTTTTCATTAGTTTCCAGAATTCCAATTAAAATGGAATTAATCTGTTGAATAAAAGACCATGCATGGTACAATAAAATTTCTGTGCGTTATGTCATATGCACCTCCTTCCCTCCCACTGCTTCATCCTGTTGATGAGATACAGGAGTGGAGGGAGATAGGAAGGGGGAAAGAATACACATGAAAATCACATATGAATGTTGAACACAGTATAACAAGTGTTCAGGAGTGAGGCAGTCTATATGCATTGAGCCCTGAGACCTAAGGCATTTTACTTAAACTCCTTGGAGCCACAGTTTCCTCATCAGTAATATTAGTGTTGACCTCCTAAAGTTGCTGAGGAAATAAAGCAGAAGTTTTTAATGGGAGAGTTTCAGATAATTTTGTCCTCCAGAGATACATAGTAGTGGCTGTCACAATTAAAGAAGATAGATATGCTACTGGCATCGGTGAACAGAGGCTGCTAAGCATCCTTAGCGCCTCTCCACAAAGAGCCATCAGACCCAAAAGATCAAAAGTGTACGGGTTGGGAATCCCTGAAGTCAAGTCAAGTCTATGTAATGAATACAGGGCCTGAAACACAGTAAACCCGCAACAAATTAATATTTACAATGGCATTGTTGTTGTTATGCATTTGAGAAGAAATACCAAATCAACAATAAAAGTTCTGTGCATTATGTCATATGCACCTCCTTCCCTCCCATTGCCAATCACCTATCTAGTCCTAGTACTGAGTGCTATATAAACAACTTAGTAAACCCTCCCAGTAGTTAATCATGCCTGTCTGCCAACTCATCTGCTCAGGTAGACAATTTTTAGGTGCCTTTATGAGTACACTGACCCATTTAATGCTTAGCTAGAATAGCAGTCCAAAGACAGGATGTACCAAAGTTAATGGGCCACCATTTAATTTGTATCTTTGCAGAAATTAGAAGAAAATAGGAAAAGTCAAACAAAAAGTAACTTACATTACCGGATGACTGTTACTTTTTAACTTCTTCTGTTAATAATGCATCAGGAGTCTCCTGCTGATGATCATGTTTTTGTTTTATAAAATAAACTGATGTTTGGATGAATGGCTAGGAAATATGGTCTTCTGATTAATATGAGATCCTGATTAACTGGTTATATGGTACATGAATACTGTCAATTTCAAAACAAGTTGAATACAACAAAAGGGTTTTGACTTAATGTTAAGACTATTTTAAGGGTAGAAAATTCTTGCTTAACTCAAGAGTTTTGAAATCAAAAGACCTGAGTTTGCATTTTCAGCTTTATAAACTTTAAGCTATGTGACCTTGTTACCTGACTTCTCTGAGCTCACTTTCCTCATCTGTTTAATGAGCATTGGATTACCTCATTGGGTTGTTGAGACAATTAAATGACACATAAAATACTTGGCATACGTTGTCAGTAAGTAAATGGTAGCAGTTATTATTTTCGTCATTATTATTTCTTTGACTCAAAAGTAATTCTTTTCAGGACTTTGAGTTTATTATCATGGACTTCTTTTCTCATTGTAAACTATGATGCTTAGGTACTTCTTATTAACAAAAGAAGCTCAAATTATATCCATTACCTCAAGAAACAAAAATCTTAGACTCAATTCAATAAAATTGATTTATGAAGAAAAAAAAGAAAACTTACATATTAAACATAGAATTTCCCACTGAGAATTTTTTTAAGGAAATGGTAGATTTTCAAAATTAAAGAATAAATGATGTACACATCTTACTGGTGTATTTTAATATAGGCGATAATCCCCTTTTTAATTAGCCACCTAATTATAACTCAATAGAAATTTCCCTGGGTAATTGTAGTAACCTACTTCAGAGAGGGAAGTGGCACCAAGCGGGCACTCCTACTGTGCATTTTGACACGTTTTTAGCTTCAATTTGTTCTAAATCTAAACAGACTGGGAGAGATGGGAGAAGGTTCTGATTTATAACCTAATCATTACAACTGCCAGGAAGGTTGAGTATAAGGCTGAACTCACCTTTCATCTGTTTTTATTTTTCTATTTTCTTTGTTCCCTAGAAAAGACTCAACATTTTTGTGTGCACCCATCATTCATGTGTTTTAAATTTGAAAATAAAAATATAATGAATCCAAGTTATGTCTCCCTTCATTGTTTTTGGTAGTTGTTTTGGTACCAGGAATTGAACCTAGGGTAGCTCATCCGCTGAGCCACAACCCCAAGCCCTTTTTATTTTTTATTTTGAAACAGGGTCTTAGGGCCTCACTATGTTGCTGAGGCTGGCTTTGAACTTGTGATCCTCCTGCCTCAACTTCCCAAACTGCTGGGATAACAGGCCCTACAATATTTGGCCCTTTATTATTGTCGATGGTCTGCTTCCTAACTGCTTAGGTTTCCCCAATTTCCAACTCCTGAGAAGCCAAAGACAGACAAGTACCTAAGAATATCAACCTAGCACTATAACAGGCACTTGTTGAATTCCACAACCCGGATAGTGGGAAGGAAGGAAATTTTTAATTTTGGATGTTCTCCAACCTTAATCTTTAAAAAAAAAAAAAACACATAAGCTCATAAACCTTAATTTAAAATGTCTTCGAACTTACCATTTGACACTGTGAAAATGAGTTGATTCTTACCTTTATATAGTTATAGCTTCAATGTGTTCGCATCTAATTTTGAACTCTTGTTCTGTCATTAATTTCTGAATCATATTTATTAAACTTTTACAGAGGTGAGTTGAACTATTAATTTTAACTAATTTAATTGATATATTTTTTCCACGTTTAACTCGACAGTCTCTTTTCAATTAGTATAATTCAGATATTTGGCTCTTTGACCTGTAACCCTCTTGTGGCTCCCTTTTTCAAACAGTAAACCAGCCATGACTCTGATAATCATTTTCTTCTGGCTAACCTCCCTCCCCAATTCTGTTTCATTCCAACCACTCTGGATTCCTCAGTCTCTTGCCTGCCTCAGAGCCTTTGCATCACTATTTCCTATCTGGGGCACTCTTCCCCAGAAATCCTGACTAGCTCTTTTATCTTCTACTCTTTGTTCAAGTATCACCTTCTCAATAAAACCTTCACTGACTGTTTTCCCAAACAGGCACCCCCTTCCCACACTTCCTTCCCTTTCTCATTTATTTCTATATACAATACTTTGACCTTCTGATAAATTATATAGCTTACTCAGTCTATCCTCTTCCCTTAGAACATGAGCTGCATCAGGACAGCAATTTTTGTTGGTTTTGACTGGTGTATGCCACATAGCTGCTCCATTGCCTGGTACCTCCTTAATAGATGATATTTAAATTGAATTGAAGTAAATTGCACTCATGTTGGCCTTAGTTCTTTTCCCTCAGAACCTTCATTTGCCTTCTATTGGTTGTATATTCTGGTGTTTTGCTTTTATTACAGTTCTGTTAGGCAAATTTATCCACCGTACCCCCAGTTGGATTTACAAAAGGGAGCAGTTTTGCTATGCTTCCTTGGACCACTGATAAGCTGTACCTGGGATAAGTTTGCATTGTAGCCATATTCCTCTCCCCACAGTTTTTCCTATTATACAAGGACACTGCTGGTGTCAAAATAGTGAATTAATTGGCATAAATTAGATTGCTGATCAAAACACTCCTGGGTGAATCCTGATGCAAAAAAAAAAAAAAAAAAACCACGGGATAGATCTGGTAGGCTCCATAAATATTCAAATTAAAGAAAACGTGAGCATTAATTTTCTTTGAACATTTTTCCTAGTACACATGTTCCTAGCATAAATATTAAACCTTTAAACCTGCTTCAGGAAAATACCTACCTCCTCATGACAAGAAAGCCATAAATATAGTTCATGACCAAAGATTAGTCACTGTTTATTGTCACTGGTGACACATGATGCATAGGGGAGATTTGGCAATATTTCAGAACTCTCCAACTGGCCATTTATCATTTCACTGTAGAAGAAGAGGAGGTATTTCTCTATTAATGGCCTCTATAAAAGGAAGTGAGTGGAGAAACGTCTGATGTGTTTTATTATTGGGAGTCAAAGGGACATTAACAATGTTAAAACTGTGCTGAGTGGATTACAGGTTTCATGCAAGTGGGCCTTCTAAATAGTTAAGTCTCCATTAAAAGGAGAAGGAGAAAAAAGGAAACTATGTCTATATTCCTTAGTTCTCTCTCGTGCCCTTGAATGGCGTTTCTAAATGCAAACTGAGAGAAAGAAGTTTGATTTATATCTAAAGTGGTAACATTTGGTGCAGCATGATGGCCTTCAGACCCTGGTGATTCATGGACACGCTGCTGTCTCAGTATGGAAGATTTGCACTGGTGGTCAGTTTGATGCAATACTCAGAGACCCAGCATACACATCCCTCTCCCCCTAAACCCCCCACCGCCTCCATCAATTTAACATTACTTCCCCCATCACAATCTGTAACTTAGACTAAAACAAAGTCCAGAAAAACTTCCACCTGATTAAAAAATTCAAACCCATGTTCCCTTGGTAACTACTGTGTCTATGCAAGAAAGACATAAAGCCCTTTGGAAGAAGATTTAAAATAGGATTGGGGATATGAACAGCCAAGAACTTTGTCTTAGAAGTAATGGGAGTTAGCCAGTGAAAAGTTTTTAACATAACCAATAACTTCTGTGATGCTTTGAAGAATTCTGAAGGCACCATTAAAAATTAAATAAAAAGCCTCAGCTCGGTTTTGTGTATGCTTCAATAGGCCGAAAGATATATTTAATGCAGAGGGTGTTGAATCTGAATTAGTACAAATATTATTAATTTAATGTTCATACTGCTTTTTATGGTTTCTAAACTGCTTAGCCATAATTTTATACATTTTTCCTCATAGCACCACTGTAAAAATACATCAGCATTTTATTTTTTCCATTTTATAGATGAAGCAACCTTTAATAAGTGATCTATTTCTTTCCTGTGCATATTGGTTAACTGGTAAATGATTAATTTATGTCTACATGAACTTCATCATGCAGAGTATTTATTTTAGTGTGAGTCGGTATTTATTTTACCCGCAAAGCATTACAGTATCCAATTATATATGCATGTTTTAAAGGCAGTAAAGCAGCCACCAGTAGTTAATGAAACATTAAGTCAGAGATTTTAAATCCATAGTAAATCCTGAGTTACGCTATTTAAATCAACCATCCCCAGTTCTCCCCCTCGAGTTCATGTGTATGAGAAATGGCTCTTCTGTAAAATGACCACGTGGCACCTGGGCAGTGACACAGAAAAGATGTATTGAGATTTTTCAGAATTTAAAATATTAACCATAAAATAAAGAACCAAAAGGTTTATCATTTCATTTGGTGTAAGTGGAAGAGTAAGCAAGCCTGCTCCGTCCGGTCTGCCTGGGAATGGCTTGTGCTCAGGGGGCTTTCTTCCTAGTTTCTTTCCTTCTTTTTCTGCCTTCTTTTCTTCCTTTGGTTGTCTTTATCAATGTGTGCATCACAAAATGGTTGTTTGGCTGCTGATAGGGAGAAATATACATAGCCATATAGAAGAGACATCTTCAGGTTTAATAAAAAGAGCAACAGCCATTTGAATTCTTTCTCCATATTGCACTATACTGAGCTGTAAGAAAAATGGCTACTCCCAATGTGTGTGGTCCTTAGAGTCCAAGGTCTTAAAATGCTCCCTAAACAATGACTCCGCTCACATCCCTCTCTTCTTGTTCTGCTTTAATCCTACAATTTAGAGGGGGGGGGGAATACACCCAAAAGTCCCATCATTTTATTCTGCCAAATTTTTTAGTTTAATTAGAAATGTACTTTTTAATAATAATTTATAATGTATAATTCTACTTCATTTACAGATCTCAAAACCTTGAATTTAGCCAATAAATCTAAGATTTCCAAAAGTTCACTGGAAGGAGTCCCTGTCCTAATTTCACATGCAGAAGTCTCTCATAAAGTCTAAATATTGATATGTTAGCTGTCCCAGGCAGATGATTTAAAACACATTGTGTGTGTTGGATACTTAAGCACTTCCAGAATCCAGAAATAGTCTTTCATGTTTAAAAATGTATTTTTGAAACCAGGAAGTACTTACAAGTGCAGGAGATGCTCTGATATAAATTTAATAAAAGTAATTTTATTATTAAAAATTTTGTACATACTGAAATATTAAATCCATTACTTTATTTTTTTAATACTTTTGGTACTGGGGATTGAACCCAGATGTGCTTTGCCACTAAGCTACATCCCCAGTTCTTTTAATTTTTTATTTTGAGACACGCATGGTCTCACTAAATTGCTTATACTGGTCTCAAAATTGCAATCCTCCTGTCTCAGCCTCCCAAGTTGCTAAGTTTACATGTGTGTACCACCACACCCAGCCAAATCCATTACTTTAAACGTACCAATAAGATGATAATTTATGAGGTAATATTTTTAAATTTGTGTGATCTGCTATCAGATCTCTTTTACAGCATATATTTAATCAGAGCATAGAAAGTTTTTTAAATTTTTTTAAAAGGCATTACTACAGAAGAATGCCACTGAAATATTCTCCTCAGGCTTCTTGCTTAGAGATTAGTTATAACAGGAACTAGAGGAGTCAGTACTCTTGTGTACAGTTTCCTAATTCAGAATTAGATGTATTTGACCCTTGGGTGGGCTTTCTGGATTATTTTTATACAATGAAGACTTTTATTATATATATACATTTATGTGTGTGAGTGTGTGTGTGAATATATATATGGATACATACATATATATATATATATATATATATATATATATATATAGTCTAAAAAGATATAGATAATGTATGTAAATAATGTCAATAAATATATAATATATAGAAATTTCAGTTATTTTACTTCTGTTATAAAATATATATGTATAATTAAAATAAATATTTCAAAAATATCTTTAATATTTAATACTCTATACTTAACATGAATTATAGAAATTCCTTTTTTAAAAAATTCTTTAAACTAACAAAATAGCCAAATGAAAAGCTGATATAGCTTTCCTAGTGTAACACAGTTCCAATATCTATTACGCCTAGGCTTTCCCTAACCTGAGACTCTTCCAACAGCATTTACTATTCCCACTTACATTTATATGGCCCATATTGCATATATCATTTTTCCTTAAGAACTCTGTGTCCTTACCTGGCCTTACAGGAAAACTGTGAATTTGAATCACTTCCTCATGCAATGATAAACTGAATAGGCAGAGGACCAGACAAGATTCCCATTTGCTTTCTTATTTTCCACCATCTTCTCGTAGAACATGAGATACAAGTGAGCATTTCATTATTGAAAATGTTGAACTGGGCTTGAATCCCAGGTTCTCAGTTTCGTAATCCCAGAACCCATTATTATGGCATTTTTGTTTTCATTGATTATCATCTTTGTATATAATTCCATTAGCTTCTGCCAAAAAAAATTTTTCAAAGAAGAGATTCTTATATGGAAAAACTGAAAAAAATAATGCTAAGTAAAAACACTGTTCTCTTTGAAAGAGTGAATTTATGTATAATCAGGCATTCATAATTTTTCTGAACAGCCCATGGAGAATGTTTCTGGAACTCAGTCTTGCTTCCAGATAGTCAGCACAGCATTTACACAATTATTACCAAGCATTTCCTTGCAAGATGATAAGTAATATTTCAGTTTAGTATTTCAGCATTTAGTCTGTATGTAATTCTAAAACTCTGGTGAATAAAAATTCTTGTCCATCAAACATTGGTTTATTCAATAGTAGAAGTAGAAAAAAGGGAAATTCAAAAGGGAAACAAGGTCAGTATCTTTCCAGCATTTGGTAGATAAGAAGATCCTGGCCAACCTTGGACCTTGTAGCAAATGTGTCCCTGGAGAGAGGAGGATGCATTAGGCTGTCAAAGCCTTAAAACATCAGCCATTTACACCTTCCAACTCATTCTCCGAGTTCTGAACCTAGATTTACTTGGTCACAAGTTCATTGATTACAATTTACTTTCCCATATACTTATATTTGTATCTATGTCTGGACCTAAAGGGGAAAATACAGCAATTAGACAATATAGCTCATTAGCTTGAAGGACATATTTTTATTGTAAATTAATATAGCAGCACTCTGTTATAAAAAGCATTTTAATTAATGTAGATGATATCATATCAGTAAGATCATTTTAAGATCATACAACTGTCAACCATATATACAGAAGAGGAAGTTCTACTTCTGGAACATGAAAACAGAGAGTCATTTCTCATTTGTTTTGCTTAAAAAATATAGTCATCCCCATACATGCTATATTTTTTTTGTTGTTGTTGTTCTAATTAGTTAGACATGACAGCAGAATGCATTTCAACTCATTATACACAAATGGAGCACAACTTTTCTTTTCTCTGGTTGTACATGACATAGAGTCACACCACATGTGCAGTCATACACAGACCTAGGGTAATGATGTTCATCTCATTCCACCATCTTTCCTACCCCCATCCCTCTTCCCCTACCCTCCCTCCCCTTCAAAGTTACTCCATTCTTCCCCACTACACACACACACACACACACACACACACACCCATTATGGATCAGCATCCACTTATCAGAGAGAACATTCAGCCTTTGGTTTTTTGGGATTGGCTTACTTCACTTAGCATGATATTCTCCAGCTTTATCCATTTACCTGCAAATGCCATAATTTCATTATTCTTTGAGGTTGAGTAATATTTTGTTGTGTATGAATACCACAGTTTATTTATCCATTCATCTATTGAAGGGCATCTAGGTTGGTTCCACAGTTTAGCTCATACTTGCTATCTTAATGCCTTCCCCATCCAACAGGAAAGAGAAGTAATGTTTGTAAGAGATTACAGTTTGGTCTACTACAGTCCTCAGAGAAATAGTTTCTTCTGCAGGTGCACCAAGCCAGTAAATAATTAGAAGTGAGATTGAATCTCAGGTCCGACAGATGACCTTTCAATTACACTTACGTCTTTACTTGGAACCCTCTACTAGGAACACAGGCCCTGACTGGGATAATCAGGTTATTTTGCTGCTACAAAATAAACACTGATTCTAATGGCTACTTCCAAACAAATCTAAACCCAAATCTCATGCCCAGGAATGGGTATCCACAAGCTGATATGCTATTCTGACATATAGAAAAACTGTGTCTGGTGGTTTAGCTATGCTGTGTATAATTTTTTTGGAGTCTGGTTTTTAAAATTAATGGCAACATCAAGGCCACTTTTTCATAGTGAATATTAATAATCTACTATATATTTTTATCTTAGAATTTGAAAAGCCAAGATTTAAAAAATAGTCATTCTATCAAACAGTTTCATAATTTTCTTTTTTATTTACCCCTGGCTCTTTATTTGGCCTGGGAATAAATTAGTTATATTATAATATAAGTGAGCCCAGTTTACATATTACACTTTGTTAATTGAACTACAGTCTTAATTGTTTCTAATTAATAAGTTGGAATATAAATAATATATGTTTATATTAGTTACCTACAACTAAAGAGAATGGTCTTAAACCTATTTAATTGGAGATAGTGGGAGAGGGGTGAGAACACCCCTGATTGTAAGCCCAGTGATGCACAGGTGAAGTAGTTTGGATTTAAACCATGCACATTCAGTATTAGAAATATTATATTTCATGTTATGGTGATATAAAGTTCTAGAGATTACTTTTTCATTTAAAAGAAAAATAAGCATCAAAGGACAATTGTTAGGTCATTTTGATTTAATAGGTCATCCTTCACATGTTCAAGAAAATTATTTTACCTAAACTAATCCAAATCTTTCCTTTAAGAAAAGATCATCATTATAGATTAAAATTGTAAAACCTACGTCCGAAACTTGTTCCAGTGCTTAGCAACCCTCTTTACTCTGCAGACATTCTTCCTAATATATAAATCAAGTCCATCCCCTCATTTCCCATATCTTCTGCAAGTCATGCAATACTAGATTATTTTATTTTTACCTCTTGACCTTTTAATGTTTTGTTTGAATCTATGTGCTTTTTATATTCTCCCAGGCCCCAGGTTTCCTCCAGTCTAGCATTTCTCAGTGTACCCTCTGCATTTCTGACAGCATCATCATCAGTTGTCAGTGCTATTTATTTTGAGTATAAAAACCAAAGGGTGAGGACCCAGGGTATGTCTCCGTGGTAGAGCGCTTACCTGGCCTGTGGGAAGCCCTGGTTTCATATCTAGCACCAACAAAACAAAACAATAACCAAAGAGCATTGCCTTCCTCATTAGAGAGAGAGAGAAAGAGAGAGAGAGCTGTCTCAGGGAAGGCTCAGAAAGTTTATGCTGAAATTTTAAAGAGGGTAAGCAGTCTCCTGTCTTGGATGCTGTTTTGAATGGAGACAGGAAAATAAACTAAATGTCCTCTTGATGATCCCCCAGATATGCAATTTTGTGATAATCTCAGTTTCTGGCATCTCGTTTCCACCAAACACCAAAATCTAATCTGCTCTAAAATATGAGAGTATTTAACACATGGAAACCTTTTAATGGAGGAAGATTCTGCTTGTTTTCTTGGAAGTGATTCTCTGAACAACTGCTTACATTTATTTTGAGGACAGCCCATTTGAAACATTAAATGCAAAGAAATTCATAAAAGAAAAATTAGCAGATGTATTACACAAGAATACACAATCTCTCCTTGAATTCCTGGACTTCTGCCTTCATCGCTCTGCATTAGAAAGAGGCATACTTAAAAGGATTCATGAGCTCTGATTTTTAGACATAAAATCATTCTTGCTTTCTACACTGGAATTGTTTCTATCTAAGTGGGAAAGCTTCATTAACATCAGTGGACATTTTACATCTTAATGAGGTTACCTTCCGAGAAGGGTTGCCATAGAGCAAATTGCATCTGACAAGGCTGGCTGGCAAAGATTAGCAGTAGTTAGATTAAACAGTCCTTTGAGTTTGCTGTTTAATCCACCAGTACTGGTTTTGTGCATTAAGCCGATGATGATACTTAGGAGCACAACACTTAAGTTATTAGTTTTCAGTACTTTTGACCAGCTATTTTTGAATCAATGCAAAACTTCATAAATAATTTCTAAGAATATAAAATGAGTAATGAAAGTCTTATGATTCAGAATGATGATCTGCTTGACTAGATTCAAGTGCTAATATTATTATTGTTATTATTAGTAGGTATATCATTACTACCAGGGAGGATGGGTTTTAATAGTATTCTATAAAAACTAGCTACACTAAGCTAATTGCTAGAAAAGCTTGACATGTATTATTTTTATTGAATTATCATAACAGTTCTCTGAAGTTTAACCAAAATAAAAATGATGAGTTATGCATATATTCTGGCATGCTTTTTTCTAATATTGACTTTGTCATGAATATTTTCACAATGAGTTGTTCAGTGTTCAGTTGATTATTTTTTGTTGTTGTTTAGTCCAACTGCACTTTGGATGATATAGAATAAACATAGAAAACCATAGCATTAATCTTGGACTGTAAAAGCCCTATTTGTATTGTGACACAAATATAAATGTAAAGCAAGCAGAAAAAGTGCTATGTAAGCTCTTTTCTGAACTTGGTATTGTTAGAAAATATTTAACTCTTATGTTGTTTGGTGACTTTCCTGTTCTGTGTAGTACAAGTGCAAAAAGAATTGTTCTAGGGTCAAAAATGATTCTGAAGTTTCATAGTGAACTAGTTTTATCAAAAATGTATTAGTCTGATAAGTAAATGAGCAGCATTGAACTTAATGGAATTATCAAGAATTAATATTCAATACAAACACAAATTGTATCAGTCAGCATATATTTGATATAAGGTACTAAAAAGGGAAAAGACATGATAACATTAATATACCTGTGTCTTAAATAAATACATGACTTATGGGTGGAATAGTTAATCTATATACTCAAAGAAGATAGGATTTGTTTATGTTAAATATAAGCTGTGCCTACCACTCACATGGACCTACCACTACCTGAGCCCCAATGTGTTCAAAATTAGGAAATATTTTTATATAATAAGCATAATCATAATAGACAGCCTATGTGTTTGTGAGTGTGTATGTGTGTGTGTGTGTGTGTGTGTGTGTGAAAGAGAAAGAGAGAGAGAGATAGCACTAAGAAAAACGTTGATATTGACTACTGCAGGCAAACCATCACTGATCATTCTGATATTCTGCTAAGTGAGAGATAACATTAAATGATCCATAGTACTGGAATATCCCTCAGCCAAGTTTCCAGACTACACTGAAAACTCAATCTTCATGTGATGGTTTTACTCAGTTGGTCTGGTATATATCAATCAAGCAGTTGTCCCACTTTGTTAGTTCTTTCCTATCTGACATCAAAACTGAGATAGGTTGATACACTGGAAGTCCTGTAACCCTCCAGATGTTCACCTTGGGATGGGGAGCAGGATTGTAGAGTCTTCTATTCTATTTCCCCAACTCCTAAAAGCATAGCATAAAAGTGAACCCCAAAGCTAAGTCAATACCATCAGGCAATAAATAGTAGGTAAGTAACTCTAGAACTGAAGACTCTCCAGGTTGAAAGGGACCTCAGAGGTCATGAATAATGATCCTACACACTCTGGTGACATAGGTAGTGATGCTGGCACATCAGAAATGACAGGAATCTCTTGGTCTCCCAAGATAGAAAGTCCTCAAAATGAGGCATAATGTTTTTCTGTAAATTCCACTGACTAGTCCTAGATAGAAGCTTTGGGGCTAATGAGATATTGGCTTCTTCTATGGTGCACAATAAGCTCCTTTCCAGTGCTTCCTCACTGCTTCTCTCTTCCTTCCTTCAACATACTAGTTGCTCTCCTCCAAACACTGTTTTTCTTGATGTTTGGAAAACCCAGGGAGTAGTCTGACAAGCACAAGATAAAACACAGTTAACAATAGCCTCATTTCAACATCTTTATCTCAACACTGAAGTTGTTTTTGTGGCAACTATATTAAAGTGGCATCTGAAATTACTGGGCTTCTCAAAATTTCTAATCCAGATCATAGTTGCCCTATTCTATACGTGCATGGTGGGATAATTGTATTTTTCTTTTAGCCTTCATAGTAGACCTCACATTTATTTCCATCATTATTATCTTACTAAATTTTTGTTCATTGATAGGTAGGGCTTGAGAAACTGCCCCCTCACTGCCCCTTTTGAAAATCAGGTCCACATTTGCCAATCCTTTGCTGGTGTGTACCTCTCCTGCTTCCTGCATTTCCTCAAAGGCAGTCAGCAGTGGCCCAGTAGGTTTCCTTTCAGCAGGGACCACAGTTTATTCATTGCCCCAGCACTATGTCCAGAACTGAAGAGGCATCCTGCTATTTTTAAGAATCAAAACATTCAAAACTTGATTTTTTTTTTGATGGCTGTATTCCTAGTTTAAAACTTTGAAATAGGAATCATATATGTCTGGAGACAAAATTTCTTTGTATACTACATTGGAATTCTGAATTGAACAAAGGAACACCCTCTCATCTGACCACATGCCACGCCCACTCAGCACCCTGCCAAATGATCTTCCTGTGGTTTTAAGGGATATTCTTTGTGTTTCCAGATAGATTATTTGCATCTCTTCAGAGAAACTTTGAGCACCAGGTTTCCTGTGGAGACTCAGAGAGAGCTATATTTGAATTGGTTGGTGGAGAGGAAGGAGAGGAAAGTGTGGGCTTTAAACAAAAAGGCAGAACAGGGGTTCAGAGGAGTGGAGGCTTCAGTCCCTGAAAGCCTCCACCCATCTGTTCTCCAAGGACTGGAGTCCCTCTGCTCCCCTATTTTCATACAGAGCCAAATTCTCTTAGAACCCTATCCCTTTTCCATGAACACAGCATAATCAGCACCTCTTCCTTATCAGGAACATTAAATGATCAATGCAAAATTTATCAGCCTCCTTAAGGGAATCTGGGCCAAATTACAGAAGGATGTTTCGGGAACCACTTCTGAGGACCCAGGAAGTATTGGTGAGCAAATCTCACATTTAATAAAATCCTGGTAATTAATTGAGATCAGTCATAGAAATACCAACATTGTCTCTTTGCCTCAGGATGACAGTCATTTCTAAGGTATGAAAAATGTGTACCCACAGACAGCTCCCACCAGCCACAGACAGCTCCCACCAGCCACAGCCCTTGAAGGCATATAAAGATGAGACATCCATTTATACTCCCTTTATTCATCTTCTCTTCCCACAGTGATCTGTCATTTCCAGCCCAAACATTCTCTCCTTGACATAGACAAAGAAACTTAAAATATCACAGTGCTTTCTGTTTCTTGGCCATTAATGTTACTGTCATCTCCATGTGGCAGGTGTATCTTTTGGAGGGAACACTGTGTCCCGTGAACTTAAGGAGGAAGAAAGAAAAACAAACAAAAATTTATATGTATCCTAAGATTTTTTTTTTTGTAAATTGGTCTCAGATTATATGAAGATATATTAAATTATTATTTCCTCTTTTCTTCCCTGGACCATTAATCTTCACCTGGATTTTCACAATGCTAGTGCATTCCACCTGGGCCTCTGGTCAAGATTCAGAGCGTCCTCAAGAGGACTTCCTTGACCACCTTGTCTGAAACAACCATCCTGCATCACTCCCTTGCCTGCTACCCTGCTTTATTTTTCTTAAAAATAACTATTATTATCTGCAATTAAATGCATGTCATATGTACTATATTTCTCTCCACTAGAATATAAACCCTTTAAGAACAAGAACTTCATCTTGTTCATGCTTTCAGTGCCTGAAACAGTGTTGTTATAGAGAAGTTTCTTCAGTGAATGAAGTAAAAAATAAATAGTTTAAAGCAGAGACGTGACTGGAAAGATCACATACTCACAACAGTGGTTTCTTCATTATAGTTTCCAACTTTCTTTTACCTCAGAATTATGTGCCCATATGTGTTGGTCAGCTCTTTGTCTCCATGACCAAAATACACAACAAGAACAAGTTAGAGGAGGAAAGGTTTATTTTGCCTCGTGGTTTCAGAGGATTTAGTTCATAGTTGACTGGCTCCATTGCTTTGGGCCTGAAGTGGGGTAGAACATCCGGGTGGGAGTGTTTTAGCTTAGGGAAGCTTCTCAGCTCATGGCACTTTGGAAGCAGAGATTGAGAAAGGGCCAGGAAGAGAAGGGCTAGGGACATGACATCATGTCCAAGAGCATGCTCCCAGTGACAAACTTCCTCCAATTATGTTCCATCTGCCCACAGTTTCCACTTCCTCCCAAGAGTCCATTAGATTTATTAAAGGGTCAAATGGATTAACCCACTCATGAGGTTAGAGCTCTCATGATCCAATCACTTTCCCAAGGACCCACTTCTGAACATTGCTGTACAGGGGCCCAAGTCTTTAACACGTGAGCTTTTGGAGAACATTCTAAATCGAAGCCATAGCAAACCCCATGGTAGAACTCATTTGTTTTAAAATAGCAGTTAAATTATAATTGGAATTGCTTTGATCATCTAAAATCACTGTATGGACAACTTAGAAAGATAAAGTTTAAAAGAAATTGTTCATAATCCTATTACCAGAGAAAATTAAGTATTAAGATTTTGGGGTTTTTTTGTTTTTTTTTTTTTTTTTTTTTTTTGGTATGTGTAGAATTTTTGCAAACTTTTATCTTTTCGAGGCATTTTCTCTTTCAAATTCTTCTGCTGTAGAATTCTTCTAATCTGTTCCCTGAACTTTTAAAAATCTGTTTCCATAAATTTGCCATATTCGTCTGATTTTAAGTCACAGTTTTTAAAACTATGTATTTATTGTTTCTGGAAGATTACTGTTGCTTCTGCATAGCCAACCAGTTCCCCCTTAGGAATCGGAGTTCTTTTTTTTTTTTTTTTCTTGAGTATCAGTTCCCCTTTCATTTCCTCAAACTTTTAGATGATGAAATTGCCAACAAGACAAGTCAGTGACCTATCAGATGTCCTGAGTTTAGCTGAAAATGAATTCCAAGTTAGATGGCTAGAAGCTTCCATCAAAGAACATGTGTTGCATTTAATCTTCTAATTTTTTTCATCATTTTTGCATATACTATGTGAAGTAAGGTAATGGGAAAGTCTGCAAGACTTCCCAATCATTCACTCAATAATTAATTATTAAAGACCTATTTGGACCACACACTGAGGCCCTTGAGATCCCAAATTGGAAACAGAGCACACTACTCTGGAAAAGCACTCCAGTTAATTTTCTTACAAGTATTTATTGAGCATCTTCTACATGCCAGGCACTGTGCTAGGCACACAGCAGGAAGACATCTTCAAGTCAATACTATAGATGGCCTTGGGTAGAAACCTAAATCTACTACCCCATAACTAAAAATGCTGAGTCATTTTCTTTATCTATAAACTGAGGATAATAACACTCACCTAAAGTATTATTAAATGGAGAATATTAAATCATTCAAGAAACTGGTAATACAAAGATAAGCAAAATAAATTATCTATTCTAAGATATTTGACATCTAGTAGATTATAAACATAAAAGTTCATTGTTTCCATAATATTTATTGAATACAAGTAAATATAATATGTGGCAAAATGGAAGACTTTGATTCAGATGCTACTCAGCTTACCATTTATGTCCCTATAAATCCATCGTAAGTTGAAAATATCACAAGTTAAAAACTCATTTAACAAACACCTAAACTGACAAGCATCATAGCCTTGTGACCCAGTGCACTATAGAGTATGGTTATTTACCTTCATGGTCACATGGCTGACTGGAAAGGCTTGTTGCCATTACCTAGCAACATGAGAGATTACTATGCCACATGTCACCAGCTCAAGCAAAAATTCAAAATTCAAGCTACAGTTTCTATTAAAAGTATATTGCTTCCTCACCATTATAAAATCAGAAAATCAAAGCATCCTAAGTTAATCCTTTATAAACTGGAGACTGTCCATACTATGTGTATGAGTTATCCTCAACCATCTCTGCTGAATGGTGTTTTATTTGCACACCTACAACTCCTAAAATAGCATCTGTTGAGTAATGACATACTCAATAATTGTTAAATGGGTAAACTAATAATTACTCACTTTTCCACAATATCACTGCAAAGTCATTACATTTTTCTCCCAAAGGCAGAATGTGTACTTCTAGAAACTTCATTTTGTTACCAGTCAGTCCAGCTCTTACTGTTTTACTAGCTTATGCTTAGGTTTTTTTGCTCAATTTGCAATACCATCCAAAGAAGGTTTTATTAGGAATTATGCTTCAGCACAAGGGAGACAGAGTGTGGGTGAGTTCCCATACTGGCTTCTCAGAGAAGCAGGAATAAAACTTATATAGTCTGACAGAGCTCACACAGGTGTAATAGTGGCTATTGCATATGGCTCAGGATATGGTGATATGCTCGTGTGTGCTGGATCTATTTGCTTGTGGGGGTACTCACTATTGCCACCCTAAATGGTCAGACCTGGGGATTCATTGCATGAAGAGGCTGCAAAAAATTCCTCTACAAGTTTTATTGGTCTATCCTGCTTTCTTGTTAAAGATAGAAAACACAGTTGGGAAATTAGGCCTTTCTTAATCTGTTTCAATTTTAGTACTAGTCATTTAAATTCTTTAAGACTCTAGGAATGGGTGAATAGATTATTATCTCTGCATAAAGTAGAATTGCAATAGATATTATCCCTGATTTTCCAATTTTTTTAATAAAGAAGGTTGAAATTGGATCTACCATGTAAAAATCACAAATTGGTCTTTTCTCCACACTTGAAGTTAGTGAAGCTTCTTTCCCAGGAAATAAGTAACAGTTTGGAAACTCTGAAAATGTTTGCGTATTTTCCTCTGTACAAACTGACTTCAAAAAGATGGAAGGAGCTGGGGTTTCTGTTTTCTGGGTCATTGGAAGCTAAAAGCTGAAGTATAAACAGTGACTAACACATTAGTCATAGTAAGCAGCTGTTTCCTAATAGGACAAGAAATAACATGTTTTAAAATGCTGCAGGAAAATTAGGATAGACAAAATAAAGAACATTTTAGCTGGGAAAATGATTCTGTTAGATGACCCTTAAAAAGCATGCAGCCAGAAGATTTTTAAGTGTTATACGGCTATCCATGAAATTGCTTTAATTACTTTTTAATTGTCTTTCTTAATAAAAATTAAATGGATGAGATGATTTTCCAAGCTCTCAACTTTATAGAAGCTTGAGACTTTGCTTATTTTTCCATATGTCCCCTAGAGGGCAGTAGTGGACCAAAACACAGGCAAGGGTTTATGATCAGTCTCCTATCCTCTCTGGTGCCAACTTTCCCTGCAGACCCTTCGCTCACAAACCCATCTTTCTATAAAGAAGTTAACAGTAACATGTTCATTTCCAAGTTACCAAACTAGAAAAACTATTAAATGTTAGAAAACAACATGGCCGGAGTTTAATTTTTACCAAGATTGAAAAAAAAAATCATTGTTTCTTTTGTGTTTGTTACTTATACACACATAGCCTTATTGGTCCTTTTATATGTTTTCCACGTATTTTGAAGGTAGAGAGTAGCATGAGATAGTTGGAAAAGGTAGGAAGATGTGTCAAAACAAAGAAATCAAGGTTATTTTTTCTTTAGTTGGAAATTGAAACAATTCATAATTATTACCAAGGGCCTATTCATTCATTCACTCACTCAGGAGTTACTTAATGTGTAAGAACCATTGTATTAAATATTGCTTTTGTTAATGTGTGGAACAAAGAAACTACTTCAGGGAGCTTACAGTTAAGAAATGATACTAAATTACTTGATATAGAGAAGGGTGACAGGATGGTACCCAGCTCGGGAATCTGGATAACAATGTAACAAAAATATTTTTGCTCCTTTTAAAGCAAATTTCTTTTGGATAATCTCTAGTTTGAAATCTTCCTCCTGTTCCAGTGGAACACATGACTTCATATTTAAAAGGTGAGGACGAACCACAGGAAGCTTCCTAGACAGACAAAGGAAGAGCTTGAGTGCACACTTTTCTAGTGCTGAGTTTTGTTTTTTTCTATCTCTTTTAGTTAATGTTGCCCTTTAAATATTTTATTCTGCTCATATATTTTTATGCAAAGCATGCAACTTTCAAAGAAGCCTTTTTGCAAGGTTGCCCTAAAAGCCTCTTATAATACCTGTTAATTCTTCTTCCAGGATCTCTCATATTGTATTTGAATTATTTGCTGATTAAAATTCTTTATTCACTTCTCATCTTGTGAAATTGGGAGCAAGATCCGAACATCAAGTATGCAAAAGATTAATGATGTCAGAATTATAATTCAGTCAATATTTGCTGAGCCATTTGGGTTTATGTATGGAGCAAAGAGCAATGAAAAGTGTCTACTCATACAACAATGAGTGGTTTTGAGAACATTCCTGCCATAACTTTTGGTTAAACCAAATCGTGTGGTTTGTCTACGTGATCACTTGTTTATTCAGCTTGTTTTGGCTGGAAACTATATATTTGCAAAACTTCCTGGGAGAATTCTGCCATAACTTCTGCAGTAGTCATGACCTACATTATAATCAAAACTTTTTTGAGATGTTGAAAAATGGACATTCAGTCCAAACAACATGCCTGCCAAGTATTTATGATGGTCTGATTCTTGAATGGGAGTAATTTTTTTTTTCTGAAATACATCAAAACTAGTGTATATTGTAAGTAGCATTGCTTTGAAGAATAAAAGTAGTAGAATTATAGTATTTTCACTATAGAACTTATGCTTTGTTACCAGGACTGACTCGGGAAGGAGAAAAAATTATTACAACTGGACCAGGCACGTAGCATTTTTAAAAACTATTTCTACTTGCCCAAAATTGGCCTGTCCAGCTGTTATTTCCAGGGCTATAGTACATAATTTTGAGACTACTAAAATACAGAAGCTTTTAAATACTTTTCAGATGGAGAACTTTTTTATATAGGAAAACAGAAATATCACTGAAAAAGGGCTAGACAACTTTTGTTGTTGTTGTTTGGTTGGTTGTTTTTGTTTGTTTGTTTTGGTACTAGGGATTGAACTCAAGAGCATTCTACCACCAAAAAAAAAAAAAAAGAAAGTTTTACCACTGAACAATAACCCCAGCCCTTTTTTATTTTTTATTTTTAAGACAGGGTCTCCCTAAATTGCCCAGGATGACCTTTAATGGTATAATCCTCCTGCCTCAGCCTTCAGAGTCACTGGGATTATAAGTGTATACCACCACACCTGACAGACATAAATGTTTACTTTATGTGGGAAAAATTACTATGCAATTTTCTTCTTCCTGAGATGTGGAAATTTCCCCTAAAAGACAAAAAAAAATATTTTGGAATAAGGGACATATTTTATTTATAAACAGCACACAAGCCAATACCCCTGTCTTTTTACAATTTGAAATGAGATGAGCCCATTAATGGCTACTGTTAAACTATCAATCCTCCCTCTTCTGTCATTTCTATGTACTTAGATTTAAAAGGAAAATATAGTAATTGTGCATATTTTAATATATTATCCATGCTAGAAAAGTGCCTCTTTTTCCATTGGGAAGGGTTTTATTGAAAGTCACAGATAACCAGATGATTTTTAAATTTTGGATCCAACAAAGAACTGTGGATTGCTGACTGCATGTAAGCTTTATAATCAGCAGACAAGTTCTAACTTGTGGCTCATTTTGATAATTTGCACTCAATAGGGTTTATATATATTAGTTGTAGATGGACATGATACCTTCATTTTAGTTATTTATTTTTATGTGGTGTTAAGGATTGAACCCAGTGCCTCACATGTGCTAGGCAAGTGCTCTACCACTGAGCTACAACTCCAGCCCCCAATAGGATCCTACCATTGGATCTGAAGGTGCAAAAATGACCAGTTCCTTTAAAACATTATAAATGCTCACTATATTTAATAGCATTGCAAGAATATGTTAATAGAAAAATAGCCTAGCTTGCATAGAATTTATAGCTTGTAAAAGCACTTTCACATATATAACAATGCATTTGAACCTCATGGTGATCCTAGGTGGTTGTGGTTAAGTCCATCTCTCAGAATGCAAGAGCTCGGGGGGAGTTTCCCAAAGTCACATAATCTGAAAACTGCTGAACTAGTTAGCAAACAAGCTTTCCCATTCTGAATCTAGATCTATGTGACAGTAAGGCTGTATTTACTACACTGTTGTAGTCATTTTTTTATACATGGCAGTGTACTTACGGATAATGTGAAATACTCACAATGATGCTATTATTGTGCATCAGACAATGCATGCAATGCACAGGTTTCATTCACTCTTTTTTTAGAAAGGAGAAAATGAAGCCTACATAATGTATTCAGAGTCTTACAGCCAGTAAGCAATGGAGGCAGGGTTCTAATCCAGGTGTGTACAGCTCCAGAAGCACACTTCCTGCCCAGAAAGGTACTTTATTTCCAATGTCACAATTATTCTTAACTGGGTTTTCTTCCTCTAATTATTCTATTTAAAAACCCTATTGGGGGCTGGATTGTAAGTTGGTGGTAGGGCACTTGCCTAGCACATGTGAGGCACTGGGTTCAATCCTCAGCAACACATAAAAATAAATAACTAAAATGAAGATATCATTTTCATCTATAACTAAAAAAAATATTTTAAAAAAAACCTACTTGGCATTTCCATGCTTATGTTGTCTTGCTGTGGTATGGTTTTATTAAATGCAAGGTTTTCTACATGTTCCCAATGATGCCATGGGGGCTCTCTGCTCTGAGTATAATTTTCATGGCATGCCACAGTGCCTCTTGAATATCAACAGAGGACCAATTGAAGCCACCCATGAAGCCCCATGGCCCTTTGAGAACGATGGCTCCACAACCTCTTACCTGGGTTGATTGCTAGATTGGGTGGGAAAGAGGAGCTGGATGATTCTCTGAGTACAGAACAGGGTTGGTGACTCCTCTATCCACCTCCCAAACCCAAGTTAATAAAAACTTAAGGAAGAGGTAAAGAAGTTAAGAGTTTAAAAAAGACGATGATCCTGCTGGTCAGGGTGGTGATGCAGCATCTTCCTGAAGCCTAGCTCATGGATATTCAAGGGGACAGAAAGGGATAGGCATGAAGGCAGCCAAGAGATAACACCCACTGGCACCAAAACAGTAACCAAGCTGACAGTGCTGCCCAGAAAGCCACAGAAAATGTGATCCAACTGTAATCATTATAACTTCTTTATAATTTGAACTATGATTGTCCATAAATAAGGAAACACCAGATAGATAGGAACATGATCCTAAATGAATGTAATGTAAACTCCTCTCATGAATATTTCTAGTGTAAACATCCAGTCCAATCAAATAGTTCAAATCCTTGGGTACTATGAATATGACTTTCTGAAAAAAAAATAGTCATTCATTTGATACAATAGGTAATGACACTCATGGAGATTATTTAATTTCCAGTTCTTGAAGGGAGTATTTTGTTCGTGTGAGTACCTTATTTACAACTGGCAAAAACCATGTCTGACTATAGATGTCAGACTCTGTTATAGTACTTACGTAAGCATACTATTTGATTAAATTCCAAAAGCACAATCAATAGGGGCTTCTGGTTGTCACACTAATTGCATTCTATGGAAATTCTATGGAAGCATCATTTAATTAGGTTTTTCACTTAGTACTTATCAGAGTATAAGAAATGCCATCATAGCTTTTTGCACATGGTAATGAAATCATTGGTACATTACCAAGATTAAATCACACAAGAATGTCTACCCTTCTGTTTTCCTTCCTGCTAAAATTATCAAGCTTCTTACAGTACCACCTGTGATGATATGCAGGAGAGGCAGAATTTCAAAGCTTTCCACACCTACCAATCTCCATGTCAGAACAGATTGGAATTTCTAGTCTAGTGTTTATCATTATGGCATTTAGAGCCTAATAGTTGGTTCTTAAAAACATTAATACAACTCTGTGTGAGTGTTCAACATGTGCAGTGAATATGTTAATATTCCACTCATTCAATCTTATGTAATCTTCAAAGAGCACTCTGAAGTTTCTTGCCATTGTAAAGATATGGAAACCGAAGCACAGACTGTATAGATGGTAGAGGACAGAGCCAGGATTAGACCCTAATCCCAGCTCATTCCCAGTCTCATCCAGTTTAATTCATTTATTCTATAGTTATGAAAACAGACCCACAGAGGGAAACTATCTTTCCAAAGTGCAGATAAATGGAAAGTGGCAGAGACAACACTAACACTCGGGTGTCCTTATATCCACCTGTTATCTTCATTGCCATGAGCCATCACTATAAGTCTGAGCTACTCAACTATTTTTTTTTTTTTAATTTTGTTTCGACGTACAGCAGCCAGGCTGAGAGACATGTAAGCAGTATCCATTAGCACTATTGCCTGCAACGTGTAGAGCAATCACGTTTTTAATGGACTCTGTGTCAGAGTCCTTGCTTGTCTGCATAGCTTTTAAAGTGATCTGGAGTAAATCTATTGCTCTCTTGGCAATCATCATTTGGCATTGTTCCTCAAAAGGCAGAGTTAGATATCTGTGGATTTTGCTGCCTCCCACATCTCTGAAAACTTTTCCCAGAGGATACCATACTCCAAATCCCTATTCCAAGAACAAGAACTATGAGTGTTTTATAAAGAGCCCTCCACTCTAAAAAGCATAGATCAGGCATGCCTTTCTCAGCCTTTAAATGCTCATGTAAGCATTTTTTATCATAAATGAGTATTGAATTTCATCAATTGCTTATCAATATCTATTGGGATGATCATATGGTTTTCTGTTCTATTAATGTGGTGATTTGCATTATTGATTTTTTTTAATGTTAAATCAGCATTGCATTCCTGGCTGCATGGTCTTGCACTTAGCTGTGCATTTGTACAAATTATGCATTCTGTTTTCTAATATTCTCTTAGGTTTTTAGGTCTGTATTTATGATACCCTTTTCAGGTTGTGTCATGAGTAATCTGGACTTTATCATAATCTGGGGTGTAGAAACTCCAGTTTTTACATATATAAAAAGTCATTGGACTTAAGATGTGTATATTTTATCAAATGTAAATTACATCCCATTTAAGTACAATTTAAAAAAAATTATTCAGATGGCTTCACCTTGCCATTAAGTCCAACTCCCTAGCATGGTAATCAAGGCCTCTATCTGCTTAGGCACCTAGATAACCTTTATTACTTTACTTTGCACAATGGTTACATTAAGACTACTTCTGATTCCTCAAAACTACCATATTCTTTCATACTCTCAGAACTTTGCCAGTACTGTTCCTTCAGGGTACAGTGGCTCTCCTCCATACCTATTTTTTTTTCCCACCTGGGAGAATTCCCTTCATCCTTCAAAACTTAAAATTAAGTGATGTTTCTTAAAAGACATTTCCTGGAAGATTCTGAAGGCCTTCCTAGCCACTGGCAAAATGAATCGATCCCTTCCTGGTGCTGCTCCTGAATGAACATAGTGCTGTGCCACACAGATACACAGACTGACACACTGCCCGTATCCAGTTTTCTACCTCTTCTGTTATGTTAAGAGTTCTTCTGAGTTTCTTTCTCATATTAGGGTATCTGAGGCCCAACAATCCCCAACAGGGATACTTGGCAAATGTTTATTAAAGAATGAATAATTCTTCCAGTACAGTAAGAGAAGGGAAGATTATAACATGGTGAAGTTGTTACCATTTTATAAAATAAATAAATGAATGAATGACGATTTTCCTCCAAAATAAAGGACTGGGATGGAGGAAAATATGGTATAACTATGGTTATATATTTTTGCATAACAAATTAATCCAAAATTTGGTGGCTGAAAACAATAATTATTTCACTTATTTGATCACAGTTCTATAACTTAGGCAGGGCTCTGGGGGGATACCTCAGTGGCAGTACATGGTATCAGCTTGAGGTAATCAGCTGGAGCAGGTAGATCCTTCCAAGATGGCTTCCCTTACCTGGCTGGCAAGAAGTTGGTGCTGGCTGTCAGTGGGGAGCTCACCTTGGCCTATTTGAGGCCTGACTTGTCATCCACAAGACTCTTCCATTTAGCTTGGTTAGGCTTCTCAAGAAAGGCAGCCCCAGTGGGGTTCAACTTCTTGAGAGATAGGAGACTTCCTTCAGGGTTTAAAAGCAAAAGCAACCAGGTCACCTTCTCCTTCCTCTTCTTCTTCATGTCTTAAGCATCATGATATCTGTTTTTATTTGGACAGATTATGTTTTGTCATTGTTTCCCATATTTTTTATTGGTGCATTATAGTTGTACATAATGGTGGGTTTGTTGTTATATATTTGCACACTCACACAATATAACAAAGAGAATTTGGCAATACCATTCCCCTTTGCCTCCCTCCCACCTCCCCCAGTCCCTTTCCTCTGCTCTACTGAACTCCCTTTGATTTTCATATGAGGCCTCCAACCAATCTTTCTTTTACTATTTTCTCTCTAGTTTCCACATGTGAGAGAAAACATATGACCCTTGACTTTCTGAGTTTGGCTTATTTGGCTTAACATAATGTTCTCAAATTTCATACATCTTCCTGCAAATGACATACATTCATTATTCTTTATGGCTGAATAAAACTCCATTGTATATAAATACTACATTTTCTTTATCTATTCATTCACTGATGGAAACCCAAGCTGGTTGCATAGTTTCCAGATCTTCTTGAGGATTAGGCCCAGAACTGATAGAGCTTCTCCTCAACCACATTCTGTTCTATTGGCTACTCAGGTCACTGGGCCAGCCTCTCCAAGGAAGGGCCACATAAGTACACAAATACTGGAGGCTGGGTTAATTGGGGGCCATGAAGGTAACTGTCCAAGGATGCTTTCATATCAATGATTTCATATAAATTTTAAAAATGAAATCATTCAAATCTAAAACTCTCACTCTATCATCTGTTGAAGATGTGGTTGATGCTTCATATTTTATAAGATTTCTTGAAACAATGTTTTAGAAATTCATGTCCATACAGTAATTTAATTCCAGGTTTTACCTTATAGATCAAATTATGCTTACTCCTAAAATAAAATTTACAAATTAGTTGCTCTGATGTGTGTAATATCATAGTCCCAAAACCTTTTCTTTTTTATTGATTTTATTTTTTAAAATACATGACAGCAGAATGCATTACCATTCTTATTACACATTTAGAGCAGAATTTTTCATACTTCTGGTTGTGGATAAAGTATGTGCACACCAATTCATGTCTTCATACATGTACTTTGGATAATGGTGTCCATCACATTCCACCATCCTTGCTAACCCCCTGCCCCCTCTCTTTCCCTCCCACCCCTCTGCCCTATCTAGAGTTCGTGTATTCCTCCCATGCTCCCCCTCCCTACCCCACTATGAGTCAGTCACCTTATATCAGAGAAAACCTTTGGCATTTGTTTTTTTGGAATTGGCTAACTTCACTTAGCATTATCTTCTTCAACTCCATCCATGTACCTGCAAATGCCATGATTTTATTGCTGAGTAATATTCCATTGTGTATATATGCCACATTTTTTAAATCCATCCACTGAAGGGCATCTAGGTTGGTTTCACAGTTTAGCTATTGCGAATTGTGCTGCTATAAACATTGATGTGGCTGTGTCCCTATAGTATGCTACTTTTAATTCCTTTGGTTATAGTCCGAGGAGAGGGATAGCTGGGTCAAACGGTGGTTCCATTCCCAGTTTCCCAAGGATTCTCCATACTGCTTTCCATATTGGCTGCACCAATTTGCAGTCCCACCAGCAATGTATGAATATGCCTTTTTCCCCACACCCTTGCCAACATTTATTGTTTGTAAGCAAAAATAGCTTCCATTCTGACTGTAGTGAGATGAAATCTTAGGGTGGTTTTTATTTGCATTTCTCTAATTGCTAGAGATGCTGAACATTTTTTCATATATTTGTTGATTAATAGTATATCATCTTCTAAGAAGTGTCTGTTCAGTTTCTTGGCCCATTAACTGATTGGGTTCTTTGTTTGTTTGTTTGTTTGTTTTTGGTGTTGTTTTTTGAGTTCTTTATGTATCCTAGAGATTAATACTCTATCTGATGTGCATATGGTAAAAATTTGCTCCCATTCTGTAAGCTCTTTATTCACCACACTGATTGTTTCTTTTGCTGAGAAGAAGCTTTTTTGTTTGAATCCATCCCATTCATTGATTTTTTATTTTATTTCTTGTGCTATAAGGGTCTTATTTAGGAAATTAGGGCCTAATCTGACAAGATGAAAATTGGGGCCTACTTTTTCTTCTATTAGGCTCAGCGTCTCTGGTTTAATTCCTATGTCCTCGATTTACTTTGAGTTGAGTTTTGTGCATGGTGAAAAATAGGGGCTTAATTTCATTTTGCTGCATATGGATTTCCAGTTTACCCAGCATCATTTGTTGAAGAGGCTACCTTTTCTCCAATATAAGTTTTTTCACCTTTGTCTAGTATGAGATAACTGTATTTATGTGGGTTTATCTTAGTGTCCTCTTTGACATTTTTATACTGGATAAATTTTAGAAAACTTAGAATCCACTAGCATTCCTTATAGTAATGTTGTATTTAAAACAAAAAAAAAAAACCCTCAGGCTTTAAACTTATATGTATAAAAATGGAATCAAGTTCCTTGTGATTTCTTTCTTTTGTAGATGGTTGACTTGTCTATCTCAGGTACTTCAGAATTAGTCTTTTTCTTCCCTGTACTGTCTTTTAACAACATGTCCTGAAGACCTGATTACTGACTTTTTAATCAGATCAACAGGGGCTTTTTCATCTGTTCTGACAAAGCACAGAATAGACATTCACAAGGAGTTATCTGTTCACAATAAATCTTTCCACTCTGAGCACTATTGTATAGTGATTGTGAATTTGAGTTTGATTTAGACTTGGAATTTTAATGCTTGAGCACCCTTTTCTAGGGATGTAATCTTGCACAAGTGACTTAACCTCTCCTTACCTCTCAGTCTGCCTATCTGTATGGGTTAGTCAGCTTTTTATTGCTGTGACAAAATACCTCAGAGGGGAAAAATACTTAAAGGAACGATTCATTTTGGTTCATGGTTTAAAAGGTTTGAGTCCAGATCAGGTGGCTCCATTGCCAAGGTCCTGTTGTAAGACAGAGTATTATGGTGGAAGGGTATGGCAGACCAAAGCTGCTCAACTCATGGTGGCTTGGAAGCAGAGAGAGAACAAGAACAAGGAAGGGGCATGAGACAAGATACATACCCTCCTAGGGCACCTCACCCCCGACTCCATGACATACTTCTTCCAGTAGACCTCACTGCCTATAATTTCCACCACCTCTGGATAATGCCATCAAATATGAATCCCTGGGGGGCGGGGGGGGGGGGCTGGGGTTGTGGCTCAGTGGTAAAGCTCTTGCCTAGCATATGTGAAGCACTGGATTTGATTCTCAGCATCACGTATAAATAAATAAATAAAGATCCATCAACAACCAATAAACTATTTAAAAAATAACAGAAACCCAAATATGAATCCCTCAGTGGATTAATCCATTAATGAAGTCAGAGCCTTCATGATCCTACCATTTTTCCACCTTTGAATTCCCACCTCTGAACATTGCTGCATTGAGGAACAAATCTTCAACACTGAGTCTTATGGGAAACTTCATATTCCAAACCATAACAATGTACAATGGGAATAATAAGCACCTCCCAGGATTGCCATGAGGATTAAATGAGACAAAGCACTCAATAGTGACAATAGCTACAGAGTGAGCATTTAGAAAGTGTATTGGATTGTTATTACTATTATTTTTTTAAAAAAATATGCATACTCTTCCATTTATTCAAAAACAGGTTACTAAATGACACATCATTCCAAAATTTTGGTTTCTCCCTTCTGTTCACTTGGGTCTGCCTTTTAGCATTTTAAATATCACTTTAGTATTTGATTAAGGTTGTTGGTTTTGAGGATGGGAGAGGAGGGATTTGGGTTGACTCCTAAGGCTCAGTGGTGGTTACACCGCTGCACCAAATTGGGAACAATTGAAGTCACTCAGAGAAGTACTGCCAGCTTAGTCATAAATGAGGCCCACTGTAAAACTTTTGAAGAATACCATACAATAGTAGTAACTCAGGGTTTCGGCTGAAAAAATCAGTGACAAAAAATTAGTATAAATTAAACAAAATGTTTAAATGAGAAATATTTCATTGACCATAATAGCATATACTTAATTTTCATGATTGTGACATACACTTTTTCAAGCTGTAAACAAGCTTAGTGTTCCTATTTCATTTGCAACAAAACTCTGGACCCTTCTGAGTGTCTGTCACTCATTATAGACCATAAATTTAACGTAAGAAAATACTTTCTAATACCGAGTCAAGCTGTTTCTGTGCTGCAATAATAACAATGTTTTATAATCAGCATTGCTGGTACACACTGGACCAACAATTTAAATAGAAGTATTTGTGCCATGTAATGATAGCTGGCAATGATCTGTGGTTTGGGGTAACCAGGACAGATAATTTTTGAATAATTGACTACATTGACCCAAATGTACTCCCAATCAGAAAGAAGCATCCTTGTCATTACACATTTGCCATAAATGATCCATGCTGTATGCTGCTTATTATATTATTTATTCTGATGCTCACAAAGTATGTTCTATAAAACACTATTAGTGTTCCTATTTCATTTGCAACCATAAAGACAGGTATTTTAAGACCACAAAGAAGATCCTCCTTGTCAAATAGGTACGGGCAGCTCATGTAGACTATTTTCTTCTTATAAATGCATAATTTACTTTTACATATAATGTCCTAGGAAGTCTTGCAATAAAATAAAAATTTCATTAATAAAAGGTAATTTAATCATTTACTTAAAAAATAAAGAGTCATTACCATTAGACTTTTACCCAGGGTTGTTCCATAGAACATACTTTGAGAATTGCTGCTTGACTAGTTTATCTTCCCTCTTTCTGTTTATTGTTAAATTTATTATTTGTGTAATTCAAAAAATGATTTTGTCTTCTTTCCTTCCATCCAATTTTTCTTCCCTCTTCATTTACCCTTTCCAATCCAAGTTAGTTGTCACATTTAGCAAATAAAAATACAAAACACTATTGATATTTATAGAAATATTTTTACAGAAATATATACCAAATATTGCATGGAATATTTGAATATAATTAACTGCCCTCTATTTTATTTGGCACTGCCCCAAATCAATTGGCCATCTATAAGTAATTAATGAAACTGTCAGCTTGATTTAGTAATAAATACAAGGGAAGAAGTAATTCAATGCTTACTGAATAAATTTAAAATGTTTCAATAATAAAAGTGTGAAACACATTTTGAGGCCACTCTGTCATCTGTATTTTTTAAAGACTTTTTTTTTTTTTAGTTGTAGATGGGCACAGTCCTTTTATTTATTTATGTGGTGCTGAGGATCAAACCCAATGTCTAACGCAAGCACTCTACCTCTAAGCCCCAACCCCAGCCCTGTCTTCTCTATTTTTAAATATGATTTAAAAATGAATAGTGTAGCCAGGTGTGGTGATGCATGCCCATAATCCCAACTATTTAAGAGACTGAGGCAAGATCATCCCAAGTTGGAGGCCAACCTGGGCTACTTAGTGAGACTGTCTCAAAATAAAAAATGCAAAGATGAGATGTAGCTCAGTGCAGATCACCTCTGAATTCAATCCCCACAACCTCAAAAAAAAAAAAAAAAAGTGTATTCACTCTGGAAGTCTAGTATGCCATTAAACTATACTCTGGTCTGAGCACGTTTATTTCACAGATGAGGAAACTAGGCCTTGAGAAAAGTGATATGAGTTGGCCAAGAAAATGCTCCCACAAGGAACTGGTAACAGCCAGGCCACTGTCTCATTATCTGACTCTCAGGCCAATGGCAAGACACACCCCCATGCTATCTCTGTTGTTCACTGTTAGGTAGGGCCAAAAGAATACCAAGTCAAAAAAAGTGTGATGGATATAGTTAGCATAGTTTACCACTTTGGTTAAATCAAAATGAAGTGGAATACATTAAATTTAATGAAATACAATAAATAAAATTAAGGCTCAAATTATACTGGCTACAACCTAATGTTCCCTTTAACAAGGCACTTAGCCAGGTGCTGTGGCGCATGCCTGCAGTCCCAGCCGCTTGGGAGGGTGAGATGGGAAGATCGCAAGCTTTAGCAATAGCAAGGTGCTAAGCAACTCAGTGAGACCCTGTCCCTAAATAAAATACAAAATATGGCTGGGATTATGGCACAGCCTCCAAGTGCCCTTGAGTTCAATCCCTAATACAAAAAAAAAAAAAAAAAAAACAGAAAACAAGCCACTTCATAGTCCACCAGGATCTCAGTCTCTCATTGACATGTAGTAGTATATAAGAGTAAACAGTTAAAGAGAATTCCAGCATGTTTTTCATAAACCTGTGTTTCTCTAAACAATTATCCAAGAGCTGGGGATATAGCTCAGTTGGTAGAGTGCTTGCCTCACATGCACAAGGCCCTGGGTTCAATCCCCAGCACCACAAAAACAAACAAAAAAACAATTATCCAGGATAACCGCCATCATAATGGTTCATGACAAGAAATATGAAGCCCAGAATTGTACACAGTACAAACAATAATACTTCAAGGAGTAATAGTTGTGATAGATTCCTTTCTAAGGGAGCAGAACTCTATAGTCACAGTACATGATATATCACCTTTCCATTAAAGAGTGATATGATTTGAGTTAAAGTATTGAAAACCGCTAAGAAAAGAATCAGTTTGGTACTTCTTGTTTCCGATTAGTGCCTCATTTGGTATCCATCTCACACAAACACTACTGTCCCCTCAGGTGGCATGTGACTTAAAGAATCAAGGTATTCAACAAGGATATTTTATTGAACAATAATTAAGAAGAAAGAAGCACCATTTTCAAGCTAATGGGGTTATATGTCTAGATTATTCCCCCAATCAACAGATATGAATATTAAAAGAGCAAGAAATATTCTTTACTACAATAATTAAGAATAAGTGCTATCCTTACTGGAAGACTATGTCCCTACCTTACCCATGTTGCCCACATTTTAAAATCAGATTTCATAGCAACTCCATCTGGTACAACAGGCTGTTTTTTCTGCCTGCCTTTCCCCTCTTATCAACATGACATTGCTGGCACAAGGTGACGTTATTGAAGTATCCTGTCTGTTTCATTAGGAAGTGGAACAATAATCCCTTAAGGAAATAGCAAGGAATAAACTAAAGGCTGTTGTATATTTTCCCAGAAATCATGAGTTTTCTTTGAATTGGTAGTAGACACCCCATCCACAGGTGTTGGCCACTTGTCAAAGACCATGAGATCCTCATGAATATCAGTTCCCTTCAACTCTACTCAACCTCTAACCTACCTGAGGTTTTTAAAATATAAAATATTAAGAGGTATTTGACCTGTAGCAAGAGACTTGGACTTTCTGACTCTTGGCTTCCTCATCTACAAGATGTGGATGGTTGTACTTCCTCTGTAAAGTTAAAGGAGTTAATAAATGTAAAAGCATTCAACACCATGCCCAACACATAGTCGGTGCTTACTAAACGTTAGCTTGTTTTGTAACTGATTAAGAATTAGTCAGGTAGTGATCTTGGTGTTTAACCTTTATGAAACAATTTCTTAATCTCAAAGTACTGTTTTTATGGGTAATCAATTTTGGCAGTAATTACAATAGAACAAATGAAGCCAAACTTCCTTTACAATCACAGCTTTGTCCAAAGTTATGTAGATGGCCTATATAAATGAGTGATTAAAGGAAATTATAACTAAGAAGTCCTGTAAATGTTTTATCATTTGCCATTATACATTGAGTATCATTTGTCCAAAATTCTTGGAATCAGAATTGTCTGTTTCAGATTTTGGATTTGGGGAATCTCTGTAAATATGTAATGCACTATCTTGGGGATGGATCTAAGTCTAAATGCATAAACTCATTTATGTTTCATATACATTATACATGTACATGAAGGCAAATTTATATAATATTTTTAATAATTTTGTGCATGGAACAAGGTTTCCTGGTGTGGAATTTTCTACTTGTCTCATCATGTGGGTGCTCAAAATTTTTCAGAATTTAGAGTAATTCAGATTTTCTTATTAGGAATACTCAACCTATATTAAAAACTTTTTACTATGGGCTTTACTGCCCATAATGCTATCCATTATGCAGTTTATGGAGATCCAGTGACACTCCATGCCTCTCACCAAAACTTCAGGTTTCTCTAAGATTGATATTGTGATGGGAAGTGAGACTTTTTCCCTGATCCAAGAGTCACTGGTTCATGTTTACAAGTTAATGGATTGTTCACCTTCATGACTGATCCTGAAGTGCTTAACTGCTTATGTCATACAGTTAACTGCTTGTCCATATAGGGGAGTTTAACCAAGAGGTAAATTTAGGTCATGTGAAATATTAAACAAATATTTACTCTGAAACTGTGTTCATGGAGATGTCTGTTCTTGAGTCCTGGACAAGAAGTCAGGTTCTCTGCACATTTAGATTAGGAATGATTATAAAAGGAGTAATGGTGCCAATTAAAGAAAAGCTTCATCATGTAGCTTTATTCTAGAGACTGTTAGGTCTCCTTCCAGAGCAGAAATGTTTCTAAAAGCCTATATTCCTTTTAAAGGAATCTATATACAAGTTAGTATACTAGATACTAAATTATTTAAGGATATGAACTTCCACAAGGTCATAAGGGCAAGCTTAGAATTCTGGGTTAGTCGATATTTCTGGTTCCCCCTCTGCTAACAGCAAAACGCTTCACCCTCTGGAGAAATGTCTTTTTCCCATTTTTCACATTGAGGATAATATTTCTCAAGGTTGTCATGAAGATTAATTGACATGTATTTAAGATGCTTGGTAAGCAGGAAAATGTGATAATAATATTCTGAAATGAGGTATGTGTGCACATTTATAGTCCACATACTCTTCTAGTTTCTGAATACAATGTAGCTCACTTTTATAGCTCAGGAAAACACAGCAGTTGCAAGTCAATAACAGAGCAAAATACTCAAAACTTTCTACCTCACAGAATTTGTTGGAGATACACATACACAAAAACATACACAAACACACACACACACACACACACACACACACGCAGTGGTTTCAGGTAGTATTGGGTAGGATAAATTGTGGGAATGATATAGTTCCTCTACAATGAATGTTTGGTACTCCCAAATCAAATGATTCCCTGTGCTGCACAGAACTTTTAAATAGCCTCTTATTGGGCCCATTTATACATTGACCCAGTATTTACAGAACTTCACACTTTTATGAGACATTTTTGTTTCACTTAATCCTCAATAATTTTAGAAAGTTATTATTCCTGCCCCCCTTTCACATATGGAACATTGTGGTATGGAAGGTTAAGAAACTAGAGTATAACAACATAGCTAATTAGTGGATCACCAAAATAAAATTGTTTTATTTATCTTTCTACTACATTCTGATTCTTCTAATGTTATGTTTAGGGTTTTTGGCTTTTTGGGTTTGGCAGGGGAAGGTTTGTTTTGTTTTGTATTTTTAGCTGTTTAGTAAAGAGAAACAGGTATTATATAAATGGTATTATATAAAATGGTGATGACACAGAAGTATAATTTACTTTTAATTAGGTAAAGTTGAAGTATAGCATTAACACCTTTTGAAATATTAAGAATATCTATTAATATTGGTTTATTCCTAAAATAAATGTCCCTTTCAAATGAAGATTTTTTTTCTAGTACATAATCATATTTTTACCTTTAAAAAGCCAAAGCTACACATTGGATGTTAGACTGTTATGTTTTTCTCCTTTCTAGAATTGTGGATGTACATATTTTACAATCTGTAATGCCATACCTGAACAAAGCCAGATAGATGACCATAATGGCTGTCTGCTACCTCCTCTTGTGCATGCTGAGCTAGACCAGTGGAACACCATCTTGGTAGGAGAGGTTTTGATAGGAAGAAGAATGTAGCTAGAATTACAGAGCTTGCAAAATCATAGTTTTACCAAACTCATCCTATCCCAAAAGAAAACCTAATGACTGGAACCATACAGAAAGAACTTTATGCCAACCTACAAAAATAATTTAACATGCTATACAAAAATACTTTTTTCATCTATTTTCAACACATAGCTTTCATTCATTGGTGCTCAGTAAAATAGGAACTACAATGTAAAAAATATCTTGTCTTCATAGAGCAATAAAAAGCACATAGCCTCTAATGCTGTAGCTGAACATTCATATATACTTTTTCCCCCCCAAAAAAATGATGCTTTAAAATAAAAAAGAAGCATATCATAAAAACTTTTAAAACCAATAGCAATATACATTGGACTACAAATCCAAGATGAGGAATCAATTTCCACTTGCAGATTTTAGGCAAAGGACATGGCCTTCAGTTGATTGCCACACCCAAAAGCTGATTTCCCCTAGAACAGCAGGCAGAAAATTGGAGCTGCAGAGATCTCCAGAACTGGTTTGTGTGACGTCTCAGTAGTCAAAACCACACACACATGGGCCACTCAGACAGAGGTGTTCTCACTTTTATGCAAGTGAAAGATCTGTGAAGCAACAGCTGCATGCAAAGCCTTCCTGGGGTATTTGGGACAGAAAAGGTCAGTGAGGGTCGGTCAACAATGTGAATGCTGGGGAAATGGCCCCAAAAGGGATGTTGGGCAGCACCTTGCCCCAGCTAGTCTGGCTAGAAAAACCCTGGAGAAGCATTTACTTTGAGAGGATAACTAGAGTGATTGTGTACAAGAAGGTGTTTCAGGGCAACAGGGAGCTCAGGAGCTCATTTTCTTTTTGACCCATCAATACTTAAGAGCCCCAGAACAGTATCACTCTTTCTTGTCCCTCATCATTAACCAGAGCCCAGCCCAGCCTACTGGGACCTTGATGTTTTCCATGAACCCTATTGCAAAAAATTTGTACTAAGCTACAGAATAAGTCCACGACTTGAACTTTGTATTGTGCTCTGGAGTCCAAGAAAATTTTCTTTAAAAGCTAGAATGTCCATAAATTTTAGCAGCAGTATGTTGAATGTGTAACCACCCACTTCATTTTTAGCCACAAAGTTGTTGGCTGTTAACTCCAGAAATCGCTCCAACAGTTGTTTTTCAACAGATCGTTTTTTTACCAAACATATCCATGCTTAGAATGCTCCTGTAGGTGAGTTTATTCCCTTCCATGTCTTTAAACCCCTGTGAATACTTGTTCATGAAGTTTCTTGTAATATCTGGAAATTGTCACCTAGGATAATTTCCTCCAAAAAGCCATTAGCAGCATTAATTTAGGTATTCCAGGCAGAGAGATAGCCGGCTGGAAGTTGCCCCCTAGGTTAGGCGAGTGCATGTTTTGCAGGAGGTAGCATATGCACATGCGCCTGAGACCAGGTCTTTGCTCTACGTGGCTGGGGTCTCAGTATCAGTGTCCGTTATAGAAGGCTGAAATGAAAACTTACACAATAAACCTGAAGACTTTCTCCTATAATTTTATGTAAGTACTTACCATACTTAATAATATTCTTCATAAAACTTCTGGCAGTAAAAATGTTGAACAATAATAATTGAATAGAAAATAAAGTTACATTGTAATGCAGTATTTAATTTACAATTTGAAAATTGTAACCCCAGAATATATACCCCCCAAAATTCTAAAAACTCAACAGTAAAAATACAAACAATCCAGCTGTGAAATAGGCAAAAGATATGAACACTTATTTCAGCAAAGAGGAGATAACAATGGCAAATAAACCCATAAAAAGATGTTCAACATGATAGCTGTTAGGGCAGTGAAAATTAAAATGACAATAGCTTGTCCATACAACTATCAGAACCAAAAATTTGTTTTTAAAAAAAGTGATAATATCAAATACTGGTGAGGATTTGTAGATCTCTCATACATTGCTTGTGGAAATGTAAGGTGGTAAAGTTGTGCTTTAACAGTCATACACTACATATATATAGTATATGAAACATGTAGTATATGACTCAGCAGTTGAATTCTTGAGCATTCATCCCAAAGAAAAAAACTTATGTTCACATGAAAACACACAATGTTTGCTTCAGTGTTTTTCATAATAGCAAAATATTGGAAAGTACTCAAATGTCTTCCTTTAGATCAATAAACTGCTATATCCATAAAAAAGAAATTTATTCAGCAATAAAAAGGAATGAATTATTGATAGATGCAACACCTTGGATGAACCTCAAGGGTAGTATGCTTAGTAAAAATAAATAAATAAATAAATCTCAAAACATTACTTACTATATGTCCCTATTAATATGTGTCAATTATAAACCTCTGGAAATGAAGAATAGATTAATGGATGGGGGAGGCAAAACAAGGGGGTATCATGAGGGAGTTCTTTTGTGTTTACAGAACATATATGTAGATTTGGGATACTTTTTCACCTAAAGACTTATAAAAGTCACTCAAAAGTTTTAAAATCACTTTTGTGTAATATAAACATGAAAATCTTTAAAGACAAAATGTTTGCTTAATCCACCTGGGTACCAATGTTTATGTTTAAAGCAAATGTTATGATTTTATTAGCAAGAAACAATTTTAGTATACAATGATGTATTTTTTTCTACTGATAAAAGATGAGAGATAATGTTCATGGCAGTGATTCTAGGAATTATTTGCTCTTGTTCCTTTTCTTTCCTGTTGGCAAAATGCAGTCTTTACAATTTGCTGCATTTTCTCTGTTTTCAGAATTGGGGGTTTAATGTATAAGGTTTAGGGGCTACATAGCACCATGAGACAACGTCTTCTTTAGCTCTCAGCCCTTGCTTGGAAGGAATTCCAGAACAATGACTTTTCCTCATATCTGAATTGCTGTTGATTCGAGTTTATTTTCCTAAAAGCTCTTCCAATGAGTTTCCCTTAGATTTAGGTGCAATTCCAAAATGACTACTTGATCTTTATACCCTTCAGGAGGATTGTCTTTGGGAAGCCTGAGGGCTTTAGTGGCCCCTGGGAGGAAAAGGCAATGGCCTGCCAACTAGTGTCCTTGTGTAGGTGTCTTTCTGCTCTCAGCACCTGCCTGCTACTTAAGAGAGACATGCAACTTAACTCTTTAAATTGTAACTGAGGGAATGGAAGACACTGAGGAAAGGCAAGATATTAAAAAGCAGGTTAGAGATAAAATAAGACTTTGGCACAGAATGACCCAGATGCAAATACAGCTGTCAAAACTTTAGGAAATAAATTTTTCTGAACCTAAGTTACCTTATCTTTAAAATGGTTATGATAATAATAGCATCTGCTTCCTCAGTTGTTGTGCCCATTAAATGACAAAAATAGGTTTTATGCCACATAGTCCTGTGCTGGCCACATGTGAGGGTTGTAACACATGTTGATTCTCATTTCATTTGAGTTACTATCTTAGCCCCTAGGGCATTTTGAAAAGAAATAGCTTGCAATGAAGAGGAGTGATTGCTAGGAGTGAACAGGGTTAATTAACTTTTCCCAGGAAATGTGTTCCTGAAAGGAATATATATTGATTAAGCCTTTCAAAATGGAGTCATTTTAAAATAGACTAAAGGAAGTCAGTTTGTGTCAAGTGAGTGATGGGACCCTTGTGTGTGTTGAAGTTCTTGAGACACCCCTACTTGACTTTTCACTGCCCTGTCTTCATGGTGTCAAGAATTTAGAGTCTTGATAACTCTGTTTCCAACAATAGTGCAGTGAGTATGGTTCAAACAGAGCAGGTTACCCGTGATACCTTTCCTTGTAAAACATTTTCTCCATGCCCATAGTGTTTATCTCTAAGAAGAGAATATATGTATAAACTAATGGAGGGAGAGTAGAAATGTTTAATGACCCGAAATTCATCAGGAATTCTAGGTGGAGAAAGTAATCCACCTGGGAAACTGAAGATGTTTTCCTGGAAAAGGCTGAGGGATGGAAAAGTTTCTTTTGAAATGCTTTCATGTTTGGGGGGGGGATGGGGGGGCATGGGATGGAACAAATAAATGGCGCTTAAAATAAAATATGGCTCCTTTTCCCCCCTGCCTTTCCATATAGGGAACACATTTCTTGTTAAGACCAAGGATACATTGGTGATGTTTGTGTCCCAAGCCCTTGGTACTCAGCATCAATAAAGTTTATTAAATTATTATATCCTTTAAGATAGCTGAACACAGTGGTCCTTTAATCGCCCAGTGGTCTGTTCAGGGGTTGTGAGTGAGGGGGTTTAAGGCATATGAATTTTAGCAGGATGACTAAAAGTTCCCGAGGTCAGGGAATAGGTTGGCTGTATATACTGTCACCTCCTTAGAGCTTAGCAGGGTACCTAACATCCTGTAGGTACTCTATAAGCATTTACTATGTAAATGCATGGTGCGGGGTGGGAGGACAGTCTATCTGGAAGAGTGTTAAAAGAGTTTTTGCGTGGAGGGTAAGGCTTGTTTTGGGGGCTTCCAAGAATTCTGACACTACCTGAGAGACCAGAAGTCAATTTCACCTCTTCACTCAGCCATTTGCAAGCGATTGTAAATCTCCTCTTTACTTGGGTCCGGGGTAGAGGTGTGTCGCTACGCCCCGCTGTGTGGACACCTCCAGCCAAGTTGCAAAGAGAAGGTGGTAGAGAGGCAAGAGCCAGCCAGCACGTGCAGCCGCCCAGGGGAGGAGGAGGCTGGGCTATCTCAGCCCTTAGTCAGCAGCTGGGCTCGGTTTTGAAACAAAAGCCAATGTCCTCCCTCGGAGTCCGCGGCCGGTCAGCTCCTAGGGGAAGAAAGCCATGCTACCCAGCCGGTTAGTGGCCCAACTTACTTTTCCAGAGCCTGGGACAAAGGGCCAACAGATGTGCGGGAATGGGTGGGGTTTTGGGAATGGGGGACGTGGGCATAGATCTTTCAGACCCTCCCCTCGCGGCCTCTCGTTAGAAGGGCCGGGGTCTCTTCGGCTCTGCGCATGTTTGCCCCGGGTAGTCCGCTTCCGAGCCGAGGCCGCTCGGGTCTGCGCAAAGCCGAGGCACCTTTGCCACTCGCGCACCAGAGCTCAGACACACCAGGCCCTGGTTTCATGAATGAAATCCAATCGTGTGGATATAAATAGTCTCGAAGGCTGCTAACGTCACAGTGCGAGCTGCGGCCGCCACCGCGTCGGAGCTAGGTGCCGGGCTCTCGGTTCCGCCCGGCTGCACCGCCTGGGAGCGGGGTGGGGACAGGAGAAGGGGAGGGCTAACGGTGGAAAGGGGCGAGCCCCTCTCGCCCCGGACCGGGAAGAGCGGCAGCGGCTGGGCGAGCCGGCGAGGCGAGGCAGGCGAGACAAGACAGTGCCATGCTGCCTTTGTGCAAAGTTGGGCGGCGGGCGGCGCGCCGCGCGCAGGGGCCGCGCACACCCGCGACCGCGCGCAGCCGTGGCTGCTGCTGAGTGGCGGGGCCCCCCGCTTCCCCCCTGGCCCTTGAAGGCGGAGAGTGCTCGCGTCTCGCTCGGCTTCAGGGTAGGTTCTGTGTCGTGAGTGCGCTACGGTATGAAACTTCTCCGAACAGCAGCCGCGGAGCCCCCACCACCCTGGCTCCCGCGGGTGGCAGGTGGGGGCTCCTGGGGCCGTGCCAAGCGGCCAGCAGCACCCCGAGAGTGAGTTGTGGGACAAAACTGCTGTAGGGGCCGCCCTCGCCTCTCTGTGAGGCCGGGTACCTTCCCATCAGAGGCAAGCAGAAGAGATTTCTAGGAGTGCCCGCCCAGCCGCGCCCCTAACTTGGAGCTGAGAAAATGTACAACGGCACCCTTAGCAGACTGGCTGCGCCGGGAGGGGGTGGTGCCGCGCCTACAAGAAAGCTCTTTTTCTTCGAAGGACAGTGGTGGGGAACGGGAGGACCTAGAAAGGCTGATACGCTGGCCCTTTTGGCACTTGCACCCCTTGAGAGTTGACTGGAGCCCACATTTGGCGCTCCGTCCCTTCCACCCCAAACCCCGTGTCTATGGAGTCTGTTTTGAGTTGCTGTGACAACGGTAGGTGCTGCCATGAGGGGCTTGCACACACCTTACCTTGAATCTGTGTGCTCAGCTTTCGGGGAAAATACTCCCGGGGGAGAGAAGAGAAAACAATCTCCTCCCCCAAAAAGAAATGGAAGGAAAGCACAAGTGTGTAAAAATATATCATTAGATCCTACAGTTAGCTGTGTCGTTTCCATCCCCAGCAGTATCAAACATCTCAACTGAGGAGCAATGTCAATATTTAGACTTGGACAAGCCAGAAAGTTAGAAGAGAGCGCCAAGCGCAGGGTTTTGACTTGGCTTTGCACGTCAGCACACAAGCTGTGCCTCTGGAGCTGACTGTACACATTTGCTGGGGGAAAAATGCATGAAAGTTGATATATACACAGAAGCATCAAGATCTCGGAAACTCTAGGAAGTTAAGAAAAGTTTCCCTCACTTTGAACTCCTCCAACCTATGCTGTTCTGGGAGCCCTGTTGAACTTTAGCCAGATGCTCAGCTTGAGGTTTCATTGGTTTGGGGCCACCCCACCCCGAACTGGGGCTGTGCTGCATATTCTACAGGAAACATTCTAAACTGCAAAAGTAATACTAAGTTATTAGTGATTTTCTTCTTTGTATGAGTCCTGTCATTATCATCAGATAGTAAAAAGTCAATAGGCCGTTAAACTGGTTTACAAACTCTATTTAGAAATTTGCATTTCCTTTCCAATAAGCTTTTAGATGCTTAGAGAGCCAGTGGATACTAGAAAATAAACACAAGCTCTTTGCAGCATAAATAACATCTGCAAACTTGCTCCACAGGTAGAGTGGGCAGTAAATTGTTATATTAAACTAGGTTTCCTGGGAGATTCCTGGATCATATGTGGTCATATTAGTTCAACCAGTCAATCTCATTATGGAAGGCTTTGAAAAGTTATTGGGAAGCAATAAAATCATGGTCAATATTCTTCTAAACTTGCTTATTACTGTTAGTTGCCCAGCTTCTGAAGGTAGTATAAATATTAAGTACACCTGGCAGTGTGTGATCACAGAGATAGGAATAGAAACATACATAACAGATTGATGTTATTGAAATAATAATGCAATTTATTAATTATACAAATATAATAAGAAAAAACAGAATTGCTTTTGTTGGCATTTTGTGTGCTCAGTTATGCATATCACAAATTCAGTGATTATTCTTTTTATTCTGACATTCTGGACTTTAGTTGTGATTATGTTGTCTAAAAATTCTATTTTGGAGGAATAGCATGCCCACTTCTATAACTTGTGTATTGTAAACTGCCTATAAAGTTTTCATTGTTCCCATCCATGAGTTTGTGGCCAAATGCTTTTTTTTTCTTTAATCATTCCAAAATGCTCAGAAATGTATTTTCACAAATGCTACAAAATGTTACCCTAGCTATTTCAAGATATATTTGACCCACAGAAATGCCACTTCTACACTGGCACTTAGCAGAAGTAAAGTGGATTCTACCCTTTCTTGGGGAGAAGGGCAAACAACTGTGTTCCTGACAGTAAGATTTATAAAAATATTTCTCTCTTTTGTGCAGGTAAGTCCAGCTGAGAGCAGGGTGTTCTCTTCTTCACTTCCAGCAAGCCAGGTCAGTGTCTTTGTGCAAACCCATGACCACAGATAGACTGATGACATCCTGTGTCTTAATTCTGAACATGCATTTTAGAACAGGTTTCTTAGTCATTTGTCTTAAAAGGATTTGTTTTTGTCATTTTGTGTGCGCAGTTATGCATATCACAAGCTCAGTGATTATTCTCTTTATTCTATGAGTAAACTGGTATTAAAACAAGCCTTGAATCAGTTTGTCTTTTGTAAAACTTTTTTTTTTTCCACTTTGGAGATTCTGTCTGGTGCCAGACAGTTGAGACTAGGGGGATCTGGAGACTCAATAATTGAGGTTTACATCTGTCTTGATCTTAGCACTCTGGACCTGTAAAGAACTTGAAACAATAATAATTGATATTTATTTAGCATGAACTTAGACAGTGTGCTCCATTCTGTACATTTATGTTTTCATTCTGCCTTAAAAAAAAAAAAAATTCCCATGAAGTGAAACTACTCTCTTGACCCCAGGCTATAAGGAAGGAGTTGGAAGTTCTATAGTTCTACATTTAATCCCTATAGTAAATAGCACAAATAGGATTTTTCTTGAAGTTCTGTCTTAATCCAAGACATAAACTACTTCTTCAAAAATTCTTCTCTACCAGGGAAATTTTAGGCAAAGAAATATTAAGTGATTTGTCTAGGACAACTTAATAATTGCAGTTTATATAATAACACTCAATAGCCCAGCCACTGCAAAAGAATAAATTCCACTCTTTTAGGTAAAACAGTGAAAATAATATAAGTATTTATGTATACTTTCTAGCATAACTCTGTCAAAAATGAGAAGATTTTTATCATGAGATCTCTGGCTTCAAGAATTTTATAAACAGATTTAAAAAGCAAAATACTAAACATTCATATATGAAAAAATAGAGAATAAATCAAGATAGAGCAAGTCAGAAGGCCAAATTGGGAGCCAGTGGTATATTTACAAAAAGTTCATCATTTTCCACTCTGTGGGATTACTTTGCAATTCCATGTATGTATGAAGAAACTTTCCAAGCACATGTTTTGTCTGAATAGATGATAAATGAGTGAAAGTTTGGGAAAAGAGAATGTAGAAATTTCAACCCGATGGGGAGAGATTATGCAGTTGTCCAGAGCCATTAAGTTAAAATATCTCAATGACATTGTTTCAAGAGCTTCATAACAAAATCATGGACTGATTGACTCTGCACAGCATCTTTGAAAAAACACTATAATTTGGTATGATGTTTACAAGTGCTATATTCCTTCTGGAGCCTCAGTTTGTCTGAAAGGTGCTACAGAAATAGATTTGGACACATAATACCAAAGTCCTGGAAATGGGCAACATCTGAAGTTTAAGCAGGATGTTTTTAGTTTGTGTCTGAATTAACAACCCTCTCTTACCCCCTTTTCCCTCCCCTTCCTTTTTTTGAGGGGTAGGTAGAATAATTTGTAACAGTTGTTAATCCTTCTTAGGGAGTTTTCTATAAAGGAGTAATAAAAAATGAAATAGGAAACAACTTACTAAAGAAAACCTTTAGATAATTATCTTTTTAATGTCCACATACCCCCAACTCAAGCTAAAAGCTCTAAAAGTGTAATTAGTCAAGAGGCATTTTTAAGCATTTAAGGGGTTGTTGAACATGTCCTCTATAGGAGCTTTGTCCTGTAAAAGTTGCTCATCATGGATTGTTAGAAAATAAATCATATTCCAAAAGAGCGCTATTATTATCAGGAAGATCCCTTTACAGGCCAACACCTGTCAACCAATATATGGTTAGTTTTGATAGTGGTGTGTCATAAAAACATCAATATAACAACTCTAACCCCATAATTTATTTAAAGCAATAAAATTATACTGCCAATTACATAATGTTAGAGCCAAAAGAAATTTGGAGATTAGCATGGTATCTCTAATAATTATCACTTAATTAGTAATCAATCACTTGTTTCCTTTTTTGAACTTCAGAAGGCTTTGGTTAATAGGCATCACTTGCCTCTTTTAAAATGTCTAGAAACATTTGAACTCTTGCTGGCTTGAGTTGGTGAATCTACTTGTAGAAAACAGAGAAAATTTTCAAAACTTTCTTTTGGTCTATCTTTTAGAAAACAAGCAGTATAGTCTCATGATAGGAAGCACTCCCCTTTGGCTTCCCATAATTGGGTCCTTGGATTCATCTTCTTCTCCACCCAGGCTTTCTAACAGTCTTACAATGTTGAAACATATCTTGGAAAGGGATGGAATAAGAAGTCACAAAAACTGGAGATTAGCATGGTATCTCTAAAAAAACTGGAGAGGGAAAAGGGCAGGAGGTAGGAGAGTATGTTAGTGATGGGGCAGGGGAGAGGAAAAGGAAAAGCATTGAGGGGGATAGAGGCAAAAGGCAGTCCCTCAAAGTGATGGGTTGTTTACAGATAGATTATTTATTTGCATTTTATTTGTTTATTTATTTATTTGTTTATTTTCATTTATAGACAAAGTAAAGCCACCCTTTCCTCTTCCTGGTACCTTTTGTTCCTTATGCCCAGAGGGCAGAAATTAGAAAATGGGAAAATAAAGATCTTAACAACCTCCTTCTAGGTTTTCTGGATGTTGAGGACTTTTCCTGTCTTCAAATACTCCCTCCAGCTGTGCCACCAAATATGTCCACTTGTCTCTCTTCCAGTTTTATTCACTAAAGGGTGAATTAGCATGTTTGACAAAGAAAGTAAGCAATGCCAGTAGGTCTAGAAAAGAGCAATTATATTTCTCCACGCTGCACCTGAGTTTATTTATTGCACAGACACAGGTTAATGGCAAGTTCCCAGTGTTAATGAGGTTATGATCTCAGGCTCCATCCCTCTATGGAGAAGTTTCCTTTGAACTGTTATCCAACCATAGGCCAAACCCTTAATGACCCCTGCAATAAATACAACCAGCACTTCTTATGCTCCTGCTGGAGACGAGACACTTCACTACATGACAGCTAATATTCGTTATCAATTCCAGTTCTATGGAAGCACAGAATGGAACTCAGAGATGTTAAGTTAAAGAGCTAATACAAAGCAGAGCTTTAAAAAAAGAAACACTTTAAACCATTTCATTCCAGATTACTCTTTCAGATGGCAAGAGTAATAGAAGTTAGATAATTATTCTTTAGGTTTTTATACCCTGAATTACCTCACAGTCTTGCCTGTATAAGTCTGCCAACTCTTCAATTCATTTCTAATATATTTTGATGCAAGTCACAGTTGTAAACAGTTGAGTCAAGGAGAGTTGAATGGTGGAGCCAGGAAAGTCCTTCAGGGTACTTGGTTCAACGTCATGTAGTTGATAAAATACTGGCACCCGAGAGAGCCATGCAACTTGACCACTCTCAGTTAATAAGTGACACCGCCTGAACTGAACCCAGGTTTCCAAATCCCAGCCAGGGCTCAATTCCATTACATAACACTGCCTGAAAAGTGCCAAGTCTTCTAAACCCTCCAACTTAGCCAAAATTACAACTACCAAGTCCAAAATACCTCTGAAACCTAAGGCACATCCAGAAATGGGTGATAAGAGGATGCCAGCAGTATAAAGACATGTACTAAGAGAAACCTCAGTTATCTACACTAGTGTCAAGGCAGAAGAGTCCTTTACCCTCAAAAAAAAAAAAATAGCACCCCAAACTCTGATTCTGTCCATGCTCTCAGTTCTGAACAATCTACTTGTAGCATTTTAATATCGACTGAGCTTTACCTTTTTTGTTTTAAATTAGCTGTGTGCCTTGGGTGAAATATTTCCTCACTTTCCTCATCGATAAATAGGAGGAGTATCACTTCCCTTGGAGGATTACGAGGATGTTATGAAGTCACACATGTGAAACACATAGTAGATGCTCAGTAAGGCTTAGTTTTCTTCTTTGCCTTCCCAGAGAATCTCAAAGGAAAATGTTATGTTGGGATAGTCAAATCATTTCACCCCTAAATTTACTGGAGCCATTGAGTTCTGATATCATCTAGTTGGTTATGATAACCCTTTTTTCCTTGATTATCTCTGGGTACAGCAGCCCAGGCATAAATGTATTTATTTTCCACATACCCCTAGGGTTGATAAAGGTTGACTTGAATTATTTTATGGCTTTAGTTTCTATCACAAACCAATGGCAAGTTCCTCTTGGAGATTTTCTCCCGGACCCTGTTTTAAGTATGTTAACGTGTTTTTCACACAGACCTTTGCTTCTCAAAGCATCAGTATATTTTCAGCCAAATAACTAAGAAAGATTGCCAAAGAATGATCGCTAGTAGAAAACTTTTGCTTTCAGTTTTATGTGCATGCGACTGACTTTTCCTGTCTTCATTTGGAGTGATTGCCAAAATGAATATGGGGTAGGGTAAAGTATGCTCTTTTCCTTGTGGTATGTTGACGACTGGTGTATTGGTAGGAAAAGGTATAAACACTACAGTTTCCTCCTTCAGCCCCAGCTCTTGATAACTACCCTGGCCTCAGTGACACCTCTGGAAGGTGTCTCATCACACTCCTTACCCCAGCTGCTTCACTTGGTCTGGTGGCACTTGCTGTCCTGCTTTGGACTTTTGGAGTCAGGTCTTTGGCAACACATTCTATTCATCACACCAAAGCTCACTGTTATGATATGTTTTCTTATTTTTGTACCTGTTTTTCCTTCTTTATTAATAACCAAGTGACCTCAAATAGATTTATTTTCCTGGTGGCCCAGTTTCCCTTTTTAGTATTTGGCAAATTATATTGCAAGATGTACGTCCTTTTCTTCAAGTTTAGGAGTAGCAGTTATGTGTTTTTCTCAATGCTCTGAAGTGGCTAAACCTGGGTTGGAGGCTTAGGAATAAACAGTTGCTAGATTGTCCTTGATTTTATTATTACAGTCAAGTTTCTATGTAAGCTTCAGTTTTCATCAAGGGATTAATTATTTTTAAAGCAGTGCTCAAACTTATTAATGTGTGAACAGCAAGAATGGGCATCTTGTTCAAAGTCACTTTCTGGTTCAGGATTTCTTAGGTGGGGCCTGAGATGGTGGGATTCTAACAAGTTCCCCATTGATCCCAAAGCTGCTGATCTGAAGAGACCAGGCTTTATGTAGTGAGGTTGTAAATACATTACTGTATCTTAAGCTAAAAGTTGTCCTGTGAATTAGATTATCACCTTACATTGCTTGCTTGGTTTTTTTTTTTTTTTTTTTTTTTTTGGTAGTGCTGGGGATTGTGCATGTGAGGCAAGCATTCTCCCAACTGAGCTATGTCCCCAGCCCCTTATTTCTAAGTAATAAAAAGAGTCATGGAATCTTAAACAGGGAAGACAGTGCTGGCAGATCACTTTTAAATGCTCTGAGGGTCTGGATGGATAGCTCAGTGGTACTCTGCACGCTTAGCATGTGCAAGGCCTTAGGTTGTCACTAGCACCTAAAAAAATAAATGCTACTGACATAAAGATTGTATAAATTCCATATTGCCAATTGGGCCTCACAAAATACTTTTGTTGGTATTGCCGAACTCTTATATCCAAAATCAACATATGGTACAATTGGCAACAGAGAGTAGTTGCCATATAAGTGTTGGCTGATGTTTTCTTTTATGTTGTTGAGTAAGATAAAAGTGAAACAACAAATAGATGCGTCAAAATTGTACCTGTTTATCAAAGATGTGAATGGATTTTTTGCTGACATGGGTAACAGTTTTTAAATTCTGGGAGGCTATTTCCTCAAATCTACTCACAATGTAACAACTACACATACAACACATCTTTAAGTTTATTCTGCATTATTAATAATTTTTTAATTATTTTCTTAAATCTAGAAAATCAACAGAACAATAAGCCCTGATTTATAAGATCAATAATTTATGTAGTATGAATACTCCCACTGTGGTCAATTTTAAACTACTAATGTGACTGAGCACAAGGTTGGGTCAAGATGGAACAAGTAGCACACCTCTATGTTATTTTCACCACACAGATAAAATTGCATGAATACCTCAAAATTCTAGATTGTACTGAAGGATAAAATGATTAGTAAAGATTTTTGATTATTTATTGCTATTGATTTTAGTATAATTTATTTAATAGTAAATTTATATGGTTTAATATTTAATACTATTTTCATGGCCTTGCCAAATTCCCAGAATTTAGAAACTTGTTCTCACAAACTGGTAGGGGTTGGCTTCAGCACGCCACTGGAGGTAGTTCACTTGGTCCAGGGGTCATCAACTTTGGCTGTACATTTATAGGGATACCCTGAGGAATATATAGTCTGTAGTTTTAGTAGATCTACATTAGGGCTCTGGAATATGAACTTAATAAATTTTTTGAAGTGTATCTTACATAAACAAAAAATTATAAATTACAAGTATATAACAAAGGATGTTCACAGACTGAACACACCCACAGAGAAACACAGAACTTTACCAGCTCCAAGAAGCCCTCTTGTGCTCCATTCAGTCACTACCCAGCTGAGATAACCACAACCTTGACCATAGATGAGTTTAGCAAGCTTTTGGCCTTGATATAAATGAAATTATACCCTACGTATTCTTTTGCATCTGGCTTCATTCCCCCAATATTATGATTGTGAGATTCATTCATAATGTATGTAGCAAGAGTTCATCCATTTTTGTGGTGTATAGTATTCCCTTGTATGAATAGACCCCAAATTATTATTTATTTATCCATGCTGCTGTTGATGGGCTGTTGCCAGTGGGTGGTTACTTTGAATAGAGTTGCCAAGAACTTTCTCCCAAAACATTCAAAACAAATCCCACAATGATTATAATGAATAGGAAACCTCTTGACTGCCTTCTCTACAACCCTCCTTCTCTCTTCCTTCTCATATAACATGACCAAGGCCATTGATTCTTTTGTGTGAATGTACTCTTAGTTCTCTGAGTCATGAAGCCATGTGCTTCCATTCATAACAGCTTGTTCTCCAGGCTTTTTTCAGTGTAGGTTCCCAACCTCCATCTTTCATCCACACATCTGCATTTGTGCATTCTGAAGAGGGATAAAATTTGGCCTCACATCAATAAGCAAGGGGGGGAGTAATAGATATTGTAGACATGGAACCAAAGGCTAAATTTGGCAGCTGATCATTAAGACTCCTGGAAAGAGGCTTTCAAGTAAGGGAAATGGTTTTCTTTTATGTGTATCCAGGATCGGCAATTAACTCCTAGAATATTTCAGATTCTAATATTTTTGTTTATTTGAGGTAGACCATGGACTCTCTTTTGATATGACAACTAAAATCTCTCCAAGTCTTTATTTGGTCTGGAAAGATCAGAGAATGTTTTCCTATTAGTTTGTTCAGCAGGTATAGCTGTATTTATGGTCTAACTTACCTGAGAAATCTTGAAAAAAGAATTTTCTTCATTTGCTTGAATCAGAGCATAACCTAATCCCAACTGATGTGTTATAATCTCACAAATGTTTAAATCCAGTTGCTTAATTGTCATTGTATCTGACCACAGCAAGTGCTCTCTGGTGCTATAGAAGCCAGCCTACTGACATCCTTAGAGAATGCTTCCAGTGAGCAGCTTACTACACAGCACTATAGACACTTTCCTTCATGAGGATGCGTTCTTAAGAACTAGGAGTCTTCGGACTTGATATTAGCTTTCTCAAAAAAGCACATAAAACTTTGACATCTCTTTAAAGTCTTGACCATGTGTTGATTACTAATTCATTTTTTTTAGATTTTTATTTGTTCTTTTCAGATATATATGACAGTAGAGTGTATTTTTACATATTATACATACATGGAGTATAACTTTCCATTCTTGTGGTTGTACATGATATGGCATTACACTGGTCATATATTGATACGTGATATACAAAAGTAATGTACAATTCATTCTATCTTTCCTATTCCCTTCCTCCTTTCATTCCCCTTTGTCTAATCCAATGAACTTCTATTTTTCCTTCCCACCCCCATTATTGTATGTTAGCTTCTGCATATCAGAGAGATCAGAAGGCCTTTGGTTTTCTGGGGATTGGCTTATTTCTTTTTTTTAATCTTTATTTTATTTTTATGTAGTGCTGAGGATCAAACCCAGCACCCTGCACATGCTAGGTGAGCACTCTACCAGTGAGCCACAACCCCAGCCCCTTGGATTATTTCACTTAGCATGATAGTCTCCAGTTACATCTATTTACCAGAAAATGCCTTAATTTCATTCTTCTTTATGTCTGAGTAACATTCCATTGTGTGTATATACCACATTTTCTTTAGCAATTCATCCTTTGAAGGACACTTAGGTTGGTTCCATAGCTTAGCTATTGTGAATTGAGCTCTATAAACATGATGTGGCTGTGTCACTATAGTATGCTATTTTAAGTGCTTTGAGTATATGCAAAGGAGTGGGATAACTGAGTCAAATGGTTGTTCCATTTCAAGTTTTATGAGGAATCTCCATACTGCTTTCCAGAGTGTTTGTACCAATTTGCGTTCCATCAGCAATGTATGAGTGTACTTTTTTCTCCACATTCACACCAACATTTATTGTTACAAGTATTCTTGATGATTGCAATTCTGACTGGAATAAGACTGAATCTCAGTGTTATTTTTATCTGCTTTTCTCTAATTGCTAGAAATGTTGAACATATTTATTCATATATTTGTTGACCAGTCATATTTCTTCTTCTTCTGTGAAGTATCTGTTCAGTACTTTCGCTCATTTTTTGATTGGGTTATTTGTTTTTATGGTGTTAAGTTTTTTGAATTCTGTATATATGCTAGAGATTAATGCTGTCTCTGAGATACAGGTGACAAAGTTTTTCTCCAATTCTGTAGGCTCTCTCTTCACATTCTTGATTGTTTCCTTTGCTGATGAAGAACCTTTTGGGTTTGATACCATCCCATTTGTTGATTTTTTATTTTACTTCTTGTACTTCAGGAGTCTTGTTGAGTAATTAAGTTCCTAAGCCAACATGATGGAGATTTGGGTCTACTTTTTCTTTTAATAGGCTCAGGGTCTCTGGTCTAATGCCTAGGCCCTTGATCCACTTTGATTTGAGTTTTGTGCAAGGTGAGAAGGAAGGAGTTAATTTCATTTTGATATATATGGAGTTCCAGTTTTCCCAGCACCATTTATTGAAGAGGCTATCTTTTGTCCAATGTATGTTTATGGCACCTTTGTCTAATATGAGATAACACTATTTATGTGGATTTGTGTCTCTGTCTTCTGTTCAGTACCATTGGTCTTCATCTCTGTTAGGTGCCAATACCATGGTGTTTTTGTTCCCATAGCTCTGTAGTATAATTTAAGTCTGGTATTGTGATGCCTCCTGCTTCACTTTTGTCACTAAGGATTGCTTTGGCTATTCTGGTTCTCTTATTTTTTCAAATGAATTTCATGACTGCTTTTTCTATTTCTACTAACAATATCATTGGAATTTTAACAGGAATTGCACTAAACCTGTATAGCCCTTTTGGTTGTATGGTCATTTTGACAATATTAATTCTGCCTACCAAGAATGGAGGAGATCTTTCCATCTTCTAACATCAATTTCAATTTATTTCCTTAGTGTTCTGTAGTTTTTTTTGATAGAGGTATTTCACCTCGTTTATTAGACTGATTCCCAAATATTTTTTTGAGGCTATTGTAAATGGGATGGTTTTCCTAATTTCTTTTTCAGTTGATTTATCACTGCTATATAGGAATGCAATTGACTAATAAGAGTTAATTTTATATCCTGCTACTTAGATGAATTCATTTTTATGAGTTGTAGAATTTTTCTGGTGGAATTTATTGGATCTTTTAAATATAGAATCATGTCATCAGCAAATAGGGATAAACATGAGGGTTTTTTTGTTTGTTTGTTTGTTTTTACTATTTGTATCCCCTTAATTTTTCTTCTGCATAATTTTTCTAGCTAGATTTTCAAGGACTTTATTGAACAGAAGTCGTGAAAGAGGGCAACCTCGTTCTACTTTTTAGAAGGAATGCTTTCGATTTTTCTCCATCTAGAATGATGTTGGCCTTGAGTTTAACATATATAGCTTTTACAGTGTTGAGGTTTATTCCTCCTATCCCTAGTTTTTCTACTGTTTTGAACATGAATGGATGCTGTCCTTTGTCAAATGCTTTTTCTACATGTATTGAGATAATCATGCGATTTTTGTCTTTAAGTCTACTGATGTGATGAACTATGTTTATTGATTTCCATTTGTTGTACTGTGCATCCCTGGGATGAACCCCATTTACTCATGCTGCACTATATTTTAAATATGTTTTTGTATGTGATTTGCCAGTATTTTATTAAGAACTTTTGCATCCATGTTCATCGGGGATATTGGTCTGAAGTTTTCTTTCTGTGATTTATCTGGCTTGGGTATCAAGGTGACTAACTTCATAGAATGAGTTTGGAAGGGTTCCTTCCATTTCCATTTCATGGAATAATTTGAGGAGGACTGGTGTTAGTTCTTCTTTGAAGGTCTGGTAGAACTCAGCTGAGACTTCGTCTGGTCCAGAGCTTTTCTTTGTTGGTAGTCTTTTGATGGAGTCTTCAATTTTATTGCTTGAAATTGATCTGTTTAAATTTTCTACGTCTGCCTGATTCAATATGGGTAAGTCATATGTCTCTAGAAATTTGTCGTTGTCTTCAACATTTTCAATCTTTAATAAGATTATAAATTATTATAGATACTTTATAAGATTATAAATTATTATAAATAAGAGTATAAATTTCAAAATAGTTTTTGATTATCAGCTGTATTTTAGTAGTATCCATTGTGATATTTCCTTTTTTAACACAAATTTTAGTAATTTGAGTTGTCATGTTCTCGTCGTTAGCTTGGTTAAGAGTTTTTTAAATCTATTTTTTCAAAAAGACCAACATTTTGTTTCATTGATTTGTTTTTTTTGTTTGTTTTGTTTTGTTTTGTTTCTTGGTATCAGGGACTAATCCCAGAGGCTCTTATCCACTGAGCCACATACCAAGCCCTTTTTTACATTCCATTTAGAGACAGGGTCTCCTAGAGTTGCTTAGTGCTGTTGCTAGGTTGCTGAGGCTGGCTTTGAACTCTTGATCTTCCTGCCTCAGCCTAGTGAACCACTGGAATTACAGGCATGGGCCATCATGCCTGGCCTCAATTTTTTGTTTGTTTCAATTTCATTGTTGATTTTAATTATTTTCTGTCTTCTACTGCTTTGGGTATTGACTTGTTCTTATTTTATAGAATTTTGAGATGTAGTGTTAAGATATTTATATGGTGAATTTCTATTCTTTTAATGAATGAGCTCAATACAGTGAACTTTCTGCTTAGAGTTGCCTTCATAATGTCCCAGAGATTTTTTTTTTAAGTTTTACTTTTTTATTTCTTATATACCTTTATTTTATTTGTTTTTATTTTATTTTATATGGTGCCAGGGATCAAACCCAGTGTCTCACACATGCTAGGCAAGCTCTCTACCACTAAGCCACAACCCCACCCCATATCCCAAAGATTTTGATGTGTTGTGTCTCTGTTCTCATTTACATCTTAAGTATTTTTTTTTAATTCCTCCCTGATTTCTTCTGCTATTCATTGATAATTCCATAGCATATTATTTAGTCTCCAGGTGTTAGAGTAGCTTCTATTTTATCATCCATTTATGATTCATTTCTAATTACATGCCATTATGATCTGATAGAAATACAAAATACATTTTGTATTTGCTAAGAGTTGCTTTGTGGCCTAAGATAATGGTCTGTTTTTGAGGAGGATATGTGTGCTATTGAGAAGAAAGTGTATTCAGTTATTGATGGATGAAATATTCTATATATGTCTATTAGGTCTAAATTATTAATTGTATTTTTAGTTCTGTGGCCTCTTTATTTAGTTTTTGTTTAGAGTATTTATCCAGTGGTGAAAGAGGTGTATTGAAGTCACTGAGCACTATTGTGTTATGGTCTATTGAAAATGAGAAGGGTTTGTTTGATGTACAAGACGCTCCATTGTTTGGGCATGCATATTTACATTTATTATGTCTTGTTGAAGTATAATTTGCTTGGGCAGTATGAAATGTCCTTGCTTATCTCTTCTGATTAACTTTGGTTTGATGTCCAATTTATCTGATATAAGGATACAAACCCCTGCTTGTTTGTGTGTTCCATGTGAATGATACGTTCTTTCTCATCCTTTTACCTTCAGTCTTTGGATGTCTGCCCATGAGGTGAGTCTTTTGGAGACAGCCTATTATTGAGTCCTGTTTTGTAATCCAATCTGCCAGTCGATGGCTTTTGATTAATGATTTAGGCCATTTACATTCAATGTTATTATTGAGAAATGATTTTACTCCCTATTATTTTGATTTATTTCTAGTTTTTAATTTGAATTAGTTTCTCTTTGATTAACTATTCTTCTAGTGTGGTTCCTCCCTTTGCTACTTTTCACTTTTATTTTCATTTCTTTTTGTGAAATATTTTATTGAGTATATTTTATAGTGTAGGCTTTCTAGTTGTAAATTCTTTTACATTTTGTTTATCATGGAAAATTTTTTATTTCATTGTCAGTTTTGAAGCTTAATTTTGCCAGGTATAGTATTCTTGGCTGGCATCCATTTTCTTTCAGAGCTTGGTGTATATTATTCTGAGACTACCTAGTTTTGAGGATCTGGGTTGAGAAATCATTGTGATCCAGATGGATTTCCCTCTAAATAAACTGTAATTTTTCTCTGGCAGTCTTTAAAATTCTATTATTCTGTTTATTAGGCATTTTAATAATGTGCCTTGGTGTGGGTCTGTTGTAACTTTGTATATTTGGGGTCCTGGAAGCTCCTTGTATTTTATTTTTCATTTCATTATTTAGGTTTGGGAAATCTTCTGATATTATTTGATTGAAAGGATTGTGCATTCCTTTGGTTTGTATCTCTGAACCTTCATCCGTCCCGATAAATCTTAAATTTGGTCTTTTCATGTTATCCCATATTTCTTGGAAGTTCCATTTATGGTCTCTTAACATCTTTTCTCCATGGTCAACTTTATTTTCAAGATTGTATATTTTGTCTTCATTGCCTGAAACACTGTCTGCCAAGTCATCTAGTCTGCTGGTGATGCTTTCCACTGAATTTTTAATTTGGTTTATTGATTCCTTCTCTTTGAGTATTTCCAGCTGATTCGGGATCTCTATATGTTTATTGAAGTTATCTTTCACTTCTTATATTTTCTGTCTGATTTCACTCCTGACATCATCCTTTACCTCACAGGTCATTTTAAATATGTATATTCTAAATTTCTTCTTTGACATTTCTTCCACTGTGATGCCATTGATTCTGTTATTGAAATATCTTGGTTTGTTTGGGCAATTTGTTCCCTCGCTTTTTCATGTTGTTTGTGTGTCTGGTTATCTAGCCGTGTGGATCTGAGGCAGTAGTTTCTACCCTGTGGATTTACACTGTCCTGGAAGGTTTCCAGTACCTCACCATTTAGGGGGAGACAAATACAGTGCAAACAGTATACAGCATTAACCAAAATAGTTCCTGCTATGTCATCTACAATGTTAATTGTTACAATAAACAGAAATTATATGGTCAGTTATTGCTTACAGTAGAACCAGTAAATGTGCACAGGTTTACAATTTTGAATGGTGGACAAGGAGAGAACAGAAGTGATGTATGATGTGATACTTATGAGGGAGGAAGAGAGAATATACAAGTAAAAAGTTAAGAGTAAAAGAGAGAACAGTAGAAATTGACTCTTAGCAGAAAGAAGAAAAAAATCAGGAAAACAGATAAGTAAGAGAATATATACATATATATACATATATATATATACATGTATGTATGTATATATATATAAAGTAAAAGTTTAACAAATTAAAAATAGAAATAATAGAGAGAAGACAAAACTGAAATATACTAATCAAGCATCCTAGTCCTCAAAAAAGTGATCCATGAAAAATAACTGGCTTCAAAAATGCTAGAAATGAGAAAAAACACAAGTATGAATATATCCATGAACTATTAAGGTAACAATTAAACAGAGGAAAGAATAAAAAGGAATAAGATCTTGATGAAGAGTTAAAAAATTGTTTCCAGTGGAGTTCAGAAAATTCTCAGCTTCTCTTCTCAGCAATGGTAGGTGGGGTCATCTGCAGTGTGATGCCTTCTCCACCCTCAGGGTGGGGTTCCTGGAGTGAGAGTGGTAATCCGCTAGGCCCAACTCCTGGAGGCCAGGTTTAGCCTTAGATACACTCCAGTTCTTTGCTGAATGCCAGTTGGTCTGGAGATTGTAAATCAGTGCACTTCCAGGGCCTAACAATTGCCAGTCCACACTGGAAGACTACACCCCAGGGATCTCCCCTGGGTTCCACTGGTGTGGGAGGAACCAATTCTTAGTCCATTCTTTCACCTGCAGACCCCTTTTCCTGGTCTCAGGTTCAGTCTCCCAACAATCTCTCCTGCCCCTGCCCATTCAAATTCTTGACCAGATGCATCTCTTCCAGTTGGTCCCACAAGCACCAAGGCAGAAGAGGAGAGAGGCAAAAGGGGAGAGCTGGGTGGGTTTCCACAACCAGTAGTCACCTATATAACCCTTCTGCACATTTGAGCTTCTCCTGGTCACTTAGGCACATTTTTTGTTGTACAGTGTGGTTTTGCCAGGCTTGTGTTTCAGAACAAACTCTTGTTAGCTAGGAATGGGCTCTGCGGGCTGCTGGCCCCTGTGCTGTGGCTGTAAAATGGTTCCTTCCTCTGTCCTCCACATGCAGCCAGGAGAGATGAGGCCTCTTTCCTGCACAAGGATATTGTACAGAATGCCCTTCAGGTTAGTCGGACAGTGTCTTTGATCTTTAAATTCTCCAGACCCAAACACGCCTCAGGCCTCCTAAAAATGTGGGTTCCTTTAATTCCCTTTTCCCTCCACTTTGCTCATGGAAGGACTGCTCTGGCTGGTGCCTCTGGCTATGGCAGCAGCTGTGGCACAGGGGATTTCTTCCTTATTTTATTATATCCAACCTCCTCAATCTCCAATCCACGTTTAATGTCCAGTATTAAATTCCACTAAAGAGGTCTGGGGAATACAGCTCAGTTGGTAGAGTACTTACCTTGCATACACAAGGCCCTGGGTTCTAATCTCCAGCACCAACATATACATACACACATACACACACACACTCACAAAAAAAAAAAAAAAAAAAAAAGTCCAGTAAAGTGCCCCCCACCTTTTTTTTTTTTTTCCACTTACCTTGCTGAACAGCTGCCTATCTGCTTCCTGGGTTTCACACCACAGAGCAGTCAGGACAGTAACCTTCTCTAACTCCACCTTCTTGAAAAACCCTTATTATTAATTTTTGACAAAATTTCTCATTTCGTCCTTAACTAAAGCTCACCCACTTTAGTACCATCAGGCCCCCAAAATAAACGTGTAAGGTCTTTTGCTGCTTTTTTTTTTGTACTTTAAAAAATATATTGAAATATTACATATATAATGTCTACAAGTATATAGCTTGATACAATTTTTGCAGACTTGGCACACCTGTGTAACTAGCAGCTAGATCAAGAACCAGAATACAACTATCACCCTGCTTCTGGTCACCATTCCACTGCATGCTCAGTTTGAAAAACACTAAATTCTGTGTCTGAGGTACAACCTTTATTTACATAATTTGATTTTTCAGTGAACCATTTCTTTATATGAGCTAACTACTATTAGCATTGATTGCAGTATTACCCTTGTAACTGAAGATATGTGGCAGTCTGCCCTTCCAAGTGAGGAGTATAATGTTAAATTTGTGCATGAGTGTGCATCAATATATCTGTATTTGTAATATTCAGGTACACAAATACATGCATAGCATGCATACCAACAAATTTAGAACTCCCTTCTTCTCAATGAATGTAAACCTAAATTATATGTATTATTGATCTAAGTTTAAAATATTCTAACTACAATTGATTTTCACATAATATTTGTGAAATATTTAATGTGCTGTTTCCAGTTTCTTAAAATTGCTCTTTTTACTTACCATAAATATTTTCTTTGCTCAAAATTTAAAAGCCAAGAATTTTTCATCTTTTGCTTGAAATAGAATTGTATGCATTTGTCCTGAGTATCCTCAGCTGTCTTTTTATTTAGTTCAATTTCTGTGTCTTATGTTCAAAATATCATTTAAATTGCTGTGGGTTGGTTGGTTTTTGTTTTTTGTTGTTGTTGTTTTTGAGAGCATGAGTCAGGGAAAAAAAACAGGTTTAGCAGGCTCACTATGCTTTATAAGTGTATGGTTTTGAAAAACAATTTACCCATCAAAAATCATTTATTATTGGATTGAATGAGTGCACTCTTAGTAGAATTAGCAGTCAGTGGTTATGCTTTTGTAGCCAATAACTCTTTTAAAAAGCTAAAACATTTTTTTTTAGTTATAGAAGTAATACATCTGAGATAGTATTCAGCTATAGAAAGTAATGAAGTACTGATACATGCTACAACATGGATCAACCAGAAAGTATTATGGGAGGTGGAAAGAGACAGATAAAAAATGCTACAGATTGTATGACTCCATTTATATGAAATATCCAGAATATGCTAATCTATTGAGATAGAAAAGTAGGTTAGTGGTTGCCAGAGCTGGGGAAATGGGGACTGGGGAGTAATTGATGTTAGGGGTCAACATTTCTTTTTGGAATAGTGGAATGTTCTAGATATAGTAAGAACAGTTATCCAACTTGGTGAATACTTTTTTTTTAAATGTACACTTTAAGTGAATGAGTTTTATCATGTGAATTTTGTCTCCGTTTTTTAAAAAAGATTATACATGGGCATTGTAGAAAAATTTGGAAACTAAAGAAAAGCAGAAAAATGGGAAGAAGAAGTCATTGCCTCATTATTCAGCAACAGTAACTATTATATGTTAACTCTGTTTCCTTCCATTTTATTTTCCATGTTTTGTTTTTGCAGGGGAAGAGGCTGGAGTTGTTTACCATTAGATGAGAGGTGTCTGCCATCTAATTTAATGCCAACAACAGTATCCACTGTTGTAGCATTATTTTAAGTTGTCACAAATCATTACCTACCTCTGCTCCCCACACACACAAAAAAAAAAAAAAAAAAAAATGGGTGGATTTCAAGGAAGATCCATTTAGTTGACCACAGGGAGCAGTGGATGGGAATGCAAGCAGAGCGACAGCTAGCCCTGTACAAGGGGATGAAGTAGAGCATCTGCCTTAGAGGCAGAAAGACAGACCTGAATGGTCATCTTAAGAAGTGGAACCCTAGAAGGAAACAATGCCAAGAAACTTTTTTTGGAGTTTTGCTACAGGTTGTGTGATACATTATCTAACACTTCCTTCTTCTTAAGTCCTCACGCTGGTCTCAAGACTTTCCAAGAGTCCTATTTGTGTTTTTCCTTTTAGCTGTGTCACTGTGCTAAGATGTTGCTGCACATGAGGGGATGAGGAGGCCCAGCTTCATCTAGGTTACATGTGTTTATTTTCTATAGGTTTCTGTCCATTGTATTTCAGTTATTGCTTATAGTAAAACCAGGAAATGTGCACAGGGTTTACAATTTTGAATGGTGCACGAGGAGAGAACAGAAGGGATGTATAATGTGATATCCTTATGAGGGAAGAGGAGAGACTATTGAAGTAAAAAGTTAAGAGTAAAAGAGAGAACAATAGAGGTTGACTCTTAGCAGAAAGAAAGAAAATCAAGGAAAACAGATGAGAGAAAAATATATATGTATAAAGTAAAAGTTTAACAAATTAAAAATAGAAATAAAAGGAGAAAAAAACAAAACTGAAATATACTATATACTAATCAATCATCCTAGTCCTCGAAAGAGTGATCCATGAAAAATAACTAACTTCAAAAGTGCTAGAAATTAGAAAATATATGAATATGTATAAATGTATATGAGCCATTAAGATCACAGAGAAAAGAAAAAAAAAACAATCTTGGTGATAAGGTAAATTATTTCCATTGAAGTTCAAAGGATTCTCAGCTTCCCTTTTCAATAGCGTTAGGTGGGGTCCTTTGGAATATGATCCTTGGTCCACCTCAGAGTGGAGTTACTGAAGTGAGAGAGTTAATCTTGAAGGTGGAACACTTGGAGGCCAGATTTAGTCTTAGGTAGACTCCAGGTTCTTTGCTGAATGTCAAGGTCTGGAGATTTTACATGCGTGCACCTGCAGGGCCCAGCAATTGCTAGTCCACACTGGAAGATTGCACCCCAGAATCTCCCCTTGGTTCATCTCGTGTGGTGAAGGAGCCAATTTTTAGTCATACCATCATTTGGGGTATCCCACATTTCCTGGTCTTGGGTTCAGTCTCCAAACTCAATCTCTCCTGCCCCAACATTTTCTAATTCCTGGCCCAGTGAGTCTCTCCCAGCCAGTCCTGCAAGCAGCCAGAATGGAGGAGGACAGGGAAAACTGGGTGTGCTTCCATGAATAGTATTCCCTGTGTAAACTCCTCTCTGTGTTTGACTTTCTCCTGGTCACTTCGGCCCATTTTATACCTTGCAGTGTGTGTTTGCCAGGTGTGTTTTTCAGGCCAAAATTAGGTTTGCTAGGAATTGGCTCCCCCAGCTGCTGGCCCCCATGCCTTGGCTGTAAAATGGTTCCTTCCTCTGTCTTCCACACGCAGCAATGTCTTCAATCTCTAAACTCTCTGGACCCAGACACAGCTCAGACCTCCTAAAAATGTGGGTTTCTCTAATTCCCTTTTACCTCCACTTTGTTTGTGGAGGGACTGCTCTGGCTGATGCCTCTGGCTGCACTAACATCTGTAGCAATGGGGATTTCTTCCTTATTTTATTATATCCAACCTCCTGAGTCTTCAGTCTCCTTTGAATGTCCAGTATTAAATTCCATTGAATTCTCCCCCATTTTTTTCACCCATTTTACTGAGAAGCTCCCTGTCTGCTTTCTTGGTTTTGCATACAGAGCAACCAGGAAAGCGATGTTCTCCATTCCACCATCTTTAAACCCTCTAGAATATGTACTTAATCATTAGTCTTAGACGTGTTTTGTTAGGATTCTGACAGGATCATTAATTTTTTTTTCCATTGATACCTAAATATTTTACTGAAAGATTATAGATTTGAATTCTTCCTTTCTATTTTTCACTCTTTCTTATCTTCCTCCTCCTTGTTCTTCCTCCTTCCTGTAGTGGGACAATTTTGTTCTATTAAACCAGTCTTTGCTCCCTTTGTTTTTCAAGAACACTTACTATACAGGAGATTTCCCTTTGTCAATTAACCCATTTATTATTTTCCATCACATAATTTTTAGGGGGCCTTTACTTCTGTATTTACATAGAATTTCTCATGTTTTGCCTGTATCTCACTAATTGATTTTACTACATTCTCAAGTCTGATATTTACTGTTACCTATTTCAACAGCCTTATATTTCATTTATATATGGCCATTCCTTGTCATTACCTACACAACCTTATCTACTACTATTAGTTCATATAGATGCATTATCTTCTTTAACATGGATCAAATATTTTTTTAAAAAATTTCTCTCCTATTACTTTTTATAGCATATCTACTGAAGTGGAAGACCTTTTCCCCATGTCCTTCTGTAATTGCTTATTCTTCCCAATGCTTCAGTGTTTTTAATATTGAATGGCCTTTATTTGCTCCATCTGTATAAAACAGGACAAGTTCTGGCCATGGACTGAAGTATATTATAAATGTTTGGTTAATTCTGGGCTCTGTCAGAGACCAATGTAGGACTCTTTGATACCGTCCCAGGAAACAACCCAGTTCCAGAGCAGACAAGTAAAGCTAATCAATATGTGTGGGTGGAGAGAACCTCTGAGGGTGAGCTAAGGACAGTAGTCAATCACGTCACTAGTACAAATGATGTACCAATATTTGTTCACTCTTAGGAGCAGCATCCTCTTAACCCAACCCTCCGGCATTATATCTCCATAGGATGGGTCACTTTTGTCACCGTGTTAAAACTAAAAGGGCCTCGTTGAGCAGGCTGGGGGAAGCAAAAACAGAACAAAAGAGTGTTTTCCATGCTCAGTTCTCTGTACCTGTCCCTCCTTATCTAGGGAGAATTGTTGGGATTAATCCATGCTAATGGCAGCAAACCATTTTCTCAGTGGCTTTCCACTAACCCCACAGCCTCCCTTTTCCACCCCCCCAGGTCAGTCCAGCTCACATGTGCATCTGTGGGCACCCGTGGTGAAGAACATGCTGCTTACTGCCCAGACCAGTTCTTTTCCCTATGAAAATGGGAAGTCTGCTGGGATTCAGTGACTTCCTCACTTAGTTCTATAGCAGTCATTTTTTTTTCCCAATTTCAGGTGAATGGTTACTTCTTATCCTTGGTTTCTGATCTCTTGTGGAGTCTGCTAACTATAGATTAAGGCTAATTTCAGTGTGATGCTGGTGGAGAGGGGTCCAAGCCATCTGGCTTTCTTTATCTTGCCTTGAAGCCCAGCTGACTGCATTTTATGGCCTGGTCCTTTCCTATCATTTATAAATCATTCTCCATATGGAGTTTGTTCATGCCCTTCCCTGTTCTCTTCTCCAGTCAAGTAGTGACTCACAAAACAAGGGTTGGGAATCCACTGAACTAGGATATTAAATGACAACTTTATGATACCCTTATATGTAAATATTATTAAGGTTCATAAATTGGTTCTAGGCAGTAGAGCACAATAAACAAATTCTTTGATGTTTCTAAACCAAATCAGGCCCTCAACTCCTCCTGCCTGCACTTACTGGAGTCTTCCTTGCCCCCTGGCTTCCCATTTGGTGATGGGCCTGGTCCTTGGTCTCTATTGGTTCCCATGGTTACTGATACTCTTCCTGCTGGGGAGAAATGATTGGTGTGATGCCATCTGTCAAACGCTGCACTCATGACGGGCCACACAGATGTCCCTCAAGGTGTTGTTCTCACCAACTGCAGGCTTAGCCACATGCTGCTGTTTTCAAGGCCATGGGCTTAATGATCAGTCACCAAAGATAGCCCACATGCAAGTTCTCTGCCAGCCCCTGATACAAAGTTTCTTTAGGAAGGTGAAATGGCCATCTTTTGTAATCCATTCAATAAGCATTTATTGAAAGCTGTGTATGGACAAGTCACTGTGAAAATATTTAAGGATTTAAATACAAATATACTTCTGTTGTCAAAAATGTGTAATTGTGGTCAGGTAGAAGCAGAATACATATAAACATAATGATTTGTCTTATAAATCAGAATTTTGATTTATTGTCCTAGAAGACAATATAAATGGAGAATGTTTTAAGTGCATCTTCTTTCAAAATGCAATTTGAATCTGTCTACTTCAATCTATCTCTGCTGCTTCCTCCATGGTCAAAGCCACAATCCTATCTTGTTTGGAAAACTTAGCAGCTTCCTAACTGGTCCTTCTGCCCTTGCTCATTCTCTTCCACAACCTGTTCTTTACACACCAGTCTCAGTAATACAGGCGATGTTTTTATAACACAAATTCAGAACCTGTCAGTCCTCTGCTTAAATACTTCAGCATCTTCTCACTGCATCAGAATAAAATCCAAACTCTTGACTAGGGCGTAAGAGGTCATGTGCCCATACCTGCCTTTCTGATTTTGCCTCTCACCAACTCCCCTTCTAGATGCTCTTAGCCTGTTGTTCTTCCCTCCTCATGACTGGGCCCTTCTCATTCTTTGGAGAGCACGAACATGGGGCCACCTGATAGACACCTCCTGTGTCTGCAGGACTCCCATGCTTTTCTGTCATCACACCGTTCTGTTTTTCTTCAAGGAACTTATCAAATTGGTGATTACGTCTTTGCCCACATGTTTAGTTGTTACCCTCCCACTGACTCTGAGGTCCACAAGGGCAAGACCCACACCTCACTTGTGTGTCCTGTACATGATAATCAAGTCCTGGCACTCAATAGGTTCTCAGCATATATGTTCTTTGATTAAGTCTGCCTGAGTCTCAAAAGTGGAACACAATTTCAGCAAGTGGGTGATGACGTGAGAAAGGTGCATGAGCAGGAGTCATGGCAAAAGCAAAGTTGTTATACAGATCACATGGCATATCTGTAGATGTAAGTAGAGCAGTGTGTCTAGAATGTAGCACACACTGACTTAAGATGACTTCAAAATCCACCCTGGAATTTCTATGTATCTCTTCAGTTTGGGGTCTTGTTCTTTATTTTTTTCAATTAGGGCAGTGTTTATTAAGGGTGGTAGATGGAGAAGCAAGTTATTTCTGTTCCTGGCTCACCTCCCCCACTGACCTTGAGTCCTAAAAAAAATTGGAGTGCATGACCTTGTATGGGTTCCATTATCACAGGGCTCTGGAGTGGGTCATGAATAGATGTATAAAAACAGTGCTTCTGTGTTATCAAAAAGCGGCTCTGTATTATTTATATCACTGGACTTCTATGCGGTATCCTTTCTGTTACTTAATCTCTTTTCTTTTTTTAAAGCAAAAAAAAATATTGTTAATTGAAATGATGGATTCTGTTGACTTAAGGGATGGAAGGCAATTCTATCCTGGAGACCTGTTTCCATGAAGTTTTGATTTGGGGACGTCTGGCCAAGCCCTTGCTGTCTCTTTCCCAGCTCTGGACCCATTCTCCATTCCAGCTGAGATGTTTATTTTATGTATAAAACAGCTCCCGCCTGCCTGTGACTGGTGATTAAGAGCTCAGGATAATGAAATCTGCACAGTTGAAACTTGGCTGTTGGCTGAGTTATTATGCAACTCAACCTTTCCCTTTTGTTTCTGTCAATAATATAAAATTCTCAGTTTTTCTTTCAGAACTAACTCTTCACATACTCTACAATTTGTCCCATAGGTGTGTGTTTAATGACCAAGCTAAATTATTTCTAAAAGCTCAGATTATATGCTTTTTGAAGGAACAACCAAAAAAAACATGAGTGGCTATGCAACAGCATCATTCGTACTGTCTAAAGAGCTCAGTGGAGCTGAGAGTACAAAGGCACCTTCATGGGCCTTAGATTTCTCCTTTAAGTGGAGTTCTCACTATGCTTTGATCAAAATAGCAGATAATATGAGATACAGCAGAAGTGATTGTAAAGAGTGGCATACTCCAGCCATGTGTGATAGAGAACAATTATAAGACCCCTAGTGAGGTGTCTTAGACAAATAATTGACCTTCCTTACGCACCCTCCCTAATATCTGAATTTCTGGTATTAGAGGAGACGTGCATTCTCACCTGAGTTTGATTAGTGGCCTTACACTAAAGTGGGCCTTTTGGGAACAAGCCAGTCACAACTTGAGCTTCATGAGCCCCAGTGCCCTGCATAGGATTATGGGGCCTGTACTCTAAAAATCATGCAGCTGTAGTTGGAATGAGGGAGTAGATATGCCCAGCACTTCCTGAAAGCCTGTTTCATAAGAGAAGGATCATACACCACAAAGGCTGTCACCTCAAAGATTGAAGCAGGGGTAGAATCCCCCACAGGAAGGAAAATGATTTGAAGGAGACAGAGCAGCTAAGGAAACGTTTGTATGTATCAGTGTTTTGGCCACAGTTGGCCCTAGGGGAGAGAGTCACAGTTAAAGTAGGTCACCTTGGACCCAAGAGGATAATCAAGAAAGGCTCTGTAGAAGAGGGAGATTCTATAAAGTTCCAAGCACTTTAGCCCAGACCCATTTTCCAGAAACTTGATGTCATTAAATGCATGAGATGGCATTTGAAAGGAATAACCAGTCAATTGAAAGATAAAATGTTTAGTCCATTGGGAGCAAGGGCAGTTAGGAAAACTTTTTTAGCAGTGATGATGTCTGAGTGATGTTTTAAGGAGTTAATAGAATTTGCCAGCAAACATGCGATGGAGGAGGGTTAGTAAGAGGAAAGCTATGCACAAAGGTACTGAGATAACAAACATCAGAATTCAAAGAAGCCACATTGTGTGGCTCAAGCATTCTATATTAATTTCCTATTGCTACCATAAATTTTCAAAAACACAGTGACATAAAATAATACAAATTGATTAACTTACAGTTCTGGAGACAACAGGTCTAAAATGGGTCTCACTGGGCTTAAATCAAATTCTTGGCAGGCTGCATTCCTTCTGGAGTCTTATTCTCCTTGCCGTCTCTAACTTCTACAGGTTGCCTGCATTCCTTGGTTTGTGGCCCTTCCCTTCCTCTTCAGAGTCAGCAGTAAAGCATCTTTTAAACTAATCTCCTGTCTGCCTCGTCCACATTTAAAGGACCCTTGTGATTACATTGGGCCCAAATAATAATCCAGGATAATCACCTTATGTTAAGATCAGCTGATGAGTAATCTTAATTCCTTCTGCAACCCTTCCTAATTCCCCCGTGCTGTGGAAAAGAACACACACCCAGGGGCCAGGAATTAGAACAAGGGCACCAGAGTCTGTGCTTCTGCCTACCATTCTGGCAGTGCAAGAACATTGACAGTGACAGCAAAGAGAAGAGTTTCTCATGACCCATCAACCCTGGGTGGAAAAGATCATCCACCCAAGAAGGGCCTGTCATCCAATATTGGTTTGTTTTGTTTTGTTTTTTAATGGAGAAGTCAAAGTTCTGGAGATTTTCCTAAGGTTTAATGGCCATGTTTCTGTTAACTATTGCTACGTAACTAACCACCCCCAAAACTTGGTATCTTAGAATAACAGTGATTTATTTCTCAGGATTGTGTGGTTCGTGGGAATCTGGGACATTCCCTTGCTCGTTACCCCTGGGCTCATTCACTAGCTACATTCAACTGGATGGTCAGCAAGAATACAAAATCCAGAATGACCTTACATCGTCTGACACTGCGTGACAGCCATCAGCAGGGCTGCCGTGGTTGTTTCCAGTGTGAGTTCTCATCCTCTGTGAGGCTAGGCCAGCTTCCTTTTGCCTGGTAGCCGCAGGCCAGTGTTCCAACAGCATAAAGGTGGGGACTGCAGGGCCTCTGGGGCCTGCACTCTGGAACTCACACAGCATCACCTCCACCACATTCTTCTGGACCAAGCAGTCAACAGGTCAGTGCAAATTCAAGAGAAAGGGAAATAGATTGTGTCTCTGAGGGAGTCGCTACAGTAGCCTTATTTCATGTGGCACGAGTGATGAAGATAGGAATTTTTGTTCTGAGAGTGGGATTCTGTAATTTTATATTCCACAGAGAAAATGTCTCTGAATGACAGCAGTAACCAACACATGGCCCAAAGGTTTGATATCTGGGAACTGAAGAAGTAGAGAAATTGTGAGGCTAGGGTGTGGGGTGCCTCATCCTGTGTTGGCAGTAAGAATGCAGTTGGTGGTGAATGAGGAGGAGCAGCCCGTAGTCCAGGTGATGTCAGTAACAAGAGCAGGGAAGGTATGGGGTAATCAAACTGATGATGTGATCCTGTTGCCATGATGGACATGGCCACACCTGTCTAGTCAGCCTGGTGGATGGTGACCTCCCAGAACCACCTTACCAGGCCTTTAGCTCCCCAGCCTCCTTTGACTTGTTTACGTGCCAATTTTTACATCATCTGACCATTTGACTTTCAGTGTGCAGATAGATTCTTCATGCTGAATGTTAATTCTTAGCACCCACATCCTGAGCACTGGTTAAGTATGAAATGAAGTTCTGGTTGGTTTTGTGTCAGATGACAAAGCTGCGATCATGACAGGCTACCAGTGATGGTTCTTTAGAACTTTCTATTTTCTATCTTTCCTGTCTCCTCAGGTACATGTCTAAAGGTAGAAGGGTATCCACACAAATCAGTAGGATTTATGGTGGTGAAATTTATTAACTGTGTTAAATGTACAATATTTATTGCTCTCATTCTAGGTAAATAAAAATCAGAAAGCAGATAGTCATTATCCAGATGGTCCTAAGAGCTCATTCAACCATAAGAGTGCTAGAGATGAATAAATTAGAGCCCAAAACAAGAGGAGAAGGATAAAATTGCATATTTTGTAATTACTACCATAATTTAAAGTTTATTTATTTACATGAAACAAATAAATGAAGATTTGCAACAATACAAAGTGTAGAATGAGTTTGCCTCCTTGGCTGTGACTTCACATCCTTTAAATGCTTTTTAGATTTCTACCCCAAGTAAAATATTTTCAGGATTTGGAAATTCAGCAATGCTTCTTAGAAATTCTGTATCTGCATTCCACATCTAAGAACATTCAATCTTGCCCTGCCTTTCATTCCTCGCTCCACGCCACCCCCATGCAGAGGGTTCAGCACCTTTGGACTCATTTTGGTCATAAGCAGATTGCTAGGAATGAGAAGACCCTTGGATGTTATTCTCACCTTTGACACAGAAATTCTTTAAAGGAGTACATGAAATCTGTCTAACCATAAGTAAAGTAATGAGGGTCTTTGTAAGTATAGCCTTAATATAAACTTGAAGGACTTGTGTCCCTCTCAAAGTAGTCTGCTGTAAAAGCTACACAACTTTTCTACACCATTGCTTTGGTGATTCAAATCACTTGGGGTTCCTCTTTGGGGGCTGCTGTCAGAGCTCGTGTGCAAGTCCGCAAGAAGACCAATTCTATATTTCAGTGTCCTATCTCAATTTTTATTTAATCCAGACATTCCTTCAAATTTTATGGATTGGCCATCTTTGATGTTTATCTATCTAAAAAAAAAAATCGAATTCATGTTCAAAAGACTAAATTGTGGTGGTACTTAGAGCATTGAAAGTAATATACCTTTGGCTTCAAAGCTGTGAGGCTCCAGATGAAACCGTTTTACTGATCCTAGCTTACCCCATGGTAATATCACCAGAAACTTGTCAAAGAGCATTAAAAAGTGTTATCATTTTTAGTTCTGCAATCTAGAAATGCCCCATGAGAATATTTTAATCTATTTTCCACCTCTTTCATCTTTTGGTTTACTGTGACCTCCTCCCTGTCTCCCCCTCCCCACCCAAAACTTTTTGTGTCTTCCTTGCCTAAGGTCAACTATTCTGCACATTGTGTTTTTTTTTTTCTTTGATTTTGTTCTTGAATGAGCTGTTCTAAAATTTATCCTTTTATAGATCTTTGTCATTATTAAGTGTATGAGTTTACATCTCATTCTGGCTTCCCACCTGGCTCAAATTTGTTGTCTTCTAAAGGCGTTTATCTTCAACATCATGATTATGAATTTTTATCTTGCCAAATACCACACCAGGAACTTAAAGCATAAGTTTTCTTCATCCCCCACAATACTTTAGGAGATGGATATTATTATAATCTTCATTTAGCAGATGGAGAGGCAGAAGGCCAGATGTACAAACAACTTGCCCAACGTCAATTGGCTAGAAGTGGGATAGCAAGGATTCAAACTCATGTTCATCTGAGTCAGGGTTGTTCAACCTTAGCACTGTGACACTTGGGCTTGGGTAGGTTGTAGAGTCTGTCCTTTGCAATGAAGTATGTTAAGCAGCAGCGTCTTTGGCTGGTACCCTCTAGAAACCTGTAGCTTTTAACCTCACCTTCTGATTTTAATAACCTTAAATGTCCCCAGACTTTGTATGTATCCCCGGGGGGAGTATCTGACAAACACTGGTCTAATGCCAAAATTCATGCTTTGGACACTTTATACCATTAGACAGGGAATGAAAAAAAAAAAAAAAACAAACACTGTTTTAAGGCAAAAATGTTAAAAAGACCAATTTTAGAAGTCATTATATCTGGCTGATTTGTCAGAATTGGAGATTTTTTTAAAGATTCTGCTCACCCAAGATGTTGAGAATACACATTGCTAGGTAAGGCACAGGTGTCTATTATAAAAGCCTCGTCATGGTATGATATATGATATGTCAAGATCAATGTAATGTTTTGAACAACTAATAAATTTCTGATGTTTAAAAAAAAAAAAAAAAAAAAAAAGCCTCTTCATGGCATAGGAACCACAGAGCAAATCCTAGCCTAACCACTCATCTGTTCCTGAACCCACTCCTGCCAAGTTCTCCAGCCTCAGGCTTAACACCTCCTGTGATGGTGTTACTGTCGGCAATTCCATATCCTCACTTCCTGAGACTATTTCATCATCTTACAGCCCTAACTGTGAAAAAGTATTCTTCTCAATATCTTCCTTACATTTCTCCACCTATACCCATATCATCCAAATTAATCATTCTCAAATCAATCAAGTTAAAGCCTTATTGAGTCTCAATTATGTATTAGGCTCTCCTCCGAACAGTTTCTTTACCATGGCTGGTAAAATAATCACCAGCTCTTTAAAAATGACCACCTAACCAGTTTTGTCAGTTTAATAATAGACTTCCTCAAAAGGACAACTACAGCTCATTAAAATCTTAAAATCTTCCGAGGTTGGTCTCCTACCCAGCTTCTGCCGGTAGTGAGGCTGCTCTGGGTTTGTGGAAGGCCTTGACCCTGGGGAAGCCGAATTGCAGCAGTGTTTCCTCTTCCTCTTTTTTTTTAATATTTATTTTTTAGTTTTAGGTGGACACAATATCGTTATTTTACATTTATGTGGTGCTGAGGATTGAACCCAGTGCCTCATGCATGAGGGGCAAGCACTCTACCACTGAGCCACAACCCCAGCCGCTCCTCTTCCTCTTGACCCCTCACCCAGCAATCCTCTTTAGACCTCCTTTGGTAGTTTCAGGAAGATTCCAAAGTGACTGCTCTCATTCTCATTCTCAAAGTGACTCATCTTTTACCATGTGCTCTAGATTTCTTGATGAAAATACAGAGGGGAAGGTAATTTTGTTGTTGTTGCTTTTTAGGTGGGCCACCTTGAGAATATCATTATTTATTTGATTAATATAAATAAATATAAGTTAATTTGCTTGGTACCTCAGAATTCAGACTCTTCTTTAAAGTTAGACAGTTTTTTCAATCTGCGCTTTTGAGTTTCTTCTACATTACCATAATAATGATGAACTTAAAGAAACCTGCTTCTCAAAAATATTGGATAACTGGAAGATTGTGGTAGAGCAGACACCAGTATCTCCAAGGTACCTTAGGCTCCAGTATCAAAGGTTAGCCTGCAGGTGACCAATCACCAGCCAGTCACCATGAGCAGCTAGTGAGCTATAAATGTGTGCCAGCTGTCCTGACAGTGCCTGGACGGATCTGCAGTAGGCAGGTTATGTTTAGAGAAAACCAAGGAGAAAATAACATGTTAACCAGAATAAACTGTTTGGGGTCAAAATAGCAGTCTGGTGTTTTTGTTCTTGTGTGAGATATAAAAAGAAAACTTGAGTTTCAATCAGGCTTAGTATGAACTTCCAAACATCTTGCCTGTGCTTGTGTACGTGCAAGGACATGGCTGGACAGAGGCAAAGCTGTTCTGAACTCTAGTGTCTGGGATTGCTCTGGAAAGCCTTGGAGTCTTCAATGTAGTTTCACTCTCTTCTTGTAGAGTTTCATAAATGGACACTGACATGGACTACGAAAGACCCAACGTGGAAACCATCAAGTGTGTGGTGGTGGGAGACAATGCCGTGGGGAAGACACGCCTGATCTGTGCCAGAGCGTGTAATACCACGCTCACGCAGTATCAGCTGCTGGCCACCCACGTGCCTACCGTGTGGGCCATTGACCAGTACCGTGTCTGCCAGGAGGTAAGGTGCACGGTGTCTTTAAGATCCTTAGGCCATCATGGCTGTTTGCCAGTCAGATTAAAACTAGTGGAAGAGGGTGGGTAAACTGCACATTCAAAACAAAACTACCTTTTTAGTGCCACAAGAGAGAACAGAAGCAAAGGGCACACTTGGGAGTATGGCCATGGTAACCTGAATGGGGGTGAGTCATGTGATTCCAGGACATGAGTTAGGAGCTGGCTTAAGTCCCAGTAGATGAAATAAGGAAACTAAATGCAAGTGGGTTTAGGGGCCCTGAGAAGTGTCAACTTGGACCCCCTCCTGTGGGGGAGTGTGTGATTAACACTGAGCACATGGACTCTGTCTCTCTTTCCTGCAGGTCTTGGAACGTTCCCGAGATGTTGTTGATGAAGTGAGCGTTTCTCTCAGGCTTTGGGATACTTTTGGTGATCATCACAAGGACAGGCGATTTGCATATGGCAGGTAAAACAAGACTAGTGCAGTGTGGTTGAGCTTGAGTAAAATTACCTTTTGAGACCCGGTAGCTGGTTCACATGTTAACAAAAACCACATCATAATGGCCTTTTGAAATATCTTGGGTTCTTTATTTGTGCTGAAGAAGGGGGAAAAAATGGTAATATTTTTTTCTGATATCAAGAAAAACAGAATTTGCTTTGCCACTCAGGAAATTCCAGGTTAAAACAACCAGGGCTAGTTGGCCTGGAAGGTTTACTAGATGAGGATTCTGTCTTATCCTCCAGCCTTGGGCTACTTTGATGGCTGTTTTTCTGAGTGACACTTCATTTGACGTCTGTGAAAGTGTTTCAAGCTATTTTAGCACTTGGCTACTCTACTTCAGAAGGTCTCTGTGGTCTTTTCATGACCATATTAGCAGAGTCTGATGTTATTTGCTTTGGGCTTTGTGTTATCTGAAAAGTCTCTTTATTTTTATTTGAAGGTCATTGTTTAAAAGAAAGGAAAATATCTCTGAAGTTCTTCACAAGGCATGTTTCCAAAATGAACTGAAACACTAATGTCTATTTTTCTTTAAAAAAAAAAAAATGGAGAAGGAAAAAACCAGTAAAGGAAAGATTAATCTAGGACACTGACATGGGTAGAAACATAGTCAAAATGCCTTAAAATATTTAGCAATTTCTGTCTTTTACCATAACTTGAAATATCTCTCTGTGAATGGATCATAGCTATTAAAATGCAGATAAGGAGAGATTTTTTTTTTACTCCTTAATTATGAAAAAATTAAGTTTTTGGGTGGGGTTGGTACTGAAGATGGAACCCAGGGCCTTGCACATGCCAGACAGGTACTCTATCACTGAGCTACATCCCCAGCCCTCCTTAATTGTAAATCAACACATTGCATTTTAAGCTTAGAATTTAGGTGTCACATCTTAGTTGTCTCTTGTTAACATCAAACACCATGTTACTTCACAGAATTCCAAGCATGTGTATTGCACCTTGGTATGACATAAACCTTTGGAAAAGTTTCTCTATTTCTTCAATCCAGTAGCTCTCTGAAAAATATTTTATTGGTTCTTTTCAAAGTGGCCTAAAATACTGAGTAAAAGGGATTGCCCTACTCCCAAGAAGTAGCTCACATACTGAAAAAACTTGTGATTTAGAACAGTTTATCAAGGGGACTCAGAATGGGACACGTGGAAGTAAAACATGGTTTTAATGTCCCCTTTATAATAAGGATTTTTAACCTTAATATCCAGCATTATAGATCCTTTTCTTCTCTTTGAATGTTCTGTTTGTTTTTTTTTCTTTCTTTCCTTATTCTCATAATGTTCTTGATGGTTATCTTAGTTGACAGTTCAGGGTTTTTTTTTTTTTCTTGCATATAAAAAAAATAAAATAAATGAAGCTGCTTATAAATATTGTGTGGTCTGGTTTGTCATATCTGCAGTTCTAAGGAAGCATGATTTTTTAAAATGATGTCTTTAAGCAAAGTAAGGATAAGTAAGGTAGACATCTAAGGATTTTTGGTAACTCCATTTCTATGAAGGTGTCATGCAAAGATTGGCCTGAAGATGAGCCTACTGGGATATTTAGTTTTAGACTCTTAGCAATCATTTCAACAGATCAGGGTTTATAGCCACTTGAAATTTATGCACTCGAAACAATGAATTTCAGTGTGGCCTTGTCGTTTTGTGTAAAACTTGTTTTGTGATGGAAGGGCTGCTCCACTTCCCATGAGACTCCAGCTTAGGATTGGTTTAATGGCGCTCTGGCCCTCACAGCTCTACACTGGGCCCCATCCAGCTCCTGGACATAGCCGGAGTCATTTTACAGCATGTCATGCCTATGTTTCTTCACTCCCAATGAAAACAAGCTGCTCTTTCCTGTGGCTCCATCAGTTCAAAGTACATTGTTCTGCTCCCTTGTCTGTAATGTTTGGTTCCATTAACTGTAACCCATTCCCCCTTTGATAGAAACAGGAAGTACTCCTGGAGCCAAGTCTGCTTCTCTGAGTGGCCCAGACGGGCTTCAGGAAACATCCCCATGTGTGTTTCTGGCCACATTCTACTTGGGGCCTCATTTTGTGTGCTTGTTTGTACCTTGTATTTCCTCTGTCCTTGCTGACTCTCCACTACCTCTAGGTGTCCTGCCATAGACCCCAATCCTAGTAAAGAACAAAAGCCAGAGCTCCACTGTCAGACTCCATCATCTTTCTGTACATTCTAAATAGGTAATACCACATTAATGTAGCACCCAGAGGTTACATTTTATGGAAAAATCTGGTAGCATAAGTTTCTTTTATTCAGTATAGAGCTTTGACCAGTTCTTTTGATTGCTGTGAGAGAGCTGATGTTTGATTTGCAAACCTGTATTTGGACTAACGTTTTTACTCTACTTGGTTTGAATTATAAGTCAATGGGATGAGCAGCAGACATAAACTTGGAGGCATGTATGTGGAATATATTCCAAGATATTTAGAACCTTTTTAAAATAATTACATTCTTGTAGTAACAGTGAGGGAAACCAGATTCGTCCCATGATGCCTCAGGCCTTGCCCTCAGTTTCCTCTGCTTCTTAGTTTAAAGGAAATTAGCTTGTTGCCCTTCATACATTCTTTGGCATAGACAGGTTCTGGTTTTCTGAATGGTCAAGGGATGTCAGTAGCAGGCAGTCTATCAACCTGAATTTATAGTTTTCCAAGTCTGAAAACTGGCTAACTGTAACCAGAATAACATTGCTATCTTCTTTATTTAAAGGCAAATATTCAACTCATTTATTAATCCAATTAAAATAATAGCTCCAATTTATCAAAAGCCTACAATGTGCCAGCCAACATATTAGGAGCTTTGCCAACATTAGTTTAGTTATTCCTTTCAGGAGATCTAGGAGGCAGAGATTATTTCCATGCTACAAAGAAGCAAAGGGTTGAGACCTTTCACTGATGTAACCTAACCAGTGATGAGTCTCAGAGGCAGAGTTACACCCAGCTCTTGCTGACTCCTGACTCCCACTCTTTTCACTGTGCCAAGCTACCTTGCACCTTCAAGAGGATGAAGCTGGAAACTACGCCACATTGGTAATCTGGGTTTCTGTTGGCTTTTCCATATCGGTGCAGAGCCTTAGAACTGGAAGAGACCCCAGAAGCCCATTTAGTTGACCCTTTTCCTTGAGGAAGGGAAGCTGTCCATCCAGCTGAGAATTAGCACTGAAAAGAGTCCTTCTGTTGGAGGGAGAAGGAAGTCAGCAGGGTAGCATCAGCACCCTGACTCTTCACAGATCCGAAATCTGGCAGGCCCTCTCTTCTCAGGAGTGGATGGCCCCAACTCTCTTATAACCTTTCTTCCTACCACCCACTTTCTATCCACTTTCAGATGAACTTTTGAAGTTCTTTTCTGGATCTTTTGAAATGTCAAGAACAAGACTGAACATAGTAACCATGACTGTGATCAACTGCTCTTTGTTGACAAAGAAGGGGCCTATTCTTAAAAAAAAAATATCTCTCAAGTGTTTTCCCTGAAACTCTTCTAAGAATGAAAGGTTCACATTTTGGTACCTGGCACCAAAAAAATAGACAAACAGGATGGGTTCTGCCTCCAGCAGGACATCTGGGCTGCTCAGACACTCTCTTTCAGTCACACCAGTTATAAATAAATATGGGTTTGTTTGTTTGTTTGTTTGTTTGTTTGTTGTTTGTTTGTTTTCTGTCTTCTGTCTTTGAAAACTTCCTCCCCTGATCTGTGTCAGGGCCAGATAACCTTCAGACACTTAATAAAGCTGATGGTGCTGAAGGTGATAACTAAAATTTAATCAAGGAACCCCATGAGTCAGATCTGTGCCAGGCAATCGCTCTACATATCCTGTCCCACTTCGTTCTCATTGTGACCCTGCAAAGTGGGCTTATTTCACAGTTGAGGAAACAGGTACAGAAAGGGCCACAAGGGCAGAATGGAGCTGAACTTTCCACTTGGGTATGACTCCAAAGCCTATATCCTCCTCTGCTACCATGCTGTGTGGCTGATGAGATTGACAGATGACAAGTTTACTTTAAATTTCCTCCTGGTACAGTCTAAGTCTTCTGTCCTATGTGGACCCTGAAAGACCTGCATTCACCATCTCTCTCCAGCTGTTATTCCAGTATGTCTCTTAAATTTTTGAAGCCACAGCAAATAACCTGATTCTTTATATGCATTCATAAGTCGTAAATATTAGTCCTTTCACTTTCAGTAAAGATGATACATTAAAGCAAACTTTTCGAGAGTCACTTGGAATCTTGGGTCATTTATTTGGCATATTTCCCCCAAAACATTTAACTTAAAGATTCAGGACCACTTCACTTGCCCTTACCCCCGTAGTTTCCCAGCATATTTTAAGTCTGGTTGGAACCCATTTATTATATAGTTTATCTTACACTGATTTTTCTCAACTGTTGTAAGCTCCTATGAGAAGTGCAGTACATGTTTCAAATGATAACGTTACTCAGCACTGTGGTTTCTGTGTGTCTGTTTAGATAAGATGGGTCTGGTTTCATGTTGAAGGCCCATGTAATCAGATAGGGTATGAACACACCCCATTTTGAATGCTTAGTTGAGAACCTTTAAAAAAGTTGAAGTGTTTAATGCATCTAGTATTTTAAGTTAGCTGTTATTGTCCATAACACATTCTAAATGCTGGGCCAGAAGTAATCTAGATTATTCTAATGATTATTTCAGGAAATATATCAAGTGGAAGTGGACCAGGGCCAGGACTAGGCAAGGCCAATGAGTCTCTCACCACAGGCTTAAAAATATAAATAATAATAATTTTAAAAAACAGAATCATTATTAGTATTTGTGTTTTCCCTTTTGCCTTGGGCTCCATATGGTAATGTTTCTTATCCTGACTTTATCTATACTGTTGATACGTTTTGAATTGTGGCTTTTTTGTCATGATTTTTATGTTTTAAAAATAGTATTCATCTGAATTACTGAGCTTTTCTTGTATTTGCACCTGAGGCAGGTATTTTGCCTTTGCCCCCCAGTCGTGGTCCTGATGCTGGGCTTTATAATTGGATAGCAACGTAGCAAAGAGAAGAAATCTAGTAAAGCATATACTTGATGGAAAAAGTAATACAGACCACACTTTCCAGTGTGTTAGTACAAACAGGTCTAGGAAAGTTATTAGAGCTTATGTCCTAAAGGCATTGAGTCTTGTGTGCTACTGTAACAAGAAGAACTAAAGTTGCTCAGGTTATAGAAAAAAGTGAAAAGATATAAGAGCAGTTATTTAGATCAAGAGATAGGAATAGTGGTTCCCTATGAGGTTATTCTAAAATTGTTGGTTTTCATACTAGAGTGCACCTAAGCATAGCAGTTATTCTGAAGTAAGAGTTCTGCAAAGAGGTAAAGCAGCCAATTTTAGCCAGCACCTGGATGATTATGAAGTCTGTGGTCCTCCAGCCACACTTTGGTGAACACTGTCATGGAATTATCATGATGCTCCTTACCAAACCTCAACCAAAAGGGAGGCTTCCTTGTAGAGTGAGAAGCAAGCAAAAAAGAATACAGACTGTGTAATTCCATTTCTATAGAAATCTAGAAAATACAATCTAATCTAGTAACAGATGTAGATCACTGGTTGCCCAGAGAAGATGATGAAATGGAAGGATGGATTACCAAGGGGCATGAGGAAGCTTGGGGGATGATGGAAATGTTTGTTATCTTGATTGAGATGATGGTTTCAGAGGAATACATATGTCAAAACTAATCAAATTAAAAAACACTAAACATGCATAGTTGAAAGTTATATCTAAATAAAGGTTTTAAGATGAGACATATCTCTATAACAATATAATCTATGATATTTGAAAATGTTTGCATGGTAGACTGCTACATGTTTTAATTATTTATGGAACCTTGCATTAATTCTCATTAAAAATATAAATCATTTCTTTGAACTTACGGGGAAAATAATGGAAACAGATCCTTAATGGTTGAGTATAGGAAATGGAATATTATAATTGTCAAAGAAAATGATAGGACATTATCATCTTATTACACAAAATTACACTATTTCCCGTCTCCCAGGAATAAAGCCCTGAGCTCAGTGAGCCCACTCTCTGACCACATAGGTTGTTTCTTTGCCAGTGATTGTGTTTATATCTTTTCCTCAGAAGATTCTTTTTACCTAATACCCTGTGGTAGCCAAACAAAGAACACCCAATTCTGTGGAAGTTTTGTTTCTCCATCAGATAGTAGCAATATTAGGTTTCATAGCCGAGTCAGTCTAGAGCTAGGGAATGTGATGGTAACCCCCAATATGTGCAAATAGAGTGTGCATTTCCTACCTGGCTATCCCGGCTGGGAATTGAATGCAGAGTTGAATGATCAGGTATGATCTCTCACTTGGAGCAGTCGGAACACCGTGCTGTGGGACTCCACTTTTGCTTGTCTCTCTGGATCAGGTTCCATTCTCCCTTTCCAGCCTCATGTCTTGCTGTAGACACAACAAAACATTTATAGGCCCAAGTCCTCTGAAGCCTATATCCACTTAGAAATTATACCCCATCCCAACCATTTTTTAAGCCAACTAATCACTACTGATATTCACAGAATTAGAGCAAGTGTCACAGTCTCCCAGACATTCTCTCTGAACTCTCCTTACTCTCCCTCTCACCTTTAGAATGCAGGTGAAGTATCTCTCCTACATGCTGCCATAGAATATCTTGGCAAATCCTACACTGTGTCAAAATTGACTCCTTCATTTTCTCTCCCCTTCCCTTTATTCTTTTGTTCCTAGTATGCTAGGACAGAGATTTTTGTCTTTCTATTCTGTGTCCCCAGTGCCCAGGTCTTGTACGTAGAAGTTTAATAAGTGTTGATTGAGTGAGTGAACGTGTCTATTGATTGATCTCTCATACGTGCCAAGATCTTCTAAGAAAATATTCTTATCAAATACTCCAAATTATTTTTACTATATTGACGTTTATATGTACAGATGTACAGTAAGAATCACAAGGAATGTACCAACCTGAGATGTTGAAGATGGAAAGCCCTGGTACTTGGCTTCACCATAAAGAATTAGCATATGGAAGATGAGATGTGAGGCTAGTGGAAAAAGGAAACAGACTCAAGCCATGTCCTCAAAACATCCTCCCCCCAAGTTTTTTGGATTTGTAATTTGTGTGTAATGCCTTATTTGAAGACTATTCTTAAACAAAATTACTTGTATTAATATTAATGCACTTCCAATTATAGGTTGTTTCTTCTCTGGAGATCATTCTAAGATCTTTTTTAAGAATAATTTTTAAATAATTATGTGTATATAGTATTTCACTTGCCCAAAGAGGAGCATTAAGTATAATAACTGCAGGTAAATTATTATCATTATATACTTACCCAGAACAAACAAAAATGCTTAGACTAAATGCATACAAATAATTCAAAATATCAAATTTGTGGTGGAAATATATGGGTTCCGTGCTGAATCACTCAAGCATGAGATTCCAATCAACCAAATCATCCCACAGAAAATCTGTATATTCCATGCCCTGTGCCACTCTCTGCCTACTATCCCACACTGTTCTTTCTGCTCTGAACTGGAACACTTGTATTGTAGCCAGAGGAAAACATCAAAAGACCTGGGATCCCTGTGCCTGACCCAGCCCTGTCCCCAGGATGAAACTGTCCTGGAAAGCAAGAATGCCAAATGAGATAGCAACACGTCTCAGTGGCTAGGCTCACTTGTGTTCCAAAATGAAGGATTCTGGCTGCTGCCCAGACATGGGTCACATGGCTGGGAAAGATGGTCCTTTGTGGCTCAGCCAGAAAAGAATTGATTGACCCAAAAGAGAGGGGGTCACAAAAGTATAAATAATTTGGTTACCAAGATGGGCAAAGAGAATAAGGATCAAGTTCATTGTTGAACAAGCTGATGTCTTGTGTGTGCATTCCTTTCACTTTTTCCCTATTTTTTCTTAATAACTGCAGGTTTGATAAGTTGGGTCAAATTTAGTGAGGTGTGGTGAATTTTCATTGTGAAAACAGAGAAAGCCTCAGTTTGTGATGTTCTGTACTGGAACTTTCCGATGAAGAAATATATGGCACCACACACAGTTTTCTCTTTTAAATTGGGGGGGGGGGGCGGGGGGCAAAAAGAAAGTGCTGAGTAATTCTTCAGTCTTCAGTGGGTAATTCTGTTGCCTGTCTTTCAGCAATTCTACAACAATAACTAGTACTTAGTTGTTTTATAGAACATTATCACAGATATTTTTCTTAGTGAATCCTAGCAACAATCCTTTCAGTGATTGCTAATGTTAGATACTCATTAAATTTCCAAAATTATCCCACCACTTTATTCTCCCCCAGGCCTGCCTCTGCCCTCAACCTACAGGGCTCATAGTCAAAAGGACGAAATTCCGAATTGCGGGAAGATGAAGCCAATCGGTGAATTCGCTCTTCAGTTTATCACGTTCCTTACCTTTAGTGACTTTTGTTGTGTATTCTTTTAAAAAGCAAGATGGTCTGTGGAATAGAAGGCTTCCTTAAGCCATAATTCTCCTGTAACTAGAATTAAACCCAAAAGTAACCTGCCCATTTATTTACCCTTCCTTTGCTTCTGAAGATAATTTAATTCCTGCAAGGAATCATTAATTCATTGTTATCCTGATATTATGGAAATATCCAATTAGATGGGGTAAATGGATTTTTTAGATAAATTCAAGTAATTTTTGAAAACATATTAACTGGCTAACCTCAGCTATGTACCAGAGATATTATACGATGATCTTCTAGCAGTAATAGTCTGAAGAAATATAATGGCTCACATTCTATTTTATTCTTTATTAAAACTCCAACTGGTACCCTGCCTGACTTGTGTTAAGCCTAAATTCATTTCTTCTAGACCTTAAGCCTGCCGACTTACTTATGTCTGTAGCTTTTACCCTCCAATATCTATAAGACCTTTATATTTAATAAACATTAATCAAGAAACCCTTTGGTACAAACACTGTCTTGTGCACAGTAGGAGAAAAATGGATACGAAAAGGACAAAATTCTTTAAAATGAACTCGAAGTGAAATGAGGTAGACAGTAAATTTAAAAATATATATATTACAATTCATTGTTAAATAATGTTAAACTAAAAGATGGCAAGAAAGAAATGCTCCCACCAAAAGCCTTAGATCATCCGTGACTCCACAAGTCATGTCTTGTGTCCCATCCCTAAGCAAGTCCTGTGACTCTGTCTTTAGTACACAGAATGTGGTCACTTAAAAGCCTGTTCTGTACCCCTCTCAGGCCAAGCAGAGTCACCATCACCTCTCTTTGAAGACTGCCTCTTAACTGGTCCCCTGCTTCTTTCTCCTTTTCCTCCCTGATCCCTGAACATGCCCCTTTGAGTGGCTAGCTCACTCAAAGTAAAAGCCACACTCCTGTGAGGCCCTCCCTGTCCTGGCCCTGCACTGCCTGTCTCTGAGTTCCGCTTCTGCGGTGTTCCTTCTCACCACACTGCTCCAACAACACAGCCTCTTTCCCCCAGGGAAAAAAATCCCAGGCATGCTGTGTCCTCAGGGCCTCTGCACCAGCTTTTTCCTCCTCTGCACTGTTCTTGCCCCAGAAAATGACACATTACCTCCCTTTCAGTTCTTTACTGAAATGTTGCCTTCTCAGTGAGGCCCTCCCTTGTCACCTCATTTTCAGCATCAGCTTCTGCTCGCCAATATTTCTGTCCTCTTTCCCCGCTTTATTTTCTGATTGGCACTTACCACTAACTAGCAATATTACCTATTTTATTTATTTTTGTTGTTGTTGTTGTTGACTCTGTCCTCCACTAGAATGTAGGCCTAATGGGGATAGTGGTTTGTGTCTTTTTCTAACTGCTTTGTCACTAATGTCCAGAAAAGGGCCTGGTGCACAGTAGGGTATCCCTGACTATTTCTGGAGGAAGTGATTAGAGGACTGCTTATTAATATTAGATAAGTGACTTGACAACTCCTGGTACTTTGCTCAAAGAAGATTGCGAAGAGGCCTGGGAAAAGTCCCTTTCTCATTGTGATGGGATGATCTTGTTAGTTGACATTTGGCCTCGGAAGATTTGGGGAGGTTAATCCCAGGGAACTCTCCCAACATGATGTTCTCACTAACATGGAGATTTTCTCATATCTACAACTAGTCTTGCCCTCTGGAGAAAACACTAAGCCTGTAGGAATGAAGCTTCTCAGTCACTTAGCTTTGGGGAAAAGTGAGAGAGCATGAGAACTAGAGGTGGAGTTGGAAGAGAATTCATGACCATTTCACCTCTTGCTGTCAACCGAGTCTTATGTGAGTGTATCCCATACTCATTTTCCAGGAGTTAAATGAAATTGTTCAGTCTGTTTCTTTTAATAAATTGATTATGCTTCACCCAGTTTCACATGCTTTCTACTTCTTCTGGTGATTGTGTGAGGTGCAAGAATACACTAATAGGATCACAGTTGGCCACACATTGAAAATGGGATATCAAGTGAAAAAGAATCTGTTTCCATTGTACTGTAACCCACAACTTTCTTTGGTAGAGCCATTACCTGCTGTGATAATAGGATCAAGCCTTTGTAAGACCCAAGTATCTCTCTTAGGATGTGGTGGCGTTGGTGGGATGTTGATGTGGCTCACTTGCACTTGAGAACTTGCATTGCTTTGGCCCCTTTTTTGGAGGGTGGGGGAAGACTGGTTTAAAATGTTGCTTCCTACTAAAAAAAAAAAATGCGGTTACAGGCTTGGAACAAATAGTTGCGCATGCTAATCACTCCCAAATCTGGATATATTTCAGGGTGTTTTGACAGTTTTCCCCACATAACATCTGTACTTAAGAAGCCTCACTGCTATTGGTAAAGTATGGACTTGATTTCTCTGCTCACATCCAGGGCGCTGCATGGTTCTGCCCTGCTCTCCCCAGAGCTCCCGCCAGGCGCTCCCCTACAGGCCTTTCCATCCTCCATGAGTGTGAGCTTACACGGCCATTCATCTCCAGGCGGTTATGTGCACCATCACTGACAACTCCCTCCGCATCTCATACACACTGGGCTGCTCCCCTACTAAAATTTTCCAAGCCACGTGTTCCACGTTTCTTTTCTCTGCCATGCTCCCAGCTGTTTTGTGCTGTTTTGATGTGTCTGTTTGCATAGCACTGTCGGACTCTATGCATGAAAGGTGTGTTGTCGACATGAATGGTTTTGAAAATGTTTCTGTAAAGAACCTGCCTCACTTGTCATCAGGGAGAAGGAAGCTTGAAGCCCCAAAGGTGTAGAGGTCAGGAACTCCTGCTGGAATCTTTGCCAGATTGTGTATGCCCACAAAGAAAAGAAGCCCAATAAAATGCGATGTGGTCTCTACCGATATAAAGCATAGAGGAGTCTCTCCTAAAAAATTAAATAATAATAGGCAGTGGTGACATAAAAGATAGGATTCTGCCATAGACTAAAAGGCTTTAAAGTACAATATATACTATATTGTGTGATGGCATTGTGCTGGCATCATCACAAAAGGACAAACATCTGTGCAGAACTCAGGTAAACATCGTTGTTGGCTTTATCTTGGTCAACACAGTGTTAGTCTGGCAAGAGACCCAACCAGAGTGGAATGGAGCACACTAAAAAAGGGCATGCAGCTGAACCCCATATTGCTTCCTGGAGGTCAGGATGGAATCTGCTGTCCTTTGTGTGACCCATCAGACAGTCCTGTATGCTGTTCTTAGGTAAAGCATAATTTCAGAATTATCCCCTTTCATTTAGATTAGAAAACCCAAGGCCCACAATTCCACAGCTGGAAATAGCAAAGTTGATGGGATCTGAAAAGGGAAGACAAACTCAAAGGGAAGATGGGACCCAAAAAAAGAAGAAAGCACTTGTGTGATAGGAGAGAACTTAGAAAATTCATTCCTAACAATAAGAGTGTTATATAGCTTATCTATCCCTTTTCCAACCATTTCTTCAAAGGATGAATTTGGTGTTTCAGACTGGAGAATTAGTTCAGCTTCTGGATGCTTCTCCAATTTTCCCTACCAAGTTTGCTATATTTGAGTGTAGACCTTGTAAAGACAAGCTTTGAGAACATATTTGCTGTTCAAAGACTGGCTAGGGCCAAGATATGTGGGTAAGATGCACTTTTCTCAGATTCTTTCCTTAATCCTCCAAAAAAAGGTTTGTCCCAAGTTTGCATGCTCTCCTTATGTTACCCAAGTGTCTTTGCCAATCTTTCACTTGCTGTCTTTGGCCACTGTTCCCCCCTAAAAAGATAACTGAAAAAATATGCTTCCTGGGTTTGTTTAATATCCAAAGAAAAAATTGGTACAGCCAAGATTGGCTTTATCAGCTCAAGCATTTTTTAATGACTTGGTCTCTCTGTGATTCCTTCTCATTCCCCTGTGAAACTAGAGATTCCCAATTGTTACAACACATCAATTTATTTTGGATCCTCTTTTTAGTTAACTAATCAAAATATTATTTCACAGGCATTATTTTATGTGTTAGTAATGGAGCCAAACTTTTCTATTGATATTTTCCCCTTAGGGACAAATTTTTTTTTAAAAAATTATGTTTTTCCCTAAAAAAAAAAAACATTCCATGGCCAACAAAACTAGTACCATGTACTCTTTAAGTCCTTTGTGATTCTTGCTTTCTCTAATAAAGTCATTTGGCCCAGCCATAAATTTTTCTAAATGAAATAAACATTCTAAACCTCTTTCTAGCCTTTCTCAATATTCATGTCCTGGGGTTTAGAGTCTCATTTACCCTGTGCTCTGCCCCTCTGCATTCTCAAATTCTTGTGCTTTCTACTCCACATAGCTGGAGGATTCCATTTAAATCCTATCAGGTTCTTTTTACAGCTGAAATAGGACCCCCTCTGAGGTCATTTCTAGACTACTTCCACTGCCTTATTGATATGTAAAAAATGTCTTCATCATACCCCCCCAACCAATTATTTTTAAATTCACTCTTTAAAGTAAAATAAAGTAACAGAGCCATGAAAATAGAAAAGCTACAACTTGGCTCTTTTCTTTTTATCTTCATTGGAATGGCATTTTTAAACACAGGCTTATGTCAGACATTGAACAGCCTCCACACAGGAATGAATGTTTTGATTAAAAGTTATTTAATATCTCTGGTTCCTTGGACTTCTGCCTAAAGCTGGAGATATTCTTAGCCACAGGTCTTGTGCCTTCTTTGATAAGATAGAAAACGGCCTCAAAATCTAGAGAGAATAAATGGCATTCTCAAAATAGTCATTTGCTTGCATAGGTGTTTCTATCACAGAGGATACTGATAAGTTACAAATTAGGAAGCCATGTTGGGGTGGAGGAAAGAGAAATTCACCAGTAGGGACACCTTGATCTGGATGTTCACCGATGCTAGGCCTTTAGGTAGAAATCAGAGTTAGGATACAGTGTTCACATGGCAAACCTTAAAAACAATTATTCTGTGTGGGCCAAACATCCAATTTTCTTGCATTTGTGTTCAGAGCAATGCAGGTTAAACAAAAGACACTTAAGCAAGTTGATAGTTAAAATGAGATCTTATTTTTAACTTCTTTCAATGTAAAATAATGGAGATGGATTCTAGTAACAACTAAATGACAATACAAAAGGAAAAAGAAAAACTTTGTTCCAAAATACAAATAGGATTTTGGCTCAATAAGTTACTTTAGCTTCAGAGATAGTATTGTTCTCAGTGCAGCCTCTTTTCTTCAACTGTCATCATTTTGAGGCAAAATATTTACGGAACATTAAATTGTTTTTCCAGCTTTCCCACAGCATTTCATGCATTTAGATATTGATGTGACATAGTTAGAAGCTGAGCCCTCCGGACCTGTATTGTGTGATGGTATTGTGCTGCTGTCATCACAGAATTCCATTTTTTCCAGCCCCCAAGGTCCTGTCCGTACTTGCTAACAGGTCATCTGGACGGTGACTCCTATGTGCTCAATGGCGTGAGTGTTATCACAGTAACCTTGGCAACCAAGCTAGCTCTGACTTATGCTGTATCATAAAATTAGATAACAGAATTGACATTTAGCTACATGTCTGTCATACAAATTAAGCTCTGGAGAATGATGTTCTTTACAGTCATGTGCCTTAATATGGAAATAGAAGGCACCAATTAGAATAATTTTATACATATGCATACTATTCCACATTTAGGTAGAGGATATATTTCCTCAATTCTTTCTCTATGATATTGAACCTCACATATTGTCATATTATTCTCACTGTGCCAAAATTCATGGTGGCTTTATTTTATGATCAGGACAAAGCTTATAGCAGAATTTCATCAGATACCCGATATAAATAGGATTATGAATAATAGAAAACTCAGCCTTTAAAAAAATGTAAAATTCAAAGCATTCTTGGCTTTACTGGGTACTGTTATTTATGCTGATTGGAAGTAAGACTGAGCGCAGAATATTCCACAAACTAAATCAGAATCCCAAAGACAAGACATGCTTCCCTTTCATTTATATATTTGTGCATATTTTTACACATATTATTTCAGCACCCAAGAATCTTTGATAATATCTTTATTTCAAGAAGATTCTAACCCTGCAGACTAATACATTCATCTACTGGGAGTCCTGGGTTTTCTTTTATAATTCAAAATATTTTAAATTTAGGACTTTCCCTTCTATTTGCTATGGTCTGGTGCAATTTTTCTTGGATATAACTTAAAGACTCAACTTGTGAATTACGTTTAATGTAAGCACCCTGCAGTTTTCTGCATTGCAAATGATTATTTTTAGAAATTTTATGGTCGCCTGCATATATTTGTTTGTCCTCATTGATATGTAGGGGGGAAAGCTCATTAATGATTTAAAAAGAAGGTGTTTTGATTCATTGACTTGATTCTTCTCATTACATAAACAATAAAGGCAATAAATTAACATCTAATAAAATTAGAAGAGTTTATTTCTGAACTTAGCTGCAAGATAGTCTTGAATCCATGCACGCAGCTGTTTCTGTTTTTTTATATTCTTCTGCCTCACTGTTTTGAAAGTCATTATTGAGCATATTTTAACCTGGAATGATGGTTTATAATTCCTATTTAGCAGATATCCATCAAACAATATTTGAACAGCTGTTTTATAAAATGGTTCTTTGCCTTCTAGAATGGTAAGTTATTATGTGAAAATAGAAGGTCCATGTCAGAGTTCACTATAAACCAGTTTTCCTTTTCTCTGTATACCTGCTATGTATCATGTATAACATTTGAAAAATCTAATTCCAATATTTTCTCACCTTATTAGCCCTCTGTCTAATTCTTGTTGAGCTGTATGTTAAATACTGTGCCTTATACCTAGTTTTTTTAAAAAGTCAAGATTCCTGCAAGTTCAGGATTTTTCTTTTTTGGAAACAGATAAGTGGTTGTGCTCTCTACATGTGTGCCTAAGTGAGAAGAAGGGCAGAAAGCCTTCTGTGTATTTGCTGACCCTGAGCAGCAAATACTTGTGACATTTTCGGCAGTGTTTAAACTGTTTGCTTTATCTCATTGGGTCAAGTCATCGTCACCTTTATGTTTCAAACTGGTAAAAGGTAGTTTTTATTGTTTTCTTTTATCTTGAAACTATTTCTTGTGAACAGAAATAGTTCAGCATGTTATGGCTCCAGGACTGAGTTAAGTTGGGGTAACCGTCTCTACCGGAAAATAAACGTCATTGGGAACTTCTCGGTGCATAAGCATTCTGCAGTGCGAGATGAAAATGGACTACCAGGCTGTGTTGGTGCTGGAATGTGGGGGCTTATCAGGCTGTTTGCATGACTTAGAGATATGTTTTAATATCTTTTAATATCTGGCCTTTTTTTTTAACTGTGACATGACATGGCATTAGATGAGTGGTAAAAGAAAAAAAGTTAAAAGGCAATACGAGCTTCTTCTGTGATTTCCTTTTTAGGTCTGATGTTGTGGTCCTCTGTTTTTCAATTGCTAATCCCAATTCCCTAAATCATGTGAAAACCATGTGGTATCAAGAAATCAAGCATTTTTGCCCTCGCACACCTGTTGTCCTTGTTGGCTGCCAGCTTGATCTCCGCTATGCCGATCTGGAGGCTGTTAATCGAGCCAGACGCCCATTAGCCAGGTAAGCCAATGCTCGGGGTTTCAGGGCACAAAATAAGAGTTGGAGGTAGCAGGTGTCTCTGAGCCTAGCATTCTATTCTGGTTCTGGGATCCCATTCGATCAGTCATACACTGTAAGTCAGCCTGTCCAGCATGAAGGGCTGTGCCTGACATCCTTCTCATGCTCAGAGCATCATCTCTTATGTTGGAGCCATGTTTTAGTAAAATGGTTGACCAGTGCTTGAATTGACTTCTCTGAATATGAAATTGTTCATGTAGGAGTACTTTCAAATGTATGAAGTTTTATCCAAAATGTTAGTTGCCCATAATAATGTCAATAATGACATAAAATTAATTAAGGCTCAAAATGATCAGCCATAATTTTTGGCCCCAGGGAATATCGGGTTCATAGAGATATGCCCTTCCAAGTGCTCTTAACTTCCCTAATACCCCTTAGTCCAACCTGAGAGAACATATCCCAAAAGAACAGTGTCCAATTCTTAAAAATCATTTCAACCTATAGTTAATTGCAGGGGGAAAAAAAAGCAAACACTATTTTTTAAATGTCTCTAGAAGTCCTTACTTGTGTTTTCAAAGTGTCACAATTTTCTATAAATCCACTTGAATGAGTATTTGAGATAATATGTTAAGTATAGTACTTGGTCCACAGTAAAACCTCCATAATGTTACCATTATGTGGATTCTAACTTTGGGGATAAATAAGTTTTTTGAAACATGTTCCCCCTCAAATTCCCTTTGTACCTTGGTATCTTCTTTTTCATGTTTATGGTTGTTTTTTATTTTATTTTATTTTTATTTTTTTGCTGGAGAGCAAAGCTTTTCAAAACATTTTGATATTAATACCTCGCTTTGATGTTTGCCTTAATAGGCTTGTCACAAAATTTTATGTGAGTGCAACACTATGTACTCTTACAATGAAAGCAGATGATGTTCTTTAGATAATTTCTGATGCCCTAGGTACATTTTGGATAACATTTCTGAAAACACTTTATATTCAGTCTTTTCACAGTCCCTATGTTCATAAATGCATGGACTAGGAAATGAATATTAAGAGCCACATGGGTATGTGGAAGACTGGAGGAGAGGGTCGCAGAGCTACAGAGAACGGCAGAGAAGACAATCCTTCTGTAGAGCAATTCCGAGAAGGAGGTGGCATTTGAACTATGTCTGGAGAATTTCATATTAGCAAATTTCAAGTCAGCCTTAGGAACAAAGACCACACAATGCCAGCAGGAACAAGCCTTGAAATTCAATCTTTTCTGCACTTCCCTTCTGCCTTTGACAACACCCTATGATTTTCCATCTTTATCCACCCAGGTTTCCAAATCCAAATTCCACCTATTATCAGTTTTCTCTCCTGAGACCAGGACCTGTCATATATATTACCTTTGGTGTTAAAGACCAAATATTTATTTAGAAGATTGGTTCCTAAAAACATGTCCCCAAATCAAGAAGGTGTTTTTAGATAGTTGTAACACCAACTCACCTCTTATCTGTGTTCTGGAATCTGTTGGTTCCTTCACATGATTATGCCATAACTGCGTGGCTATACTTTTTGTATATTGGCCTTCTGGGTTCGATTAGATTGGAAATGGGCCTTGTGTGCCAGACTAAGGGGTGTGGACTTTATTCCATGAGCTTTGTGGAATTATAGGAAATGAACACAGAAGTGCTGCTGAGCCCCACTTTGTTATTTAAGGACTGCTCTTGCAGCAAGGAGGACTGTGAGCTAAAATTGAAAATTTTGAAGACCAATTAAGAGGCTAATGGACCAGTCCAAGCAAAAAATAGTAAGGGCCTGATGAAGGGAGTGGATGAAAAGAGAAGGAGAAACATAGGAAAGAGGATATATGAATCCAGTAGACTTAATAGCTGTTGATGTGGACCATTTACCTGGAGTAGGAGAGTCTAGACTCTCATGGCTTAGTAGAGACCTGTCAACAATTTGCAAATATGACCTTATGTAAACCTTTTAAACTTCCTGCCTCAGTTTTTCTCAGAATATAGAACAAAAATAATACCTGATAGAGTTATTGTAAGGCTCAAATAAAAAATTTAAATGGATGCATTTTAAAGTTATAAAGCTAATTTTAAGCATACGATGATGATGATGAAGAAGAAAGTGATAAAGATGATGATGGTAGCGATAATGATGGTAACATTTGGAGGTTTTACTGTGGACCAAGTACTATATTTAACATATTATCTCATTAAAACTTTTCATTAGTTTTTTAAAGATATGGATAATCATTATCATTATACCTGTTTTATGGCTTAATGAGGTTAAATAATTTGCCCAAGAACAAATAGCTAGTAAAAAGACAATAGTTACTGCTCTTACTACTGAAACCATTTTTATCTGTAGTCATAAATCTTTTACGTTTGAAAGGCTTGTGTTTAGTAGTTGATTTTTTGAGATCCTTATTAAAGCTTGAATAGATTTTTAGATGTATAATTAAATTAGGTGCTTAGGTAGACACTGGTGACTATTTTTCTCTAAAATAAGGCTGATTATAATTTTTAAAAATATTCTATTTCAGGCCCATAAAGAGAGGGGATATTTTGCCCCCAGAAAAAGGTCGAGAGGTTGCAAAGGAACTTGGTATACCATACTATGAAACCAGTGTATTTGACCGGTTTGGAATCAAGGATGTATTTGACAATGCCATTCGCGCAGCGCTGATTTCCCGCCGGCACCTGCAGTTCTGGAAGTCCCACTTAAAAAAAGTCCAGAAACCTTTACTTCAGGCACCCTTCCTACCTCCCAAAGCCCCTCCACCAGTCATCAAAATCCCAGAGTGTCCTTCCATGGGGACTAATGAAGCTGCCTGTTTACTGGATAATCCACTGTGTGCTGACGTCCTGTTCATCCTTCAGGACGAGGAGCACATCTTTGCACATCGAATTTACCTTGCTACCTCTTCTTCCAAATTTTACGATCTTTTTTTAATGGAATGTGAAGAATCCCCAAGTTGGGGTGAAGGAGTTTGTGAGAAAGAGATGCAGAGCAGGCCTCTTCAGGGCCGGACGCTGAGTCTTGATGCAGATGAGGAAGGGGAAGAAGGTGCCCCGAGGAGGCCTCAGGCCGATCAGGGGATGTCTCCAAGCAAGAACCTGTTGGAGACTCCGGGGCTGGAAGCTGAGGGCTCCGTTACTGAGATGCAGCCTTTGTCAGGCTGGAGCAAAGGGTTCATTGGCATGCACAAAGAAATGCAGGTCAATCCCATTTCAAAGCGGGTGGGCCCCGTGACTGTGGTCAGGATGGACTCATCAGTCCAGCCAGGCCCTTTCCGGACCCTGCTCCAGTTTCTTTATACAGGTCAACTGGATGAGAAGGAAAAGGATTTGGTGGGGCTGGCTCAGATCGCAGAGGTCCTCGAGATGTTTGATTTGAGGATGATGGTGGAAAACATCATGAACAAGGAAGCCTTTATGAACCAGGAGATTACGAAAGCCTTTCATGTCAGGAAAGCCAACCGGATAAAAGAGTGCCTCAGCAAGGGGACATTCTCAGGTGAGCAGGTCCCCTGGTGGAGCCATGTATACCTTTGGTGGTGTTTTATCAAACATTAGCCAAACTAAGAGAAGGAAAGGTTAACCGTAATTAACATTTACAAGTGCTTATTTTTTTTCCATGTACGTTTCTAAGCTGAAGGTATTAACTTATTTAATTCTCATCAGTCTTATTGGTTATTCCCTATTTTGCAGTTGGGAAAACCAAGGAACAGAGAGGTTAGGTAATTCACACATGATGACACAGGCAATAAATGGTAGGAGGGGTACTGGAACCCTTTGTTGGTTAAAGAAATCTGTTTCCTAAACTGCTATGGCACCACGCTGCTCTTCGGGGTCAATCAGATGTCCCTGAGCCTGTCTCTAGCCAGCTTGATGCTTGCAGTACCCTATCAGCATCTGTTCCTTGATCAAGTCTTTTTTTTTTTTTTTTAAGTTGTACATGGACACAATACCTTCATTTTATTTATTTATTTTTATGTAGTGCTGGGGATCCTTGACTTTCAGTAGTGATCTTTGGTCCTAAGCCCACTGAATTCCTTCCTGCACCTGAGTTTGGTGGCCCTTGCCTTCCTATGAGGGGTGTCTCATCTGTTCCATCTCCCTCCTTCTCTGCCCTTATGCTATTCTGTAGTTTTCCTGACCTTGCTTTGTCTTTGATATTTATGCTGATTGTTCTAAAATTGACCTCTGGGTGGGTGTGGGTGTGGGTGGGTATGCATTTCATTGGAAAAAGTTGACTTCCGGAATTCTATTTATATGGATACCTCTATTTTTGTCTATCCTTCCTAGCCCCTGCCATGGTCCTACCCATTTAGCAAGTGGTCACTGAGTCTTTTAATTAACTTTAAAGCTTATGAATAATATTTACTCCAAACACTGGTCATTGTGGTGTATAAACAGCCTTAAAAGTTAATGAAAGAACGTGCCACAGACCTACAGTAAGTTAAACTAAAGTTGATTGAATCACCCTCCCCTTACTGCAGAGACAAAACCGAATGAGGGGTGGGAGACTCACTAGGAGGCTCCCATTTTTAAAAAATTATGAAAAACAACTTAGGGATAATTAAAGAAATTTGAATATGAACTAGACAGTGGATGACATCAAGAAATTATTTTTAATTTTCTTAGGTGGAATAATGAGATTTTTTTAGGAGAATGTTCTTATTTTTAGAATATTCATGATAAAGTGGTTAGGAATGAAGTATCATTATCTGTTAAGAAAAAAATAAACGTGGCAAGATGTTAACAATAGGTAAATGAGTGATTGTTGTACAGGTTGAACAACCCTAACCTGAAAATCCAAAATCTGAAATGCTTCAAGATTTCAACTGCTTGATTGCCGACAAAGTGGACAGTTCCATATCTGTCCCCCACATGACAGGTCACAGTCAAAATGCAGGGCTACTAAAAATATTGTAAAAAATTATTTTCAGATTATGCACATAAGGCATATATGAAACATATGAATTTTGTATTCAAACTTGGGTTCCATCATCAGGATATTCACTATATATATTCAGATATCCCAAAACCTGAACAAATCCAAAATCTGAAACACATATCCTCCCAAACATTCTAGTTCAAGGAATACTCAACTTATATTATTCTTTGCCTTGTTGTGTATGTTTGAAGTTTTTCATGAGGAGGAGGAGGGAAAATATCCCTTTCCTTTTTTGTTACTATATGGTTCAGAAAATCTGTGTCGTGACCTTGTATGTTATTTTAAATGCTTGTTCCTTATTGTGAAAATTGGGTGTGCCAAAAGTGGAGGTTGACGTGAAATCAGTGAGTACCCACAGAAGAGCCAGCGAGAGGGATACCGGTTGATGGACATGGTTGGAACAGAAGACTCTGAGCTTTGGGCAGAGCCAGCTCATCATTGTGTTCCCTCCATCCTTTGGCAGATGTGACCTTTACCTTGGATGATGGAGCCATCAGTGCCCACAAGCCATTGCTTATCTGTAGCTGTGAGTGGATGGCTGCCATGTTTGGGGGTTCGTTTGTGGAAAGCGCCAACAGTGAGGTATGTGCCTTCCTCCAGGACAAGTGGTGTCTTGTGAGTGTGTGTGCACGTGTGCTTATCTAAAATGTTGTAGCCAGATGACTTCAGTCTTTAACTGCTTCCATGAAATAGGGTGAAGCCACCCTTTTCTAATTATACAGTCAGGAGGTCCTGTGGGTGATTCATCTCATGTTCAAGCACCTGCACGTGCAATTCAGCCTTTCATCCTCACACCTGTCCTTGACAGTGAAGACATGGTCAACTGTTCCTTTTTAACAAATGTCACCAAAGTACTATCAAAACCAAGTATTAAGAGGGGCAGAACCTGATGTCTAGAAGTTCAGGAAAGTGAGGAGTTCTTCAGTTAAGTAAGTCCCAGGTCCTGTTCTGCCCTTAACCAGCCGAGGGACCTTAAGAAACCTCAACCTGGGCCTCAGGCTCCTTGCCTGCAGGTAAGGAATGAAGTGGCCGTAACCTACAGCACTCCACAGCTCTTTCCTTCCTTCTCTGCCCTTGCAGAAGGGGTAGGAGGGTTTGTCAACTGTAGGGAAACAGCATTGTAGCAAACAGTCATTCCTCTGAATGAATCCACTTCTCAGAGTGCATAGGTCTAGTGGAAGCAGCTGGATCATATAGCACCAAAAGAAGGACATTCTTAGAACAAAGCAAGCAATATTTCAGAAATGCTGTCTTTATTCTTTTATAGATTCCTTTGTGTGTGTGTTGGGGGGGGGGGGGAATTCCATTCAACTTTAGTCCAGAATGAACAAGCATTTTTGTTGAGTTTTGCAATTATTTTTTAGAATCTTTAAAAAAAAAAAAAACATGGGGACACCCCATCAAGTTTATTGTCCTAAGAGACTTCTTTTGCTTATCTCAGCACATCTCCAAACTTTCAGAAGAAACACAGAAAACAATAGCTAACTTTTCAAAAAGGGTGCTCACAGGAGAAATCTGAGCACTCCCATTATGACCCAGGAGCCTGCATTTGCATCCCCAAGTAGGGAACAGAATCCTAGAATCACAAGCCTGGGATGGCTGGGCCTGAGAAGGTCACTAGGCCACACTCCTGCTTCCAGAACAAACTGCAGCTGCTCCTAAACCACCATCTGCTGTTTGGGAAAAAGAGAAAAAGACATCAGAATTGTCTCACTACCTTCCTCTGAGTACCTACCAGCCTTTATAAATCAGAAGGTGTTCACTTGTAATTAATCCAAGTCTCTCCTGAGGGATCAAACTTGTGAGCCTTTTACCAAGATTGCTGCAGTGAGGGGGTGGGGATATGGCTCAGTTGGTAGAGTGCTTGTCTTGCATGCACAAGGCCATGGGTTCAATCCCCAGCACCAACAAAAAGCTTACTGCTGTGTGATGAAGCCTGCATCATTAAGGGACTATGGGGCTCAAATCATAACTCTTTCACTTAAAAGCTGGGTGGCCTCGGAAAAGTGACTTACCTTTCTGAGCTCCAGTCTTTCAATAATAACACCATACTGTGGTTGTGAGGTGTGAGAATCAACCCTTGCAAAGCACTTCCTAAGCGGCATAAGCAAAGGGCAGCTACCACCAGTCTTATTGTGATGATGATGGTATTCTTTACTTCAAAGAAAAATTCAGGGGGGGGCACCAATTAGTGAAACCTCATCCAATTGGCATTTTACTGACTTCAGTAATCTCCAGAAATAAAGAGCTCAGAGGCCTGCTCCCCTTATTTTCCTAGCTCACTCAAATGTGTGCTGATTGTGCAGCAGAGAGCCTGCTGTTAACTGAGCAGAGAAAAGTTGATCAAGGTCAGGAACCCAGGCACAAAGGGACGCTGTCTGAGCTGACCTCACGAATGCTAATCCCCTTTATCCCTTCACAGAATGGACTATAATCTTCTCCAGATTAGAATGTGCAGGAGAGGTGACCAAAACAAAAACCTTGGCAGCAAGCGTGAACGCACACATATTACAGGGTAGTTAATAGCTGCACTAGAGGTGGCCACCTGCTTAGCACACCCTCCGGAAAGATCAGGTCACTTAACTCTGAGAACAGCAGCTGAGGTCAATCTGTATGTGTAGATTGAAACCAGCTCAAAAAATAAAGACCATGGAACCAAGTCACCAAAAGTCCGCCAAAATTCCATTAGCCAGTACACTAGAAACCCATTTCCACCCTTTCCTGCCCCCTTTCTTTTATTTCCAGCATACACTATCATTTAGTAGTTATGAACTCTAGTCCCAGTTTGACCTTGGGCAAGTGACCAATCTTCTCTAAACCTGTTTCCTCCATCTATAAAATGGGGATGAAAAGAGAACCTTCTTCAGAGTGTAAATAAAGTAAGAGAATGCATGTGTAATGTCTCAAATGTGACACCTAGAACGTGTAAATGCTCAACAAATGTCAGAGACTGTTATCCCAGAGTATTCTTGTTAAATTCTTTCCATGAGGGGGCGAAGGTCTTTGTGCCTGAGAGACATAAGTGAAAATGTCCCCAGTTCCCTTTCTAAACTAAGAAAGCAAGATGATGGTGGTCCTAGGTGAAGGGAAGAGGCACTTGGTCAAAGGCTTGTAAATACCCCACAATTGATTTCTCCTGTCTTCACACTGGGGCTTGGTTTTCACACTTGGGATTTGGTTTTCCTAGGCCATAATTTAACTGTTGATTGTCTTGGGATAATCTGACTTCCCCCATGAAGTTCAGCCTATTTGGTGAGAGGGGGGAGAATTAATAGAATGCACATGCATATCCAGAAGGAATTATGCCTGTTGTTGCTTTAACATTTTTGTCCTTTAATATTCAAGAACACTATATCTTACATAGATCTTTTCTCATTACTTTTAATGTAGCAGTAAGCATAATTCTCTCCCCTGAGGTACTCAGCAAGTGGTTCATTAAAAATGCATGCCCGGCTTGTAGTAAGCAGTGCTCTAGATCTAGAATGCTTTCTCATTCTGTATGAGACTATCTCTAATTATAAGCCTAATGGTCTGAGCTAATCTTCACAATTAAAATTTTAAACCAACTGAACTAGAATATGCAACATTGTTTAGGATGGCATGTTCTCTTTCATTACTCACTTTTTAAAAATTTTTAGTTGTAGATGGACACAAAACCTTTATTTATTTATTTATTTTTCTGTGGTGCTGAGGATCGAACCCAGGGTCTCCTCCATGCAAGGCGAGCACTCTACCATTGAGCCACAATCCCAGCCCCCTCATTACTCATTTTTTTTTCTTTAAGCAACATTCAGCCGGTAGGATGTAAAACTTTGTATTCAATTTCTTCTGTAGCTTTATGTATATTATTTTTAAAGTGCTATCAAAGGTTGTTACACAATTAATTATAAATATGGACGTCACAGAACAGGCTTTGTTTTTAAAAAATCAACCAGTAGAGGGAAAAAAAATGCACGTTCTGAAAGTGTTTTTATTTTCATTTGATGGTTATTTCTAAGGGTCCCTAACATTATTTGCCAAAAAGAATCATCACTTCAAAACTTGTTAACGTCATATTAAACAAAAAGGAAACAGCAGGTCATGGGTGATTATAAACATCAGAGCACTCAGAGGACACAGGCAGGAGTGGGGCAGTGCTGCTCACTGGAATCTGTCATCTCCTGTGGCCCAAAATAACGTCTTTTAATTTAAGATGTCCATTTTCATATTTGTATTTCCAATGGGCATTTTTTTTCTTTAAGGCATGATTTAGAGAACACAGTCTTAGCAAACAGTGTTAAGACAATTTAAATATTTTCAAAACTGAGTGTCAATAAAGAAGAAACTTTTTTAAAAAATCTATCCCAGATTCCTCCCATATGAGATGAGGAAACTGAAAGTCAGAGAGGGTAAGTGATTTATCAAAGATTGCACAGTATTTTAGTAGCATATTCCTGGGCCTGCCCCAGACTCTTACCCTGTCCCTTCAGGCATTCTTTTCAGAGGCAACAGACGTCCCTGTACATGAGCGAGCAGAAGCTCTGCAGCTTGTATTAACAATTAGTAATATGGCACTTAGCACTTTGTAAAATATGGATACTTTGATTACAAAAAATTCAAATCTTAAAAGCTTCACAACTTAATCTTCAAATATCTAGAAAACCACTAATCCAAACATCATTCTAGAGTAATGAAATTTTGCTGTTTACATATACACAGAAACAAGTTTGTGCGAGCACCCATAAGGAACTTCATTATCTGTATAAGACAAATGCATGTGCATATCAATACATGTGTATGTAAGCATACACACAAGTACAGCCAGTATTAGACTCACTCAAATGGCAATTGATATTTATATTCAGGTGCAACTGGTAGAGGAGAGGGATAACTAACATTCCTACATCTGAATATTTCACACGGCCCAGTATGTGTATGGCTTTAAGATAATAATGTCAATAAGAGTTTTTATTAATCAAATTCTATTATATATGATGTTCTAGAAACTTGAAATGAGCTGGGCACAATAGTGCACACCTGTAATCCCAGTTGCTAGGGAGACTGACTCAGGACGATCACGAGTTCAAATCCAGCCTCAGCAACTTAGCAAGGTCCTAAGCAACTTAGTGAGACCCTATCTCTAAATATAAATAAAATATAAAACAATGAGCTGAGGATGTGGCTCAGTGGTTAAGCACCCCTGGGTTCAATCCCCGGTAACAACAACAACAAAAAAAAAAAAAAACCACAAAGAAAGAAACTTGATTATAATGACCCATGAAGCTTATTTATGGAATCATAAATATGGTTTTCACTGGCTGTGTCTCAAAGGGGAGTGTAGATTTCTTAATATTTCCAAGAATTTTTCTGGTCCTTCCATATAATATAATAAAGAATGACTCTACCTGCTGAAAATATATGCTCCCTCTGAGGTGGTTGGTGACTGCAAAGGAGAATAATATGGGAAGTTTTTATGACTTAATTCTGGAACCATAGGCCATGAGCTCCTTGTAGAATGCGGAAGATGTGTGTGTGGAGAGGGAAATAAATATATATGGGGGAGGTGCAGTTATGTGTACTATATAGATACAATCATGTTTTATATGGATGTAATCATATTTAGATATAGATCTTTATATCTTTATATACTGTCTACAGGTTTAAGTACCAGAATTAGGAAATTTATAACTGTTATCCTTTTAAATTAGAAATGTAATTCTTAAAAACTATTAGTGAAATGCAGCACATTATTGCTCTATAACCCAAACCTTTACTTCCTTGCTGTTAATGGCTTCAAGTACTGCACAGTAATTAGAAAAACAGTCTTTAGAAGAATGATACTCCTAAGTTTAAATCCCAGTCCCTACTTAATAGCTCTGTGACCTTGGACCTAAGCTTTAACCTCCCTGAACCTCAGTTTCCTTTTCTGTAAACTGGTAAAAAATAATGTCTCTTCCTCCTAGAGTGGAGATAAAAAGCAAATTGGATGGTTTATGTAGAAAGCTTAGCAAAATGACTGGTGTATAGGAGGCCTTCTAGAAAGGTTAATTTTTGTAATCATCAACATTCCAGTAGGAAAAGCTAGTGGCACTACTATGTACCATGCCAGGGTCTGTCTCATGGAGTTGGTTGGGGACCTGGAATAAAGAGTAGCTGCTTAAGAGGGTATATCCCTCTCCATCCTTGCCCACCTGTCTCAAACTGAACCTCCAGACAGCAAACTCCAGCATGCATTTATATGGACAATTCCAGGTCCTCGAGATATCTTGACAAGAGGACTGTACATCAGACCCCATCAGCCACTCCCCATAGATGTCCCAGCAGGGATTCCTTTGGATTTTCCAAATCAACTGAGACCTAATAATGTTCCAGTAGTTCTGAATCCAAGTGGTTGTAGGAAAAAATAATAAAGCATATATATGGCGCTAACACATATGGATAGAACATCAGAATCAAGCCAGTCACTGTGGCAACCAGGATGGTTGTCATCTCTCTCAACATCTTAGAGAGCAGGCGCTCTCCTGTGTCAGCAACAGTATGGCTTGCGCCCCCCTCCCACCCAACACCTGTCGTGTTTCTAGATTTCTTTCTTCCACAGTGGAGTATTATCAGTACCTGCCAAGGAGGGCCCATAATGTCACCACACGTTTTCAGCCCATTTGTCTGATTTATACATCTGAATAGCCATTTAAAAATTCCAAGTCAGACTTTGTCAAGTAGCTCCACTCTTTTGTCAACCACAAATCAAACCGTTATGTTCAAAGCCATAAATACTGAATGATTTCTACGCACAGCCTCAAAGCAGGTATCTGAGACTTGGCAGTATCGAATCCCACAGTTGGGATATTTATAAGCACATAGCCTGAAAATGAGCCTACTCCCTGATTTCTCCTGCAGAATTGAGTGTTTCCTGTAACATTTCAGGTACATCTCCCAAACATAAACAAGATGTCAATGCAAGCTGTATTGGATTATCTCTATACCAAGCAATTGTCACCTAACTTGGACCTGGATCCGCTGGAACTAATTGCCTTGGCAAACAGATTCTGCCTGCCACACTTGGTTGCACTTGCAGGTAAGGCTGATGACTTTGCACAGGGTCTGTCGTGTTCTTCAAGATCACATGTAAAATAAGAGCTCCAGGGAATAAAAAGGTATTTTTTATCCCCCCAAATAGGACTGTTTTATATCCGCGATATGAATTGATCAAATGTATCAGCAGTTCAAAAAATATTTTTTAAGCATCTGTTTTGTGCTAGTCCCTGTTAGGTGACACAGATATAATGGTAATTCAGGACCCTGCCCTGGAGGCACATGCTCTATGCATGCCGAGTCACTTGTGGGCACAGAACTTGAAATAAAAAGATTCTGTCACCAACATCCTATCATAATGTGTGCACAGACACAGTGTTTAAGGAAGAGGCAGTAGGTGCAGTGGCTAAGTATAGACTACAGAGCCAAATTGCCTAGTTTCTGATTTGGGTTCCACCATTTACTGGCCAATGACTTTGTCCTTTATAGAACCTTAGTTCTGTATCTCAGCTTTCTCTCTTTTAAAGCAGGAATAATATTATCTACCTTAAAGAGTTAGTGTGAAGATTAAGTGAGTTAAAATATATTAAGTCTTTAGAACAGTGTCTGGCTCCTAGTAAGCATTATGTAAGTGGTTTTCTTATAGCTATTTCAGAAAATGTTCTGACATTGTCAAGTTCATTTTGGGAAAAAAGAAAAAGGGGAGGTTTGGCTTAGCTTCAAGAACCTTATCTACAATTCCTAGTTTCGTTCAGTTGATAAACTGAAGCAGGTCTGTATAGGATATATGCATTTAGATATCTTTGTCAACTTTTTAAAATTTAAATCCTCTGCTTTGCTCCCCAGAGGTGTCAATTAGCAAACTGGATTTTTATTACTGTGGTTAGCTGATTCTTACGAAGAATGAAAGCAGAGACAGACAGTGCCTGTCTTATTCACTGGCCTTTCCCCTGTACATGGAAAAGTGCCTGAGCCTATTAGGCTCTCAATAAACATTTCTTGAATAATTGAGTGAATAAAAAAGAGCAAATGAATAAACCAACCCACCCTCTCTACACTTCACTTTCTGGCAAGGACTTCAAATGGGAAAGATGAGTTTTTCTGTTCTCCAGGTTTCTGCTACACACAAACCATCTGAAGATCAAAGTCCTCTCTTTTCCCTACTTCTTCCCCCCAATTAAATAGAGAGCTGAAGCATTGCTGTTAGATTTGTTTAAAACAAGTTTTTTACTAATATACCTAAAGCCATAGATCCAACTGAGTGTACTACTTTTTAAACACTAACTTCAGCAGGCTGCAGGGGGCAGCTTCTTTTTTCAGAAATATGAGTTTCATGTAACTCTCCACAGGTTTTCCAAATATTTGTCCTTTGAGGATGAATTTGAGTTTTTTTTAATGGCCAAAAGTAATTTGGAGTCAAATTCATCAAACAAGGTTTGTGATGAGTCTTGGAATATTGCCATTTTTGCTAAAATATTAGGACTGGCAATGATAACATGGGATTGATTTCTCCATGAAAGCTATTTTTTTTAAATTATCCAGAGAAAACTTTGTGTGTGAACTCCAGACTTCTATGTACATTTAGTATTGTTGTTAAATGTTGTTATTACTATTATGATTATTTAATATATTGCTTCCCCAGGATGATTACTTTAATCATTGATAGTATTTGGCAGGTATTGTCTAGAGTGTCTAGAATATCTTTGCAGAGTATTTAAAATTCAGTTTCCAGGGTGAAATGCTTTGCAAGCCAGTGTTAAATAAATATCAAGAAATGCTCGCCGAGTGCAGTGGTGCATGCCTGTAATCCCAGCGGCTTAGGAGGCTGAGGGAGGAGGATCACAAGTTTGAAGCCAGCCTCAGCAAAAGCGAGGTGCTAAGCAACTCAGTGAAACCCTGTTTCTAAATAAAATACAAAATAGGACTGGGGATGTGGCTCAGTGGTTGAGTGCCCCTGAGTTCAATCCCCAATAGCCTCCACCTCCCCCCAACAAAAGAAAAGAATGCTGCAGCTATCTAAAATGAAAGAACCCAGATGACTTCTCTGGGAAATTCTGTGCCAAATAGTTTTGTTTATCAGTGCAGCTGAAGAGGGTTTTGCCAAAGAAATCATTCAGTTCCAGATGCCAAACTGACCAGATAGAGGCGCACTGGTACATGAAGCCAGAGCACAAAGTAAGCATGGGTTGTACGATACAGGTGTATCTCAGACATGTTGCAGGTTCAGTTCCAGACCACCACAGTAGAGTAAATATCACAATAAAGTGAGCTACGTGAAGCTTTGGTTTCCCAGAGAATATTAGTTATGTTTACAATCTACTATAGTCTATGAAGTATGAAAGAACGTTATGTCTTAAAAAACAAAAAGCATACCTAATGAAAAAATGCTAACAATCTTTTGAGCCTTCAGCCAGATGTAATCTCTTTTCTGGTGAAGAGTCTTGCCTCCGTTTTGAGGGCTACTGGTTGATCAAGGTGGTGGTGGTGATGCTAAAGGTTGAAGTGGCTGTGGTGGCTTTTTAAAACCAGATGGCCATGAAGTTTGCCGCATCGACTGACCCTTTCACAGAAGAGTAGGCTGTAGCCTATGACGCTATTTGATAGCATTCGCCCACAGTAGAATCTCTTTTGAATGTGGAGTCAGTCCTCCCCTTGCTGCCTCTTCCTCACTAAGTCGTTGTGACATTCTGGATCTGTTCTCATCTGAGCAATGCACACAGCGTTTTCACCAAGTGCAGGTTTCTATCAAGAAACCACTTTGCTCGTCTTTAAGAAGAAACTCCTTATTCATTAAAGTTCTGTCATGAGATTGTGATAATTCAGTGACATCTTCAGGCTGCAATTCTCTTAGAAGTTCCCATTCTAGCCCTCTTGTTATTTCTACCCCATCTGCAGTGTCTTTGTACATTGAAGTCTTGAACTCCTCAAGGTCATCCATAGGGTTGGAATCAACTTCTTGCAAACTCCTGTTAATGTTGCTCTTTTGACCTCTTACCATGAAACATGAATGTTCTTAGTGGCATCTAGAATGGTAAATCCTTTCCAGAATGTTTTCCAATTTAATGTTGTGTTGGGCATGAAGATGGCATTAATCTCATTGTACATCTGTTATGGTTTCGATGTAAGGTACCCAAAAGCTCATGCATGAGACAATACAAGAAGATTTAGAGATGAAATGATTGGGTTATGAGAGCCTTCATCTAATCAGCAAATTAATGTCCTGAAAAGTAGATTGAGTGGTAACTTTAGGCAGATAGAGGGTGGCTAGAGGAGGTGGGTCCCTGGGGGGGTGTGCCTTTGGGGTTTATATTTTGTCTTTGTTGAGCAAAGCTATCTCTGCCTGCTGACACAATGTCCCCAGCTGCTTTCCTCTGCCACACCCTTTGCCATGATGTTAGGCCTCACATCAAGCCCTGAGGAATGAAGTTAGCTGTCCATGGACTGAGACCTTTTAAACCACGAGTGCCAAAATAAAGTTCTCCTCCTCTATTTGTTCTTGTCAGGTCTTTTGGTCACAGCAGTAAAAGAGCTGACTAAAATAGCATCTGTATTAGAGCTCTTTGGTGACGAGGTGTATTGCCAGTGATCACTAATATTTTGAAAGAAATCTTGTTTTTTCTTAACTGCAGGTCTCAATGGTGGGCTAAAAACAATAAATTCTATTGTAAACAGATGTGCTATCATCCAGATGATGTCCCATTTCTGGAGCAGAGGCAGAGCATATTTAGTGTAACTCCTAAGGGCCTTATGATTTTCAGAGTGACAAATGAGCAGTGGCTTCATCTTAAAATCTCCAGCTGCTTTATCCTCTAATAAGAGAGTCACCCCGTCCTTGGAAGCTTTGTATCCCGGCATGGCTTCTTCTCTCTATGGAAGCCCTAGATGGCATCTTCTTCCAATGAAAGGCTGCTCTGTCTGCATTGCAAACCTGTTATTCAGAGTCATCGATTGTCTTAGCCACATCTTCTGGATGCTCCACTTGCTGCTTCACCTTGCCCTATTACATTATCAAGCCATCTTCTTTCCTTTAAGCCTATAAACCAACCTCCACTAGCTTCACGTTTCTCTGCAACTTCCTGACCTCTCTCAGCCTTCATAGAATTGAAGAGAGTTAGGGCCTTACTTTGGCTTAGGGAATGTTGTGGCTGGTTTGCTCTTCTCTCCAGACCACTGAGACTCCTCCAGATCCAGCAATAAGGCTATCTTACTTATCATTCCCTGGAGTAGCACTTGCAGTGTCCTTCAAGAACTGTTCTTTTGCAATTGCAACTTGACTGTTTGGTATAAGAAGGCTAGCTTTCAGCCTTTCTTGGGTTTTGACATGCCTTCCTCTCTAAACTTAACCATTCCTAGCTTTTGATTTAAAGTGAGAGGAGTTGGGAGTGTAATCCTAGTGACTCAGGAGTGTAATCCTAGTGACTCAGGGGGCAGAGGCAGGAGGACCACAAATTGGAGAACCAGACTCAGCAATATAGACCCTGTCTCAAAATTCAAAAATTACTGTATGAAGTACCCCTAGGTTCAATCCCCAGTACCAACAACAATAAATAAATAAAGAGTGTGACTCTTCCTTTCACTTGAACACTTAGAAGTCATTATAAGCCTATTAATTGGTATAATTCCAATACTGTTGTGTCTCAAGGAATAGGGAGACCCAAGGAGAGAGAGGAAACAGGAATAATCGGTCAGTGGAACAGTCAGAACACACACATTTGTCTATTAAGTTCATCATCTTCTATGGGCACAATTTATGACACCCCAAAACAATTACAATAGTAACATTAAAGATAATTTATCCAAGATCATCATCAACTTATACAGTAATAGCCAGGTGCTGTGGCACATGTCTGCAATCCCATCAGCTCAGAAGGCTGAAGCAGGAAGATCACAAATTCAAAGCCACCTTCAGTAACTTAGCAAGACGCTAAGCAACTTAGCAAGACCCTGTATCTAAATAAAACATTCTTTTAAAAGGGCTGGGGATGTAGCTTAGTGATTAAGTCCCTGGGTTCAATCCCCATACCAAAAAATAATAATATTATATATACACACATATATACATGTACATACACATATAATGTATATTATGAGATTTATATATACACACATACATATGTGCACACATATATAATAATGATAAAAAGGTTTGAAATATTTTGAGAATTATCAAAATGTGACACAGAGACACAGAGTGAGCACAGGCTGTTGGGAAAATGTCTCCAGTAGACTCACTCAACACAGGGTTGCTCCAAACCTTCAATTTGTAAAAAAACATAAGTTCTGTGAAGTGCAATAAAATGAGATCTGTCTATATATTGGGCTAGAAGACCAAGTACAATGCCTGAGAAGACATCAACATCAAAGAGCTAGAAATACTGGGCCAAGCCTGGTCACACACATCAACCCCAGAGGCCACAGACAGCCCAAACAGAGGCAAGAAACAGCCGAACCCAGACACCAATTTAAATTCGGCTTACAAGATTTGGACTTAAGCTCCCAAGCAGAAATGACCCTCCCAACTTGGGTTTTTTGTTTCTTCTCTCATCTTTATAATCCAAGAGGCTGAACAATACATTATCCATCTACAGCTATTGATAGAGACACATACATCCACATTTTTAATTCCCCACATAGACTTATTTTTCCTGTCCTTCAGTTTCTTCACTGTCAGAGCTTATTGAGAATGAGAGCCGTGTCAGCGCAGAAACTGTCAAACAGGAACGTTGATGCTAGGAATGGGCATAGAGGATTCTAGAAAGATTTTAGAACCATTCTGTCCAGGAGAACTATCTCACAGTGATGGAAATGTTCTAACCCTACACTGTCCAATGCTGAGGGCATGTGTAGCCATTGAGTGTTTAATGTGCCCAGTGTGAGTGAGGAACTGAACTTTTCATTTTATTTAATTGTAATTAATTTAAGTTTAAATAGTCTGATATGGCCAGTGGTTACCATCCTGGATAAGACAGAGCAGGTCTAGAGGATTCTGGCTAATTCAGAAGCACAAACACGACAGGGATGTTGGCGCAATGGTTGGATGCCAGAGTGCTGCATATTAAAAGAATCCTGGTCAGTTTGGATGGCTGCCCAGAGCCGTGTCCCATATTTCCTCTCTTCTTAACTGGTCCCAGCCCAGCCCCTTCAGTCAAGGTGTCTGGCTTGCAGAAAACAGTTTTAACGTTCTTTGGCCCTCTCTCTCTTCCCCAGAGCAGCATGCTGTTCAGGAGCTGACCAAGGCCGCCATGAGTGGCGTGGGCATTGATGGGGAAGTGCTCTCCTATTTGGAATTGGCCCAGGTTTGTTACAGTTTGCTTTTCACCTCTTAAGTATGTTCAATCCGTTCATTTAATGCTGATAAAACATTCCACTCTTGCATCTGTCTAAATAAAGATGTCACCACTGAGTCACAGAGGCCCCCTGTGTACAAGGAGAAGATCTGAGAGTTTTACATTTCAAGGCACCATTCAGCCTGCTGGGCTTCCTTTGATAAAACAACAAGGACCCCACCCCCACACTAGTCCCATTGTCCCCTAAGGCACTGTCTTCACATGTGGGAGAACCTCTGGAGCAAGATTGGGGGAGGTTTTGTCTCCCTTCTTTGAATTCTTGAACAGTTTCTAAAATCCCATGAAGCCCTATAATGCCCCCCACACACACACATTAATGAACAGCTCCCTGAAGCTCTCCTGGGGTTTTCTAAAATCAGTACTTATTAACATCAATATCCATAATCCCAATACATACTTGCATTCTTCCTCCAGAGAAGACCAAGAGCCAGCTTCAGCTTTATCAACAAAAACTTCTCTAAGGCACGAAGCTAATCTGCCTCAGTATCCTCTACTCTACGAAATGTGGATGGTAATTCACAACCTCACCCCCTTACAGATCATTTTGAGAATTAAGTGGAAGAGAATGTGGAAAGAGCCCTGGAGAATGGGAGCTCTCTCATGAGGAAAGGCACATGGGCAGAATGCTAGTCCCTGGCTTGGACTGATTGACAATGAATTTTCCACTGAAGGAATGAATAAGTTCTACCATCTTTCTGCTTGAGTTTGGCTTTCTGTGTGCTCATTCTCACTCTCTTACTGTCTGTCTTCGGGCAGTGGCTTAATAAGTCTGAAGTCAGGCAATTTAAAACAGTATTTAAATTGAGTAATTTAATTGATTGAGGGAGAGGAGGTGGTTTCAAGGAGAGGAAGGTGCAATGTGGCAGGTGTTGCTCAGGCCATTCAGCTGTGGCCACAGGAGATCGCTCAGGTTCAAAATGTTAGAAGGTGGAACAGGACTTAGGACAGCCTACTCACTCTGACTTAGCATTCAACAAATATTTGTGATTTTCTCTCCAAGTACCAGGCACCACCCTGGGCTGAGGGTGTATACATTACAAACAGTAGGTTCCCTGCCTTTGGAGCAATCATAGGCAAGTGAGAGAAACAGCCATGAATCCAGATTATTAAATCCAACATAAACAACAATCCAAACTGAAGATAGACATCTGTTGTGGTAGAAACAGTAAGCCCCCTACCATGGTTTGAAATTTGGGGTCTTTTGAAACATTCCCCATTTGGGTGACAGTTTAAGACTTGTGCTCTATTCAGTAAGTGTCCCTCCTAGGGAAAAATGAAATGACTCAGAATTTCATATAGGACCAGTTCACTTGAGGTCATAATTTGCACTTATGTCTGTTTGCTCAGTGTCCCCAGCCCGTCCCCTCCCCCTACCACCCTTCCCACACACACATACACACATCCTGCAAGGAAATCTGCTTATGCTAAGCCCTTGGCAGAAAGAGTTTAGGATGGTGTCTCCTTAGCTGGTTTGTTCAATCTTAACCTAGTAAAGAGCTGGAAAGAGCTTAACATTTACCCTTGGGGGCAAGTGAGTCCCTGATCTGTTGCCTTTTCCAACTTCTGTGGTGCAACTGGATGTAGTAATATGAAGTCACTGGACTCAGAGCAGGGAAGAAATTTAGACCATCAGCTGGCTCTCTGGAGCTGGCACTTGCCAACCTGGCTCACCACTACCAATCATTTTCAGAGAGAAATTGAACATCGAAGAGAAGCTGGAGGTACCAACGTCATACTCTCTCCAATGTTTGGAGTTGTGATTTTCAGTTTCTTGAGAGGGTTTCTGAGAACTTGGGCTTTTCAATTGACCTTCTCAGTGGAGATAGAAGCCACAGGGGTTCAGGTCTCTATGGCCAATAAAACATCTGCATGAGGGGCAGGGCAAGGGGTGCCATGCTGCATGTAATAGGATAAGAGGGAGAGTTGGCTGCTGTTTTTTTTTTTTTTTTTAATTTTTTTTAGTTGTAGATGGACACAGTACCTTTATTTATTTATGTTTATGTGGTGCTGAGGATCGAACCCAGTGCCTTACAGGTGTGAGGCAAGTGCTCTACCACTGAGCTACATCCCCAGCCCCATGGCTGTTAGTTTTTTGAGCATCAGATCTTTTGCAGTCATTCCTAACTCAGCTGCTACCTCCCTAAGCATCTGCTCAGAATAAAAAGATGGAGTGGTTGTCCCCCTCCCACCCTGCCCAGACTGCTTGCTCCTCTTATGTAACCAGAGGACAGGTATAGGACAGTCACGCATTCCACAGTCTCATCTTTCTGATCTTTGGCCCCAGCAAGCTGAGCTCTGACATGTGACACGGAGTATTCCGTTGCGGAGACTTCCTTAAACAGAGGTGACATCGCTGCTCTCTGCTGCTGGCTGGTGCCTTCCAGAGGGCAGGGCCATTCATCATTAGAGGCCAGGTGGCGGGAGGAGAGCAAAAGGGCGAGGCCTGTTTTTAAAACGATGTGATACAGTGATTATTTTGGGCGTCTCTGTCACGGTGGGGGTGAGGGAGGGTGTGCCAAACACTACCCTTGGCGGGCATCAGAGCCATGGCCAAAGTCAAAACACGGAGGTCAAAACAGGAGCTTTCCTGAATCAGTTCTGTGGGCCCTGCATTTCTTATGATGGCTTCCAATTTCTCTGTAGCCTCACTTTAGAAAATAAGAATCTGATCCCCATTTTGGTCACTTTTCTGCAGTTTCACAATGCCAACCAGTTGGCCGCCTGGTGTTTGCACCACATCTGCACCAACTACAACAGTGTTTGTTCCAAGTTCCGCAAAGAAATCAAATCAAAATCTGCAGGTAAGACCATGAGAGGTCCCCCCTTCATCCAGTTCTCCCCACCTGACTGAAGTAGCTAGCACCTTCCATGCAGTGGGAGGGAGCTCACTCATCTCATGGAGAAGTCCTTGCCTGGCAGTCACAGGAACGGTAGTCTGGGGATTCTCTTTGGAGAATGACTTGTATGGGGGACTCAGGTGGACTGGAGTTCAGGGTCCCATGCTGCACCGAGGTTGTTGGTTCCCCCTTGTCTAGGGAGGCTGGTCCTGGGAGCTAGCTTAGACTCTAAAATCAAATGGTTCAGGTTCTCTGTGCTCAGCTGCAGGACTTGTCAGCAAGAGAGTCTACCTCTCTAAACTCTAGTGTCACCATCTGCAGATGGTGCTACTCATAGTCTCTGCCACATCAGGCTATGGAGAGGATATCTGAAGCACCAGGCACAATTAGTGGACAGCAGGAGTAACCATCAGCGTCTTTCCTTCACCAGACAATCAGGAGTACTTTGAGCGGCACCGCTGGCCCCCTGTGTGGTACCTGAAGGAGGAAGACCACTACCAGCGTGTGAAAAGGGAACGAGAGAAGGAAGACATTGCACTAAATAAACATCACTCAAGACGAAAGTGGTGCTTCTGGAATTCATCTCCGGCAGTTGCCTGAAGAGGAACAGAAAAAAACAATCAGTAATCTGATACACCACTTTTAAAAGCACTACTGTAAAGTTAGTCGTCTTATTAGAGATGCGATGTAGTTCAGGTTTCAGGCACTGACCTTCCTCCACTTTTGTGCATTTATCTTTGTTAGGATCAAAGCACAAGCTCACCATCAATGAGCCTGGACAAAAAGGGAAGCTGACTCTCTCACTGCATTCCTTAAACTGATACGTATATATCTATTTTTTTTTTTTTTTTGGAGGCTTAATAAACTTTAGTCCGTTACTTTGTTTCTTTTTTATACAAAGAAAAAAAATCCAGCTTTCATGTTTCAGATTCCAAATTGGAAAATATTTTTATATGGTCTCTTGTATTTTGTTGAAACGAGAATACTATGTATTACTTTATTTTACAGGCCACAAATTTGACCATGATGTCGCCCTGTGAGTCTCTTGGCCCATATGACTGCCAAGCATTATTACATAATTAAAGGGTTATCCTTTTGCTGTGAAGTAAAGGGTTGGACTGAAGTCCCCCAAAGTGCAAGTTGAAAGTGCTTAATTTTTGTTCTTCTGAATAACATCGGTATAATTACCAACTCGACTCCAAGAATGTGTATTTACAATATTTGCTGTGTAAGTGCTAGTAATTATATGGTTATATGTGCCATGTAAAATATAGTGATAGCAAATATTCTGTTGTTTAAAATGTCTAGATTCAAGAGGATAATCTTTATAATCATTAGAAGGGCTCATTAAATCCCAGCATTATCCAGGGCAGACTCACTGGTGGACCTAAACACATAAGCTACCATTAGAGCATTGGTGTTTGGATTGCTATATTAGGTTATGTCTCCCAGTATTCCTTGATCTTGCCGTGCTTCTGCATCAGACTCTCCTCTGACTTGAATTGAGATGGGTAGGGGAAAATTTCCCCAGACTCGTCCCACCATCTACAGGTTTGTCACATCTCACCACCGGAAAACCGTCTTCCTCAGGTCTCTCACCTGTGGCCAACCAACTTCATTTTGTAAGGCATATATTTTTAACTCTTCCCAGGGAAAAATTCATGTTGCTGCAGAAGTAGGCTAAGGCAAACCACCCACTCCTGCTGAAATTCAGCAGGGCCTGTGAAAGCATGGAGCTGGAGGCTAGGTCCCTGCCTTCTCCAACCAGAAAGGAATCTAATCCCAAGAGTCTAGGAAATGGTGCTATTGTGAGTTAGTTCTGACCCTTGGTCCTTCTGAGTTTTCAGTGTTAAAATAGAAAGTGGTAGAGCAGGGGGGAGCTTTCAAGAGGCATCTAGTCATTGCTTCTCTGTGAATTAAAATGTTACACACACACACACACACACACACACACAGCACTGTAAAACCACATCTCCGTGCCTGCTGGGCGAGACATTATAAAATTGTGTGGGCAGGACCTGGGGCTCATCCTGTTAGGAGGTCAACTTATTGATGTTAAGGGCTGTTGATTTTATTTTTTTCTAGCTTTTCATAAAATGAAATAGACAGCTGAGTCCAAACCCCAGTGTGGACAAGTATGCATTTGGGAACCTGTCTGTATTACAGGTGGGTGTTTATTCTTGACAGTGGAAACACATTAGATGCTAGAGCTTGCCCAAAAGTGCAACACCCTCGCTGACAACAGGGGGCAGTGGAGTAGGGATGGTGATAAATGCATCCCCCTTGATTTTTTTTTTAAATGGGGTTATAAATCATTAATGGAAGCAGAAGGAAGATGGAATGAGAGGATAAATGTCAAGACTCAGGGAGAATTGGCATGTATCCCATTATAAAATGATAGAGATTGCGTTTTCAGTGAGTAGTCATAGTTAAATTTGTACAACCAAAGCTCCCATTTGATTGTAATCTTGCCAAAATGTAATGGACATATAAATGAACATGGGGTATAAGCAATAATATCCACTAGTGTTGTTATCAGCTGCTGTAACCAAGTGGCTGGTTCATTTGGTTGATGCTGATTATGGCCTTTAACCACGGTGGTTTGTTTCATGTTTTTTATTTCACAAAAAAAAAAAAAAGCCAATAAAATTGTTTAGCTATAAAATGCCTTCGTTTGTTTTTGTTGTTGTTGTTGTTTTTAAGGATTACCATCATATCGTGTGTGGAATTTAATAGCTTTTCTAAAGCTATCAACACTTTAAAGGTTCTAGGTCATGGGGGCTTCTGTGTGCTCCAGTAACAAGGCTGTTTGAATGGTGGTCATCTTTGTTTTCAGTGTTATCAGCAGAGATTCCGAAGCCATGATGTAAATGAGGCATCAGGCTCTTGGCACTTGGCTAAAACAGTTATAGCATTAGATACTGTGCAGCCTCAGGGGGCATCTCTATCCTAGTGGAATGATTATAATTTGGATTTGGACACTTCCCAGCAATTAAGTGAAACATCTGTACTGATGGGCTCTTAAAGAAGTCTTACCTCCAGAAGCAGGTCTGAGAAAGACTTCAGGAAAATCAGCAAACAATTTCTGGTGGTGTAATGTTTGCCCAAGCTCAGAGGGAAAGAAGGTCTCTAATGAGATCTCACAGTGGGACTTTTCTGTGTGGCAAGTTCTCTCTCACTCCATGGGAAAGAGTTGCCCACTGTAAGAAATAACTGTAGAATGAGGAAAATGGAATTTTCAGCATTTCCCCACACCTTTTTAAGATGGGTGGTGTCAATCACATCACTTTTTATATAGGTATACCAGGGAAGTCTCGCCTGTAGAAAATCATGGTCTTTCTCCTAGAGGGCTTGCAAATCATCAGGGATTTCAGCACCCCTATGTTGGCACTTGGGGACCCAAAAATCCTGTTGGTCTATAGTAAACTAAAATATTTTCATTATGAACACTTAATGCAAAGCGTTTCTGAAATTTATTTTCACATTGCCTCTATTATATGGTATATCAGTTGTCAAAATGCACTATTTTTCCTTCTTTTTGAGGGGGTACCAGGGATTGAACTCAGGGGTGTTTAACCACTGAGCCACATCTTCAGCCCTTTTTTATATTTAACTTAGAGACAGTTTCTTGCTGAGTTGCTAAGTGCCTTGCTAATTTGCTGAGGCTGGCTTTGAACTCACAATCCTCCTGCCTCAGGCTCTCAATTTGCTGGGATTACAGGTCACTATTTTTCTTGACTAGAGTATTTCTTGAATGGAGATAGATATTTGTGTGTGTGTGTGTGTGTAGTGTGTGTGTGTGTATAATTATATGTATAATTATATATATATATATATATATATATATGTGTGTGTGTGTGTGTGTGTGTGTGTGTGTGTGTGTGTGTACATGTACAGACAAGTACCTGTATGCATACATATATAATGTGTGTATATATATGTATATATGTATACACATACATATACATATATATCCTAATTAGATGGTAGTAGACAAGCAGCAATAATTTCTCTTTTTTAGAAGAATGTGACTATTGCATAAACGTTGTAGAGGTGAAAGGTAGAGTCAGGGAGAATGGTTTGCATTGTGTATGCATATGTGAGTTAGTGGTCATGTGGCTCCATGAAAGAAGTATTTATTAAGCCCCTTGTATCTGTATTTGTCCACAGTTCCAAAGAAAAGAATAGTTAGGTGTTGCAAGCAACCAATGAGGAAAGAACATGATTCATTTCCTTCTGCTTGAGTGCCAACCAAAATTTGGGCATTTTTTTTATTGTCTCCATATATAGATGGACAGTTTACAAAAGAAAAAAAGGAATGTGGGAGGGAGAATGAGAGGAAGAAAGGAAATAAGGAATTGAAGGGAAGAGCTCTTGACCAAAGCCATGGAATTGGAAGTTGATTTAAACACTCGGAGCCACAGATGGACTCTCTTTCTTCCAAGGTGTTCATTTATGAAGATACCACCTATATCATGACTTAATTTATTTTCTAGGAAGACTTTCCTGTCTTGATTTTTCAGCTAAAAGGCAGGTGATATGTACAGCATGAAAGGTTTAGACTTGAAAGTGAAGGAGATTGTATGGCAGCACTAGAGAAGCAACATTGGTTCATTTGGCTGCATTTGAAAATTCCATGCTTGGCTGGCAATGCCTCTGAATTGATGCTATTATTTAAGCCATTCAGAGGCATGATTTTTGTAATGGGTTCAGGTGCAGGTGCTCATCAGTTAGGTATTTGCAGACTAAAATATATGAAAATATATGAACAGATAATTCTGCATGTGGAAACCAATCATGCAGTTACATATCCATAGACATGAAAGTGCTATAAACAATAGTAGCAGACACAAAGTGACTTGCCAGCAACTCATTCCAATTGCTCACTATTTCCATAAAACAGAATATTTTAGTAACTGTAGGTGAGATGAGAGCTACCTAAATGTGTCTCCATAGAAGAAGTATTTATTAAGCCCTTTGTATCTATATGTGTTCACATATCCAAAGACAAGAAGAGTCAGATACTGCAGAAAAGAATATGATTCATTTCTTTCTCTTTGGGAGCCAACCATATTTGGGGTATTTTTTATTAATAGATATGTAGATACATACATATAGACATGTTGATTTGATGGATCCTGGTAGTCCCAATTGGAGTGATAGACTCACGGAATGTTATATTTGTTAAGCGAAAAGATGCATAACTGCTCTATTGTTGAGTCATCTAGAAAACAGGATCAGATTTCACTGAGTTTCTAGTGCTGATTAAATAATCCCCTATGGCTACACAAAACTTTGTCCATAGCAAGTCCTCGGTAAATGAAAGCTGAACAGAAATGAGATGAACCAGTGTACTTAGCAAATTGAAAACAAAAACAAGAAATCCAAAAGAAGATCAGCCATGCTATGCTTATTGTGGTCTCTTGCTGCCTCTCTCCAACCAAGTACCAATCTTGCTGCTTCCTGCTTCTTGAAAGTGATTAAAGAATTAGAAAGTAGGGGCTGGGGATGTGGCTCAAGTGGTAGCGTGATCGCCTGGCATGCGCGGGGCGCTGGGTTCAATCCTCAGCACCACATATAAATAAAATAAAGATGTTGTGTCCACCATAACCTAAAATAATAAAAAATAAATAGTAAAAAAATTCTCTCTCTCTTTAAAAAAAAAATTAGAAAGTAAGAGCTGTGGGGAGGTTAAAAGGGCAGAGGGCTCAAGAGAAAGGCTGGTAGGGGAAAGGGAAGATGACACTTTCCAAGGGGACACTTCCCCTTACTGTGTCTCCATCCTGTTGGATGAGGTTGGACCCTCAGCAGGCCAAGCTGGGTTGAGACTCTGATTCCCTTGGAGCACATTTTATTGTTCCCAATCATTTTTTTCTTCCTTTTCTTGAAGGTTAAATGCAAAGTCTAGTTAGCCATCATCTTGTTTGGCTTTTGTTGCTATAACTGAATACCACAGACTGGGCAACTCATAAAGAATGTCAGTTTATTTGGCTCATGGTCCCGGAATCTGGGGATTCTAGGAGCATGGTGTCATGCCGGCATCTGTGCTGTGTCTAGTGTGGATTTTCCAGTTGCTTCCAAACATGACAGAGGGCATCATCTGGCGAGACAGAACAAGCATGTGTCAGCCCAGGTGTCTCTTCTTCATCCTTTTTTTGGTACTGGGGATTAAACCCAGAGGCACTTTACCACTGAGCTACATCCCCAACTTTTTTTATTTTTTATTTTGAAACAGGATCTTGATGAATCGATGAGATTCCCTAAATTGCTACAGCTGGCCTTGAACTTGTGATCCTCCTGGCTCAGCCTCCTGAGTTACTGAGATTACAGTCTGGTGCCACTGTGGCCAGCTCATCTTATAAGCCCACCAGTCCTATGGGGGTACTGCCTGATTTTATCTAATTCTAATTAGTTTCTAAAGGTCCCACTTCAGGTATCACATGAATTTGGGGATACAATTTTCAACAAATGAAATTTGGGGAGACACATTTAAGACCTAGCAGCCATGCTCCTCAGTGCTTAGCATGTTGTCATCCTCAGTTAATACAAAGACATTTTTTATTTTCTCCATCCATAATATCCACTCCCCTATCATGGTCAATATACGTATTTAAATATGTATCCGCATATCAGTTTTGTTTCACATACATAAATGTTGTTATTATTTTAAAAAATGGTGTCATATAACAAATTTCATTCTGTTATCTGCCCTTCTGAGTCTGTACTGTGCATCCTGTCCTTTGTTTCCTGTGGATGCCTAGAGTTCCACAGACTGTAACCCTATGGTTACTCTCCTGTACCAGAGTGATGGAGCCACTAGGCAATAATTCTCCCTGGCTTTACAGTGAAATTCCTTGTACAGGCCCTGGGTAGACATCTAAAAGTGGATTCTAGGTCCTGTTCTAGGTATACTGAATCAAAGCCTCCTGAAATATAGACTGTGTAGGAACATGGAAGTCAGTGATGAAATTCCTTCCCAACCCTCACCCCACCACCACCCCGTCACATTAAGACAATATGATTCAGCAAAATTCAAGAGTCATAAAGAATCTGAAAAGCTCTGACCCAAACCAGAGATCTTCTGCCCTCTGAACAATGAAAGGAGTAACTAGTTTAGTTTCCTACCATCTGAAAGGCCTAAAGAAGCTTTCTTGATGATGAAAACTGTGAGTCATTGGAATGAGTTACTGGGTCCCACTTTGTGTGTGTGTGTGTGTGTGTGTGTGTGTGTGTGATCTGACCCTCATGAAAGGCAAGAGACCCAGATAATGAATACTAAGACTTCTCATTTTCAGCCTTATAAAGATTCCCTGGCTTGATTTAATCATTTCATAAAGTATACAGATATCAAAATATCATCTTGTGCCCCATAAATATATACAATTTTTATTTGTCAATTATATCTTGAAACCTGGGTGGCGGGGGTACAGGGGGATTCCCTAGTGAGCTTGTGCACATGCCCTGGAAGTTGTTTTCTAATCTTGTTTCTTCATATATGAAATCTAAAGAAAAAGTCACCTGCCAGTACAAAGTCTATAGATTCTTCAAACTATCTTGAAAATCCTGGATAAATTCTCTCTTTGACAGTCCTGGATAAATTTAAAAAAAAATTAAAAATAAATAGTCAAACTTCCCTTTCTCCTAGTTTTCTGCTCCAAGTGTAAACCACAAAGCCCCATCATCTAATCAGATGAAAGGACTCAGATTTCTCTCTCTGCCCCACCCCCACTGCTTGGATCCCACTGCAAGTACCAAGATAGCTCTTTACTTAATAAACCTGAATGATTTTAAAATGACTAGTCACGATGATGTGGGGGAAAAGGCACACTCATATATTGCTTGTGGCACTGCAAATTGGTGCAACTACTCTGAAAAGCAGTATGGAGATTCCTTAGAAAATTTGGAATAGAATCAACATTTGACCCAGCTGTCCCACTCTTCATTCTATACCCAAAGGACTTAAAATCAGCATACTATAGTGACATAGTCACATCAATGTTTATAGCAGCTCAATTCACAGTAGCTAAACTGTAGAACCAACCTAGATGCCCTTCAACAGATGAATGGATAAAGAAATTGTGGCATATATACACAATGGAATATTACTCAACATTAAAAGAGAATAAAATTTTGCCATTTGCAGGTAAATGGATGGAGTTGGAGAATATCATGCTAAGTAAGCCAATCCCAAAAAACCAAAGGTGGAATGTTTTCTCTGATAAGTGGATGCTGATCCATAATGGGGGTGGGGTGGGATGGGAAGAATGGAGGAACTTTGGGCAAAGAGGAGGGAGGGAGGAAGGGAACATTGGGGGCAAGAAAGATGATGGAATGAGATGGACATCATTAACCTAGGTACATGTATGACTGCACATATGATGCGACACTGCACCATGTACAACCAGAGAAATGAAAACTTGTATTCCATTGGTGTACAATGAATCAAAATGCATTCTTCTGTCATATGTACCTAATTAGAATAAATTAATTAATTAAAAAAAATAAGTAGCCATGCTGGGTTCAATGGTATATACTTGTTACTCCAGAAGCTGAGGCAGGAGGATTGAAAGACCAGCCTGAGTAGCTTAGCAAGACTGTGTCTCAAAAATTAACAAAAGGGCTGGCATGTAACTCAGTGGTATAACATCCCTGGGCTCAATCTCCAGTGCTTAAAAAAAAAAAATTTAAAAGTAAATAGTCAATAGTCATCATAAGTGACCAAACATCTGAACATTTTAACCCAAAGAAATGGTCTTATCAATCAGGAAGGAAGGAAGGAACCAAAATGAATGTAGACTGTCTCCCCAGCACATGATGTACTGCTAATTACCCTGGCTCTCTTTTACTTAAATTTGCATAGATAGCCAGGGCGGTTAGACCTCAGGTATGCTCCAATGTGCTTTTCCATGCTCTTCCAGATTCACTCAAATATTTCTTTATCGTACCCAACTGTGTGGACCAATGCTCCAAGTCTTGGCACTACTTTACCAGAATCAAAAACATGGATTTGAGAACCACAATAATAAAAGTTAACAGTTTGACTAAATATTATAGACAAGCACTATGATGAGTGCTTTGTGAGCCCGTGTCTCATTTAGTGCTCACATCATTAAGTGGAGAGCAATGACAGAGCATGAGGCACTTGCTAGATTTGGCCACCAAATCTTGAAACCCCACCTCCCAGAACTGTGAGAAAATAAACTTTTATTCTGTACCAAGGTCTCAGGCACTTTGTTATAGCTACACAAAAACGACTAAAATAGATGAGGCATATTGATAAAATTATTGTGTTTTGATAAGCAGGGTGAAAAAATTTCATCTCTTTTCCACTGTCAAAAATCCAATCAATTTGAATAACATCAAAATATAAGCTCCTAGTGATTACTTTTTCAAAGTTACAGAACCTCTGACATTTCTCCTCCCAAAAAATGTACACAAGACATTATTTGAAAGGGCATTATTGAATTTTCCCTAAACTGTGCAAAATAAATTTTATACATGATTTACTTGAACCTAAGCAAATTTCTGCCACATGGTGTTTTATAAACCTACTGCAATTTCTGAAAAAGGCCCCAGATGGCAATTCCCTTGTTATTCCCATCATTCCTCAACACACACAAAACCAGACCAGAAAAAAATAATCAACAAGATTAGAGGCAGACTTTAAAGTTTATTTCTATCAATTGCCTAATTTTAAACTCTGATTTTTATTTTACTTATGAAATTACCTAAGAAAGAGAGGGGGGGAAAAAAGTCATTGCTCAGAGCATAGGTACTGGAATCTAAACTGACTCCATTTCCAATAAATTAACAGAGCATTCCTCCAACTGCCCAAATCCTAAGCAACCTGGCCAGCTGCGGCAGCATGGAACAAAATCTTCCTGAGATCACTTTTTTTTACTCTAATAATTTTTTAATCCAATAATTATATGGGAAATAAAGTGGATCTCTTGAAACATAGATCTTCTTGCACTTGCAAGGGACAGAAAAATAACTATCTGGACACATCCAATTGGGTATCTTTTGTTTTTTCATAGTTCAAGTTGTTTCTGAATGATAGGTACCTTGGTAACAGGGGTGAGTGACATCTCTATGTGTGGTGGTGATCTGTGTTGAAATTAGCTCTTTCCAAAATTGGCATCTTACTTCTTCTCGACTATGCAAGTCCTAAAGCAGGAATGACTGCATTCAAAACCAATAGAGATAGAACCCTCCTGACTTAAAAACAGGAAAGGCCTGCAGATGGAAAACATATTTCCGTTAATAGTACCCTGACCCAAACTTCTACCCCAAAAGTCAGGGCCTTCTAAATCTGAAGATAATTCCAGATCTCATGTCTACTATAACAGACCACCTGATAATGGGGTTCCTTTGATCCTGGAGAATACATAACAGCTGTCACTTTCCGTAACTCAATCACTCCCTACCCCAAGCCTGACCCCTCCTTTAGGATCTGGCCCTGTGGAAATTCTATTTAACCAACATCATATCACATGCAAAAGATGATGCAACCAAAGGTCTAGATGTTTTATAGTAAGGCAAAAAACATTGCTTTTAAATCCCTCAGAGGTTCATATTGAATGCCCTATGATCCAATATCTCTGGCACCAGAACTGACTTTCTCATTCACTATATTTTGCAGGAGGTAACTTCATTTCCTTCAGTCCTGGAAATCCCTTGTACCAGCATGGTGCCAATTATCTACCTCTTACCTTGGGAAGCCTGGTGACCATATGTTGACTTGGCCTTCCTCCTTCCTTGCCAAAAACTTGATCTGAAAATTATCTCAAATCATTTCAATTCATCAAGGACTTTTTGAACTTCTATGTGCCAAAAATAATAAGAGACCAGACTTTGGCCTTAGAAAGCATCAAATAATCTGGTTGTACACATTTAAATAATGCCAGTCAGGCAATAAATGAACATACCAAAATTAAGGCTATAGACCAGATGTGAAAAATTGGTTTCATTTCATCTGCTAATGCATGGTTATATTGTGAAAGATTCTGAGGCACAGTCTGGGTTCAAGGGCAAAGAGGGCTGAGATTGCTTAACAGGATCTGACAAGGCTCTGGGGAAAGAGGCTAGCAGTGTAATTGTCAAATGTGTATTCATTCCACAAATATTTATTGCACTGATACCCACCTAATATGAATTGGTGCCTATGTTCTTATGGAATATACATTCTGTAGTGGGAGACATGGAAATGAAAACAAAGAAATACATATTTTTATCAGATGAATGCTATGAAGAAAAAAAAAAGAAGAGATGGAAATGATTCATAGCATCTTAGACAAAGGTGGACAGGAATGTCCTCTCTAGGGAGTACTGACTGAGTGGAGACCTGAATTGAGTCACAACTTGGAGAGAAGAAAACAGAGATCATTGATCTCTCCTCCCCCTGAACAAAGACCTGAAGGCCAGGGGTGACTCAATAGCTGGGGGCTAGAATCATGTGGAAGTGCCTACACTCACGTATTTGGATGTTAGTACTAGATCTTGGCTCACGTCTCATGGAGGTTGTTGACTGTGGGTCTCTCCACGTGAGATAGGTAAGGGAGAGAGTCAAGGAAACAGCTGGGGGAAAGAGCATTCAGAGTCTGAAGGACAAGTCTGTGCAGGGACCACAGGCAAGAGGACACCCAGTACAGTTGAAGCTGGTCAAGGTGACCTGTGGGGCTGGAGAAGAATGGACAGGGCAGAGCACCCAGATAGACAGACAATAAACATCACATAGGACAGTAGTTACATTAGAATCATCCAGTATGCTTTTAAAATACAGACACCAGCCCCTACAGGTTTTATTTTTATTTTTTAAATATTTTTTTAGTTGTCAATGGACTTTTATTTTTTTAATTATTTATATGTGGTGCTGAGGATCGAACCCAGTCCCTTACACATGTGAGGCAAGCGCTCTGCCACTGAGTTATAGCCCCAGCCCCTATAGGTTTTATTTTTACTTTAAGGAACTCTGGTACCTCCACTGAAAATAATAATAGTGTTGATCCTGCTGTCATGGTTGTTTATGAAGAAATATTTGTTTTTCGACATGTTACTAAACCAAGGGTCATTAACTTGAGAACTTAAGTCCCTCTCTGGAGAGTGTGTGTGAGGGATGAGAGGAGATGGCCTTTCAAGAGTTTGTTTCCCACCCGGGAGAGCCACCAGAAAAACCCGTGGGACTCATCAGGGCCAATCATCTTCAGACTGTTGAAGCTGCAGAGACAAGGTGGCTGCCTCACTTGAAGTGGTAACCATCCTAATGGCCAAAACCCTGGGGGAGTTCTGGAGCTTTTGTGGTTAAATGAGTGTGGCCTAATACAGAGAAGAAGGTCAGACCGCAGTTCTGGTGGTACAAAGATGTCAAATAATGATGCAAGGTGGTAGAACTTCTCTTGGTTGCTCTGAACCATGATTCCTCCTCAAAGGACACCTTTGCTACCTTTGGGCATAGGGTATTTATACTTCATGGCGTGTGTGTGTGTGTGTGTGTGTGTGTGTGTGTCTTTTTCCTCTTTTTCCCAATTAAAAGCCAGCTCTGGAAAACCATCAAACTCTTTCACTCCAGGACTCCAGGGTATTGTGGCAAATGGCAGCAACATTATTTCCCATTCCACGTTGTTTTTACCAGGCAACCGTGACACTCTTTTTGCTGAGTCATGCAGTCTGCGTCCCTTTCCTTTCAACCTGGATGGGCCTTTTTGACTGCCTCAAGCAGAGTACAGTGGAAGTGAGACCACACAACTCCTGATGTTAGATCACAACTATGCCACTTCCACCTTCTTCTCTGGAGACACACACTCAGAATCCAGCTGCCGTTCTCTCAGAAAGCCCAAGTGAGCCCAGACAGAGACCACATGCAGAAACCTGATGTAGTTGTTCTAGCCAACAGCTTCACTAAGGTCTCAGCAAAGAGCCAACATTAACCAGCCACCATGTGAAGGCAGACCCTCACAGATGACTCCAGTCCACCCCTGGTGTTCTAGGTCTTCCCAGCTAAGGCTAAGGCCCCAAATGTTGTGGAATAGAGACAAGCTGGCCCTGCTGTGTCCTCTCCAAATTTCTGATTCACAGAATCCATGATCATAGTAAAATGGTTGTTATAGGCCACTAAATTTTGGGGTGGCCTGTTATTTGGCAATAGCCATGAAAACATTTACTAACAACTGAGGAGGTTTGAAGTGCTTTTCCTCCCCTAGCAAATATTGATCGGAGGCAGTGTGGTTGGCAGAAAGCTCTGGAGTCGGGCTCAGGTCCAAATCCAAGCTCAGGGCACTTAGTAGCAGTGTGACTGGGCCAGGTGATAATCTCTTAAACCTGTTTCTTCATCTGTAAAACCGAGGCTGAAGCGAGAGGATGAGGATAAATGAATATGTAAAATAAGCCCTCGATCTCCCCTCCCACTCTCCCCTTTCTGTATCAAGGATGCCGTCCGTTTCCTGGTTGAGACCAACTCCCTGCACCATGACCATGAAGTTCCAAGTGGTGGCCCTCTTCCTCGGGTGTCCCTCCATATCATCCTCCTTGACTTCCTGTTCACTCATATAACCACTGTCCCCACAGAGGCCCAAAGCACTCATGCAATTACTAGAAACCGTATCAGTTTGGAGGTGGAAGAGAATTGAGCCTTGACGTTCTACTATTCCACACATCACTGCTGGCTTGTCTTTACCATCAGAACAAGAAGCAGTCTGGCTTGGCCGCCCACACGTCTCCCTCTCTGAAAGGTCTTGATGGTTTCCAGGTGAACTCATCACTTTACCTTTGAACCCGCCCTCAAGTCTGGTTGTGACCCCAGCTCCTCGCCAGTGTGTCCTCTCCCCTAAGTGGCTATATGAGTAGGCATAGGATGTGGGGTGGAGGGATACCGATCAGGAAACCCCAAAGAGGGGAGCATTGAGGAGGAAGACAATCTCCCTTTTCCCAGGATAACCTTTCCAAAAACAGACATCCTGTTTCTTTTTATTGAAATCACTAACTCATATAAATTCTTGGGCATCTGGCACTGTAAAGTTTCAGATGATCTACCCTTGGCTTTTATAAGAGAGGAAGCGAGCTCTCCTGTCTCTTCCTTCCAGGTATGAATCCCATCATTAGGACTCCACCCTCATGACCTAATCAGCTCCCTCAGGCTCCATTTCCCAATACCATTCACACTGGAGATGACTTGAACATAAGAAGACACAACATACAGTTCATCACACCTCTCTGCCTGCTGGAGCATGGGAGAGACATTCCAGAGCCTGCCCCCTCTCCTAAAGAGCAACTGCCAACTTGACTGTAACCACAATACTCTGTGATTGGGCTCCTCAGTTCTCTCTGCCCTGCCTTGAGGAAGTGCAGGAAGGACTCAGGATCAGGACTTCAAGAAGCAACCTTCAGCTAGTATTCTCTTCTGGGCCTTCCTCTCTGTCAGCCACGGAGGTATGAGCTATCTCCAGCCTTCCCTGAAGCCAGCTGTATGTAGGAGCCCACTATGACACTGCACTTCCCACAGGCAGAAGCTCAGACCTGGGTTTGAGAAGCAGCAGGGGACTGTCATTTGGCCCAAGGCCCCAGCCAAGGTCTCCAATCCACTTTATCAACCAATGCTGGCCATCAGGATAAAGAGGCACTTAACAGCACATATAGCTGAAACCTTGATCACATTTTGGTGGCTCATATCTTTTTTTCTGGCAGTGAGAACCTGGAAGCAGGAAAAAATGACTTGCTGACTCCCCAAGAACAAAACAGTTTTTATTTCTCACTCACTGTGAGCCTGACATTGTCCTCACCACAACCCTGTCAGGAAGGCCTTATGTTGGTGCTGCTCAGAGGTGAGGAGATAGAACCTCAGGGAGGGAAGCCAAGTCATTTGCCCAAGGTCACAAAGGCAATCAGTGGCTGAGGCAGAGTAGAAACCCAGGATCCTAAATCTCCTCTCAAGTGCTCTGCTACACAACCTCTTGTTTGTTTCAGCTACGCTGCATGGCTCAGTCTCAGCCAGGTAGCTTCCCCTCTACTGTACAACTTTCATTTGAGAAAACAGACCTAAATAGGCTGACATAACATACAGGTTTTCAAAACTAGTACCAGAGACTCAGATTCACTTCAGTCTTCATTCGCCATTTCACTTGCACTCTATATTTTCTTATAAGGGATGTAAGTGACTTATACCAGGCTACACAGGTAGTTTAAGGCTACTGAATCCAAGGCCAGTTTTGTTTTTTTGGTTTTTTTTGGCTTATGTCACAGGGATTTCTCTCTGCTGTCCACCCTGATTCCCTCTGACTGCTCACAAACCCTCCTGTTCTCTGCTTGAGTTCATATCAGCAAACTGTCTCTACATCTGCAAAGCCCTCTTATCACTATATACACAGAGCCCTGTGTTAGGTTTCAGGGTCCTTTCAAGAGGTGCATCGCATTTCCATTTTGCTGGTTGGCTAAAGTTTAACCTGTGATGGGATTCTGGAGTCGTCCAAAGTTCACTAGTGTTGCAATCTGCAGTCACAGGTAGTGATGAGCCCTGAGTCTGGCCTATGTAGACTCTCTGGCTGTATCTTTGTTCTTTGGAGTAGGCCAGCTGAATGCAGGTATTTCTTTCCTTTACCCTGTTGAGAAGATACCTCTTTGCAACTGAGAACAACATGGAAAGCTGCAAGAGTTTTGGTAGTAAATGTAGAAATTAGAGGATGGGAGCAAACTTACAGGTCCTGGAAGCCCATCGTCAGTTTTTCAAGAGGCTTCAGAGTGAATACAGTAGAAGATCCTAGGTGATCAGTGTGAGCACGTGGGGCACAGAACATCTGGGAATTCAAAGAAGGGTAGAATCAGGGACAGTGAGATCAGGAGTCCACAACACAGAGACAGATGGCTGGAGAAAGAGTGTTAGCCAGGTTTCATTCACTATTTACCACCAACACTGATCCCCAGCACTACGCTGGCCTCCTCTATGCAACATTGTTGCTCTAAACCTCTACTCACAGCAAGCATTGGAGCCTGGAGGGACACTTGGGGCATCAGTGACACAGGGGAAATAGGGAGAATTGTGTTCAGTGTCACCATGTTTGGATGACAAGTTAAAACTGGAAGTGAGGGTCCAATCATTTAGTCAACTCCATCGGCCTTATGGCCTGATGATCCATAATCCAGAGATCCCAGGACTGAGAGTTTCATAACAAGAATCCTTAGGCACACACCACAGAAAGGAAACCGATGTAGACATCCCAAGTCACACTCTCTCATTCCTTAGTGCAATGTGGTTCACAGTCACCAGCAAGGAACACGGCAGCACCTAAGACAGACCCTTGAGCTGTAAGACCCACCTTTCATCATCCACTCCACATTTATCCTTCCCAGATAAAAATATGGTCTGCTAGTTTGGTCCCATTTGATACAAAGCATCTCTTCTGAACAGAGCCAACCTCCTTCACCACAAGGACATTTGCTTTTTGGATCATATAACTGTCACCAGTTCCAGTCACAATTGCCAAGAGAGCAACTGATTTTATTTTCATAACAAGGCACTATGAGTACTATGAGTACCAAGAAGGAAAGCAAAAAAAAAAAAAAAAAAAAAAAGAAAATAGGTGGATCCACTTTTTTTTTTTCCTTTTTTTGTACTGGGGATTGAACTCAGGGGTACTTAATCTCTGAGCCACATCCCCAACCCTTTTATATTTTATTTAGAGACAGCATCTGAGCCTTACTAAATTGCTGAGGCTGGCTTTGAACTTGCAATCCTCCTGACTCAGTCTCCTGAGCTGCTGGGATTATTACGCCTGGGTCCACTTTTATCAAAAGTTGACTGTCTATGTCAGTACCCTTCGCATCCCAACTTCTCTTCTCCCACTACAGTCACCTTGGTTGTCCTGCCTGACTCTGAGATCATTCTCTCTTGGGCCGAGCTCTGGAGAAAACTCATCTGCCCTTTTGATAAGCCCAGTATCTAAGGCCTACCTCTGAGCAGCAACTTTTACAACAGGGTTCCAAGATGGAGAGGGAAGACTTGGGAAGAAAGGACAGGGAGAAAGGCAGATATAGCAGAGCCCAAGGAATAGTCCAGCCATAGCCCACAGGCATGGATGATGGTCCTCAAGGCCACATGGATAAAACTTATTTAATTTAGGCAGATATCACCCTCTAGCTTAGCAACTCTCTTGGGACTTGCTATATTGACCATCGGTTTTCTAAGCCTGCCTTGTTGCAGGCAGAATGTAGGTATAGTCATAGGCCTAAGAGTCACCACTTCTCTATTTGGGACCACTGGGAAGCAGATAATGGTAGAATTGGATGCCTTTGACACTTCTAGAAAGGCTATCAAAGGTTTGCTCTCTAACTAAACTTTCCAAAGCAGCACAGTGTTTCTAATGTTGAACCTAGAAATGTTTCAACATCAGAATCATCCAAGGAAGCGACCAGACCCAGCTGCTCCATGGTCCCTATGGAATGAGCACTGTCAATGCTGGTAAAAGAGCACCTCCATCACGGTCACCTCTGGGGCTTCTGCCCTGTCCATTACCCCTTGGGGAGTATCTTTCCTAGGCTTGTTTGTGTTCTTGCATGTTCTACTTCCAAGGGCTGTGATAACAAAACAGCACTTTCACCAGACCTTGTTTCTCCCTCCCTGATCTCCATTATTCATGAATTCCTCCAGTTTTCTTAATGCCAAAAGCTTTGCTGCCAGAGGTGTAGAATCGATTTTGTGGAATGGTTTGCACACTTTGAGATGCTCTCATTTGCTTATCTGAGAGGACTCTACCCTGAGCCGGGTATCAAACTGGGCCAGATAGGGCAGGGCATTGGGTTTCTAGGCCACATTACCATTGGAAACCATGAAACTCTGAGAAGAGCCCACAGCAACCTGAGACCCCCTTCCCATGGCCCTCTCCACATCGGGAAGATAGATTTCAAAGGCTGGCTCCCAGCTGAAGAAATAAATACTCAAGCAATATTTGGCAAAAATGGATTCCATTGAGGACATTTAAGCCTTCCAAGTGGGTATGTCCCCTGGGCTCTGTTCATTCCGAATACAGTGCAGAGTGTGGTAGCAAGAGGATGGGTCTTGCAACCAGGCACATCAGAGTTCAGACACCAGCCTTGCCACGTGAAGAGTAACCCCAACTTACCCAGCCACTTTCCTCATTTGTAAACTGAGCTAGTGTGCAAATGAAATGACAAAGACCATGCGAGCACCCACTGCAGGACTTCACACAAATAAATAATAGTAGTAGTGTCCTCTAACAAAGAGTTTCTTACCAACCACTTTAAAAAAAAATTTATATATTTTATGTGGTGCTGAGGATGGAACCCAGTGCCTCACGCACGGTAGGTGAGCACTCTACCTCTGAGCCACAATCTCAGGCCATTATAAACCACTTTTGAGCATGTGAAAGGTCTTTCTTCATTTACTTGGCCAAGCAAACTGCTAATGAATCCCTCTGACCCCTGTAATGTCCCTCTTCCAAAGATGTCCACATCCTAATCCTCAGTACCTGTGAAGCTTACCTTACATGGTAAAAGAGATTGCACGGATATGATTAAATTAAGGATCATGAGATGGAGAGGTGATCCTGGGTTATGCCGGTTGGCCCCTTGTAATCACCAACTTCCTTATAGGTGAAAGAGGGAGGCAAAGGGACATGAATCAGAGAAGGAGAGGTTTAAGACCAAAGTGGAGATTGGATTGTAATGTAGATTCGCAGATGCTAGGCTACTGTCTCTGAAGCTTGGGGTAGAGGCCAGGAGCCAAGGGATGTGGGCAGTCTATGGAAGCTAGAAAATGCAAAGAAATGTATTCTCCCCTAGAGCTTCCAGAAAGGGCTCAGCCCACCAACACCTTGTGACACCCATTTCAGACTTCTGACCTCCAGAATTGTAACATCATATTTGTATTGTTTTAAATCACTCAATTGCGGTAATTTATTACAGCAGCAATAGGAAACTAATACAGCCTTCAATTTCTCTCCACCTTAGAAGACCAGCCAATCCCCTTCTCAATTTTTGAGTCACCTCTGGAATGCCCCAGCTTGGTTCTGTCCCTCTGCAGAGCCATCCAGGCCTGTCAGGATGAAGGAAAAGTTAAGTCTGACTTGAGACAGAACAATAATAGACTACACTGTGTGCTTCTAACCACATCACACCTATCCATTCATTAAACCATCACCACATATCTGTAAGAGAGATACTTTATAACCTTCTTTTGCAAATGGGAAAACTGAGGTACTGATAGGTTACATAATTTATTCAAAGTCCTTACAACTAGCAAGTGCCAGACTTGAATTTGAACTTAGGTGGCCTTTTTTCAGAGTCCAAGCTCTAAACCACTACCCTAGGTGACAGAAATTTCCATACCCTGAGGGTGAGGTGCTAAAGAGGCCTTCTTGGATTTTCCCTTCTAGGACTCACCCCTTAGGATTGAAGTGGAATTTAAAGTAGTTATCTTTTCCATCCCCCTTGAGTACAAAAAGTAGTTGGAGAAAAAGTAGAAGCCAATCTACTTGTCCCATTTCTGAAATGCAATCACTGTTACAACCCAGAAATCTGTAGAGTTACATAAAACAGAATATTCTAGGACAAGTGCTAAATGATGTGCCAATCTCCCAGCTGCCAAGAGTTCACATTGAGCCCCAGAGAGAGGCTCTGGTCACCTCACAGCTGGCCAGATAGGTGTGGGAGATCCACATGCAGGGAACCTATCACCTTCCTAGACACTGCAGGGTGTCTCTGATACAGAGATCAGGCAATAGGAGAGTGCAAGGATGTGTCTGATGGCTTATTTGTAGAGTTAATATTTGAAAGGCTCTCAGAAAATTGCCTATAAGCATTTATTTGATGTATTAAATGAGTTTCTTTCCTTGGCCTGAAGCGTGAACATGGAAAAGTTATGCAAGACAGTGATTCTCAAACTTTCATATCACCTCAAATTCTTGTTAAAATGCAGATTTGATTTTCAAGACCTGAGATGGAGTCAAAGATTGGGTTTCTAACAAAGTCCACTCAAGTCTATTGACCAGACTTCAAGTACGCAGGTGTGAGGCACCGATTACATAAAGCAGAGATTTATGTAATCTAATTATGAACAGGGGGCAGGGTATACCCTAAAGGTCCGGTACGTACTCTGATTGCAGCTAGACATCTGGCCCTGCAAATCATTCTCCTTTTCTGGGCAGGAGGCGTCCGTCAGCCTGGCCAGTAGGGTGGCAGCGGATCGTTTCCACTAAAGCCCTGGCCACGTATCAAGTATGAATGAGGCCCCTGGCCAGAGGGTAAGGAAAGAGCCAACCAGGAGAAGCATAAGTCCTCCAAAGCCTCCCGTCCCTGACAAGTCCCTGACAAAATAAACATCAAACTTCTTGGGATTCACACAGTGTATATGAGAGTCACAATCCTGATCTCTTTTCCACTGTACCACATGGACATGGCCTCCCAAATACTACTGACTATACCAGATAGCTCATCATTTGATCAAATGATTTCTCCTATCACTAGGAAGTGCTTCCCTAGCCAGCCTTGTATTCTCTAACAGGGTAAACTACACTTTTCTCAGTCCCTTAGAGCTCACCCTCCATCTCCTAAGCCCTCATTTCTCAAAGTGTGGTCCAGGGACCAGCAGCCTTGACATCACGTGGGACCTGGCTGCAAATGCAGATTCCCGGGCCTCACCCAGACCTGCTGAGTCAGAAGCTACATTTAACAAGATCCTGGTTATTTATGTGCATGTTAAAGCCAGAGGAGTACTGGTCTGAGCCAATTTTATTTATGCAATTGTCTCATGGTTCATGCTCAGCCCCCATCTCAACTTCCCTTTTTCCCAAGCAGGTCAGTATGACCTAGATGACAAGTATAAATTTAGCCTCCTCTCCCTCTCTCCTTGGTTACCTCTGCTTCCAGAGGCTTTCAGTCCATTTGTCTTCTTCTGTCAGGGCCAATTCTGCAACCCTACCCTCTTCTTAACCAGAATGTATCAATAACCTTCATGTAGAAATCTTAACAATAATTTGTTTTATTTCTAAATGAGAAATTATTTGGTTGAAAGGCTTGAACTGTAATTAGACAGGCTGTTCTGTTCTGCACGAGAACATGGTTGTGTGATGTTTTCTGTTCTGCCCCTGAGATCACAGGAGGAGTTTGCCTTGGTGGGAAAAAGAAGGGACACTGCCACTTGGGGACACCTCTGCCTAGAGCTCTTGTCTTTACAGCATCTTAGATTATAACAGGGAAAACCCATAAAAGTTACAAGCAGCTGCTATTTCTCATGAGGCAAGAGCCAGACTGGCTCAAGTCATCCTGGGGCTGGTGAGGTTATTTTCCAAGAAGCTGCTTTTAGAGATGAGCCAGTAGAAGGTTCCTTTAAGGGCCTAAGGGCCAGAGGACAAATTGCTAACTTAACCTTGGAATAATGAATGATCCAGCCTCCCCTTTGTACCCTCCATAAGAACAATCTTCGAAGTGCTTTACTAGGGTTTCTAGGCTTGCGTTCTTTTAAAATCTCATCTGTTGATATCTTTCAGAACATAAAAATATAGGCAGAAAAAAATTGTAAAATAAATAGACACTTTCTTTAAGGAAAAGAAAAAGTAGTTCACCAAGCAAATATGATCACTAATAACATCTGAGCCTGTTTCCTTCCTATCTTATAATTTTGGGGAGGTTGGGGAGTACCGGGCATTGAATCCAGGAGTACTTAAACACCCAGCCAATCCCCAGTCTTTTTTTTTTTTTTTTTACTTTGAGATAGGGTCTCACTAAGTTGCTGAGACTGGCTTTGAACTTGTGATCCTCCTTCATGAGCCTCCCAAACCAGTGGATTACAGGCATGTGCCACCATGCCCAGCCTATCCTATAATCTTAATTCTATACATCAAATATATACACAGGCATGTTTGATACACTAACAATGTATACATCAAGATTTATAACAGCTTAGATAAAATGGGGATTGTACCCTAGTTTTATATACTGCTGTCTAACTTTTCCTCCAATATTTTCGTTGGTACATGGAAGTTGACATAATTGTAAGATTTGTTGTTAAAAACTCATACATGACACAATATGACAATATAATTTGGCCCACATTGTGCTTTCTAACTTAACAGATGATTTCTATCCGGTGTCATTAAACAAAATTCATATATGATTCTAATCATAATTTACTTAGCCAGACCCCACACACACCAATATTGACAATTTCTTTTGTTTTGATTTTTTTGTCATTTCTAATACCTTCAATATGTGGAAAATAAAAATGAATTACTTAAGACATTTATTTAGCAAGTATTTATCAAGCAACTACTAAATGCCAGGCACTCTGTTGGGAGGTGAGGATATAAAGATAAATCTTGAGCTCACAGACCTGCACAGGAGCTCAGGCCCAGGATAGGCTCGAGTCCATCCTGCCACCAATAGTCACCCACCAGAGCTCAGGCTCTGCCCAGGACCACTTCCACCCACTGGTAGACACCTGCTGGAGTTCAGGCCTGGCTCAGACCTGCCTTGCTGACCTGTGCAGGAGCCAGGACCCAGGGTAAGCTTGGGTCCACCCCCCGCCAAATACACACCACTTGGAAGCCCAGGTCTAACCCACTTTCATCTTGAGACACTGCAGCCATCCCTATAGCCTCCCCATGCAGGAGCTTCTACCTTGGGACAACAGACAGGGCCTAGATGCAGGTATGTCTTGAAGCAGGTATCAAAGCCAGTGTAAAGTTCACCCTTTCAGCCCCATCTCTGAGAGACATTGCATACATCTTGGGGGGCGCCTCTACTGTTATCTTGAGTTACCTCCTACTATTATTGCCACCACCTATAGGTACAGTAGCATCCATCCTGGGACACCAGCATGGTCTGGAAACCCAATACCAAGGTGAGATACAGATAATCTGCACAGATAGTATAAGATTGTAGGGTAGAAACTTTAATACCTCAGATCCACACTGCAAGTAAGGAAATCACATAAACAACATGAAAAAACAAGGGAGGAAAATGCCCCAAATAAGCCAGGATGCTACAATAACAGAACCCATTAACAGTGTGCAGTTGGTGAAATGTCAGAGAAGGAGTTCAGAATGTTCATAATTAAAATGATCTGTGAATTAAAGAATGACCTAAATGGGCAAATACAGACAAAAACTGATCACTTCAACAAAGAGATAAGAGAGCAAATACAGGCAAGCATTGATGATGCCAATAAACAGATAATGGAACAAATATAACAAATATAGGCATCCATTGATCACACCAACAAAGAGATTAGGGAGCAATCACAGGTAGCAAAAGATTTCTTAAAGAAAGAGAGATTCTGAAAAAATAAAAATAAAAAATCCTTGAAATGAAGGAACCAATAAACCAAATAAAAAACGCAATAGAAAGCATGGCCAACAGACTAGATCACTTGGAAGAAAGAACATCAAATAATGAAGACAAAGTATACAGTCTGGAAAATGAAGTTGACCACACAGTGAAGATGGTAAGGAACCATGAGCAGAACATCCAAGAATTATGAGATGGCATAAAAAGACCAAATCTAATAGTTATTGGGATAGAGGAAGGCACAGAGATTCAGACCAAAGGAATGCACAATCTCTTCAATGAGATAATATCAGAAAATTTCCCAAACATGAAAAATGAATTGGAAAATCAAATACAAGGGCTTACAGGACACCACATGTACAAAATTACAACAGATCTATACCAAGGCACATTATAATGAAAATGCCTAGCATACAGAATAAGGATAGAATCTTAAAGGCCACATGAGAGAGGAATTAGATCACATATAGGGGGAGACCAATTAGTATCTCAGCAGATTTTCTGACCCAGATCCTCAAAGCCAGGAGATCCTGGAATACCATATACCAAGCTCTGAAAGAAAATGGATGCCAACCAAGAATCTTATATCCAGCAAAATTAAGCTTTAGATTTGAAAATGAAATACAAACATTCCATGATAAACAAAAGTTAAAAGCATTTACAACGAGAAAGCCTGCACTACAGAACATCCTCAGCAAAATAGTCCATGAAGAGAATTGAAAAACAACAATGAAAATCACCAAAGGGAGGTAGTACACTAAAGGAAAAACTAATCAAAGGAAAAAACAAGTCAGGTTAAATACCAAAAATAAACAAAAATGGCTGGAAATACAAATTATGTCTCAATAATAACCCTGAATGTTAATGGAATAAACTCACCAATCAAAAGACTGGCAGATTGGGTTTAAAAAAAAAAAAAGACCAACAATATGCTGCCTCCAAGAGACTCATCTCATAGAAAAGACATCTACAGACAGAAGGTGAAAGGTTGAGAAAAATTATACCATTCACATGGATTGTAGAAGTAAGCAGGGGTTTCCATTCTCATATCAAATGAAGTAGAATTCAAGCCAAAGTTAATCAAAAGGGATAAAGAAGGATATTTCTTACTGCTTAAGGGAACCATTCATCAACAAGATATAACAATAATAATTATATATGCCACAAACAACAGAGAATCTACATCCATCAAACAAACTCTTCTCAAGTTCAAGAGTCAAATAGACCACAACACAATAATTCTGGGTGACTTTAACACACCACTTTTACAACTGGATAGATCTTCCAAACAAAAGCTGAGCAAAGAAACTACAGAACTCAATAATATAATCAATAACTTAGACTAAATTGACATATATAGAATATTTCATCCTTCAATAAGCAAACACACTTTCTTCTCAGCAGCACATGGATCCTTCTCTATAATATACCATATATTATGCCACAAAGCAACTCTTAACAAATATAAACAAGTAGAGATACTACCCTGCATTCTATCAGATCAATGATAATATAAAAAATAAAGGCTACTTTGACACCTGGAGACTAAATAATATGCTACTGAATGAACAATGGGTTGCAAAAGACATGAAGGAGGAGATTAAAAAATTCTTAGATGTGAATGAGAACACAGATACAACATATCAAAATTTCTGGGACACTATGAAGGCAGTGCTAAGAGGAAAGTTCATTGCATGGAGTTCATTCCTTAAGAGAAGAAAAAGTCAACAAATAAATGACTTAACATTATATCTCAAAGCCCTAGAAAAAGAACAAATCAACATCAAAAGCAGTAGAAGACATAAAATAATTGAAATCAATGAAATTGAAACAAACAACTGAAAAAATTGACAAACAAAAAGTTGGTTCTTTGAAAAAATAAATAAAATTGACAGACCCTTAGCCATGCTAATGAAGAGAAGGAGAAAACTCAAATTACTAACATATGTGATGAAAAAGGAAATATCACAACAGACACTCCAGAAATACAGATGATAATATCATTTTGAAAACTTTTACTCCAATAAAATAGAAAATATTGAAGGCATTGTCAAATTTCTAGAATTGTATGATTGACCCAAATTCAATCAAGATGATACACATAATTTAAACTGATCAATTTCAAGTGATGAAATAAAAGAAACCATCTTTCTTGGTCTACCAACCAAGAAAAGCCCAGGACTAGATGGATACACAGCCAAGTTCTTCAAGACCTTTAAAGAAGAACTAATACCAATACTCTTCAATTTATTTCAGGAAATGAAAAAAGAGGGAGCACTTCCAAACTCATTCTATGAGGCCAATATCACCCTGATTCCAAAACCAGACAAAGATACATCAAAAGAAGAAAACTTCAGACCAATATCTCTAATGAATATAGATGCAAAAGTTCTCAATAAAATTCTGGCAAATTGAATACAAAAGCATATCAAAAAGATAGTGCACCACTATCAAGTGGGATTCATCCCAGGGATGCAAGGTTGGCTCAACATACGGAAATCAATAAATGTAATTTATCACATCAATAGACTTAAAGATAAGAATCATATGATCATCTCAATAGATGCAGAAAAGGCATTCGACAAAATACAGCACCACCTCAAATTCAAAACACTAGAAAAATTAGGGATAACAGGAACATATCTCAACATTGTAAAAGCTATCTATGCTAAGCCCCAGACAACATCATTCTAAATGGAGACAAATTGAAAGCATTCCCTCTAAAAACTGGAACAAGACAGGATGCCCTCTTTCACTACTTGTATTTATCATAGTTCTTGAAACACTGGCCAGACCAATTAGACAGACAAAAGAAATGAAAGGGATACAGATAGGTAAAGAAGAATTCAAATTAGCACTCTTTCCCAGTATGATTCTATACCTAGAAGACCCCAAAAATTCCACCAGAAAATTTCTAGAACTAATAAATGAATTTAGCAAAATAGCAGGATACAAAATCAACACCCACAAATTTCTATATATCAGTGACAAATCCTCTGAAAGGGAAACAAGGAAAACTACCCCATTTACAATAGCCTCAAAAAAAAAATATTTGGGAATCAACTTAATGAAAGAGGTGAAACACCTGTACTACAAAAACTACAGAACACTAAAGAAAGAAATTAAGGAAGACCTTAGAAGATGGAAATATCTACCTTGTTCTTGGATAGGCAGAAATAAGATTGTCAAAATGACCATACTACCAAAAGCACTATACAGATTTAATGCAATTCCAATCAAATTCTCAATAACATTCCTCATAGAAAAAGCAATCATGAAATTCATCTGGAAAAATAAGAGACCTAGAATACCTAAATCAAGAAGAGTGAAGTAGGTGGCATCAATATAGCAGAACTTAAACTATACTACAGAGCAGTAGTAACAAAAACAGCATGGTATTTGCACCAAAATAGACTTGTAGACCAATGGTACAAAATAGAGGACACAGAGACTAACCCACATAATTACAGTTATCTTATATTAGACAAAGGTGCCAAAAATGTACATTGGAGAAAAGATAGCCTCTTCAACAAATGGTGCTGGGAATACTGGAAATCCATATGCAACAAAATGAAATTAAACCCCTATCTCTCACCATGCACAAAACTCAACTCAAAGTGGATCAAAGACCTAGGAATTAAATCAGAGACATTGCATTTAATAGAAGAAAAAATAGCCCCAAATCTCCATCATATCAGATTAGGCCTCTACTTCCTTAATAAAACTCCTATAGCTCAAGAATTATATCAAGAATCAATAAATGGGATGGATTCAAACTGAAAAACTTCTTCTCAGCAAAAGAAACAGTCAGTGAGGTGAATAGAGAGCCTACAATTTGGGAACTAATTTTTACCACATGTACATTAGATAGAGCACTAATTTCTAGGATATGTAAAGAACTCAAAAAGCTTAACACCAAAAAAAAAAAAAAAACCCAATAAATAAATGGGCCAAGGAACTGAATAGACAGAAGATTTACAATAAATCATAAGAAGATATACAATCAAACAACAAATATATGAAAAAATATTTAACATCTCTAGCATTTAGAGAAATGCAAATCAAAACTACTCTAAGATTTCATGTCACTCAAGTCAGAATGGCAGCTATTAAGAATACAAACAACAATAAGTGTTGGCAAGGATGTGGGGGAAAAGGTACACTCATACATTGCTGGTGGGACTACAAATTGGTGCAGCCAATATGGAAAGCAGTATGAAGAATCCTTGGAAAACTGGGAATGGAACCACCACTTGACCCAGCTATCCCACTCCTTGGTCTATTCCCAAAGAACTTAAAAACAGCATACTACAAGGACACAGCCACATAAATGTTTATAGCAGCACAATTCACAATAGCTAAACTGTGGAAGCAACCTAGATGCCCTTCAGTAGATGAATGGATAAAGAAAATGTGGTAAATATAATATACACAATGGAATATTATTCAGCATTAAAAGAGAATAAAATCATCGCATTTTCAGGTAAATGGATGGAGTTGGAGAATATAATGCTAAGTGAAGTTAGCCAATTCCAAAAAACCAAATGCTGAATGTTTTCTCTGACTTAAGGATGCTGATTTATAATGTGGTGGAGGGGTAAGGTGCATGGGAGGATTAGATGAATTCTAGATAGGGTAAAGCGGAAAAGGGGAAGGAGGGGAAGGAAGAGGGCATGGGGGTAGGAAATACAGTGGAATGAGATGGACATCATTACCCCAAGTACATGTATAAAAACATGAATGGTGTGACTTTACTTTGTGTACAACCAGAGATATGAAAATGTGTGCTCTATATGTATAATATGAATTGTAATGCATTCTGCTGTCATATATAACAAATTAAAATTAATAAATGGAAAAAAGATAAATGTTGAGGGCTTCACAGCCTTCTGATGAGGTCAGTAAGCAAACAAAAGCACAGAATGTATAGAGTAAAGTTTGTAACTAAGGGACATATCCAGGAGAAAAAGAGAATCCCCACTCATAAATAGCAGGAATCCCAGAGATTCCTTCACATGGATGAAAATTTTGGAGTATTGAGCAATGCATGCCCTCTAACATACAAATAATTGTCACTTCCCTTATGCCACCTCTGTGTTTATGATGGCAATGTAATTTTCATGACATTTTCAATATCAATACACAGCTCCTCCCTAAGGCACCAACAACTCTCTGCAGTTCCCTGCCTTATCAATTTCCCAGTAGGATTGGGACCAGTTCTGGGACAGCAAGGACAGGATGGATCATTATTTGAGCGCAAAGCTGGAGAAGCCTAGATGGATGTTGTGAGTGCCAGTCATGTAGGCAGGCTCTGGGTAGGACCCTAGATTCAGCATGGGATGGATTAGCATGCAAGTCAAAAGCCAGCAGCCCACTGGGTGAATGGGATGTGAATAGAAAAGGTGACAGCCCATCAGGTGCTCTGGGTCACCCAGGCCTCACTGCCCATCTGCATGCCAACTCAGGACTGGTTACAGCAGCTATGAGGAATCAGCCCTTTCCTATTGTACAGCTTATGCTGATTATAGACACATGGCCTTATCAATTCTGATAGGGGTTCCTAGAGTAAGTCCACACACTTCCGAATAGGGAAAGAAGATGGTTCAACCTGTCCAGTGGCAAGAGGCCAGTATCTGAACTTACCTATTACTAATGTCACCCAGAAAGAAGTAGCTCTTCAGATAGAACACTGGAATTTGGGCATTAAACAAATAATAATCATGGTGGTGACAGAAAAATTGATTAAGAGATTGGCATATGCCAAGAGCTATCATAATACTTTACAGGTTGGTATTCATTTAACACTCACAAACTTAGGAAGTATCTTGTTACATTTATAGAAGAAACAGACAAGAGAGGTTAAACCCAAGGTCAGCCAGCTACTCAGTGACAGAATCCATTGCTCAGGCTACAAACCATACACCACACTGCCACCTCGGGATTCTCAGGTCTTTCTGTGACTTGGGACTCTGGAATCTAGACTTGGGGGAGTCCAGACATGCATAAGAAAACCCCCAGATGGAATGTGACAGATGGCTTCTGTCACTAGAAGGTGTTAAACAGGGAGTAGAAGACAAGCAAGTTGTAGCTTCTAAATTTCTGGTTCCTGAACCAATATTTCTGTGCCTAGTCCCAAGCACTCAGAATTCGAATGGTCGGGGGCCTGGGATCAACATTTTTATCTCACCCTCAGTCCATAATGATTCTGTTGCACTCAACCTTAAAGCAGCATTTAGAAAATATTTAATCAGATAGTATGCTATTCTGTGTATCTGTTGCTCTTTTGTTTTCAAGCATGTCATAACATCTCAGAAAATCTGGGGATGATCTGGATGCCAAAATAGAGGAAGCAGAAGTAATTAATGTAAACTCCCCAAGGGGTAGGGAAATCTGAAGGAATAAGACTTAGGGCTATTAAGAATTAACTCCCTGGCCCTAGAGAGGGCTGGAGTAGTCTAGCAGACAGCAGCAGATCAGAAAAGTGGGCCTTCACAAGGATCAGACTCCAAGAGCTTCAGGAATGGTAGGTATTGTGTAAGAATAGCGACTTCAGGCAATTCTCAGCCATTGGCCTTACAAGAGATACCACCAAACAGGATTCCAAACTATCACACAGTCCCAGCTGAAATTGCATCAACACCCACACTTTATCTAAATAGACTGGAAAGAATGAGCCAAAGAGAGGGGGGAGGAGGGAGGGAAAAAGAAGGAGAAAGGGCAAAGAACAGGTAAATGTGCTGATCTTGTAGCATTTTATTTCATTTAAACAACACTTTTACAAAGAAATTTAATAATATATATCCAGAGACAAGAAAATGTCTCATCCTATTTTATCTTCTAATCACACTTCTTAAAAATAATTCAAAACCTGGAGCCAGGAGACGAAGAAGGTACACTTTCCACATGAATGCATTCATTGCATTTTTATTTTTAATAGCAAAAAAATTGGAAATAATATAAATGTTTTATCCTAAAGACAACAATTAAGTAAATTTTGGCACATTTCCTAAAAAGAATACCATGCAGCTGCTAAAGATTTAAATTAAAATGGGGGAATATATAACAACATGGGAAAATATGTATTTTAGGAAAAAAGCAATACAAAATTGCATAACAATATGAAAACCAGATGCCCACAAAAGATTATAAAAAGAAGAGTTCTTATAGTAAGCTGGTAAGATTATAGACGCCTTTTTTTTTTTTTTTGTATTTTTTCTAAAATTTTATAAGGTTATTATATTACTTTTAGCTTTTAAAAATATTTTTAATACATCAAAACAATTTGCTGCCAATATATCAGTACGCCACTAACGAAATACATATACATGCACTTTTAAACTTAAATGAATTCCTGACAGGGTACAGAGCACATTTTTCAAACATTACTCCCACTCACCTGTAGATGCATTTAAATTCTACTAAATTTTCAGTGATACAAATTATCTTTCAACTTGAAAGATGTGCTAAGGCCTTTAGATAAATATAACCATTTCTGTGCCCAACATGATTATTTTAAGTAATTTTATAGAATCCATTCTGCTCTTGCTACACCTGGTAATTAAGTTCAAACATCCTGAAGAAAGCTGCCTCATCTCCCTGAGGCCCATAAAGAATTTCAATTGCCATTTTAAGCTTCCAATTAGTTCACAACATAAAATTACAATTTACTTTTGATATTTTTTCCTCTGGGCCTAATATTTTTTTAACCACTCTTCTAACCTATATTGTAATTATGTCTCCTCAGTCTTGTGCAAAACATTCTGTCTTTTCATACTACTCTAAGATACAACCTGGTTAGTTAAGTCCCTGTCCTATTTAACCATACCTGTTTAGTGGGAGTAACTGTCTCTCCAGGAAGCTCTCAGAACCCAGGCCCTGCCCCTTAGCTACCCCTTTATGGAAACTATCTCTCTCTCAGATAGGACCTGGCAGTCTTATCTCCATTTCCATTTCTCTAACATGATTTAGGAGCCTGAGGGCAACAATTAAAATTTATCTTTCCACTACTTGGAAGGCAAGTAACCATACCACTGGGGCAGGATCATTGATTGAGAAATTAATTTGTTTGTTTTTTCTGAATACTTTTATTTTTCTATTTTAAGCAGAGAGCCAAATTCTCTCCAGTCCTTGAATCAGGGATTCTAACCTCCTGCCTGGAACAGAAATCTAGAGCTAGTAGAAGCCAAACACTTTAAATAACTCAAGTCATGAAAGGCAAATAGACTGACAGGTGAAAAGAGCCTCGGAACTAGTGAGAGTGAGGAGAAAGACAGCCTCTCCACCTCCTATCACTGCCCTTTCCCGGGGCCTAGGGAAGAGAACTCACCTAGGAGACCAAGCCGCAGGAATTCTGGGTAGCAACAAAATGGTGGTCCTGTAGGGAGTTCTTTCTCTTCTGGGCCCTCTGGTTAGAAAACCCTGCATATCCCAAACACATTAAAAGACATCCTAATCATCCACTCTTGTGAAAACAACTTTTAAGCTCCAGGGAAATACTTTTACTCACTTCTTTTCTTTGTCCTCAAATTAATTGCACTTGAACCCCAGGAAATTTTGTGGGTTGTCTCACTGACAATGTCAGAGATGAATGCTGTTTGCAAGTTGGGGAGGATTTGAGAGAGAAAAAGTCTAGGTAGAAGAAAAGATAAATTAATTCATATGTCAAATCCTTTTTCTTAACTAGCATATACACATGGAATCTTCAAATAAAACATTAATTCCCAATAGTGCCAAGCATCCTTTTAATTTTTTGCATTTCTTCAAGTCTCGATTTATAGCTAAAGAGCAAGTCGGCAGTTACTGAAGTATTTGGGATATTTGCACATTGTAGCTGAGAAACATTTTATAATACCATATTAAAGAATTAATATTGTTCTTAACTTTTTACACATAAGTCTAGACTTATATGCACACAATATGATCCTAATTTAATACCATGGCAACTAGAAGAATATTAAACATTGGAGTGTAAATCTTTTTTAATTTGATAAGATTAAATTCAAATTTTAAAATTAATTTAAAATTTAATCTGTACACTTTTGATTTAAATTTTTGGTATTAGCTATAATGCGTGTTTTACATTTTATTTTAATAGATTTTTAAAGCTTAGAAGTAAAATAACATAAAATGTTAATTTTCAAAAATTTACATTTATTTGAGGTCACCCTGAATAACTTAATGAGACCCTGTCCCAAAAGTAAATAAAAAGGAGTGGGGATGTAGCTCAGTGGTAGAGCATCCCTGTGTTCAGTCCCGAATGCCCCTTTACCCACCCCCCCCAAAAAAAATTTCATTTATCTTTTTAAAAGTTTTTGGTGAAAATATATTCAAATTTTATTTTTTAATTCATTGGATCATTATGGTCAATAGAACTTAAGTTATGTGAAAACCTTGATTATATAAAAAAGTGATTTTTGCTGACAAAAATGGAAGCAAATACATTTTGCAGAATAATTGTATCGTAATTTATAAGATATGTATGTGTGTCTACATGTGTTTATTATTTATATAATCATCACCAGATTACTAATAAATCATTTGTCTTTTACTATTGTATTTGACACTTTTTAATCATAAAAATACATAACTTTGAATATATGTTTTGATTTTGTCATTAGGAAGATATACTTGTCATATTAGAAAAACAGATTATATTTTACTTATCAGTTTGGTACCTCAATTAACATCCTTGAGATTTTCAAAACCTGTGTTAGGAAGCCTCAGTGGAACCCTTGACCAAGCACTGCACATTTTGGGCACAGCCTGCCTGCCAACCTGTTTCCAGCACCAGCCCACCAGCAAAGGTCTCTGCCCACCTCTGAGCCACCTCTTAGGCTGCTGATGGCGTTTATTGACCATCCTGGAAAAACCTGCCCTTCAGAGCTTGGGACCAACCAGCTCACCTGCAGTTCATAAAGTGACACAAGGCAGGGTCATTCCCAGAGGCTGACCAACTTTTGTGAGTTGTAGCACTTTTTCAGTTTGGGAAGCCCCTTGGTTTGTGTGGGAGTCCTCTTTTTTAAGAAAAGACTAGAAAACTATAAATACAAAATTAGGTATTGGAAGAAGATATTTCAAATGAGAAAATAAATCACAAATTTAAAGAAAGTAATAAAAAAAAAATCATTGTTAAAGCCTGTATAGTCATCAAAAAAGCCTCTCTAGCATACCTGCATACTGTTCCCCATATTTTTTGGCTGGATATTCTTCAATAACTTCTTCATACAATGACTTCAAAATATAATTTTTAAAGGAAAATAGAGAGAAAATACAGTTCTTCCTCTATCATGGTTGATTAGAATTTGTCTTTCCCTGTCCTTAGGTTACTGATAGTTCTTTTTTTTTTTGTAAAAAAAAAAAAAAAGAAAGAAAGAAAGAAATTTCAGCTTCAAAACCTGTTACTGAAAATTTTCTGTATATTTTTATGATTGTAGCCAAATTTGGGGTCTCTCAATTTTTTTCTATTTATAAGCTAGAAGATTTCAAAACATTTCAAGTGTTCTTTTCCAAGATCTCATGTTACAGCTCTTTGAATTCATGACATCATTAACCAATATGCTGCCGATGTCCTCCTGTCAGGACATTAGAGCAGTCATCAAGGGCAGTGGGAGTGCTCCTAGAAGTCAAAATTTACATTAGAATGCTAGCAAAAACAACCAACTCAGAAGCAAGTATGAACCATATAAATATATTCATTGAAACAATATTTTCAACTCAATTTCACCTTATTGAATTCAAAAATATGCCTACAACCCTTCCAAACATCTCAAACATAATGAAAAGTATGAAAAAATATCAGAATGGAAAGAGACAGTGGTCATAACCAACTGAGGTTAAAGAATCTCACTTTTGCACATTTTTAACATTCAGGACTTTGCTGCATTGCTAAGGCGCCAACCAACCCCTGACAAAGGGCCTGTACCAAGAAGCGACTTGGAGTCTTAAGCTTTAGTATTTCTACCTCTCTGAGTTTCCCAAAGGAAAATTCTGATAGTCTTACCTGAATGAGGAAAAATGATTCTGGCAGTAAAAACAGTAACTGTCCACTATAATCATTTTGGCTATCCATCAGTAAGTCAAGTTTTCCCCCAGGAACCAATACAACTTCAACAAAAATATTGATTATAATTATAAAAACATATTGGACCAGCTATAGTAGTACACATCTATAATTCTAGCCACCAGGAGGCTGAGGCAGGAGAATCAGAAGTTCTAGGCCAGCCTCAATAACTTAGCAAGAGCCTATCTCAAAATAAAAAAAATGAAAAGAACTGTCTATGTAGCTCAGTGGTAATTGAACTGGGTTCAATTCCCTATACTAAAAAAAAAAAAAAAAAAAAAAAAAACCACGCATACACACATTGAGTATGCTTTTCTCATGTTTAGCTTGGTACCCCTTTATTATTTGATTAAGTCACTACCATCTTACAAGGCCTAGCCCAATTGCAGTTTTCTCTATCTTTGATCTCCTTGTTTTAAGGTTTTCAAAATCTGTTCCTTAGAAAACAAGCCCTTTAAGATATTCTATTTTAAAAAGTGATCTGTGGTCCAACAACTTTGGATGAAATTACATGATATCCACCCCCCTCATCTCTTTGTAATTCAGAATGCATATTAGTACTTTAGGTTACCCATAAAAATGGTACCAAAGGCCCCCTGTCAGTGCTATACTCTATGACAACTGTGTCACTCCTATGCCCTGTCCCACAGTCTCACAGCTATCATTTGTGTAAATTTCTCATCTCCTCCACTAGGTTGCAAACTTCTTTATTTTTTTCCATTTTTTAATTGGTGCATTATAATTATACATAATGGTGGGATTTGTTGTTACATATTTGTACATGAACACAATATAATAATATAATTTGATCAATATCATTCCCCAGTGTTTCCCGGTCACTGTCTTCTGATCTATCTCCCTTCTACCACACACCATTCTTTTCCTTTTTCTTCTCAAGCTCCCACATATGAGAAAGAAAACATACAACCTTGATTTTCTTGCCTTGTTTGTTTGTTTTTGATACCAGGAATTGAAACCAGGGCATTGAACCACTGAGCCACATCCCCAGTTTGTTTGTTTGTTTGTTTTTGTATTTTATTTAGAGACAGGGTCTCACCAAGTTGCTTAGGGTCTCGATAAATGACTAAAGCTGGCTTTCAACTTGCAATCATCCTGCTTCAGCCTCTCAAGCTGCTGGGATTATAGGCATGGGCCCAGCTGACCCCTGACTTTTTGAATTTGGCTTCTTTCACCTAACATAATGTCCTCAAGCTCTGTACACTTTCCTGTAAGTGATATAGTTTCATTCTTCCTCATGGCTGAATAAAGCTTATATATGTGTGTGTGTGTGTGTGTGTGTGTGAGTGAGTGTGTCACTTTCTTTATCCATGCATCCATTCAGGGACATCTAGGCTGTTTTCAAACCCCTTCAAAGGGACCTTGATCTTGGTCGTGCTATTTCCCCAAGCCTCCCACAGTAACTAATAATCAGTAGATATTTAAGATATATTTGTAGACCAAATGCATATTGAACATATTGACAGCACTTTAAATTTTCCCAACTTATATTTTATTTCAAAAGGACAGAAACAAATCTAATAAATTAAGTGCTAGAAAATGGAAAAACTGGAAGACTTTAAACAACTTTTCCAAATGTTTCATACTGCTCCATTTCTGGTGTTTACCAAGTAGGTAAGAAAACTTAGAAGCAACTGCAAGATGTTTTAATAGTTGAACTTCAATTCAATTTGGAATAAGCACAGAGAAAAATTATTTTTGAAAGTCCATGCTAAAAAGGACTGGAAAACATAGTTAATAAAACTTAGAAGAGAATTGTCACCTTACATTTTCAGTTTTGAGAGAGGAAATACATAACATTCTTAATAATGTCTTAATTCACATAGCATAGAGACACAAAAACTATTCAATCTGGATGTCAGCATCTCATTTCAGGTTCTTGTCCTTCAACCTGTAATAAACAAAGAACAGACTCAGAATTTTCTGTTGTAAGATACAATTGTGCAAAGGGAATTTTAATTTCAGAAGACTCAAGTTCAAGTCATAAGTTGTCTTCTCCATTTAAACCAAAATTCTGGTATACTAGTTAAAATTAATATATCTTCTAGAAGAAAATAAAGAAAGGCAGAGAGAGAGAGAAATATAATCTAAGCAAATTGGCACACATAGCTTCAAAACCTTAATCTAAACATATTTTGGTACCAACACAAATAGGCCTTACCTACTTTTGCAGTGTCTTTTCAGAAAACAAATTGGCTTGTCTTAAAAATTCCCTTAACTATGTTATAAATATATCACATATCACAAATCCATATTACAGTGTTTTAGTTGCAGGAAGCCAGTCCAAATATTTAATGTGGATAGCTCTGAAGAGCAAAGTTCTCTGCAGGTATCAAGGTGTTGACAGAGTTGCCTGCTCAGTAGGATCCCAGCTGTGAAACTAAATCCATTCTCCACACAACCTCCAAGTGACTTTGCCCCTCCAGTTCTTTAAGCCATCTATGGTCTTATGGTAGCTAGTAAAGAAAACATGGGTTGACAATCTCCTCCATAACCTGAACTTTGCTTCCCACGTTAACCTTCTTTCTTACTACTCTCTCCCTACAGAACTACTTCAATTTTCTTGGATATGCCTTTTTATTTTATACTTCCAGTGCAAAGTATCCTCTCACTTCTCATCCATCTATTCTCTCACCTCTGATTCTCCTAGCACTTCAGTTTAAAAAAACTCCTATCTATTATCTGAAACTCAGCAAATCTGCCTGTAAGTAAATACCAGCAAAATGAAATCATGTCTACACAAAAACTTGTACACAAATATTCACAGCATTATTATATCATAGCCCCCAAACAGAAACCACCCAAATATCCATTAACTGACAAATAGACAAAGATAATATGGTGCATCCACACTATGGAATATTATTTGGCAATAAAAAGAATGAAGCACTGACATATGCTACAACAAGGATGAATCTTGAAAACATTATGCTAAGTGAAGAAGCCATTCACAAAGAAGAATTGTATGATTACATTTACGTTAAATGATCAGAATATGCAAATTAACAGAGATGAAAAGTATGAGTGGTTGCCTAGAGTTCGTAAGGGTTGAAAGAAATGGGAGGTGATTGGTGGTAGGCATGGAGTTTGTTATTTTTCAGGTTGATGAAAATGTTCTAAAATTGGCTGTGGTGACATTTACATAACCCTATGAATAGACTAAAAGCCAGTAAATTATACACTTTAGTGAATGACTTATACAGTGTATAAATTATTTCTTAATAAAATTGTTGCAAAGAAGAAAACAACAACAGTGCTCAAGCCAGGCTCAGCGTCACATGCCTGTTACTTATCTACTCAAGAGACTGAGGCAGGAGAATCACAAAAAAGCCTGCTGGGAAACTTGGTGAAACAATGTCTCAAAAAAATAAATAAATAAAAACAGGAGGGAATGCAGCTCAAGGGTAGAGCACTGCTAAACTCAATCCCTAGTACCACAAAGGAAAAAATGGTAATTTAAAAACAGTGTTCAGTTGTCAGTACTTCTGGGGAACTTTCTCTAACTCCTCCTGTGTGTCTATAACATCATCCTATGACTTTTTTTTTTTTTTTGGTGTGGAGGGAGGGGTACTGGGGATTGAACCCAGGTGTGCTTTACCACTGAACCAGCCATGATTTTTATGTTGAAATAGGGTTTCACTAAATTGCTTAGGGCCTTGCTAAATTGCTGAGACTGGCCTTGAACGTTCAATACTCCTGCCTCAGCCACTGAGTCACTGGGATTACAGGCATGCACCACTGCATCCAGCATCATCCTATGATTACTTATATCGTTGGCACATAAATTTCTTCATCAATATACAAAAATTAACAGCAGTCATTTTGCCAAGTGTCTTACACCCAATATCTAATTTAATATTTTCAATAAACCTCTGGGCTAAGTAGCATTAAACAGATTTGCAAAAAGACATATTTTTCAGTGCTTTGTCATTCAACAACATTATGTCCCAAAGACAGAAGTTGCACACATGTGACCCAGAGATCTAATGGGACACATGGAAATATTGTTTATTCCAAAGTCACAGCATTTTAAAAACTTTATATTAGTTGACTGTATTTTAAAATTAGATTTTATATAAAATTCTTTTTGTTAGTCTGTCATAACAATTAGAAAACCCCTAAATATTTTTTTTCTTTAGCCTGTCATAATAATTAGAGAACCCCTAAATATTTTTTTCCTTTACTAGGGATTGAACCCAGCAGTGTTCTATATCACTGAGCTATATCCCCAGCCCATCTTATTTTCAGATATGGTTTTGCAAAATTGCTGAGGCTAATCTTGAAATGGCGATAATCCTGCCTCCACCTCCATGTTGGCTGGGATTATAATCATCACCACCTCCCCTGGCTCCTCAGATAAAATTTAACCAAAATCTTTAAATGTAGAAAGCCCTCTCCAATTTTCCATAGCCCCGACTACTATTACATCATACTCAGTTCACCTTGCTAATTTATTCTACCTGCATAAGGCAGCACAGAAGTTTGTAACCAACAACTGCCCCTGGGCAAGGACCATGTCCTATTTATCTTTGCATCTCTTGCATCTGGACAACACGTGATAAATAGCATGAACACAGTAAATAACCCTGACCTCTTCCCTCTCCAATATTATTAGTGAACTGTGTTTAGGGGCATGTTCCACTCAATCATTTCCCTCTCCCTCTCCTTTTTATCAGCTAATATATCCCCAGAGTATAGCCTTGCATTGGACCCATGTTATTCAATTTTCTGTCACTATACCAAAAAAGAAAAAAAGTTTATTCTAGCTCACAGTTTTGGAGATTCTAAGCCATGATCCTTTGGCTCTGTTGCTTTTGGGCCTGTGAGAAGGCAGCACTTCATGGCAGGAGCACATAGCAGAGCAAAGCCACTCCCCTCATGGCCAGGAAGCAAAAGAGAGTGAGGAGAGAACCCACAATCCCCAAAAGTGCATGCTCCCAATTACCTAAAAACTTCATCTTGGGTCCCACCTCTTAAAGGTTCAACCACAACCCCTATAAGACCATCCTGGAAATCCTTAACACATGGACATTTAGATAACATTTTAACTCCAAACTATCGTAAGGTCCTTGGTTGCAATCAGTTCAACAAGTGTCTATCAATGCCTGACCTTCCACAGAAACAAAAGGAAATAAGATCTCATTTACTCTCAGAACCCCATTGTAGCAAATGGCAGCAAATATAATTAACAAAATGTAAATTATGCATGAAGACTATAGAGTTGAATCTCCTGTCACTATCCTGGGAAATGGTTCACATGTAGTAAGATTTATACAAATAATGTGTATGAACAATGAAAATTACTAATTTTTTATTATCCAATGTGCACTGGTTTGATTCAGTCTGAAAATTACCTGAAAGTGTTTTTTATTGATATATTTTGCCACACAAAGTAGCAGCATAAATGGACTTCACAGAGATTTACTTATTTAGCAGAAAAAAAATTAGGGCTTTATTGAATATATTACTGCTTATAAAATTATACTAATTAAAATGAATCTTTACTTAAAATACTTCTAAAAGGCCCTCAAAGCATTTTATTGACACCCAGCACTGACTTCAGTGATGATACGCTGCAATCTAATCCGACCTTTCACTAATTAACAAATGGTTCAGAAAATTAGCCCACTTTTCATACAGAATTACATTAATCATGTACATATCATATGTTCATGTAAGCTAAGTCCTTAATCTACTGATAATATTTTCTTAATTTATTATTTTTTTTTGAGACTAGTTCTTCCTCAAACTTGTGATCCTCCTGTCTGAGCCTCCCAAATTGCTGGGATTACATGTATACACCACCACACCTAGCCTAATAATAAGTTGAATACCTATGTCTTTAATTTTTAAAAATTCATGCTTACTATAGAAAATTAGGAGATGAAAAATATTAAATTTCTCACAATCCCAATTACTCAAAGACTATTGTTTAACATTTTGGTGATTTTTTCTTATTTCTTTCTATTTATATATTTGCACAATTTTGGTCATAAAATTAATTACTTTTTACACTGCTTTCCATATAAAATTATAACTTAATTTTTAATGTTTGCACAATATTGCATTGTGTGTATATACACTGGTTTTCATAACTATTTCCCTATTATTGGATATTTAAGTTTTGTCTTATTTTTCAGATTTATAATAAGCCACAATTATCTCAGTAAACAACTTTTCCTTACCAACTATGTCCTCAAAATAAATCTCCAAGAATAGAATGACATTATTGAACTTCCTTCTGTATTACCAAACTGCCATGCAGTCTTGATTTATTTTTAACTCCTACCAGCATCAAGGGGGAGGAGGGCTCATCAATTCATTCTTAATCAGAATTTTCTCTTATGGAGTCTTTTCAATCAGATGTAGAAGGGTGAGTGCAGACTTCTGGAGAAGTCAGAGAGATAATCCCTTGTTAACGTGTCTCTTGCTTTTCATGCTGGCTCATGCAGCCACCTCTACCCTGCCTTCTTATGCTCCCTTTCCCTTTGGGCATATAGTGTGTCTCCTCTACCTGGAATCCCACTGGACTGAACATTCCAGGAAGGAGCTAATTGCTGCAGCCATACTCAGGAAGAATAGCAAAAAGGCTGTGTGTGCTCATCCTAGAAACAGTTTGCATCTGCATCATTCCCAGGAGACACAAGACCAAAGGAAAGCTTTAATGTAGCCAGCTACTTCCTAGGGCCCATGCATCTTAAAGCAGAAGGCTGCTGGTCCATTTGTAAAGAATCATTTTAGTTATAATGGATTTTATTTATTTAAACTGATTATAAAAGTAGTATATATATATTTATCATTATAATTGAAAACATTATCTCCAGGGCTAGGGTTGTGGCTCAGTGGTAGAACACTTGCCTTGCATGTGTGAGGCACTGGGTTCGATCCTCAGCACCACATAAAAATAAATAAATAAAGGTATTATATCCATCTACAACTAAATATATATATAAAAGAAAACATTATCTCCAAAAAAAAAATAAAGAAAGAAAGAAAGAACCAAAGTCACACAGGATTGCATGCCCAGCTAGGTGCATTTCCTAAAAAGACTGAATACCCTATAACCACACTGAGCCCTACAGAGGCTGCATTCCATGAGACAGGACCGGTCCTGTTTATTTCTTTGTAATCAGCTCCCAGAAATTTGTTATGGCACCAGAATTAGAACAGAAAAGGCGATTTTTGTCCTCATCCCCACCCCGGTAAGCTCAGAGGACTCTTGGCTAAGCAGAGAAGCAGTTCTTCCCCATCCTCAGCTAGAAGATAACATGCTTCCTGTCTGTATTTGGAATCTAGAAGCATTTCCTGGAATTCAACCACCTTCCTCTCTACAAGAGAAAGGGCAATTTAGACATCCAGGCCCTCCAGAATAAGAACTTAATTATTGACATACAGGTCCTGATTCTGTTTCCCTTGAGTATAATTATTGAGTACTTTCTGTTATGCTTCTTGTTTGTGGGACTTCTGGTCAGACATTTGACTGGGTCAAGTTTCTGATCATTTCCTGAGTAACTTAGTTTTCTTAGATTCACACAGCTCTCCCACTAATTTGTCCTTGATACAAATAGTGCAGTGTGTAAGGGGTGTGAGTCTTATGGGGGTGCAGCCATGGGGTATAGCTGGTAAAGGTTCAGCTCACTTGAAAGGCAACTTGACGCTGTCATCAAAACTGTAAATGTATATGGCTTTTGATTCAGTAACTTCATTTCTGGGAATTTATTCCAGAGTTAGAAGTGCACATATAACAAATTATTATGTAGTGAATAGTTATTATAATTTTATATTTTACTTTTATTGTTGTTGTTGTTATAGTAAAAGATGGAAAAACAATCAAAATATCCTCAATTGGAGACTGGTTAAATAAATTACACAATGTTGGCATAAAGGAATACTATACAGATATAAAGGTGAAAAAGATCTCTGTGTACCAAGATGGTAGATATTTAACATTACATATAGAAGATATATAATTCACATTATGTAAAATATAATAGATGTTTTTGTGTGGTCAATATTGTACAATCATGACATATCTTCTCCATATCAAATATATAAGAAAGACAGCTTAGAGCAGAAATTTAAGAACAAAGGCTCTATGCCCAAATCTGAAGCCTGACTCTGCCTCTTTACTGTCTGTAATCTTGGACAAGTTACTTATCTTCTCTGTGTCTCAACATAATCATCTGTAAATGAGATAATGACAAGTACTTACCTGACAGGATTGATGAAAACATTAGAAGAGTTGATACACATCACGCATTTAGAACTAGGCGTGGCACATAGTGGAGAAGCGCCATGTACATTTTACTTTATATACCATTAAGCGAAAAGAGCAAACTGTAAAGGAGTATAATCATATGGAACTTCTGCAAGCCTAAGATTCCTGTCTCTATAAAATCTTATTCCTGGGTAATAGAGATACACAGGTAACATGGTTAACATGGCGCTGGCCTTGGTCTGTGAACTTCAGGAAGTGTTAGGTCAACTGCTATATTTGCTCTTCACTTTCACTTTTTCCCAGGTGCCCCAAAGACACTAAGGGTCCTGCATTCTATGACCTTACTCTGGATGGCAGAGTAAGGTCAGACTTTGGGATAAATACATTAATTATATATTAATGTATATTAATTATATGCTAATGATGACAAATGAATAACCATCATCTCACAGGGCTGTGGTAGGACTAGAAATTATGTTTGTGAAGTACTCAGCACAGAGGAGGTAGTGAGTCCATGGACATTGTCAGGAGGAAGAGGAAAGGAGGAGATATGGGAAACAGGCTTTGATTCCCAGACCTTTCTCTTCTGGAGTTAAGACAAATTCACTGTTAGTGGATCTTATCCTCTTCTAGTCTCCTGGGGAACAGAGAGCATCTGGATTGATGGACACATTGACATTCTCAACGATGCCAAATGGAACACTTTCTGGGCAGTTACCAGTCAAGAAATGCACTAAGGGTGAGCTAAACAACAAGTACAACACTTTTAAACACCCACTGTATACCAGATGTGACCCAGACATTAAGGACACAGCCACCAGCATAGCAGATGGAGCCCTATTCCCATAGCACATACATCTAAGTGAAGGTAAGGTTGCCACTTATAAACTCAGAGAATGAGGACCATGTAGGCAGGATGCTACCTAAGTGAGATGATCACAATGTAAGTTGGGAGCTCAGGTAGTTAGTTTGGGCCAGCTGTTTTCACACTAAAGATTTTTCTCATTTCTAGTTTTTGAAAGATTAAGAACATGAGCCATGCTTTTTTCATGTAAGGAGGAGGAAGGGAGAGGTCAAGTTAGAGATCTGATCATCAGTTTAAATCTTAGCCCCATCAATAAAATAATCTATAGTGAGTGGTGGAGCTAAGATGGGGCTGGACAATCTCTAATCATCAAGACCCTCTGGACCCCACCCCACCCAGTTTGGCATTAATGCTAATATTGATGTGATGTCATTGCAGAATGAATCATAACATCACTTTTCAGTCTTTGTAAACATGTTTCTTTTTCTTTCCTTGTTGAGAGCCATGTGCAGTTCTATGCATTATGGAGTCAAGTTTTTACTGTCCTAGAAGGGAAAGGTCAAATTTTTGGCAAAATGTGGATCAGCATGTCTGTAAAACATGCATGTCATCAAAACTAAATAGTATTTAGTTTTGATGACATGCATGTCTGTAAAAACTAAATAGTAATTGCAAAGTATCTCTTATTATAAGCCTGAGATGTTTTCCAGATTTTAAAATTCTAGTTTTAAATTCATGATTCTTTTGAGAAATGCAGGAAAGTAAAATAAATCTTCTCCTTTATATATGAGTGCCTCAGGGAAAACAGAACTTTATGTAAATAGCTACAGGTGGTGATGTAACAGTATTACAACAAGCCCCTATAAATTCCTGAGTTTTCCAAGTAGGCAAGGAGCAAAGGCTGAGCCTTCGCAAATTCTGTTCCTTCTCCCCAGAGTACCCTCTCCCTTCTTCCCCACTTGCACCTAATTCACCTGGAGAATTTTTAACTTTTTTTCAGCATGTCCCTTTCTCTGGGAAGCCTTCTCAATCTCCCCAAGACTGGGTTAGTTACCTTTCTCTATAATTCATCAGCAACCTGAATCTCTACCAAGTGATTTAAATAGTCCTTACTGCAATATGTAAATAAAGTTCTTGTTTTGCTCTTGGCCTCAAATGCTCCAAATCAGTTGAAAAATAATCCTTCCATTTTAAAGCACTATTATCTTTGCTACAGTTGGCCTTTCTTATAAACAGTATTTTATCTGAGTACTTACGTGTAACAGTACTGCCCAACAGAAATATAATACAAGCCATATATGCAGCTTTAAATTTTCTAGTCACTCCATTTTAAGATGGAAAAAGTAACAGATAAAATTAATTTTAATTTTATATTTTATTTGACCCAATATATCCAAAAGGTTATCACTTCTACTTGTAATCCATATAAAAATTACCAATGAGATATATCCAATGAGATATTATTCTCTTTTTCCACATGATATTTTATATTTAAAGCATATCTCAGTTAGGTATAGGTATATTTCAAGTGATCAATAGTCATATATAGCCATTAGATTAAATTAGATAGGTTATTTCCCATGAACTCAAGATTCAAAAGAACAAACTATTACCAGTATTACTCATAGAATCTTCACTCAATTGCTTCTTGTCAGCTAGTCTGCCTCTTTGACTAGACTTTGGATTCTTAGAGGACAGAACATGTATATTAAATAGATGTTGTTACCTCACTGTTTTGCAGACCTTGGGGTCCCAGAGACACTTTTAGGGCTACTTGTATCATACTGTTAAGACACTATTTCCTTCTTTCACTGTACTTACATTTTCACAAATCACAATAGGTGTACAAAAGCTGCATTTTAGGGCAAATCAAGGCAGTAGTTCCAAGCCATAAAAGTAAGCATTGTAATCTTTAATGCTATGCACATTGGACTTTTAAAAAATCAAGTTTTAGTTTTAAACATCCTTGATGAAGCAGAATTTATGAATTTTTTATAATTCTGACCCTTGAATGCTTAGTTTTTTTAACAGCCTGAGTGATAAATTGAGGACATACATGAAGAACTTAGGCTGCATACCAAAGTACAATGGTTGTCTAGGAAAAGTACTTGTACCATTGTTTGCATTGTGATTTGAACTAGTCACTTTTTTCCTGTACCATCCTTTTTTACTTGAAATAACGTTAGCAAACTATGACTATTCAGACTTTGGAATTTAGTGGACATTTTCTCAAAGTAAAACTGTCACTTCAAAGAAAACAACTCACAATACTTGCAAACAATAATAAAAATTTGACACTCAAGTGAAAACTCAAGTTTTGGAAAATTTGTATCCACCACCATAAATTTCAGTTTCCCAGCAGGAAGCACTTTCTGAAGAGATAAGTTGTGATATTGACAAATGTGATTTTTTTTCTTATTGTATAGAAAACTGGCAACATTTAGAAGATACATATAACTCACAGAGTCAAGATTTTCCAAATGACCAATATATGATGTTACAAAAATCCATTCAAAGGGCATAATATACCAATGGCTTTTAATGTAACACAATAAAACGTTCATTGATAGGATTCCAGATTTTATGCTACAACTAACCTTTAACAAATTACTACTTATTGAGTGAGTTTTGATACAGGATTAAAAAGATTATCCACAATTACTTGAAAAAGCTACTAAAACACCTCTTCCTTTTCCAATTACAAATGTTTATTTTTTCTTCATATACTTCTACCAAAAAATGTAATGCAGGAGATTGACTCCAGAAGCAGGTATGATAATCCAGCTGCTTTCTATTAGGCCAAATATTTAAAAGTTTTGTAAAAATGTAAAACAATGACATTCCACTCACAATTTTATTTTGTTTTGGAAAATATACTTTCCATAAGACATGTATTATTCATATAACAATGTCATGGGTTCATTATTACTTTTAAACAAATTAATAAATGGTATTCTAAGATGTCCTCATTTTAATTTCTGATACAGTAAATATTAATAGATAATAGGTATAACATAAAAGCTCTTTCCAAGCCTCAATCATCTTTACGAGTATAGCATATTCTTAAGATCAAAAGTTTAAGAACCACTTGCCTAGCACACTTCCTAAGATATAGTGAGCTTTCATAATATGTTAATATCTCCTCAAAAAATAATGCAAGTCACTATCACCAGTGATGGGACAAATCAATATTATGTGCCCCCTGATGGGAAGGATTGAGATATACACACCATTGCCATGGTATTCCTACAAAAATATGTGCACGTACTGATTCTAATCACGAAGAAACATCAGACAAACCGAAATGGAGGTACATTCTACCAAATATTTTGCTTGCATTTTTAAAAAATATTGATGTCAAGAAAGACAAAGCAAAACCAAGAAATGTCTTCAGTTTAAAGAAGACTAAAACAGACATTAAACTGAATTCCATATATCATCCAGCAGCTTCTTTTAGTATAAAAAATTTCATGGCAACTGGAAAAATCTAAGAACTATATTCTAGACAATAACATTGTCTTAATGTTAATTTCTTGATTTTGGTCCTTGTTCAGCAGTTATGTAAGAGAATGATCTTGTTTTGGAGAAATACACACTGACCTGGTGAAAAGGTTATCATTTTTGCGATTCACTCTCAGAGAATTCAGTAAACAATGTGAGAGAGAGCACGCAAGCAGCAAGCAATGAGAGTCAAAGTGCTAAAATGTTCATATTTTGATCTTATAAAAAACTAGAAAAGAGCAGTTCAAACATTCCCCTCATAAAGAAATGATAAATGCCTAAGGAGATGGGGATGCTTATTACCCTGAGTTGATCATTACATGGTACTCCATAAATATGTATAATTGTATGCCAATTAATAAAAATGAATGGAAAAAAACGAGAAAATAATCAAAAGCTAATATTTGGAATCTGGGAAAAAGCTATTCAGAAATTCTTTGTATTACTTGTGCAACGTTTCTGTTAGAAATTATCTCAAACAATTGTTAAATAGAGTTTACTCAATGAACAATTGAGTCTTTTTAATTTATTTTTATTGATTTTTTTAATAAACGACAGCAGAATGCATTACAATTCTTATTACACATGTACAGTACACTTTTTTTTTTTATCTCTGGTTGTATATAAAGTATGTTCACACCAATTTACGTCTTCATACATGTACTTTGGATAATGATCTCCCCCACATTCCACCATCCTTGCTACTCCCCTGCCCCCGCCCTTTTCCTCCCACCTCTCTGCCCTATCTAGAGTTTGTCTATTCTTCCCATGCTCCCCCTCCCTACCCCACTATGAGTCAGTCACCTTATATCAGAGAAAACATTCGGCATTGAACAATTGAATCTTTTTCTAGATACCCCACCTTCTTCAGCTTCTGCATTTAGCCATTAGAAGGTGTTAGAAGAATTAAATGGGGGGGGGGACTCTCACAATTATTATTTATAACCTTGCATTAATAATTTAGGGTAAAAGATATCTTTCACATTTACATCCCTTTGTGATTTTTCTTAAGAGGGCCTTCTGACCCTTGACCTTGAGCTTTTCATTATATGAACTGAAAATTATTTTGTTTCTACTTCCATGAGGGGGAAACAGAATCTGTTGTCAGCTCCTATTCCTAACGCTGAAGAGGAAAGAGTGATGTTAAACACGACTCCTGTTGGGCTGGGCTGAAGCTCAGCGGCAGAGCGCTTGCCTAGCACGTGTGAAGCACTGGGTTCGATCCTCAGCCCCATAAAAACAAACAAATAAAATGCTGTCCATTTCTACAACCACAAATTTAAAAAAAAAAAAAAATGACTCTTGCAAGAACCGGGAGCGGTTTTGGAGGCCTGCCTCAGTTCCCCGGTCAGCAGGAGTGGGGGCAGATAGCAGGAAACATCGACCCGCGTTCCCCTCGCGGGGGGCTCGGCAAGGTGGGGGCGGGGTCGCTATCCGCGACTCTTGGCTCCGCTGCTCTGGTCTGGGCGCGCCCAGCTCGCCGGCGGGTGGCTTGGTGCGTGGAGGTTGAGAAGGAGCCTGGGCCTTCTAGGATTGGCCGGAAGCGCGTGTGGTTAGCAGTCTGGCCCTGGTATAATTAGAAGCAGATCGGGCGGTGAGGGAGGGCTTTTTTTCTTTTAAACAACACGCCTTCAGTCTCAACATTTCAATTCCGCAAAGGCAGCCTGCAGGCCTCCTCTAGTGGGCCTAAGGAAGCCCGCTTGGCCGGAGGAGCCATTGTGGGCCTGACGGCCGCTTCCTTCCTCTCCCGGAAAGGGTTGTGAGCACCGCTGGCTGGTTCTGAGAGCGACAACCACACGCGTTTTTGGTTATTCTAACCTGAGTTAAAGGACGTGGAAAGCTAGAGAAGCTGGAGAAGTCTCACATGGTCTCAGAGCAACTTCAGGGCCAGACCAGAGGGCCCCGCCTCCTGTCCCCTGCCCCCAGCACGTCCTGGGGACACACTCGCTGCTGCTTCCCACCCAAACTCCCGAAGCCAAGCTGAGAATAAGATAGAAGCCCCTACCCCGCTGACTGCGCACCGCACCTCCTGCGAGCCCAGCTTATTCCCGACCATTCTTCCAGCCCCCTTTAGGCTCCCGTCCTTATTTCTAGTATACACCGGGCGTCGCTACCTGACATTAGATTGTGCATCTATCTGTGTGTTGTCTGTTTTCCACATCAGAATGTAAGCTCCATGAAGGTAACGTCACATGTCCAGGAATTGGGTCTTAAGATCTTTAGGGGGCCATGTGGCGCCTACTGCAGTACCTAAGACATAGTTGCTGAACAAATGAATTGTTCCCTACACTCAGTTGATTCCAAGCTACTTGAAAGCTTGTTCTGAATTATAGTGATGATAGGACAGAGAAATGTAAGAGCAAAATATTTGTAGGTACTCAGCTTCCTAGAGTAGTTCCTCCTAAAAAGTTTTTGCTTTCTTGGTTCAGACAAAATAGGGTTAAGAAATACTGAAAACTGCAGCCAATTCAATTAGAGTAGCGTACAGTATAGCTGGTGGGTGTGCACGCGCACCCGCACCCTCGCATGCACCCTTTACTCTGGGTTCTCCTTTGAAGAGTCATTTCCATGAGAGCAGAAGCATCTTCTCCTGCCCTCACCTCATTTCCAGCAATCACCCAGGGAGGCCCTTTGCCCTGCATTACATGAGCAATGAGCAGGAAGATCAGCGCTGAAAAAGTAATCAGTATTTCACTTGATACCCACAACATCCCCATAAAGTAGATTTTTCTTTCTGTGAGTCAGGAAATTGACATAAAGACAAGCAATTGCCCATAGTCAGACCAGGTACAATTCTTAGAGACAGATTTGAACCCAGGTAACTGACTTCAGGGCCCTTCTACAACCCTATTTAGGAGTCTGATAGGCAGCTGTGGTTTAAAGATGAGCACAATTAACTGTCCTTCACTCACTAAATCCCATTCTAGATCCTATGGAGGATATAAAGAAATCAAGACTTGTTTTCTGTCCTCCAGGATGAATCCATGTGGTTGGAGGAAAAGGCATAAAGTCAGACAGTTGATATCTTTTGGGAATTAGGGCGGGGGCATCATTGAAAAAGAGCATGAAGGGGTTTCTGAGAGCCAATAGTATTTCTTGATCTGGTTCAGGTTGCAGTAGTGTGTGAAACAGTTTGTCAAAATTTACGTCTGCACACCTGTGATTTATGCCCTTTACTTTATGTGTATTATATTTTGAAAAAGGCATAAAATGAAGGCATAAAGTCAGGACTCTAGGAAATGTAGGGGCTACAAATGGGGCCAAAATGTAGTCTTCCCCACAGAACTGGATGTCTGGACCATTATTCAGCCTTTGTATTAGTGGCTTCATTAATTGAAGACTATGAGGTAGGAGGGTAAGAGTCTGAAGTTATTTTCAGGGTCTTCACTATCAAAGTTCCTAATGTGGGCCAATTTCTAACTCAATTTGGTTGTAAAGCAGAGTTAAATAAACATCTTAAGTAACATTTCAAAATGTGGCAAATAAAGATTAGTCCCAAGAAAATAAATCTGGGGCTGGAGTTGTGGCTCAGTGGCAGGGTGCTTGCCCTGCATATGTGAGGCACTGGGTTCGATCCTCAGTACCACATAAAAATAAATAAACAAAGATACTGTGCCCATGTATAAGTAAAAAAAATAATAAAAAAGAAAATAAATCTGTAAATTTGGAAAATTCAGAGCTAAATATATAGAGATTGCCTTTGTTACTGCAGGACTTGTCAGGGCCTTTAGTATGTTCACATGATCCATGAATCTTTAAGAAGAGCTGTATTTTTGAATTTTTCCTAAAACTTACTTTACTATAGAACACTTTTTTCCTTAATGCTTTCAGAATTATTGTTGTAAGAAACAAATGTTGAGTATTGCTATTGTAAAATCTTGATTTACACATTCAGATCAGTTAAAGATCCTGGATACTTCAAAAAGTCACTTCTTAAAGCATTCCTTGAGGATTTTCTAAGTTACACCCACTGTCCCTCAACAAGCCAGGAGAGTCAGTTTAAAAGATCAAATAAAATATCCCATACCCTAAGTATCTGGATTAATGATAGGAAGCAGAGGATAATTGGGAGCAGAGGAAGGTGAGGTACAGAGAAAAAAAATTAATAGTCAGGTAGGCTCCAGGTATCCTGAAAAGTCTCTTCATAAGAGACTTTCTGTTGCAATTAATTGCAACCATCAGGGTGGTTTGGTTGAACAAAGTGATTGCTTACAATGAGGTTACAGAGCTTTGTCTTAGAATCCAAGAGTCATCAAGGACAAGTTGGGACCACACACCTGGATACCATGAAGGTTCCCTCCCTCTCAATTATCCTCAATACCCCCTTCATTCTTATCTCTCCCTGTAGACCTACTTTTTTTTTTTTTTTTTCCTGCATCTTGGCCCACAAAATAGAAAACATGGTGACTAACAGTTCTAGAATTTGCATGCCCTGTCATTTGGAGAGAGACTCAATTACTCAATTCCAAATTTCTGAGGAAGGAATTTTGTTCAGGCCTCTAGCCATCCATAAAGTCAGTGGGTAAGTCATATGTGTGCCAGTCACACCAAGACAATGTGGACAGAGGGATGAGTTGTTGATATTCACACAAAGGTGGCAAGCCAGGCCAACCATCCAATAGATGGCTGTTCAAATCCAGAGATTCATTGAATGTGTGGCCATTTTTTAAAGCACTTCCTTGTCTTCCATATAAATAAAGGAATATATTTTTTGATTACACAAGCATTTTCAGTTCATCATGATTATGATCCAGAACACCAGCTCTCCTCTACTGACCTGTAGATATTCACTACTACTGTGTATGCTGAGCATCTCTAAAAATTATTTTATCCAAGCAAAAGGAGACTGTTTTTAAAAATGATTTATTTCTTTCTCCAAAAATTTGAGCCTGTGAAGGGAAATTTGGTTAACATTATTTTCAGAAGCTAGTGTTTGAAGCTTCACTGTGCTGAATTTCAGTTGTTTTCTGCTCTTCCATCCTCCATATTTAATGCCACCGTTTGGAAAATGGATTGCCTTCAGAAGTATTTTTCTCTTGCTTTGGAGATTTTGCACATTGACTCAAATGGGTTTTTATTTTCCATCTTAATTTATACAGTATAAATACGATGTTGGACTTCTTTGGAGTTAACAGTTTCACTGTGCAGATGTTTCTTGAAAGCCTTTTCAATTCATAGTGTTGGTTTTAAAAAAAAATTTATTAGCCTGGCTATCTGCCAGAAAAAAAGAGAGAAAAGCGGGGGTGGGTTGGGGGGAATACTATTCCATTTTGCATAGAACTGTAAAATTTCTTTCCCTGTTCTTTCCCCACCCCCAGCCAAGCTGCGTATTAGGATTACAGATGCTATAGTGACATCTTGTGGTAAATGACCAGAGACAGCAAAAAGTGCTGGGATAAGTGACCCAGTTCATTCTCCCACAGCATTTCTTGATTTACTTTATTTGCTTCTTACTTGCCATTTGCACCAAATTGCTCTTGATTTCCAGGTTGTTTTGCTTTTGTAAAATATTCAACTTTGCCCCTCATGGAAAAAGGATAAACACACCGTGTCTGGAAACAAAAGGAGGGCCATAACTCTTGCTCTTGGCTTTTGTTGGGACTCCTTGTAAAATCAGTGTTGTTCAAGTTATTCAGTGATAACTCTGAAAACTATTCAAATCTTTTCCCTAAAAAGTGACAGAAAATTTAGCTTTTTTTCATAATATAATCCTTCAAAAATTAATAGATGGTTTATTTACTTCACTTGTTTAATATTTAAGTAGAAATGTATAAATAATAACCCTCCAGTCTTTATCTCCTCTCCTTAAGGATTGTGTCAGTGGAGATAAAATCTGCTTGCATCATTGTTGACTTTGAAAAGAAATATGTATAAAATATTATGCAGCAATCAAAAATTATGCTTACCAGAAATTTTATATAACATAGAAGAAAGATACAATGTGATTTTAAAAGCGCAAGACACCAAATTATATATACAGTATGATTCTATATATATAACAGTGTTGCCTAGAATGTGCAAGGCCCACTACACACATGCATAAAACTTATTTCTATATATATAACAATATGAATATCTGTGTGTATAGATATTCTCACAAGTATGTATTGTAAATATCAATATCAAGGTTCATGTGGAGGAGAATGTAGACCCAGAAATATTCTCAGAAAGAAATATACATACTAATAAATATTTTCTTTTTCATGGCATTGTAAGTAATATTTATTTTCTAATGTTTTTCTCTGGTTTTCATTTTTTTATGAACTAAGCATATATTAAAATCATGGTCAGAAAAAATTCTCAGCATTTTTTAAAGAATCAATTTTGTTTGTTTTTATATAAAATATTTCCATTTCAGGATGAGACAGAAACATGGGGAAAAAAAAAATTCTTGCAAGTGAGATACATAGGAAGATATGGAGATGGAGAACCTGAGTGAATCCCAGAACAGGAGCTAAGTCATCCTGGGTGAGTTGGAATGCTTGGAATTCCAGAAACATAAAGGCCTGTCCTGCCTCTTCTGTGGAGCTGAAGTGAGAAGGAGGGTTGTCTGGAAGGTGAGGGGCACTGCAGCAGAGGTTTGCCAATGCCTTCGCCTAGGGAGACACTGAAATTACTCAGTTTTGTCTTTGGTACAAAATCTACAATTAACTATGTATACGGTAGCTTATACATGTCAGGTGCTATGCTTTAATCTTGAAATATTAATATACATATATATTAATATAATCTTAATTCTAATCCTGACAATTTTACAAAGAAATTATAAAGGCAAGAAAGGTGAAAATTGGAAAAATTAATTGCCCCAGATCACAGCTGGTAGAACTGGATCTGACCTGAGTACCATGGGGGCTCTAAAGTTCACACTTTTTATTTTACACCTGCCTCTCCCTGTTCTTTCAGCAGGTGAAATACTCCACACACTTTTAGTGACTCAAATCTGTAGAATTATAAGACCTTTAAGATTATTTTAAAGAATCAGTAAACACATTATAGGGAGGAATATCCCTGCCAGGTGCCCTCTGCATTTCTCAGTAGTGGTAGGGCCTTTTACCCATTGTTCTCCTGGTGTTTCCATGAAAGGGAGAGGTTATCTGCTCTACACCTTAGGAAGATGTATTGTTGGGTTAAACTTTTCTAGTTACCTCTCTTCTTCCTCACTCCCTTCGCCTCTGGGGCAGAATAGCATTGTATCTGATGTGAACAGATTAACCATAGGGCAGGTGCACTTGCTATGAAGGTTACAATACACATAAAGTTGTCAGCTCCCTTTGTTAATCAGTAAGTGTAATATGATTCCCATAAAATACTAGCTTTTTAAACTAAATTAGTTGATAATAAAATTTGTATAGAAAAATTAATAAGAGTAGCCAAGAAAATTATGAAAAAGGATACTTTCCAGATCTTTTATAAACCAGAAATTAAAGCTTATTATAAAGCAATAGCAGTTTAAAATGTGTAAGTGCTAATAATTGAATAGACAGGTCAATGGAAAGAATAGAAAGACAAAAAAATAGGCCCAAGGGCATATGGAAATTTAGTATGTGTTAGAGTTAATGTATGTTAAAGAATAGCATCTTAAATCAATAAAGATAAATTATTCAATTAAAGGCTTTGGGTGATTGGATAGCCATCTAATAATATCTCATACCTTACACTGTGACAAATTCCAGAGGGGGACAATATCATGTGATATAGAAAATTGTGAGAAAATATGAGTGGAGAATGTCTTTCTACATATGACAGACACAAAATACAGAAGCCACAAAATTCTCCAGAAAAATCAAAAGAAAAGACAGAACTGAAAGGAAAAATGTATTTGTAATAGACTCAGTTTTACTTTTCCTAAGTATATAAAGAATTCTTGAAATCAGCAATGAACAATGCTTCAATTGGAAAATAGACAAAAGATATGAACCAATTCTTCCCAGCAAAGAAAACCTACATGAGTCCTAACTGTGAAAAGGGCTCAAGGCCTCTGACAACTGAAGAGGTACACTCTCTGGAAGTTTCATTTTGTACCTGGCAAACTGGCAGAAATCAAACTTCAGTAGCAGACAGTGTTAGTGAGGGCTTGGGAAAGCAGGCAAACTACTTTGCTGGTATAAATGGGAATATGTCTAAAGCTCCACACAGTGGAAATCTCTGTGAAGGACATTCTACAAATGTAGGTACCTTTGACCCAGCTATTCCACTTCCAGGAATTTATGGCGTAAAAGATGCTCATTTGTGCAAAATGCCACATGTGCACAGTCATTCATTTCAGCAATGTTTGAAATAGCAAAAGACTGAAACATTCCAAATATCCACTAACAGAATATTGGTTAAATAAATTATAGTATATCCACATAAAAGAATACTGTGAAGCTATAAAAAAAATGAAGAAAGCTCTTTATGGGTTGATGTGAATAATCTCCAAGATATATTGTCAAAGTAAAAAGTACTGCTTAAACCAGCACACTACAAATGAAAAAAAAAAAAAAAGGAATACAGTAAATATATGTATCTGCTTATGGGCATAGTCAATCACCAGAAAACTGTGCTAACAGTGCTTAGTTAAATATCCAGAAAGAATGATACCTGGACATCCCAACCATACATTATCTGTTGCTTTAACTCACTCAGAATGCTGGGACATTCCACTTCTACGTGCTAGAGAAGAAAGTGACTGCCAGAGGAAAGTGAAAGATACCCCAGAAAGGCCCAAGCACTCTCTATCTACCATGTCATCCCCCAAAATGGGCCTTTTAAAAACATGTGGTTTCATTTTTATCTTAATTGATAAAACGTCACATTCTAGTTAACAACATATTTGTATTAGTTTGAAGATAAAAATAATGCTCTTTACCCCAATTTTAGAAGCAAGAGAAAATCTCTTGGGATCTGTACTTATCTTTAAATTTTATTTTTAAATTTTAATTGCTTGTCCTTGATCTCTCCTTCTGAACTACAGATAATAACAAAAACCACTGGTACACAGCAATCCCTGGGTGTGAAGATTCTTACTATCTTCATTTACAAAGAGGAAGCAAAGTCTTAAAAAGGGTAAATGACTTTTCCAGAATTACCCAAAGCTACGAAGTTCAAAAGCTGAAATTCCATCACAGATTGATATGACCCCAAAGTTATTTTCCTTCCTCTGCATCAACTTCCCAATTTTCTCTCTACTATTCCTCAACGTCTGCTTAGAATTCCCTTTATTTGATTCTCTTCCTAGTCCTCCTCTTTGTAATATTAGATTTTATACATTCCCTTGGCTTCAGGGCCTAGAAATTCGAGGGATTTTCAGTCTTGGCTGTGCATTGCAGTCTCTTGGAGATTTAAAGCTATACCCGTGCCCTAAACTCACCACCCAAACACTGTCTTAATTTGTCCGATATGGAGACTACGAATAAATATTTTTCAATCTCTCCACCTACACTCCAGAAGTGTCTTTCTCTATTTTATTATCCTCCATACCTAGTAGGCAGTCATCAAATATTTCTTAAATGGAGAGATGGATGAATAACTGAATGAACAACTGAACTTTAGGGTAAGGTAGGAGCCAAAACTTAGTACAGAAAATAATCAACACTTTTGAAAGACCTGAGCTAGGTATAAGCATGGTATAAATGCAGTCATTTTGACCTCCTCCTGGGACACTGGAGGAGGAGGCTGCATCCCAGTGCAGAGCCCCACACAATGGAAAGCTATAAATAGCAGCCCTGAATCACATGAGGGTTATATAATATAAGGTTCGCAGAACATGCTGCCTTTATCACTCAGGCTTAAGTTGCACTGAAATGGAAACTCAGTTGATGCCCTGTATATTAGTTTCTCCAAAAGATGAAAATCTCCCTGCATTTGCCCAGACCATCTATTGGCCCCTATTTGAGGCAGGGTTGCCAGGACCCTTTCCTGCTAAGGGATTCCTCCTGCTTTTCTAGATAACAAGTAGGCAATTTCAGCTGAAGAATTATTTCTATTTGTAAAGATAAAACCAAAATTTCCTTGATCAAGAAGGCAATACACACTGGCTTTGCAGATACCCAGGAGAGCTGGGTCACAGGCTCTGGTGAGGAGGTAGGCTGCACTAGAGTGTCCAGGTCCAGAGGAGTCGCCTTTTCTTGTTCCTCCAGTAGAAACTGACTGATCACCTTTAAACTTTTGGTGAAACACCCAGATACACTCTGTGCCATTTAACTACATTGGAAGAGGTTTGTAGTCCTCTATAAAATGATAGGCCACCTGTCCAGCTGAGAACGGGATCTCAAGCTAACTCTGAATGTGTAGTCCATTCTCACTGGTTGGTAAATAGGCACTTTGAGATTAATTTTTCCATGAACAAAAGGATAAGTATGCTGAGGCAGAGACTGGTACCATACTCTCCTTTTAGTCTTCAGGGTGCACCCAGCCTCTTTCCCAGTCTCCCTCCAAATTCAGCATGGTTGTGTAATTGTGTTCTAGCAGAGTGAGGGTTGCTGCATTCTACCTGGCCATGCACATTTCCCCATGTTTTAGCTGCATTCTAGATGGCTGGAATGGAGCTGCTTCTTGGACCGATTGTGAAAGCAATGAGTTGAAGAGGTCGAGGATCACCATTCTGGATGATTGCCTCATGGAAAGCCACCCTGCCATTCTTCATATTGCCCAAATCTGTCATTTGAGCAAGAAGTATGGTTCTATTGTGTTTAAGCCAATTAACATCAGAGGGTCTATTTCTTACAGCAGTTAGCCTTCCCTAGCTAATTATATGCATTATTAATATGCCACTAACCCTTGGCTTTGGAAGAAAATATCTCCCAGAATAACTTACCCAAAAACTACTCTGCCAATCTGGCTCTGTCCCTAGGAGGTCCTGGTTTTTTATGAGAGTTTCAACATTATTAACACCCTAAAGCCAGGAGAAGGTTCACCTGGTTTATCTGCTGTGTAGATAAGGCAGTTTTCTCAAATTCCATCTCAAAATATAGGCAATCCGAACAAGGACTTCAGTGAAGGCCTGAACTGGAGGACAGGGATACTTCAAGTAAAAACATTACACGGCAGAAGGTTTTCCAGAACAATCAAACACAATTGAGATTTCTGTGAACCTTTTTAGGCACATTTTTAAAGGTGCAAGAGTTTCACTAGTCTGGGTCGCTGAATGTGCATACATCAAGAAGATGTCTTTAAAAATCTGTCTTTAAAATTCTTTTTGCAGTTCAAATAATCACAACCTACTTTCTGTACCTAAGTACCTTTTGAATTATCATAGGTTAGTGTTTCTTTTAGTGAAGCACTACCTATATTTTGGAGAAGCTGTCAATGATGATTCCACAGAGGTGCAGACAGAGACAGAATAGAGAAAAAGAAAATTTAACACTTCAGATGAAAGCTAAAAATAATGTTCAATCCAGAAATCAGCTATGTGAGGAAGACGGATTCCTGGGCAAGAAAGTAGGCAGAGTGTCCATTGTACAGGTAGAGGAAAAACTACACTTGTCAGTAAAGTTGGCAGAATACGCTCAGCCACTGACCTGTGAGGGAGTCTTCTGCGCATCTACAGCCAAATGTAAATATCTGGCAGAGAGACGGGAATTCAGAACTCCAAGTGTTGTTCCTCCAACTCCAGCTAGAAGAGAAGCAAGGATAAAGGAGGTGATGATGAAGTATGGCACTCACTTGGGAAAATAGCTAAGTGGTAACTTGGGAAAAGAGCTCCAGCAACAAAATAAACAAAAGATTGATTCTCCAAGTCCCCCCAGTCCCCCGCAAAGTAAACTCTTAAAACTCTGGATCCTGACAGGAAAGGAGGGACATACTAAGATAAGAAGAATTCTATTATTCTTCTGTGTTAGATTGGGCACAATCTATGGGCCTTCTTAGAATACTACCATTCTAGAATCCTTGTATAATTCTCTTCCCAGCCAGTGGGCCAAATTCAATCTTAATGACTTTGTAAAGCTACCCCAATGAGTTTTTCAACATACTGTTTAGAAAAGAGAGGGAGTGTAACTATAGTTTTAGAACCGTAAAACTTAAGTTCTGATGCCTACCTCATCAATAAAATATTATTGGGTAACCAGCATAATAAATATATATATTTATTCATAAAATGTATATACTGTTGTACTAACATATTTTACATGACACGTTTCCAGTAAGAGAAACAGTAAAAAAAAAAAACAATATTTTCTTCCTGTATTCCATGTGAATTATTTTATGCATTCCATGTTGGGCATTACAGCCTTTGAGTCCTTGTCCTAGGACAGAGATCTTGTCTTCAAAAGATCGATTTCAAAAAAAGATTTTAAAAAACTCTTGGCTATGCTGTAGCTAAGTGATACCTTGTCAGAGCTGTCTAAGTTGTGTCTGGGTTGAAAGCGTGGACTGTTATCTAACATGCTGCACTTGAAATCTGTTTGCCCAAGTAACCTGAAGAAGAATGTGGAAATGGAGCTCCTTAAGGGGATAAAGCATAGTTTATTTATCTTGTCTCCCTTTAGGGCTAGCAGGGTGCCCTAGGGTATATGCTGGGTTCTCCATGATACCTATTTAATTTAAACATGAATGAATGATTAAATATGTAAAACACATTTTTAAGCCAGAGGAAAGACAATTAAGATGTAATTCTTACTGTCAGTGAAAAGACTCCACCACAGGTGGAATGCACATCTTCTGCTTGCCTATGTTCTAGAACTCCCAGGACCAGAACTCAGCCAAAATCCCTTCTCATTTTGCATCAAGAGGTCTCTTTTCTTTCACAGCCTTTGAGGTCTAGGCAGGGCCCATACATGCCTGAAGAAGACCAAGTAGGTTACCTGGAGAAGTGGTGGACACTGGCTTAATGGAACAGCATAGGGTCTAATGAGCATAGCCATTTTTACCTCTGTTAGTTTAAATGTTTTCTTAACTGGATATCTAATGGTTTGGGGCTTGCTTCATTAACTACATTGTAAGTCTAAGGAGGCCTAGGAATACAGATTATTTCTCTTTTCCCTACCACAGTAGTAGAATGAAAACTAGACTTGGTGTACAAACCTCTAACTCTTATACCAAACTAGCTAGGTAGCCTTAAACAAGTTACCTAACCTCTCTGATTCTCATTCTTTTTGTCCAGCCAATGAGGATAACATTGCTTCCCTCAAAGGGGCATTCAGAAGTGCAAATAAGACTCTTGTAAACTGTGATACTATACACAAATATAAGAAAGTACTATTAGAAAGTAGTGAGTAAATATTTGTTGAAGTACATTGAATGGAATAAAAGTGATGCAGTTCCTTACACTAAGCACACAATTTGTATATGCCTCTATTATAAGACCCCTTTCTAAAATAGAGAATATATATATAAAAAGAGAAATGTGCCCATTAATTTGTACAATTAAGATATATTAATAACTTTGATTTCAAAAGAAACATTAAAAAGTAGAGAAGTTAACATACATCAATATATCATATTATTGTCAAGAATGAACTTGGAAATTTCAAATATATGTGATTTTATAGTAAGTTAATGTTTTTACATTTTAAAGTTTAAAATATGTTGAATTTTACCAGGACACTCAACATATCTATTTTAAAATATTACATTTTGGAGTCCTAAGCATATAACAGTTATCATTGAATATGTCTTATAATAGAATTACTCTTAAATTTTATTTTCTCCTTTGTGCCTTGCTCTGTTCTCAGATTTTCTTTAATAAAGAGAAACTTCTCCTGATTTTGAAATATTAATAAATAAATAAGTCACCTTGTTTATAGCCAAGTCTTACTTCTGTCTTAGACTGCAGATTGACCACTGATTTTTATAAAACTTAAATATTGGATAGGAATCTATAATACCAGTGGCTCGGGAGGCTGAGGCAGGAAGATTGCAAATTCAAGGGCAGATTCAGCAACTTAGGCCCTAAACAATTTAGCAAGACCCTGTCTCCAAATAAAAAGTAAAAAAGGCTGGGGACATGGCTCAGTGGTTAAGCACCTCTGGGTTCAATCTCTAATACAAATATAAATAAATAAACAATAAAAAATTGTGGTAAGAAAGTGGTAAAGAAAAATTATCCAAATTGATTAGGACAGATGAGGCTGTATACTTGAGGAATTTTCAGGAACCAGCTGCAGCTGTCCAGAGGGACCCAATGCCTAAAAACCTCTAGATTCATGGTCAGAGGGATGGCTACATGACAGGGGGAGTGGGTGGGAACATAATAGCTACTCTTTGTCCCATATTCTTAGGCTAGACAGAAGTTTCAGCTGTTTTGTCTGCAAACTTGGCATTTACAAGAAAAAGGTAGTTTCAAAAAGCATTGAGCTCTCTGCAGAACTCTGTGAAATGCTGCTGACAACTCTTTGTAAAAAGCTTTCTGACAAGAGGAGAAGCTTAATTATGGTGTGTGTATGGTTGGGGGGGGTGGTCTTTCTGCTTTAAAATGACATCGTAAATTCACAAGAAATAGGTAGTTAAATCAAAACCTGAGTTAAAAATTATTGATCAAACATGTCTTAAAATCTGTAGTTAAAAACAGGGGCTGGGGTTGTGGCTCAGCAGTAGAACGGTTGCCTAGCATGTGTGAGAGGCCTTGGGTTCGATCCTCAACACCACATAAAAATAAATAAATAAAATAAAGGTATTGTGTCCAACGTCTAACTACAACTAAAAAATAATATTTAAAAAAAAGAAAAAAACCCCACCTGTTTCTAGGTACAGTGGCACACACCTATAATCCCAGTGACTCAGGAGGCTGAGACAGGAGGACTACAAATTCAAGGCCAGCCTCAGCAATTTAGCAAGGCCCTAAGCAACTTAGCAAGACCCTGTCTCAAAATAAAAAATTTTAAAAAGGCTGGGGATGGAGCTCAGTGGATAAGCATTCCTGGGTTAATCCACAGTACCAAAAACAAAACAAAAACCACCTGTATAATATGCTATTTCTATGTAAAAACAGGGAGATACATTAACATACATTCAAATTTTCTTGAGTTTGTATTGTTATGCTCGAATTCGGGACCCCCAAAGACCACCAGAGACCCAAGATCGATGTAAGCAGCAAAGAGGTGTTTATTGCAAGCTAGCTCGGTCCTCTGCGCACACACACAGCAACTGGTGACACTGAGAGGCCCCGAACCCAGGATTTTCAGCATTTTTATACATTCTTTGGAGAGGGCAGGGACTTCACATACATCATAGCCTCTTTTAGCAAATCATCACACACCGCAGGAAAATCAAATAACAACTCTAAAACATGATTAGCACATTCACTGGCGGGAACAAGTTGGGTAGGGGTGATTGGTCAGTACAAAAGGGGTATTCATTTGAACTGATTGGTTTAAGCCAAGAGGGGTGTACGTGCTGAACTACATGGTTTCCCAACTTGTTATCAACCACCATAAACTACTGGGAGGGTTATTTGGCATCCCAGGTATTTCCCTGTCTCGTGCTGATTGGGGGCTGCTATGGATCCCCACCTAGCCTGAGTCAGGGACATCTGGCGCAGCAGATCTCTCCTGTTATTTGTAGATAAACAACTTAGCAGGGTGGGAATGTGCTTAGGAGTGCTCTGTGGGTTTTTCCAAGGATAAAGGCCATGTCCCTTCCTTGGACAGGCTTTGCTCTGAGATAGAGGCTGGTTTTTCAGTATAAAGTAAATGTTACAAAGAGTAGATGAGAAGAGTAAGAGGTGAGAACCCAGCTGATAAGGACATGAAAGGGGCAAAACTGTGAGCTTTTCATTAATTGTTTGGATCTTTAAAGCATCTGGAAGAAATAACTAACTATTCAAAATGCAAGTATTATCCACACTCTGACCTTTGTTCCGGGGGAGCCAGGCCTGGGAAGGGAGTTCAGGGGTTATGCTGGATGCGGCTATTCCCAGTGGAGAGACAAATATGTAGGCCTGTAGGCCATGGAAGCATAAAGATGGTTCTGAGTTCATTTTCCTCAGCCTGCTGAGTAGCCATGCTTGGATTTCCCTGCTTTCTGTTGTACTGCTAGGCTCTGGACTGTGTGTTCTCTGCTCCAGCCCAGCACAGCTCTTGGCATTCAGTTGGCCACATTGAACAGAGCTGCTTATGTTTCAGGAATGTGCTCTGTTCAATAAACTTTCCAAGCCAGCTCAGTATAAACTGAAAAAAAAAAAAAAAAAAATGTTCTCATAGGCTTGAGTTTAGCTGAGTCTGAAGAACAGTTGGGCTGAAAACGCCTGGGAGGTACCCCCAGTAAAGCCATGCATAATCCAGTCTACTAGCTAGGATCTGCAGCATATAGAGCCTAAGGCTTCTTTTGAGTCTGGCCATCTACATGGTCAGGAAATGCAGATGTATGGTCCCTTAGCTAGCCTGCTGAAAGCCACATAACTTCACACACTCTGTCCAGGGGATATAGGCTGTAGAAAACTGTCAATACAGGTAGTCTGGTCTTGCAACTTAGCTCATGATTGGTGGATCCTGTCTCATTAGTGACATTCTGTGCAGCTTGTGGAAACAGTAAAACTACTTGAGAAGTACACTAAAACTAGAAACTTCTATTAAACACTAACATTGGGAAAAATGAACAGGACAAGACAAAAAAAAATGGGAGAATATAATTTCCACACTTATAATCAACAAAGAAGCAGATGGAAAAATAACAAGCAAGCAGTTCATCAAAAAGAGAACCTGAGGGCTGGGGTTGTGGCTCAGCAGTAGAGCACTCGCCTAGCATGTGCGAAGCCCCTGGGTTTGATCCTCAGCACCACATAAAAATAAAAGGTATTGTGTCCAACTACAACTAAAAAAAATAAATGTTAAAAAAAAAAAAAAAAGAGAGAGAAAACCTGAATGGTCAATGATATGTAAACAAGACCTTCAGTCTCAAGAAAAGAAAACCAAAACTTCAGTGAACCATTGTTTTAATATTGGAGATTATAACAATAGGAACTCAATGTGCTGCTAGAAGTCCAAATTGGTATGTGAATTTAGAGACCAATTTTGAGTTGAAGATGTGTACAGCCTATAATTGGGATGCAATCAGGAAAACAAATACCATTCCCAGTATTGAAACAGAAAGGCTACAGCCCAGAGAATTGGTTATCTGAGGATTGAAAGAGCTGAAAGGTTGAGTAGATAGCAATGCAGTTTAACCCAGGAACACATTTAATCCAGGGATTAGCAACTTCAAGAAACTACTGCCACTCCCATCTAGAGACAAAAGGGTGGTGCTAGCGAAGGCCAGGAGCTCATCGGAATCTCTTGGAGGAAGCTAGAATCAGGGTGGCCTACCCAAGGGTGCTGGAGGTGCAGAAGAAACACTATCAGCCTGAGGAGAGGCAGAAAAGCTTTTTGGCTTCTCCCTTCTCTTTCCCACTGTCCCCCTGCCTAGTGCCCCCTAATGCCCCTAAACCCAGAAGAAAACCAGGTGACAAGCCTGGGAAACAGCCTGTCTGGGTCAGGTCCCTGAAAACAAAGCAGAACAGGGAAGAGCAAGGAATGGGTCTACCAAACAGAAAAGTAAAAAGTCTTGCATATATAAAAATGGAAACATATATACTGTTCAAAAAGGCAAAACATGAGAAACAAGTATCCATCAATAGAAGAGATCAATGAGTAAAAGACCCTACACCAGTGAAAGGAAATGAACTTCAGCTACATTTATCAAATAGAACAATCTCAGAAAGCAGAGCCAAAAAAATTAGTTTCAAAATATAGAGTATAATATTATTTATATAAAGCTTTTAAAGCATTATGATGCTTTTAAAGCAAATATGATGATATGTGAAAGACTAAAAAAAACAAAAAAATTGAAAAATTATAAAAGTAAATTTTCAGTGAACAGGAATGGGATCAAGGAGAGATACATTGGGGATTTCAAATGTAATGATAATGAAGCAGGATGAGGGTGTATACTTATTTATAATATATCTAAAATATAATACATTTTAATTTTACAGAGGTGCTTGGAAGATGCTATGGGCCTAGTTACTTTAAATGATAGGAAGAGACTGCATTATCATGGTTTCAGAGAAAGGGTTTAATGCATTTGCCAGGGGCAGCCTGGCCCAAGACTTTCCCACTCCTGCTCTATTCCTCATGGCCTCAATCCAGTCAGGCACATAATCAGCCCTTGCCCCACTGCCTCTAGACACACAGGTGGGTGCCCCAGCACCAGCATTCTCCTGACTCTCTTGTAGATTGTGGGTAGAAGTTATGCTCCAGGCTTTTCTGCTTTAGTTTTCTCAGGCCACCAGTAGGTCTTGGTCTATATAAAGATGGAAACGTGCTTGGAAACAAGTTCCTGAAGGGGTCACTTTGAACACAACCTGTTAAATGTCAGCATTCTCAGAGGATAACAACAGCCCTCCAAAGATCATCATCCTGCAAATCTCCCTTCCCAACTCTAAGCCTTTTTCATTTTCTTCAGCTGAAGGATCTACGCAGGGCCAGCTTCATGAGTGTGTGATCTGTGCAATCACATAGGGACTCTGCATTTAGAAGGACCCTATGCTTAGTTTAATGCTTGACTGGGCTAGCTTAAACTTCTTTTTTAAACAAAAGTCCCCATTTTTTCCTTTATGCACTGAGCACCACAAATTCTGTAGCTTATTCTGGGCTTAAGAGTCATGTGACAAATCCTTGGGGTCATTTATGTATCACATAAAGAATTCTGCCTCAGTCAAAACAGAAGCAGAATAAAATTTAAAATCTTTTAAAATCCTATTGCATTTATTCATTGCTTATAATCTGTCTTCCCTATGAGAAGATGTAAAGTCCACCAAAGTAAGAACTATTATTTTATGTAGTTTCATACTGTATCCTTTCACACTGGCACAATGTCTGGCTCATAGCAGGTGCTCAATAAATACTCATTGGATGAACAAGCATCTATAGAACTATTAAATCTGTTCCAGAATTTTTTTTTTCCAATAACATTGATTACATGAAAATCATGTACCAGATTTTATGTAGAGTATAAGTTCTTGAAGAACTCACATAAATTAATATGAATTCTTCCACGGGAACAAGTATAAAGTAGGGAGATGCTTCTTCAAAAACTATAGCCATTGTATCACATTTGTGCTTTAATGATGCTCTTTATTTACTCAGGATTATTACTAACATTTTATAGCATACTTGCTCTAAAATGTACCATGAGAGTCATTTGGGCCTACTTTGTGACACTAAAAGCACATCTCAAGTTCATTCAAAAATTCCTCATTTTCAGGCACACTCTTCAATACTAACATTGTCATCCCCACTTAATAAGTATTCAGATGAGATTGCTTCAGAATATAAAAATATTTCAATTCATAATAACAGCACATGTTAAAATAATCAGAATCATCACCACAGGAACTGCAGGAGTTGATTCAGGGAAACGACATCCAGATGCACAAACAACCTGGATAAAGGACTGGAGATATTTCTTTTTACTGGCCTAACTGTCATGTGGCAATAGCTTAAACCAGTATACAGTTCAGTCGGTTTGCCGACCTTGAAATGAATTTTCAGAAACTCAAGTATTTGTTATTTCAAATTATATGCATAAGACATTACACATAAACTGTTATTTGATGTTTGCATAATTAAATGATTATAAATGCAACCATACTATATTGTCATGTCATCTAGATGTCAATGTATCCTTAAACACACTGCCTTACAGTAAACATAAAGATAGGGTGGTAAATAAGCAATAGCTTTGTGCAGCTTAAGAAAACATTAAGGGGTATGGATTGGCAGCACAGTCAAACACAAGGAATCCTTTAAATCCATTTGCTTGACATGGCAGATAATAGAAGTGAAATATCCAACTAATACCTAATATTTAAATCCTAGACAAAACATTTCGGTGCAAATCCGGAAGTGCCTTCCTATTTACTCTGATCCAAGTCAAAGGTAGCTGGATAATTAGTTTTCTTTAAACAACATTCAGCTTTGCTGACATCTCAGTTTCCAAAAGCAGCTGTTAGCCAAATATAGTATTGTTTATTCATTCCCTGGAAGGCTGTTTTAAAAAGCACTTCTGGTAAAAATGTTGCATCATATAATTGGAGATAACAGGAAAAGTAGGAGTTGCTGTTTATATTTAAATAAACATCTGCTTAAGTCCAGTTTTCTGTTTGTGAATAATCCTTTTATTTTATGCCATTAGGCACATTGAATTATTATTGTTTATTCCTTGCTTTGGGGCCTTGCTAGGAAGTATTCCAAATATGGTAACAAGAGGGGTTGTGGCTCAGTGGTACAGCACTTGCCTAGCATGTGTGAGGCACTGGGTTCAATTCTCAGCACCACATATAAAATACGTAAATAAATAAATAAATACCCATCAACAACTAATAAAAATATTTTTAAAAAAAAAATATATGGTAACAAGAGATACTGCTCTTGAAAAATGTTAAGCTCTTTGCCACCACCCTCCCCCTCTTGTCATTTTTTTAATATGTATATAGTAACATATATTTTATATATATATATATATATATATATATATATATATATATATATATATATATATATGATACTTCTAAGCCAGAGACCTTAGGAATATGTAATATTAACTATTGCTGTATATTTCTTGTTATATGATACATTCTCATAATTAAACTCTTGTGTAGTTTGTTGTTTAGAATGTAGTTATTTAAATATATGCACGGCATCTCAGTAAAATCCTCAACTACCCTTTGAAAGACAGGACAGGATGAAAAATGTTTCTCTTGTAGGGAATATACCCAGTACCTATCATTAGTGTGCTTGGTCCACAGTGCACTGGTGGCCTTTTCACTTCCTTCTTCTAGGAACTGAGAACCCATTTAAGGAAACTTTCTCAGACCTGATTTCTATTTTCTCTTCACTGGTTCTTTTCTGCCTAAATATTTTACCTTTAAAATACATTTCTGGACTCCATTATTGACTTTAATTTCATAATCAGAGCAGATTGAAAAACCAAATAGAAATAATTTTAAAACCTGAAACCCCCCCCCCCAAAAAAGTGTTCTATTTCTTAGTATTGCTTAATCTGCAGCCTCATTGGGAAGATAAAGATGGAATTCAGTGATTTCCAACATACTCTTGGATTCTAAAATTTTATGACTTCACTAACTAGGAAATGAGATTTATTGCCCAAAGTGGGTGGTTGTATAGTACATGCCAAAATTCAGATAAGTGGCATGGAGGTGGGGATCTTGGGGAAGGGTATTTGCTTTTTGGGATTATCCAAGCTGCTACTGTTAGGTAGCTAGTCAGCAATAAACAGTGGAAGGGGAAGGACAATGAAGGCAGTAAAGAGAGTCCAGAGGTTTCAGGATTGGGAATCACAGGGAAACTTATCAAAACAGATAAACATCTGGAAATTGGAAATGGTGTGCCAAAACTTTTTCAGCCAGTTAATTATAACCCCTTAAGCAAACTATTGTTTTGTGATGTCACATTTGCCCCTTGTGACCAGGTCATTACCAGAGTTATGTCATACCCACCCCTTGTGACTAGGTCATCATGACCCTAAAAAGAAAATTTGCTGAGGGCTAAGCAAATAGATAATAAACTGCCTAAGGGGATATGAGAGAATAGAATAAGAACCAAGGGACCCAGCATCCTTGAAAATCCCAGACTTGGGCAGGGGTTGTGGCTCAGGGGAGGCACTGGGTTTGACCCTCAGTACCACATAAAAAATAATAATAAATGTTTAAAAAGTAATGGGAAGCTGGCAGCCGTTCTCCTTAACATGACCCTAAAACAACCCAGACTCTTAAGGGCCTCCTCCTGGGAGCCAGCCCATTCAGTGCCTGTCCAAGATTGCTTCAGCTCCACAGGCAGATCTCCTCTGCACACTATGAACCCTTATTAGCATGGATAATTAAGAACTCCCAAAACATTGCATTTGTCACCCAATTAATGGGACTTCTGATTGATATTGACTGGTTAAAAACAGCATTTTGTGCTCATCTGGGAAACTGCAATCTTTTTATGTTCTAAGCCATTTTCCATTAGTGCCTGTGCATGAAAAGTATTTTAAACAAGAAGCCAAAGAGCATTTCTAAAATTGTTTAGATTCTAGGAAGATTTAAGATGAAACAAATGTTCAGCTTCCCATTTGGATCCTAGAAGCAGTGAACACACTACATGAAGAATACATTCACGTTTTCTTGCACATAAATACATTTGTCATACCAGAACCATTGAGACAAATGGCTATGTTTAGTTGGGAAATGTATCTTTTCTCTGTATTATAAAGAATGTTACACTATAATCCTTGTGGTTTTATAGTTTCAGTATTTTAGTATAGGAAACATTGAAATAGCATATGCAACTTAATTTCTATAAAGCTCTTTACAAATATAAAGGACTACTCATATTCATTAGCAAATAAATTCACATACATTTTGCCTAACAGACAAGGATAGCCATGATTTTGAAATAATTTCTAAAAGGTTAAGAAAACTACCTGTAGAAAAAATGTTTTATAAATTTCTACTCCTGACTGACCCCCCCCCCCCAAAAAAAAAAGTGGGCACCACATATAAACAAGTATTCCTCCAAAGTTTTTAGGCCCTTTGAATGGTCAACAGACACGTAATACATTTATGTCTATCACTATAACCAAACAATATGAAAACCTGCAGTAAAAATGATTACAGACTACAAGCAATTAAAATTTTTTTTTTAAAGAAAGAAAATGAGAATATGTAATTATGAAAGGATTTATAACTACAAGATGTTTAAAACTGAGGGTTTTTACTTTGGGAAGTTGAGGCAGGCCTCAACCTCCTGAAGTTCAAGGCCAGCCTGAGCAACTTACTGAGAACCTGTCTTAAGGGGAAAACGCGGGGGAGCGGGGGATGTAGCTCAGTAGCAGAGTGTTTGCCTAGCATGTAAAGTCCTGGATTCAATCCCCAGTATTACAAAATACTTTGTTTTACAAAATTATTTATCTAATTGTCCTGGTATTGACAACTCTATTGTCTGGGATTCTCGAGGGGTTTAAATGACAGAAATTCAAACTGTGGCAAGCCAAATAACTCACTTTTTTGGTTACTGGGTGGTTCAAATTTTATGGTAGCAGGGCTAGAACCAGGGCCTTAGAATGTAATACCCCAAGAATCTCTCACTTAAGTTGGCTCCACAGCAGAGGTAGTGTCTCAGGCTCTCTAGTTTTTGTCATCAGTTTGGCAATATCGGCAAAAAGAAAATTTCATTCCTTGAAGGGTTCTATATCAAAGAAGGTCTAGATAGATCCTGTGAAATCATTTGCCCTTTGAACCAATTACTACTGCTGGATCATCACATTGACTGATCTAGTCCATGTCATCCTTATGAACAAGAAGTAGAGAGCAATTAAGAACCCCTTAGTATTATGTATAATGTTGGAGTTTCTCAAATAGGGGAAATGCTATCTAAGTTGGGTAAGAAAATTGGATAGGTTTAAAAACTGTCTTAATTTAGTGATCTTTACCCCTTCATCCTTAAGGCATTAGTTTCTGTTCAGAACACAGGATTCTATGGCCCTATGAAACCTCCCTTATGTTTAATGTGGCAACTAGTTAAACATGAATGGCACTTAAAGCGACTTATTATAAACTAAAGCTTGCTAAAGCAACTCTTTTGTTTGTTCCAACAGAGCTTTTAAGTTCTCTTCAAGCACTTTTAAAATATTATTTAACTAATTAACCTAAGACTTAATTGGGCCATTTTATTAACTCAGTTTTATTTTCTCAAAATGTTTTATATGTAATGCCCACATAAATTAGTTTTTATTGTACACTATGAATTAACTTCTATGCATCATTACTGTGTATTTTAAAAAAATCACCACAGAATAAGGGTAGCACATACAGATTTTTCTCTTGAAAACAATTATCACTGTACTATGCTCAAGAATCTGAAGGTTTTACACATTGGCGACTATACATGAGATATATATAGCCATCTCCTTCTTTTAAAGAGTAGACTAAATACAGAAAGTTCAAGATTGCATGATGCCATTAATTTTTAAGATGAATATCTTAAAACTAGGCCCAAAGTTGCCAAATTCACCACCAACTGATAATTGGCTTCATCAAAATCAGCTTGGGGAACTTTTTAAAAAACAAATTCTTGGAATGCATTTCCCAGTTTTCAAAATAAAAAATGTTTAGGGTGGTACTAATGTTAGCTCCCAGGTGTTTTGACACAAAACATATTTAACAACTGGCTTAACTCCATTTTTAAATTAATTGGAAAACTCCATAATACATTCTAATTTAAGAACATGCATGAGATATAGATCTAATATAGTTGCTTTTCACCAAATCAGTGAAACTGACATAGTTTACATAGAACTATATGAGAATTTGGAGCAGGATCAAAAGTAGGTCAATCATTATGGCAATGAATGTTTTACCATCTATTTCATTTTCCTGGTCCAGAAGGCAGTTCTGAATTGATGGACTGTTGACTTTTCAATTAAGACTCCATGGAGTAAAAGTAGTAGAATTCCAAGCTGCTTCTACCACATCCATAAGGCCTCAAACATGTTTATCATGTCTATGTATACTGAAACAAAAGTACACAGAAAAAACACTGATAGTTTCTATTCCACATTGAGGTGGGAGGGAGGTTTGTGGTTAATGCTGGTTCTGAATCACCAAAGGGTTGTGATCATAATTGGAAAACTGATCTAGTTCATGTCTTAAGTACTTCAGAGGTAAAGAACAAGACTATAGACATGCCACTGTACCATCATACCTTTTGTGTGAGTTTTCATTTACCAAATTCCTACCATAAAAATTATTAACTCTCTGTAATTAGACCCCAAATGACTTCCACCTGCAGGCTTTATGTTCTTTTACAGCACACTGGCTTCCACTGAACCCCTAGAACAAAGTAACCAAACTGCAAATCTAATAGGTCTCAATGCCAAAGGTGATCAACACTTTCTCCTAGAACATGAAATTTCTAAAGAAACATAGATACTCATCAAATATTTAATGAACTGGGTTGGGTGCAAGGACCAAAAATATAAGAATGCAGATTCTAGCCATATAACAAGGAGAAAAGATAGGAAATGTGGTTGAGAAAATAAATGTACACTAAGAGTAAGAAACCTTTTTATAGACATTTCCTTGACTATAGCAAATAATTAAAATTAGGCTACTTATAGGATAAGAATGATAATAAGCAGCATTATGAAAAGATTTAATTACCAGAGTCATTGGTTTCAACTGAATACTCACACATTAGAACCTGTTTAGAAGGCTGCTAATAAAGATCACTATTGAAATTTGTAAGTTTTTAAGTCAGACTTGAAAGGTAAGATAAGTGATTCCCCTTCATACAGTTATTAGCTCTGACGAAGGCATAAGAATTCACTTAGAAAAATTGCTTTCATAACATACCTAAAAATAGGATAGTTCATAAATTTTCAAGACTGTTCTTCCCTGCTGTGGACAGCCCTTGATCTCTGACTGTAAAACTTAGCAAACTTTGGCATGTTCTAATGTTAGTTTTATAAGTTACTGAAAACCCCTATAAATTTAGCCTCATTTCTTAGATCTGTATAGTGTTCTCATTCAGAATGCTTAAACATTGAAGTCACAAAATGAAATACCAATATAGAAATATTCATCTTTAGACAGGTTGTATAGTTACCACATAGCAAGAAACTGACCAAAAAAAAAAAAAAAGTAAACATTCAGGATAAAAATACTGCAAAGCATTATGGAATTTGAACTTAGCACTTTCCTAAATTTTAGTAGTTCCAACTATAGGAAAAATATAGCTGCTATAAGGATTGAGATGATTTAAGCTAACTCAAATATTCCCCAATTTTTAAAATCCATAGATTTTTATAGTTTTATTATAGTAACAAACAGTTGTCACAGTGAGATCTACACACATGTACAGAATTATTACATTTAAACTCATATAGAACAATATTTACATTTTAAGTTATACTTTTGAAAGTAGAACATGAAGTACAGCTGAAGTTTTACAGTAAGAAGAAAAATATACAAGACAAAAAGAGAGTCAACAGTACAACTATCCATCCTCCATATAACATGGACACTTTTTGTCAGAAAGCTACATCTTCTTAATCTGATCGTCCAAATCATCAAAATATGGATGATTCAGTGCCATTTTGCCAGAAATTCGTTTGGCAGGATCATAGACTAACATTTTCTGTAGGGGAGGAAAAAAAAATTAGAAAGTAAATCATTTTTTAAAAATCTCCATAAAACCTTAGCTTTTTTTTAACCAATAAACCATATGCAAATAAGGTTAATGAAAATCTACTAAATTCACATTTTCATTACTTTAACATCAAGCTACATAAATGTCTCATTCCTCCATATTTTACCCTCTAGCTCTAGAATAACCTACTCCTTAAATTACAGATCTCAACCTTTTTAACTTGTAAATTATAGTTCAGACACAGAGATATCTTTAAAACCAAGACATAAATTCAGGAAAGATATCTGGTTAATTATATTTACTTCGAGAATTAAATAGCCGTCTGAGTAATTTATAACATTCTTAAAATGTTGGCAATTAACTATAGTGGTTTTTGATGCAGCTTCCAATAAATTCCCAATTTAAAAACGAAAACAAACAGAAAACCCCATAGCACAATGTGTTATAAACAGCTAAATATGAATCATTAAATTAATTATGATCAGGCAATCTAGTATACAAATTATTTTACACATTACCTGGAAAAGTTTAGTATTGATCTTAAATTCTATCTTAAAAGAAATATTAACCTCAAAGACAGCCAATGAATAAGCAGACTAGATATTATATATTATATTATACATACATATATATATATGTATATAACTAGTTACCATTAGAACTCTTTTATGTATCTAACACTATATGAAGGGCTTTGGATATAGCATATCCATTAATCCTTACAACAAAAGTAATTGGGACCCTTGAGACTCAAAGAGTCTAGCAACTTGCCCAAATTCATAGAGCTAAGAAGCAATAAAGCTAGAATTTGAATCCTAGTTTAATTTATGATCAACTGGGGGAAATTTTTATCCCTCAGGGGAATTTTGGCAACATTGGAGACATTTTTTGATTGTCATGATGGGCGTATTTGTGTTCCCATCTAGAAGGTAGAGGACGGTGATGTTAAACCTACTACAATGAATGGAACAGTTTCAGTAATGAAGAATTATCTATTTAAGTTGTCAATTATGGCTACATCATAGAATCTTACTTAGGGCTTCTCTCCACAACTGGGAAATCTGAGCTTACATTTTGTGGCATGATTTATATATTACGAACAGAGCTCAAAGATCATCCTAAAAGATCTATTTCATTACAAAGCAATGTTTTTCTTTGTTTAAACTTGCCAGACTATTTATTTATTGGCACCATATTACCTGGGATTTGTAAAATTGGTTCATTCTAAAAATTCAAAACTTAAATATTATTCTAAGACAGGCTTCTGGAAGCAGGCCTTTTAAATAATTTTTGTCTTGTTTTAAAAGAAAACAGTTGTTAACTGGGAATAGAAATATAATAGAGGGGAAAGATTAAGAACTACATTAATCCTTCTAACCTTTATGATGAAGAAAACCAGGCACAAAGTAAAAACTGGAGTTCAGGTTATAAACAACTTTAATGACTAAAAATATCAAGCAGTAAGGAAAGCACCAATGTCTAGGATGAACAAAAAAATGGAACTTAGTAGTAAATACTGAGACAAAAAAGTTGGAAAGGAAGACTACAACTCACCAACTTAAAAAACTTTACAACTTTAATTAGGGCTGGGGTGTGTTCAGTGGTTGAGTGCTTGCCTAGTATGCATGAGCAATGCAAAATAAAAAACAGCGAAAAGGTGTTAACTCTAGTCTCTCCTTTAGATCATGAACAACAACCTATCAGATTAAAAACAAAAGAACTTTCATGCTAACTAATTCTCTTCTCTCTAGTGTTTCTTTTTTTTTTAATATTTATTTTTTAGTTTTCGGCAGACACAACATCTTTGTTTGTATGTGGTGCTGAGGATAGAACCTGGGCTGCAGGCATGCCAGGCGAGCGCGCTACCGCTTGAGCCATATCCCCAGCCCACTCTATATAGTGTTTCTTGATAGCTAAAATGGTTCTAGTAATATAACAGACAACTAACTCAACAGATTTTGGTTTTCTTCCTATTTCCCAGGTAAAAGAAATGTTACTGAATATACCCAGTCATCAATGTTAAAGTCAGTATAATTATATATTACACTATATCACTGAAAGCATACAGAGAGCTTTCTCACCGAGAGCAAATCCAAGCCATTTTCATCCAAGTTTTTGACATGGGATGCCAGGCTTCCTGGTTTCCACTTGGGAAATGTATTCTTATAATCCTGTAAAGATTCCACTTCTGGCCACACTTCATTGTTGGGAGTGCCCAAAGCTCTAAAAAAATCATAGCAAAATAGGAAACTGTCATTTAAGGCAAAAATACTATCTTGTTATATACATATTTATTACTTAAAAAAATTAACAGCTTAGTTATAAAAATACCTGAAAATCCTGAAGAGTTGATCAATTTCTGAATCTCCATGAAAAAGTGGTTTCTTAGTTGCCAATTCTGCAAATATGGTGCCTATACTCCAAATATCAACTGGAGTGGAGTAACGAGCTGACCCCAGCAATACTTCAGGAGATCTATACCAGAGTGTTACTACCTGTTACAAAGCAAAAAATATACAGAATAAATGTGGTATATTAAACTACCTAAATTTCCTTTAGAATGTTGTAAAATTGCAACTAATAACACTGTTTGTCAATTAACTATACACAGAGTATTAAAATTAAGCTAAATATTTCATTCAAGTTCTACTCTTTAGGGAAAAAAAATAAATACTAAATCTTTTTTTGCTTTTCAAGTCATTAAACAGTTATATAGGGCTGGGGTTGTGGCTCAGTGGTAGAGTGCTCACTGAGCATGTGTGAGGCCCTGGGTTCTATCTTCAGCACCACATAAAGATAAATAAAAGTATTATGTCAATCTACAATTAAAAATTATTAAAAAAAAATTTTTTTAAAAAAGTTATATAGCTGGGCACAGTGGCACAAGCCAGTAATCCCAGCAGCTTGGGAAGCTGAGGCAGGAGGATCATCAGTTCAAAGACCTGTCTCTAAATATTTTTAAAAATGGCTAGTGATATGGCTCAGTGGTTGAACGCCCCTGAGTTCAATCCCCAGTAACAAAAAGCAAAACAAAACAAACAACAAAAAAACCCAGTGATATAGGTTATCAAAAAACAAAACAAAAAACCCTATTGCTATAGATTTGGAGGTGATATTCTTTAAAATGAAGATTCTGCTTGCATGCTAAAACAGTATACAAATAAGAAACATGAATAAACCGTGTTAGTTTATTCATGATCTAGAACTAATTAATCATTTTAGTATATTTATCAGAATGATAGAAATATCAACTCTAACTTAGAACAAAGCTAATGAGCTCAAACAGCATTTATTTAAACCAAAGAGAACCAAATAATTTATTTATGCAGTCATGGAAAAAATAATAAAAAGGAATAAGAAGAAGCCAAAACATCTATTCAGAAAGTTATTATCTGCAGTCAGTCTTCAGGTGAAACTGTATACAACTCCAAAAAGACACAGGTTTTTAACAGTCCTTTACTATACAATCCAACATTTGCTTTCCCTCCAGAAACACCAAATGAAATGCCAACCCTTCAACACAACACTGGCAACATGACAAGGAGGCTGGGGTGTAGCTTAGTGAAGAGAACTTGCCTAGGATGAGAAAAGCCATGGTTTGACCTCCAGCACTACACATACACACACACACACACACACACACACACACACACAAAAAAAAAAAAAAAAACACCCAGGATTTTTATACACACACACATATATAAAAGCTTCTAAATGAATTATGTATCAGAAATAGTACCCCTTAAACAACGAAATCTTTTAATCAATCTTGTTGTGTATCAGGAAGCATCCAATTAGGAGACAGAAACCAGTGACTTGGGGAAAAGTTTAATATAAAGAATTAAACTATAACTGGACCAGAATAATGAGATTAATAAGAAATAATGAAAACTCACTTACCTCATGTGTATATACCCTAATAGGTATCCCAAAAGCTCTGGCAAGGCCAAAATCAGCTAGTTTAATTGTTCCTTTGTCATCAATCAATAGATTTTGAGGTTTTAAGTCTCTGTGAAGAACTCTTCTAGAGTGACAAAACACAATCCCCTGAAGGATTTGGTACAAATAACTCTAGAAAAGGAAATATAAGTTAGAAACATAATCTTACAAAATACAATTTTCTAAGTATTATTAACCAATTTGTTTTAATGATATAAGAAATAATGACGTAGGGAAGTGATTTACCAAAAAAGCCTTCAGGTCTTTTGAGACTAACAAGCATTTGTGTGCTGGAAGTCCATTTATATGTCTATCTTATTGATAGACATTCACCTATGGGCACATTTATAGTCAGATGATATCCATATGAACTCATTTAGTCCTATTTTACTAATTTTGGGACCTCTTATCCTTCAAGTCACAAGTTCTTTTTGAGTTTCTTGATCTTCCTTCTATGCACTTACATCAACACTGTTTCTCTGTTGAATAAGGTTGTTCTTTTCATTTCTATCTTTCATCTTTACACATATATTTCCTCTTTGAAACCAATAGCCACAGATTCAAAAAAATGGCAAAGAGGATATTATGATTATGTATTTAAATGTACACAATCACAAAATTGCTATTTAGTAGTTCAGAAGTGTTTTATATGATATTAACCAAGAACAATGTAATTAACATTTGAAGCAACATGGGTATTACAGAAATATATAGTACTCATATAAAACAATGACTTAATTTTGAAATTGGAAAATACATAAAACCAATAAGAAAACTGGCTAGCTATTTAGGAAGCTGGGTGTATGTACCCTAGTTCTTAAACCAAAATAAATATTTGATCCATGCAGAATTTAAAGCAAAGAAGTGGGAAGGGGCTAAGAGACAGACTTACTGAAACTACTAGAAAGATTGTCATTTATTATTCTGAATAAGCTATTTATAAATGACTCTAAGCTATTTATAATTGATTATCAACTAAACATGAATGTTTCAGAGTAAATTGCTACGAATTTTTAAAGGGCAATTGGCAATATCTACCAAGATCTTAAATGTAAACAAACCATCTTCAACTTAGTTCCAGTTCTAAGAATTTATCCTATAAGGTGAAACACAAAGATAAATATATAAGAATATTTACTGCAATATTGCTCATAAGAGTAACAATCACCAAAATGGAAAATAACTGTCCATCAATATGAAATTGGTTTAAATAAGCATAGCAAAAATATAAACAGACACAAATAGATATACACATCTAATAACTTTTCACACCCCAAATAATGTATATTAATAATGTATATATAAATGATTCCTTTTGTGTAAGGGCTACATGTTCATACACATACAGAGTGGACATAAATGTGTAAGATTACAATTAAAACTAACAATTACTGCCTCTAAGGAGCAGTTTGCTAAAGTTGGTATAAGGCACTTTTACTTTATATATAACAAATGTCTACAATACATTAATCAAATGTTTTAAACCAGAATAAAATAGAATCATCTGCCACTACCACACTGCTCCAGGCTTTTTTTTTTTTCTATATTATCTGTCAGCTAAGGAAAAACCAGAATGCCTTAGTTTTCAACAATAGAACATAGAGAATATCAGTTTTATGTTAGGCTCAGACACCATTTTTCACTAACTAGAAGCATTATCTGGCAACTAAACAGACAAATGTTAATCTAATCTATCTAATAATCTTTATAGGAGGAAATAAATAAAATATGAAATATTTTTTCTCATTCTATTTTCTAACACTTTTTCCAATCATAGTCTGACAAAACCCATGATTTCTACATAGATTCTTTACCTTTACAGTATATAAATAATAAAATTAGTAAGCTTCTTACCTTAACAAGTGAAGAATCCATGAACTGACCAGGAGGGATAGAATCCAGGTATTTCTTGAGATCCATGGAAAGGAATTCAAAGATGAGATATAACCTGGAATCCTGCATGAGCACATCTTGAAGGCTGAGAATAAAAACGTGAAAAAAAAAAAAAAAAAAAAGCGCAAACCTGTTTCACAAAAATAGTTGAGTAAATTTCATAGTGATTATTATAAAAAGTGGGCTTAGAGGAGATGGCAACTCCCCTATTTTCTGTAAAGAACCTCAGTGCAAAGCTAGAATTTGAGAAAGGGCAATTTAAAATTAGGAGATACTAATTTAAAAGGGCAATTTAAAATTAGGAGATACTAATTTATAAATAACCTATATTCCAAAAGAACATGTATTATCTAGGATGGCTGCTCATTGCTCAGAGCTTGTCTTTCCATTTAAGTAAGTAGAAATAAACTTAAGGAAAACCTAACCTTAATAGCTGCTCCCTATCTCCAGCCCAAGCAAAATACAATTAGGTTCTAAGCTGAACCATAGGAGGACCATTCCTGAAAACACCCTAACACTTTTTCCAATCACAGTCAGACAAAGCTTATATAATCTTTTCCCCCCTCCTGTTTCATCTGACCTAGGTACCTGGTTTTAGGACAGAGGATAATGAGAGACCAGAGCCCCCAGAGTGGGAGCACTGACAAAGCTCCATCAAAAGGGCTCCTTTTCTCCTATGGCCAGCTTTGTCATGCTTTTCCAGCCCCCAATACTAATTCTCATCACAAAGCTCTTAAGCCTATTTCTGTTTTTTGTTTTTTTTTTTTTTGGGGGGGGGGGTGGACTGGGGATTGAACTCAGGGGCACTCAACCACTGAGCCACATCCCCAGCCCTATTTTTACTTTATTTAGAGACAGGATCTCACCGAGTTGCTTAGCACCTCCCTGTTGCTGAGGCTGGCTTTGAACTCTAGATCCTCCTATCTCAGCCTCCCAAGCAGCTGGGATTACAGGTGAGCCAGGCCCCTGCTCCATTTCTGTTTTAACTTGTTTTTTTTTTTTTTTTTTTTTTTTTTTTTAACCCATGCCCAGCATGCACAATCAACAAAAAGAGTAGGACTTTATTCCACTGAGCAAAGTCAGACCAGAGACTAAGCAAATTTAAAAGGTTCCACACTGAAATTCACATTTGAAATAGTATGGGTAAAATAGTTTAAATCCAGATATTATACCATACCTGACTATATTTGGATGACGAAGTTCTTTTAATAGAGAAATTTCCCGAATTGCAGTACTAGGAACCCCTTCCTCTTCACTTTCTAGTCTGATTTTCTTCATGGCTACCACTTGACCTGTAGTTTTGTGTCTACCCTTATATACAACTCCATAAGTACCTGAAATAGACAAAGTAAATATCTGCTATGCAACACCCCACAAACTAAAAGTTCTTGCACATGATAGGCAAGTGCTCTGCCACTAAGATATGTCCCCAGCCTAAAACATTTTTTAAATAACTGAATTCCTTAAGTCGTCACCAGATAGAAATGTCTTTGTGGCCAGTTGGGAGGTTGTTTTACCCTCATTGCTTTCTAAAGGAAAGTGAGGGTAATTACAACCTATCACGTTTATGGTTTAGAAATAAAATTCAAGTAGACATCACAAGTTTTCCATAAATTTAAACTACCATTAATGCTGCAACACATGCAACAGAAGAAATGGATTGTTCACAAACTGAAATTTACCTCCTGCCACATATCCTACATGACTGAAAAAAAAAAAAAATTAGGCATAAAACAGTTTTAAAAATTGGGGCTCAGGAAATAGTATTAACAGGAGTTGTAGACAATGATGGGATTTGTTGTTACATATTCATACGTACATACAATAATATAATGCACCAATAAAAAAAGGGGTGGGGAGGAGGCAACGGTCCTTATCCAGAAAAGAGACAAAAAGACCATTTGTTTTTACTAAGTCTTTATTAGACCTAATAAAGCTCATACCATCTACTATGCACTAGGAAAATCTCATACCATTTGAAGTTAACAAAAAACACTAATTCTCATTATGTGGGCTTCAGATAATGAACAACAATGTCAATAAAAAGAATAGTAGAGTGGGAGGGAAGGTGGACACAGGGAATAGAAATGGCAATAAAGGCTAGCTAGCTAAAGTTCATACACATGCTGCACTTAATTCCCTAGATAAGTGCTTTAAAAAACAGGCTGGAGTTTCAGGGCAGTGTTGAACCCCTTGATATGTATAAATTTTGTTGAAGAGTTTTTGCTTTCCATGATATCGTTGTAACTTAAAAAATGATTAGAAGTAATCCTAGCTACTTAGTATGCTGAGACAAGAGGATCACAAGTTCCAGGCCAACCAGGGCAATTTAGGAGACCCTGCCTCAAAATAATATTTTATAAAAGTTGGATTATAGCTCAGTAGTAGAGAGCTTTGCCTAGTATGCAATAAGGTCCTGAAGTCAATCACCCAGTTTTTTCCTTTTTTGATACTAGGGAATGAACCTAGGAACACTTTACCACTGAGCTACAACCCCAGTTTTTTATTTTTTTGTTCAGATACAAAGAACTTGTGATTCTCCTCCCTCAGCCTCCCAAGTCAGTGGCATTATAGGTATGACCTGGAGAAAAAAAAATTTTTAAAGTGATTAAAATTCATTTTCCTATGGACATTTCTCTAAAAGTAGCAACATTTCAAAAAAGCCTAAGAGATCGGTTTAAGACTAACAGAAGACTTGTCCCAGAAAATCAAGGAAAAATAAAGTAGAACATGATCAAGTTATGGAAGCCTTGAATTGTAAGCAGTAAACCTCCATTTGACAAATATTTAGAGGTCATTATTAAATTCTAGCTAGGTGTCTACCATCATAAATATATTTATTCTCTATGACATTATCTTAAGACAGGAAAGAGTTCAAAGAGTAGAATGACAAATTCAGAAGAAACTGGATAACAACTTTGTAGTATTTGCAATGAGTAGTTTGGATATATTTTAAAATTAGGTTGTCCAAAGTGAAAAAAGACCTCAATGTCAAGAGGGATAAAATGCAGGCAGACATGTTCTAGATTACAGAGACTAAGACATTAACTGCCTTAGATCTTAACCCATGGATCTTTGGAAAATACCGAAAAAGTGTTTAGGGGTAAGCACATCTCTACAGCTTACTGCAAATGCATCAAAAAGAAAGACAAAAATGCAAAGATAATAAAGTATGACAAAACACATCTTGGTAAAGATGTTACAGATTTGTCATACAAATCTTTCAACTTATAAGTTCGAAATTGTTCCAAATTAAAGCTTTCTAAAAATCAGGCTGGGGGGCGGGGCAGGAGGGTGGGGGAAGCTCTCCTAAGTACTGAATCTGACTTCATGCATGTTAGGAAAGTGCTCCACTAACCAGCTACACCCCTAGCCTTTATTTTTGAAACAGGTTCTTGCTAAATTGCCCCAAGTTGGCCTCAAACTTTTGATCCTCCTTCCTCAGACTCTGAAGTAGCTGGGATTACAGGCATGTGCCACCACACCCAGCAGCTTAAAAATCAATACTAGCTTAAAATTGAATACTAGACTTAAACAAGGTTCCTGGCAGAAACGAAGGAAAATTCTGTATAGAGGACACCATTTAGGCTTCATATTATTTCCACAAGTTAATTTTTCAAAAACAATATGCAGCACACAATATCCAGCCAGGCAGCAAAATGAGAAGATTATACAAGCCAGAGCAATTAAAAAGAATATTAAGGATGTAAAGGGAATGAATGATTATATACAAAATTACTGGTTTTTAGAATAACTGCCAAGAGGCTAATAATATATCACAAAATTATATACTACTAATATACTAATCTCTGCTGCAGACACCAAAGCATATGGAATAAGTTATTAAGTATTTTCAAAACACAAGCATTGTAAGTATTTGGTGTCAGAAGCATAAAAGACTATGAGGGAGATCACCAGGAAATCATATTAAATTCTCTTGAAATGTAAACATTAAGTTATGTTAAAAAAAAAAAAATTAATGCACATTAGTGCTACCAGGTACCTTAATGGTTGTATTTTAATAAATTTACATGTTTGTACTTTACAGAAGTAGCATTGTTGAAGTACTTTTTAAAGCTCTTATGTTATTAAAATCACTCACCTTCCCCAATTTTCTCTATTTTGGTGTAGTCTTCCATTGTTACACAATAGGTATGACAGATCCTAAAATGAGGAGAAACACTAATTTGATTATATGCCACTAACTAAGTCTTAATGAGATCCTATATGAAAGCATTTTCTACAGTGCCTTCTCCAGTATATAAAGTATCCCATAGATATTATATTACTATTAAAGTAGTTACAAGAGTAGAGAATCCTGCAATAAGACTTTCCAACCCTTCTTAGCTCCTAAAAAAACACTGCATTTGTATATTCTATGCAGTACTTAGCTTGTTCAAAACAAATTAACCCTCAAATTCAGGCATCAACTTATTTATTCCAAATAGTTCAACAATGTTATTTGAATTTGTATGCTTTTTTTGAAAATGATTCAAAAGATACTATGTTTTAAAGACATGAGAAGAGAATCAAACTGGTCAGGTTTTTAACCATTAGAAATAAGATTTTGTTTAAAAACTGCAAAAAATGTAAATGTTTACAGTTGTTCCAGCGACAGTTTTAATCTTCTCCTTTGTTTTTAACAGCCACACAAACACATTCAAGATTGTGAAGAGTAGCACCCTAAAAGAAAATGAAAAGTGCAATTCCACAGATAATAAAACTGACAACCTGACATTCAAAACTACTTCAGCTGGTAAGTTTGCCAATGAAACTTCAAAAGCCCAAAATATAGTCACCTTGATAAATGATCCCTAAGAATTTAGATTGCTCACATTATCTTCAAAAAGAAAATTCAATCCAGAAAGTAGAGATAAATCTTAAAATGAGCCCTGGGAGAGGTATTAAACCAGCTGCCCTGGGGGTTTGACTTCAGGCACTGGTCACCTATGCTAACTTCCCGAAATGCCAATGGACAATTAACATTTCTTTCAACCAGGTTTGATACACCTTAACTGCAATAAAATTGTTGAGCTCGGCTTTTTAACAGAGAGCTAAAAATTAACTCAATTTCAAAGCTGAGCTCAGTTCCCTCCCACCGTTTTCTGGTTCTAACAATTTAAAATAAAGCATGCTACTTAATGCTTTACTAGCTGCAGGAGGTGAAATCTCAATGTTGGCATCTCCCTATCCAGAGACCTCCAGGTCTTTATGGGCCTGCAAGAAGTGCACACCAGTAACTTTTGTATTAGATTCTTTAAAAAACAAAAAAGTCAAGGATATGAGAACCCAAGTGTTTCTGTCTTTTAGTATTTCTTAGCCTTTCTGCCAATTCCATAGTATATAACGACCAACTATAATAAAGGAAAAACCCCAGTTCCTTCTGTCTTGGAGACTGGCTAAGCATTCTTAAAATATCCCAGTGGGCAAGGGTTACCGGCACAGGAACCCGAGAAGGCCCACAAATTCACGGATCGATTTCTCCAACAGCCCAAGTTTAAGGGACTCGCGTGGTCACCTGGCCAGGTGCGGTCAGTCTTGCCTTCCACCGCCGGAACGGGAAGGGGGAGCCCACGGGCCTAGGGCCGAGCCTGGCACCCGCAGCTCACTGCGGTCAAGCCAATGCAAGGATTTTGCTTCAACCGCGACCACAAAGCCTCCTCGGGCAAGTCAGCGGCCTCCTCCCGAGCACAGCTAACCCGGGCCCCAAACCGAAATTCAGGGCAGCCAAGAGCCTCCCTCAAACGCCAGGCCCGAGCCCCTGAGAAGGCCCTACCACCCTCAGAGGACGGGCCTGGCCCTCACACAGTCCCTGCAGCCCAGCCCAACTCCGAGCGATCACCCCGCTTCTCAACTCGCCCTCGGAGGTCCCCTGCCAGGCGGCGCCCAGAGGCATGACCCTGACCCCGGCAACTCTACCCGGCTTATGTTCCGGCGGGGGCCGCGGCGGCAGCTACCTGGTCTGCGACTCCACACTCAACTTCTAAGTGCCAGCTTTGAAGCCAAGTGCGAGCAGTTTCAAACTCACCGCGCTAAAGGGGATTGGATTCGCCAATCAGGTTACCCGTAGACTTTCAAAGGAACCAATCAGAGCCCAGCTACACTTGGGCTGGACTTCCCGGGAGGCTAGAGCGCGAAAGAAAGAGGAAACGGCGGCTGGGAGAAAGGAGGAGGGCGGGCGCCAACTGAATCTTTCATTCCAGTAGAGAATCGTCCTATTGTTTCTAGTCACAGGGAATCTACGATTCTCTGTTTTCATTTTTAATTTTTTTCCTCCCAGTACTGGTACAATTAAAATTTATTGCACTCAAATATCTCATGACAAAAGTGCTATTGTATTTACATAGAGATCCCATTACTTTCCCTCCTAATACTTAAGGTTAGTGTATAACTGTGCTTCTTCTTTTTTTTTTTTTTAACTTTTTTTTGTAGTTGTAGATGGACAGAATTCCTTTATTTTATTTGTTTATTTTTATGTGGTGTTGAGGATCGAACCCAGTGCCTCACACATGCTTGGCAAGCGCTCTGCCACTGTGCGACAGCTCCAGCCCTAATTGTGCTTTTTAAAATGACCAAAAAAAGCATATTTCAGGTATCATTACTAATAAGATAATGAAAAAGGCCTAGCGAGGTGGCGCATGCATGCCTGTAATCCCAGCAACTGGGGAGGCTGAGGTAGGAGGATCCCAGGTTCAAAGCCAGCCTCAGCAACAGGGAGGCCCTAAGTAACCCAGTGAGACCCTGTCTCTAAACAAAATGCAAAATAGGGCTGGGAATGTGACTCAGTGGTTGAGTGTCCCCAAGTTCAATCCCCACTACTCCACAACCCCAAAAAAGATAATGGAAAAGGAGATAATGGAAAACGGAGAGACATACTCAAAAGTATAAAGAAAAATTCCCAGTTGCATTTATGTACAATTCTGTGTAATATATAACTGTCCTTTGTTTTTACCTTATTTATTTAAGATTTTTATTATAAAATTTTGAATATTTTAAATTTTAAAATATTTTCACATTAGAATTTTTAAAGATTCCTTAAAACACAAAAATCCACAATTTTATGAAAAAGAGATCTAAATTATTTTGTAAGTAATCCAGTGTCAAAAGCTCTCTCTTCATTGCCCCTCCACCATGTTGTTGAGAGATTTCTTTGCCCTTTTTATTTTTTATTTTGAGATAAAATCATGCTAAATTGTTGAGGCTGGCCTCTAACTTGTGATCCTCCTGCCTCAACCTCACAGAGTAGCTGGGATTATAACTGTTCACCACTACACCTGGCTCTTAAGGCAGATTTCTACACTTCAACATCATTCCTAAGTCTTTGAGAAAATAAAACAGTAAAATAGAACTAGAGATTATGAGACTCTACCTAGCATGGATTTCTCTTTGCACTGATCCTAATGGGTCATAGAACAAAAACTGATTATCATGTTCTCTACAAAAAAAAATCAGAAGACCAGATTAAAATAAAGAATGAAACTAGTATATCACATGTATTTGAGTGTTTAATTCCTTTTTAACATAAAATAATGAGCCATGTCTGTCCTCTGGCCTATATGAATGCTCAGCCTTGACAAGTTTTTGCTCTTAGGAAACGAATAGAGTGCTTAGGATTCTTGACGGTAGATGTAGGAGCTTCAAAGCTCCTGCCTGACCCTACTAATTTGTGTGTGTGTGTGTGTGTGTGTGTGTTGCTGGGGATCAAATCCAGGGCCTCATGCATGCCAGGTAAGCACTCTACCACTGAGCTATATCCTCAACCCCCTAATAATGTTTTAAAATCCAAAATTCATTTTGTAAATGAAAACTGAATATTCCAGAGAAATGCTATCAGGCTGTTCTCTGCTAGTTTAAGATACTGATTATAGTGAATGATGATATGTCTTTCTCTCTGAGAGACTTAAGCAAGGAATTTATTTTATTTTATTTGAAAACAGCAAGCAATTAATTATATCCGTTTTACATTCAACAAACAGAAGACCTCATGCTTCCACAGCTGGGATGCTAGGTTTTTTCAATTTAACTCAATTATTTTTCTTTTTAAAGTTTTAGGGATTATTGTAAATGCATGCTACCTAATTAGCAGATACAGTTTATCATACTTTGGGTAAATTTCTATTCATTATCTCTAAAGTGCAACTCTATGTTTTATAGACACAAAAATGAGTAAGATAGAATTCCTGCCATAAATATTGAGGGTAGAGAAGCATGATGGTTATTTACATTTCTCTTCTGGTACTTAGGTTGTAACTTATGTAACGGGGCAAGATATAGGGGAAGACATAAGGAAAGAAATGATTAATTCTAATAGAAGAAGCAGCATCTGAACAAACACTGGAGAAAAGAATTATGGGGTGGGCCTTCCAAGCACTGTGCTTGTATGAGTAAAAGCACAGAGGCAGAAAGTCTGCCTCGTGATTGAGATGTTTCAATCATTGGATACAGGGAATACTGTTAGTATTAGGTAGGAATGGGAGTTTGGAGTCAGAATCTTGAAGAGCCCTGAATACTGTACAAAGGGGTCTGAGTAGGAGAGGTAATATACAGCTTTGGAACTATATTTTAAGAGATTAACCCTAGAGAGGGCATGAAATTTTCCTTCTTTTTTTTTTTCTTTCCAGTGGTACTGGGGATTGACCCCAGGGCTTCATGCATGCTAGGCAAGTACTCTACTACTGAGTTGCATTCCCAGCTACATTTAAAAAAAAAAAAAGACAATTTAAAAAAAAAGCAGGAAAGGATAGAAAGGATTATGCTTCTAAAATTTCATATTTATATTTTCATAAACTCTATTTTGCAAGGAAAAGAAAAGTTGGCACTGTACATGAGGTGTTTTGCTTGTTTTTTAGATAGAAGTACAAACTTAATATTTTTGTCCCTATCCAAATTTTTATGAATTCTTCATCCCCATTGTGATAGTATTTGAGATGGAGCCTTTGTAAGTAATTAGGATTAAATGAAGTATGTCATGAAGGTGGAGCCCTCATGATGGGATTGCTGATATTATAAGAAGAGACAAAGACACCTATGTAGCTCTCACTCTATAGTGTGAAGTTAGAGTGAGAAGACAGTTGTCTATGAAGCTAAAAGCCCTCTCCAAATCCCAGCTGTGCTCACTCTCTGGTCTTGGACTTTCAGCCTTCAGAACTGTGGGAGAATACATTTTTGCTGTTTAAACAGATTTTGCAACAGTAATCCAAGCTGAAGACAAGTTTGTTTTTTTAAAAAATTTAAAAACATTGTTGAAAATACATAAAATATAGTCATCCTCAGTATGTATGGGAGATTGGTTCCTTTTCAACATAGTTGTTTTGGCTTTCTACCTCATTATTGGTTATATCATGCAAATTTGTAGAATTTCTGTCAGGTTAAGAAAACATTGATCACATTTGTTTCACATCTAAGCAATTTGTCCTACTGCACTGTTTATGCCCTAAACCATCAGTCACTTTTTCATCACAGTGACAAAACACTTAAGAGAATCAACCTAAAAGTAATAAAAAAAAATTATTTTGGCCCACACTTTTAAAGGTTTCAATCCATGGTTGCTTGGCACTGTTGGTTTGGGCCTGTTGGTAAAGCAGAACATTATGGAAGAAAACACGTGGTGGAGCAAAGATGCTCGCCTCATAGTGGTCAGAAGGACCAAAGTTCCTATATCCCTTTCAGGGGCACACTTCCAGTGACCTCCCCTCTTTCTGATAGGCCCCACCTCCTACAGATTCTGCCATTTCCCTTTATTGCCAAGCTCTCAACACATGGGCCTTTAAGGGACATTCAAGATCCAAAGTATAGCACCTACAAACACAGGAATCATGGTAGAATTTAATTTGCATTGTTATAAATATTTCAGATTCAGGAAATTGTCTTGTACTTTTATAATTCCTTAGGCTATGTTAATGAGTATATTCCTGGCACAAAAGAAGTTCAGTTTAGACAAGGTAATAATGAAAACCAAAGTCTCTTCTGCTTATAATTTTATGCACTTGATTTTTTTTTTTTTTTTTTTTTTTTTGGTATGGAGCACTGAACCCAGGGATGCTTTACCACTGAGCTACATCCCCAGCCTTTTCTATTTTGAGACAGGATCTCACTATGTTGCTGAGGCTGGCCTGGAACTTGTGATCCTCTTGTCTCATTCTCTTGAGTTCCGGGATTACAGGCATGTACCACTGTGCCTAGCTATATCTAATAACTGGAAAAATTTTCCACAAGCTAGTTTCTCACTTTCCACAAGCTAGTTTCTTCTCTACTACCCATGTACTACAGGGTCAGATAAGCTCTTTGATCATAAACCCTAATTTCCAGATATCAAGAAAGTCAGCAGAAGGAGGAAGGAATATTCCTTCCCAGAGGCCTTGCCTGTGGTAGAACTTCTGGTAATAACTTGAAAGTGCTGTGGATAAACAACTAGATACCATTAATCCAAAACTAAATGTGTATGTTTTGGTCCTTTCAGGCTGCTATATGAAAACACCATGGACTGGGTGACTGATAAACAACAGAAATTTATTTCTGGTAGTTCTAGAAGCTGGAAAGTTCAAGATCAAGACACCAGCAGAGCTGGTGTATAGTGAAGGACTGCTTCCTCATAGATGTTTGACTTCACATGGAAGAAGTGATGAGGGAAATCTCTGGGTTAATTTTTTATAAGGGCAATAATCTCATTCATGAGAGCCCCCACCATGATCTAATCATCTCCTAAAGCCCTCACCTCCAAATACCAGCACTCTAGGGTGAGGATTTCAAGATATATGGTTTTTCAGGGGACATAAACATTTAGATCATAGTAATGTATCTTCAACTCATCTTTCCCTGTGCTGAATCCCAGAATGTTCATGGTTATACCAATTCCACTGCACTGGTGGAAAAGTATGGCTGATAGGGAATCGAAGTGAATAAGAATAGCAGACTTCATCTCAATTGTGATTAAAATAACTATAAAATTTGCAAAATAATATGCCTACCTAAGCATATGGCTAAGGGTCTATCTTAGTCTGTTTTATGTTGCCATAATAAAATACCAGAGACTGGGTAATTTATAAAAATAGAGACTTACTTAGCTCATGGTTCTGAAGGCAGGGAAGCCCCAAAGCATGGTGCTGGCATTTGGTCAAGCACTTCTTGCTGCATCATAACATGGGAGAGGACATCACCTGGTGAGACAGAGCAAATGTTTTAAATCACATCTCTCTTCTTCATTTTGTAAAACCATTAGTGCCATCATGGGGAACCTACCCTCATGATCTCATCTAATCCTAATTACCTTCCAAAGGCCTCAGCTCCAAAAATCATTAATAAAATAATTCAATGATTAAATTTCTAACACATGGAACTTTTGGAGGATGCAATCAAACCATAGCAGGGGACCTTTCAAAGTCACAGAAAGGCCTGTGCAAAATCAGGGCCCTATATTTCATGAGATTCATGGAGCATCTGATTCTTAAACTTGTAGACAATTTTACACATATTTTTAAAAAGTTGTAATTGAATCTGAGATTCTTAAACAATATTTTTATGGATTCTTAATGTCCTTTAAATATTTTTGTAAAAATGTTTATGCCTAAGATAGGTTCGTCTGCTAGAACAAAAATTTATAGTGAAAAGTAATTCTTTTAAGTCTTTATGTTTGTGTAGTCAGCCCAATGAACAAAGGCAATGGATTATGATTAGATCTCTAATCAGCAAGTTAAGGCATTAGTATTAAAGCTCATTTTTTAATGCTGTCAAACCAACAAAGTTCTAATTTAATTCAGTAAACTGTCATTTGGAATGATATAAGTCTGGGACTTCACATTATGAACAGTAATGGTTCATTTTTAATGTTTACTATAATTGACAAATTTCAAGGATTGAAACCACAGTGACATCCTCTTGCTGCTAAAATGATATGGAACATAATTTACTTTTTTCTTAGAAATGAGACAGGCACTTCAGAGTCTTGGAGTGCCTGAGGGCTTCCTTGTGAACATCAGTCCTCTGGCTTTGTGTGCTGCACATCATTTTACAGCAGTGGTGTGTGCTATTGAAGTACTACACACAGCACTATGCAAAAATCTTGAAAAGACAGAACATTAATTTGTGTCAATTTCACTCACCAAATATTGAGTGTCTTCTGTTTGCTTGACATTATTTGAGCACCACTGAAGATACAAAAATGAATATCTGTCCTCTTTGAACTTGAGAGAAGAAATGGAGATAAGAGAAAAATATAACCAATTTTTCATGCTAATTATCTTCCTTTAGCTGTTTTTTTTTTTTTTTTTAACCAAGTGCTATGGAACTACAAAGTAAAGAGATGGCATACCCAGGCAGGACAAAGGGAGAACAATGTCACTTGCTGTTTCAACATTTGGTGATTTTATGCCTTTCCTACATCTCAGGTACAATTTAAACAATGAGTGCACTAACAAGAATAAGATGCAAAGCTGCTCTCTACTCTTCAGAGTTTAGATGGAAAGATAAAGAAAAAAATGGAGAAAGTCAGCTTTTATTAGACAAGGCAAAACACAAACTTCTTCTTATTCCAGCAATTCTATTTATTTATTCTATAGTCAAACCCACAGCACAGACTCAAAATGAGTGTTAGCTGCACTATCCTGACAAGCAGTCCTTCTGGAATGGCCCTGATATTAGGTAGGAAAAATTCTAGAAGTTGACTGGTCTCCAATCCTTTTAAACCCTGGCTCCTATCCTCAGCTCATCTCTGACTTTGGGCAAATCATGTTATTTCTTTTTTGCTTATTTACTCAAGTGATAATAGTAGTACCTAGTTGTGTTTTTTGATCATAAAACAAGGTAGTGCATGTAATGTTTTCTTAAATCTGTGCTTCAACTGAAGTAAGCACTTCACCCATTTCTTTTTCTTAATCATAGTGATTGTTATCAATCTCACAAAAATAACTCTGGTGATGAGTGCTAGAGCATACACATGCACAATTTTTTATGTGATCACAGGAAAGAAGAAAGAACTCTGGGAGAGGCAGAAAAGTCTTTGTTAATGTTGTGATGCTTGTGGTAGGTTTAGGAGGATAGATGATGTTATCAATTTAAATGAGAATCCAAGGGGAGTGTTGGGTTAACCATCCAGGCAAAGGGAACAGCATGTGCAATAACTCAGTGTCATAGTTACCTGGCTTGACTCAGAAATCAAAGGCAGAATGTTTTCTTTTATATTTGGAAGTCAAAGCAAAGTAAGGGAAAGAAACGGGGAGGGTTGAAGAGTTGAATATCACAAGGACAGAGGGAGGATCTATGAAGTGGAAGGAGATTGAGGTGAAGAGAGGAAGGACAGGCGAGGAGAAGAAATGTGGAATGAGTTTGACAAAATTATGCTATACAATGTATAAACATATCACAATGACTTTCACCTTTATGTATATATCTGTACTGCCCCAATAAAAAAATGCATAGAAGGTAGGATTACCAGTAGAATAGAGGAAGGAAATGGGGGAGGGAGGAAGGGAGGGAAAGAAGAGCACTAGGGATTGAAATGAAGCAAATTAAATGTATGTATGATTATGTCAAAATAACCCCATCTATTATGAATAAAACTATATTGTATTAATAAAAACATTTTTTTAAAAAAGGTATTTGGCTTGTTTGGGATTGGCAAGGAGCTCAAAGCAAAGGGTACATTTGAAGTAATTCTTAAAATAGGAGCACATTTTGGCAAGTAGGAATGGAAGAAGAAAGTTTTCAGGAGGAGATGACCAGGTAGGTGGCATTCTAGGGAGAAAGAGGGTTGGGGATATAGGGAGTTAAGATATTTGAGGAGTGGGAGGGAGATGTGGATTTATCTTGTGAAGAGGTCTGGGGAGGGAGGGAGTTACCAGCAGCAACTCAAGCATCCAGTGGGAACAATTGAAGGTTCTTTTCATTAGATTCAGCGAATGAAATTTTTCCCTTATACAGGTTAACCTGGCAGTATTTTCAGAAAGGATTGGTGTGGAAAGAGAAGGAGAGTAAGGATACCAGTAAAAACATAGTTCCCTCTAGGAGTTCATAATTCATGATATCTAAGGCTGGGGCCAGTCCTACAAAACTGAAATTGATAATTCTCTCTGTGTGTGCATGCATATGTGATATACACATTTAATCTGGAGGCAATGCTAAGAGGATAATATCATTATGATTCCACTAGAGGGTAGTAGAGACAAATTGGTAAATGAGAAGCAGCTGCTATATTCTGTATCAGCTATAAGCCAAGTCGTTTTCTTCTTATCTATCTCTTGTAATGGTTGCGAGCTTAATTCAATTATTCCACAGCTAAGAAATATATGACAAGTATATTTAGTGAGTTTAGTTCTAGATAATTTAGTAAATCCCAGCTAGACAATAAAGCTGGATTAATGAGACTAGATGGGCATTTAGCTTTTTCACAATAACCTGTATCTCATGTGGCCCTGAATCAAACCCTTCTTTTAAATTGAATGCTGACTATTACATCTAAATCTCTTATTGATTATAGTGAAAAAGGAAAAAAAATGATAAAAGTTAATTCTGATATGAAGTATTGGGATAGGTAATTGAAATTGAAAAGGCATTTCTTTGGAATTTTCATTTACGTGTGTGTGTGTGTGTGTGTGTGTATACAAATCCTTTTGGAAAGAAATATAGCAATAAAGAGCCACAATGCACAAACTGTTTGGTTTTATTTATTTTTTTTCTCTCCCTCTCTTTTTTGAATTGGAGATTGAACCCAGGGGTGCTCTACCACTGAGCTACATACATCCCCAGACCTTTATTTTATTTTTTGTTTTGAATCAGGAGCTCACTAATTTGCTGAGGCTGCTCTCAAACTTGTAATCCTTCTGCCTCAGCTTCTCAAGTAGCTGGGATTACAAGCATGTGCAGCATGCAGCCAAAAGTCACATACTTGAAAATTTTCAATACAAAATTTCTATAATAATAAAATTTATAGCCAATCTAGAGATCTAAGAGGAAAATGGCTAACTAGATAAATTATGGCATTTCTCTTAATCAAAGCCAAACACCAAGACAGACAGACAGACAGACACACACACACACACACACACACACACACACACACACATTACAACTGGAATTGTATAAAAGACTAAATTTGACCTCTGTGCATGGTGCACATCTGCAATCCCAGGTATCTGGGGATTAAGCAGGAGAATCACAAGTTCAAGGTCAGCCTTGACAACTTAGTGAGACATGTCTCAAAATTTAGAAAGAGATGGGGATGTATTCAGTGGTAGAGCTTATCTATTATGCAAGTGTCCTGTGTTCAATCCACAGTACTGAAAAAGAAAAAAAAAAAAGCATGGACTTATACTGAGAGTAAATATAATTGTTCTTATTGTGATAGGATATTTGGTCATAAAAATATTTCCTCCAACTGGTTTCATATATCCCCATCCCCACCCTTGAGTACTGGGGATTGAACCCAGGACCACTATACTACTGAGCTACCCCCACGACCTTTTTTTTTTTTTTTTGGAGACAGGGTCTCACTAAATTGCCAGGGCTGACCTTCAATTTGCCATCTTCCTGCATCAGCCTCCTGAGTAGTCATATCATTTTCATAATGACCATACACAAAAGGAATTATACTGCCAGGAATGTTTTAGTTATACTTTCGGGGTGTTTCTATTTAACATTTCACAGTCCAAAGATTACTATATATTAAATATAATAAACTAGACTGTCTTTGGTGTAAGCTACAACATTTCAAAAGATTTATAATACCTTCCCCAATAATTTAAGAAAAAGAGTGCAAAGAGATCGATCATCAGACCAAACATAAATCTGAATAGAATTTTAGTCCATATTGCAACAGTACCATATCTTACAAAATAGCAAATGGCAGATCCTGGTGTAGAATGTATAAGCTTTGTAAGCTTATTTAGTTGTGAAAATGTCTGTTCAAATTGAACATCCTCTTCCACCTTTAAAAATATAACAAAATTCTAACCCTTAAAATAAACTCATCTTTCATTTATTCAAACCCTTGCAAAAGCTGTAATCATAGCATTTTAGAATAATAAAATGTTAGAGCTGATAGAGCCTTGGAGATTGTCTTATGAAAAGTCAAGAGTGTTAAAGAGACTAAGTGTTTACATTTTCCCTATTTTCAGAGCTATACATGATTATTTTGTTTTATTATTCAAGTTCCTAATGATAAACAGTATAACTTTGTCAGTAATACAAAAATATTTATTAATATATATATATATATGTATGTGTGGATAGGTAGGTAGATAAAGTAAATCAATTTAAGCATTTCAATATGGTTTAAAACAGCTACCTTTTATAACTTTAGAATTATGCTGTGTACTGTACTAAATACTTTAAATGGATTATCTGTAAAGATGCAGCAGTCCTGTTGATATGCAGCCAGCTTTATCTGAGGGAACTGACATCTAGAAAAATTAAAGAACTACCTAGCGTCAGACATCATAAAGGGCAGAACAGACCCTTGAACCCAGGATTTTCTGAGTCCAAAGCCCACTTCTCTACTAGCATTCAATTTTGTTGTTAAATGCAATAAAATAAATATATGGTACTCTGTTACAATGAGAAATTATTTAAATTATCGTTAACATTAATTTTGGTAAATAGGAATTATATATTTAATGCTCTTACACTGTGTCCTAATGACAATTTCGTTCTCACTAGTGTCTCCCTAAAGAACATTAGAAGTGTATCATTTTCTTTAAATAAGAATGTGATTAAAGAAGGTTGAATCATTGGTTAATAGTAGAGTATTTAAAATAGTTGTTCATTATTCTTGGAACACCATAATTATTAGCTTCAGATGAAATGGAAGAAAAAATTCAGAGCTCATTCTCAAATAGCTGTAGGTCCAGCTTTTCTCTTATCACTAGAATTTTCCACTTCAAGATATATGTTGTTTCTTTTTTTTTTATTTTTATTTTTTAATTTTTTATTGTGGGTTGTTCAAAACATTACAAATTTCTTGACATATCATATTCCACACTTTGATTCAAGTGGGTTATGAACTCCCACCTTCACCCCATACACAGATTGCAGAATCACATCAGTTACACATCCATTGATTTACAAATTGCCATACTAGTGTCTGTTGTGCTCCGCTGCCTTTCCCATCCTCCACCATCCCCGCTCCCCACCTCTCCCCTCCCCTCCCCTCCTCTCTCTCTACCCCCTCCACTGTATAACCCTGAGGGTCTCCTTCCATTTCCATGCAGTTTCCCTTCTCTCTCCCTTTCCCTCCCACCTCTCATCCCTGTTAAATGTTAATCTTCTTCTCCTGCTCTTCGTCCCTACTCTGTTCTTAGTTACTCTCCTTATATCAAAGAAGACATTTGGCATTTGTTTTTTAGGGATTGGCTAGCTTCACTTAGCATAATCTGCTCTAATGCCATCCATTTCCCTGTAAATTCTATGATTTTGTCATTTTTTAATGCAGAGTAATACTCCATTGTGTATAAATGCCACATTTTTTTTATCCATTCGTCTATTGAAGGGCATCTAGGTTGGTTCCACAGTCTTGCTATTGTGAACTGTGCTGCTATGAACATCGATGTAGCAGTGTCCCTGTAGCATGCTCTTTTTAGGTCTTTAGGGAATAGACCAAGAAGGGGAATAGCTGGGTCAAATGGTGGCTCCATTCCCAGCTTTCCAAGAAATCTCCATACTGCTTTCCAAATTGGCTGCACCAATCTGCAGTCCCACCAGCAATGTACAAGTGTACCCTTTTCCCCACATCCTCGCCAGCACTTGTTGTTGTTTGACTTCCTAATGGCTGCCAATCTTACTGGAGTGAGATGGTATCTTAGGGTGGTTTTGATTTGCATTTCTCTGACAGCTAGAGATGTTGAGCATTTTTTCATGTACTTGTTGATTGACTGTATGTCCTCCTCTGAGAAGTGTCTGTTCAGGTCCTTGGCCCATTTGTTGATTGGGTTGTTTGTTCTCTTATTGTCTAATTTTTTGAGTTCTTTGTATACTCTGGATATTAGGGCTCTATCTGAAGTGTGAGGAGTAAAGATTTGTTCCCAGGGTGTAGGCTCCCTATTTACCTCTCTTATTGTTTCTTTTGCTGAAAAAAAAACTTTTTAGTTTGAGTAAGTCCCATTTGTTGATTCTAGTTATTAACTTTTGTGCTATGGGTGTCCTATTGAGGAATTTGGAGCCCGACCCCACCGAATGTAGATCGTAGCCAAATTTTTCTTCTATCAGTTGGCGTGTCTCTGATTTGATATCAAGCTCCTTGATCCATTTTGAATTCACTTTTGTGCATGGCGAGAGAAAGGGATTCAGTTTCATTTTGTTGCATATGGATTTCCAGTTTTCCCAGCACCATTTGTTGAAGATGCTATCCTTCCTCCATTGCATGCTTTTAGCCCCTTTATCAAATATAAGATAGTTGTAGTTTTGTGGATTGGTTTCTGTGTCCTCTATTCTGTACCATTGGTCCACCCGCCTGTTTTGGTACCAGTACCATGCTGTTTTTGTTACTATTGCTCTGTAGTATAGTTTGAAGTCTGGTATCGCTATACCGCCTGATTCACACTTCCTGCTTAGCATTGTTTTTGCTATTCTGGGTCTTTTATTTTTCCATATGAATTTCATGATTGCTTTCTCTATTTCTACAAGAAATGCTGTTGGGATTTTGATTGGCTTTGCATTAAACCTATAGAGAACTTTTGGTAATATCGCCATTTTGATGATGTTAGTTCTGCCTATCCATGAACAGGGTATATTTTTCCATCTTCTAAGATCTTCTTCTATTTCTCTCTTTAGGGTTCTGTAGTTTTCATTGTATAAGTCTTTCACCTCTTTTGTTAGGTTGATTCCCAAGTATTTTATTTTTTTTGAAGATATTTTGAATGGAGTGGTTGTCCTCATTTCCATTTCAGAGGATTTGTCGCTGATATACAGGAATGCCTTTGATTTATGCGTGTTGATTTTATATCCTGCCACTTTGCTGAATTCATTTATTAGCTCTAATAGTTTCTTTGTAGAGCCTTTTGGGTCTGCTAGGTATAGAATCATATCATCTGCAAATAGTGATAATTTAAGTTCTTCTTTTCCTATTTTTATGCCTTTAATTTCTTTCGTCTGTCTAATTGCTCTGGCCAGTGTTTCGAGAACTATGTTGAACAGAAGTGGAGAGAGAGGGCATCCCTGTCTTGTTCCAGATTTTCGAGGCAATGCCCTCAGTTTTTCTCCATTCAGAATGATGCTAGCCTGAGGCTTAGCATAGATTGCTTTTACAATATTGAGGTATGTTCCTGTTATCCCTAGTTTTTCTAGAGTTTTGAACATAAAGGGATGCTGTACTTTGTCGAATGCTTTTTCCGCATCTATCGAGATGATCATATGGTTCTTATTTTTAAGTCTATTGATGTGGTGAATAACATTTATTGATTTCCATATATTGAACCAGCCTTGCATCCCAGGGATGAATCCTACTTGATCATGGTGTACAATTTTTTTGATATGTTTTTGTATCCGATTTGCCAGAATTTTATTGAGGATTTTTGCATCTAGGTTCATTAGAGATATTGGTCTGTAGTTTTCTTTCTTTGAAGTGTCTTTGTCTGGTTTAGGTATCAGGGTGATGTTGGCCTCATAGAATGAATTTGGAAGTTCTCCCTCCTTTTCTATTTCCTGAAGTAGCTTGAAAAGTATTGGTATTAGTTCTTCTTTAAAGGTTTTGTAAAATTCTGCTGTAAACCCATCCGGACCTGGGCTTTTCTTAGTTGGTAGTCTTTTTATGGTTTCTTCTATTTCCTCAATTGATATTGGTCTGTTTAGGTTTTCTATATCCTCCTGACTCAATCTGGGCAGATCATATGACTTAAGAAATTTATCTATGCCTTCACTATCTTCTAATTTATTGGAGTATAAGGATTCAAAATAGTTTTTGATTATCTTCTGTATTTCTGAAGTGTCTGTTGTGATATTGCATTTTTCATCCCGTATGCTGGTAATTTGAGTTCTCTCTCTTCTTCTCTTCGCTAGCATTGCTAAGGGTCTGTCGATTTTGTTTATTTTTTCAAAGAACCAACTTTTAGTTTTGTCAATTTTTTCTTTTGTTTCGATTTCATTAATTTCAGCTCTGATTTTAATTATTTCTTGCCTTCTACTTCTTTTGCTGTTGTTTTGCTCTTCTTTTTCAAGGATTTTGAGATGAAGTATGAGATCATTTATTTGTTGGTTTTTTCTTTTTTTAAGGAATGAACTCCAAGCAATGAATTTTCCTCTTAGAACTGCTTTCAATGTGTCCCATAGATTCCGATATGTTGTGTCTGTGTTTTCATTTATCTCTAAGAATTTTTTAATTTCCTTCTTGATGTCTTCTATAACCCATTGATCATTCAGTAACCTATTGTTCATTCTCCAAGTGATGTATGCTTTTTCCTTCCTTCTTTTATCGTTGATTTTCAGTTTCATTCCATTATGATCAGATAAGATGCATGGTATTATCTCTACTCCTTTATATTGTCTAAGAGTTGCCCTGTGACATAATATATGATCTATTTTTGAGAAGGATCCATGTGCTGCTGAGAAAAAAGTGTAACTGCTTGATGTTGGGTGGTATACTCTATATATGTCAATTAGGTCTAGGTTATTAATAGTGTTATTGAGTTCTATAGTTTCCTTATTCAACTTTTGTTTGGAAGATTTGTCCAGTGGCGAGAGAGGTGTGTTGAAGTCTCCCATGATTATGGTATGGTGGTCTATTAGACTCTTGAACTTGAGAAGAGTTTGTTTGACGAACATAGCTGCACCATTGTTTGGGGCATAAATATTTATGATTGTTATGTCTTGTTGGTGTATGGTTCCCTTAAGCAGTATGTAGTGTCCCTCTTTATCCCTTTTGATTAACTTTGGCTTGAAATCTATTTTATTTGATATGAGTATGGACACTCCTGCTTGTTTCCGAAGTCCATATGAGTGATATGATTTTTCCCAACCTTTCACCTTCAGCCTACGTATGTCTTTTCCTATCAAATGCGTCTCCTGTAGGCAGCATATTGTTGGGTCTTGTTTTGTGATCCATTCTACTAGCCTGTGTCTCTTAATTGGTGAGTTTAAGCCATTAACATTTAGGGTTATTATTGAGATATGGTTTGTTCTTCCAGCCATATTTGTTTATTTTTGTTACTAAACATGGTTTGTTTTCCTCTTTGATTATTTCCCCCCCCCCTTTACTGTCCTACCTCCCACTGTTGGTTTTCATTGTTATTTTCCATTTCCTCTTCTTGTAATGCTTTGGCGAGGATGTTTTGAAGAGATGGTTTTCTAGCTGCGAATTCTTTAAACTTTTGTTTATCGTGGAAGGTTTTAATTTCATCCTCCATCCTGAAGCTTAATTTCGCTGGATACACAATTCTTGGTTGGAACCCATTTTCTTTCAGTGTTTGAAATATGTTATTCCAGGATCTTCTAGCTTTCAGAGTCTGTGTTGAAAGATCAGCTGTTATCCTGATTGGCTTACCCCTAAATGTAATCTGCTTCCTTTCTCTTGTAGCTTTTAAAATTCTCTCCTTATTCTGTATGTTGGGCATCTTCATTATAATGTGTCTAGGTGTGGATCTCTTATGATTTTGCACATTCGGCGTCCTGTAGGCTTCTAGGATTTGGGATTCTGTCTCATTCTTCAAGTCTGGGAAGTTTTCTCGTATTATTTCATTGAATAGACTGCTCATTCCTTTGGTTTGGAGCTCTGCACCTTCCTGTATCCCAATGACTCTTAAGTTTGGTCTCTTAATGTTATCCCATATTTCTTGGATGTTCTGCTCATGGTTTCTTAACAGTCTTGCTGAGCTGTCTATGTTCTTTTCCAGTTGAAATACTTTGTCTTCATTGTCTGATATTCTATCTTCTAAGTGTTCTACTCTGCTGGTAGTATTCTCCATTGAGTTTTTAAGTTGGTTTATTGCTTCCTGCATTTCTAGGATTTCTGATTGTTTTGTTTTTTATAACCTCTATCTCCCTGTATAGTTGATCCTTTGCTTCCTGGATTTGTTTGCATAATTCATTGTCGAAGTGATCTTTCATTGTCTGATTTTGCTGTCTAATGTCTTCCTTGATACTCCAGATCATCTGAAGCATGTATATCCTGAATTCTTTATCTGACATTCCATCTGCTGCAGCTGTTACCTCTTCTAAAGTTGCGTTTACCTGCATTGCTTGTGGTCCTTTCTTTCCTTGTCTTTTCATACTGCTTGCGTATCTTTCCTACAGGTGCGGGCAGCGGCTCTGCTGTCTCCTTATTCCAATTGGGGTGTCGTGGCTACCACGCCGGCAGGTCACTGGGCCTGTTCTGGGAGCTGGCGGCGGCTCTGTTCTGCCCCTACTCCAATTGGGGTGACGAGTGTACCACGCCGGCAGGCCACCGGGCCTGATCCGCCGGTCGGTTGCAGGTTTGCCTACCCTGCAGGCGCGGGCGGCGGCTCTACTCTGCCCCTACTGCAAATGGGGTGACGTGTCTGTCGTACCGGCAGGCCACTGGGCCTGTCCCGCTGGTCGGTCGCAGATCTGCCCACCTTTCGGGCACGGGTGGAGGCTCTGCTCTGCCCCTACTCCAATTGGGGTGTTGTGACTACCCCGCCTGCAGGACGCTGGGCCTGTTCCTGGCACGGGCGGCGACTCTGCTCTGCCACTACTCCAATTAGGGTGGTGTTTGTACCCCGCCGGCAGGCTCCTGGGCCTGATCCGCCCAGGTCTGTTGTAGGTCTGCCTACCTTGGAGGCGCGGGCGGCGGATCTGCCCTGCCCCTCCTACCACGCCTGCGGACCCCTGGGCCTGATCTGCAGGTTGATCACTGGTCTGCTCACCCTGCGGGCACGGGTGGCGGTTCCGCTCCGCCCCCACTCCAATTGGGGTCACGTGACCACCACACCGGCAGGGCCTGATCCGGGCGTGGCAGAAGGATCTGCTCTGCCCCTACTCCAGTTGGGGTGACGTGTGTACCACACTGGCAGGCCACTGGGCCTGACCTGCCAGGCTGTCACAGGTCTGTTTACCTTGCAAGCGCGAACGGCGGCTCTGCCCTGCCCCTCCTACCACGCCCGTGTACCACTGGGTCGTGGATCTGCCCACCTTGCGGGTGCGGGTGGCGGCTCCGCTCCGCCCCCTCTCCAATTGGGGTCACGCGGTCACCATGCTGGCGAGCCGCTGGGCCTGCTCTGGGCGCTGGCGGCGGCCCGGCTCCTCCCCTCTGGCTCGACGACAAATTGAGGAGACTCGGGTGACTGTGCCTCACCCCCCCTACCAGGAAGCCAACTGCTTATGTCACCGCTGGTATTGATGAAGTTCTCTCCTCCGCCGCTTTCTGCAGACATCAGATCTCTGCCATGTTGGTATCCTATGCGAATGGCAGCATTTCGTTCCCCTTGCTGGGCAACCAAAGCAACGGGTGAGACCTGACCGGCCCTCAGCAGGACCCGGACCGAGAAGCAGTTTCCGCGGGCTCCTAGCCCCGGGCCAGGGAAGTTCTGGGAGCCGGAACTCGGCCGCTCCGTGCTCGGTGTAAGCTCCTGTAAGTGTAAGCTCCAAGAAGCAGTCCCCGCGGGCTCAGTTCCAGGAGCCGGAATTCGGCTGCTTAGTGCTTGGTGTATGCTCTGATAGGAGCAGGGTCCAAGAAGCAGCCTGCGCAGGCTCCGCAGCCCCCGCAGCCCTGGGCCAGGGCGGTTCCGGGACGGTTCCGGGAGCCGGAACTCGGCCGCGCCGCGCTCGGTGTTCGCTCCGATAAGATCAGGTTCTAAGAAGCACCCAGGCGCTGAACCCTAGCAATCTGTCTGCAAGCCGCAGGCGAATTGCAGCCTGAAATTACCTGTTCTATGGCTGAATGAGCTGCGGTCAGTCGAAAACAGGGATGGTGACGTCAGTTTACCAACATGGTGGCTGCTGTCCTCCTCTGTGGTCTGACCGGTGTGGAGAACCGAGATGGACCGCTTCCTTCCCCCGTCTCGAACCCAGAATTCAGCCCTGAGTACGGTGCTTGTGCGGCTGGCAGAAACTGCAGCGCTGTAACCCTGCGTCTCTATCCCAGCGCGCGCTGCAGACTCTAGCCGCGGGGCGATTTGCTGAATAAGCAGTGTTACCCTCCGTGCGACAAACCTCTCGCGTTTGAGTCCCCGTAGCCGATCCTCGTGCGATGGAAATCCTTCCTCCAGGTTCCAGAGCACCCCACTATTGCTGGAAATTCCTAACAAGATATCCTTTAGCCGTCCTGACTTGTCATACTCCCACACAGTGAAGCAGCACACGGGGGCAATGCACTCCCCTCGCCGCCATCTTCCTTCCCTATGTTGTTTCTTTTCTCTGTTTTGGTGGGACAATTCAGTGGATGTCTAAAGAACGTAGAAGTGGAATAATATAATCTTCAGTTCATGACATATTCGAATCACTGCATTTATGGTGCATTTATGGGCATCTTTATTTATATAATTATTAACTTATAGTAATAATGCAATAAGCATCCATGGAACCATAACCCAATATTAACACTGAGTTCTTAACAACCACAAACATGTATGCTGCTTTTTGCGCTACCTTATTTACCCACACCACCAACCCAGTTAACTGCTGAATCACCATTGCTTTACTTACATTTTTATTTTATTTTGTCTCATCTTCATAGTCTTTCAAAATATGCATAGCCCTGAAAAGTCTTCTCAAATTTTATTTAAAAATTTTTAAACCTACAAAAACTTGAAAAAGTAGTGGCAAAAAATCCATATATCCTCATCTAGATTCACCAGTTATCATCTTACAAATTTGATTCCCCTCTTTTCCTCTGATCTACCTCCTTCTTCCTTCTTTCTCTTTCTCCCTCTCTCCTCTTCTCCTGTAACCATTTTAAAGTAGGCTTCAGACACCACGATGTTTCCTCAAATCCTTTACCATGTGTTTCTGAAGTATAATGTTTTTCTTGACCGAAACACCAGTATCACACCTAGGTAATGTAACACTAATCTGCAATACTCTCCAATAAACTATCCACATTCAAATATTCATGATTTTCACCAAACTGTTTTTTCTAGATATTTTAAAAACATAAAATCCGTTAGGGGCTGGGGCTGTAGCTCAGTGGTAGAACGCTTGCCTTGCACTTGTAAGGCACTGTGTTCCAATTCTCAGGACCACATGAAAATAAATAAATAAATATATTGTGTTCATCTACAACTAAAAAAATAATAAAATAAATAAAATTTGTGGGGCTGGAGATGTATAGCTCAGCGGTACAGGTTTCACCTAGTATGTATGAGGCCCTGGGTTCAATCTTAGTACCACAATAAATAAATAAATAAATAAATAAAATCTGAGATACTGCCAGGATATAAAAATGGTAGGTATTAGTTATTATCGCTTTGGTTTGAACCAACAGTCCTATACCTTTTGTTTTTCATGATGTCATTATTTTTAAACTGGTTGTCTGAGGACAGCTTCATGTTGTCATCTAACTTATTCTAATATCCCTGTATTACATACTCTATCTTTTGTATAGTATACTGGTATAGAGGCACAGTTCAATTTGGGTTAAATATTTTCGGTTATTTTACTTACTAGTAAGGTTGTGCACTTCACTTTGTAGTCTGTCAAGAGGAACATGATTCAGGTAGCCCACCTTATTTAATTGGTAACTTACAATTAAATCTTTCCATTTTAAAGAATGTCCACAGATTCTTTGAAATTTTTTCATTCATAAGTAGATCTTGTATATGTGTGTGTGTGTGTGTGTGTTGTATGTGTGTGTGTGTATGTGTGGGGTGTTTAATATGGGGTCTCACTATCTTGCCCAGGCTGGCCTCAAACTCCTGGGCTCAATAGGTCCTCCTGCCTCAGCTTCCTGACACTAAGGGCCCTGTATGAGGTGGATCTTAATCCTCTTCCCCTGGCTATAGCAGAAGACACTTTTACATTGGATGGAGTCCCACTGGATGAGGACCTAACATCTCCCACCAAGAACTAGCAACTAAATAATTCTGCCAGTGAGTGAACTTGAAAATGAATTCTTCACCTGCATTTAGTTATCAAGTTATATATTTTAAAGAAATTTGTCAATTGTTTAATTTTTGAGATTATTAGCATATGAGAAATAACAGTATTCTCCTATTTTGTTTTAGGTTTTATTGTGTTTTTTTCTTCTAGGTCCCAGCTACTTATGATATTGGAGCCAGGAGAATTGCAAATTCAAGGCCAGTCTGAGCAAGTGAGTGAGATCCTCTCTCAAAGTAAAATATAGAAAGGGTTGGGAGTATAGAGTGCCTGTGGTAGTATGTCCCTAGGTTCAATTCCCAGTACTGCAAAAATATAAAAATAAAAAATAATGTTTGGCTTGATTAACACTCTATCATATCTTTGTGTTATATTTAATTGATTTCTGATCTTATTAGTATTCTCTCTCCTACTCATTAAATTTTAGCATCTTGTCTGTCTTAAGTATATTCCCTCATTATCATTTTTGCTATATTCCATGAGCTTTGAAATATAGGGTGCTAACTTTTTCAATATATGGAATACAATAAAAATAATTGTTTGAATGATATTGTCTGTTAATTCTAACATCCGTGTCAGTTTTTTACTTCACTTTCAGTGATTTTTCTCTTCGTTATGGATGGTATTTTCCTGCTTCTTTAAAAGCCTGGAAATTTTGACCTTGTCAGACATTATTGCTTTTACGTAGTTGGAGGCTGGATACTTTTGGATTGTTGTAAATATTTCTGAACTTTGTTCTGAAATGTAGATAAGTTCCTTGGAAAGTTTGTTTCTTTCCAGTCTTGCTTTTATGATTTGTTAGATAGGACCATAACAGTGTTTAATCTAGAGCTAATTATTCTCTACTACTGAGGCAAGACCCTCTGAATACTCTTTCTGTTGACCAGAAATTACTATGTGTTCTGGTTTGGAAGGTGGAAACAGGCATGGTTTTTGGCCCTGGGTGAGCAGCAGATCCTGTTCCCTTGAATTCTTTCGATTTGTCTTGTTAGTCAGTGTTCTCCAGAAAAATGGAACCATGGTACAGTGTGTGTGTGTGTGTGTGTGTGTGTGTGTGTGTGTGTGAGAGAGAGAGAGAGAGAGAGAGAGAGAGAGAGAGAGAGAGATAGATGGAATTGGCTCTCATAATTATGGAGACTTATCAGTCCCAAGAACTGTTATCTGTAAATCAGAGACCAAGGAGAGTTAGTGATGTAACTAAGATTTAGTCTGAAAGTCAGCAGGCAGGTTCTAGATCCAAGAAAAGTTGATGATTCAGTTCAAGTTCAAGGGCAAAAGACTGATTTCTCAGCCCAAGTCATCAAACAGGAGGAGTTTATTTTATTTTGTTTTATTTGGTACCAGGAATTGAACTCAGGGATGCTTAACCACTGAGTCATATCCCCAACCCTTTTTTATATTTTATTTAGAGACAGGGTCTCACTGAGTTGCTTAGGACCTTGCTAAGTAGCTGAGGCTGACCTTGAACTCTCAATGCTCCTGCCTCAGCCTCCTGTTTAATATGAGGTCTCAGTATCTCACTAGGATTACATGCGTGTGCCACCAAGCCCAGATGGGTGTTCCTTTTTGTTCTAGTCAGGCCTTCAACTGACTTGATGAGACCCACCCGTATTTGGGAGGGCCATATGCTTTACTCAGTCCACTGATGGCAAATGTTAATCTCAACTAAAAACACTCTCACAGAAAAAAACAGAATGTTTGATGAAATGTATGAGAACCCATGAATCAGACAAGTTGATGAGTAAAATCAGCCATCCCAATGGTTCATTTCATACTCTCCTTACATTATTTGCCTGAATCCTCAAGGGAGACCATTCTTATGTTTTCAGGGTCCTCCATACATCTCTCTCCTTTCCAGGATTATTGTCTTGTGAACACCAGCCTTGTTTTGTTTCTATAGATTCTCAACTTTGTCTTTTCAATTCAGGGAGTCTACCAGGCTCTGCCTGGGCCTCCCTCTTTTCATCACAGACTGGAAAGTCTCTCAGTGCAGTAATTGGGGAACTCACTGGGTTTACCCCCTTTGATTTCCATCTCTCATGAATCACTGTCCTAGGTTGCCTGATGCCCAGTGTTTTGAAAGGTGTTTATATATTTTATCTTTTTTGTTATTTATTAGAATTGTTTGAGCATAAATTTAATACCTGTTTTTCTAAGCTTCCGAGAAGAAACTCCTATAGCATTCTAGATTTTATTTTTAAAAAATTTAGTATGATTTTTTCTTTAATTCATAGTCATTTAGAAGTATGCTGTTAAAATGTGTAAATATGCAGCGACTCTTCACTTACCATTTTAAGATTAATTATTTAACTTAAAACAGAAAATATTCCATATGATGTTATTGATCTGTACATGATCAATTTTTGTAAACCAGGTTAGAGGAGACTCTGTATTCTATAATTTTAAATATGGTATTATCTGTATGTTCATTAAATTCAGGAACATTAATTATATAATCATATCTCTTAGTCACTGTTAAAATTTTTTTTTTCTTTTGGTATTGAGGATTGAGCCCAGAGGCACTCAACCACTGAGCTACATTCACAGCCCTTTTTTGTTTTTGTTTTTGGAGGGGTATGGGGGATTGAACTCAGGGGCACTCGACCACTGAGCCATATCCCCAGCCCTATTTTTGTATTTTATTTAGAGACAGGGTCTCACTGAGTTACTTAGCGCCGAGGCTAGCTTTGAACTCTCAATCCTCCTGTCTCAGCCTCCAGAACCACAGGAGTGTGCCAATGCACCCAGCACTGTTGAGTTTTTGACAGCCTTAACTGTGGATACTTGAGGCAAATGTGATGGAATCTTTCATACAACAGTTGGGTTTATAAATTACTACCTCTAATTCTATCAAATTTAGCTTCATATTTTTAAAGACATTTTATTGTATATAGTAGTTTCTATCTTCTTGGTGAATTGAACTTTTAATCATTATATAGTGTCAATTTTTGTCCTACTAATGCTTATTTTTAAAAAGTCTATCAGAATTGTTCGATAGAAATATGTGAAATTTCTAGTAGCCACGTTAAAATTATTTATATTTATTTCAATTTGTCAATTTAAATAATATATTTTACTTAAACCAGTATGCACAAAATATTATCACTTAAATGTATAATCTTATAGTAATTATTAATGAGATTTTCTATGTTCTTTATGGTGTGTGGTTTTTGAAATTTAGTATATATTGTACACTTACTGTCCATCTTAATTCAGACTAGTCACATTTCAAGTGCTCAGTAGCCATATATGTCCAGTGCCTACTATACTGGATATTGCAAGTGTACATAGGTATACTGCTTACGCTTGACCAGTATTTCTCTATTATTTCCATTTTCTCTTTAAACTTTCTGTATTCTTAAATTCTGTGTTTTTATAAAAGGCATATGTGTTGTTTTATGGAGTTTATGATATACATAAAATTTGACATTTGGACAATTTTTAAATCAAGGTGTATCTTACAGACAATGGAGTGTTATAATCTTTGTCAGTCAATTGGCATTCATATTACAGCAGTTACTGTCTGCATGTGAACAAACATCAAAGGACTAGTATCAAAACTTGAGGAATGGATGTCAGTGATTTGCAGTCAGTTCCCAGGAGGGTATAGTAGGGTACTTTTAGCCCATAAGAATCTAATGACTTTGGGGAAGAGGTGGGGAAAGCTTGAATCAAGCATGCAGGCAACATTTATATATCAAGAATAAACAAAATAGATTAGCTCTGCATAATTACAAAGTTGTCTTCAGAGCCCACAATAACTTTTAGTTTCTTTTATGAATATTTTATATAATGTATTTTATACCAATGTTCTTCATAACACAAAAAATAATATGTGATGTTGAGGTATAACATAGTGATGAAATTTTAGAAACACTTTAATCAACTTATTTTGTTTCTATTCTACTATTTATATGCACATATTAGTTATACATGATCAAGTATATTTCTAAAAAAATCAAAAAGAGCTCTTTAACCTAGCATAAAATGAAGTCTAAATGGTAAGAAAGTTTTGTCATAATTTAATTGATAACATTTCTTTTTTCCTTAGATTTGCATAATATAATATACATACTGCATTCAGTGGCATGCTTAATTTGGCTAAATAATGTTTCTTGATTTAAGTTTTGCTTTTATAGCATATAACAATCTCTTTTAATTGGCAATGTTGTCAATTTATATTTATTATAAATATTCATATATATGGATCCAGTTCTATAATTATAATTTATTATTTAAATATGTACCATTTTAAGTGCCTCTTTTTAAAAAATATTTTTAGTTGTTGATGGACCTTTATTTAATTTCTTTATATGTGGTGCTGAGAATCAAACCCAGTGCCTCACACATGCTAGGCAAGTGCTCTACCACTGAGCTACAGCCCCAGCCCCTTTAAGGGCCTCTTTTAATTCTCTTATTGTATATCTTTTCATTTTGGCATGCTCATTAATATCTAGAATATTACTATAATGCAAATATTATAATAAGCCAAAAAATTCTCCCCAAATGTTCATGTCCTAACAGCCCAGGAACCCATAAATGTGTTAATGCATATGGCAAATTGAATTCTGCAAATGAATTAACCTCAAGGTTAAGTACCTTGAGGATATTATCCTGCAATATTCAGGTGGGCCTTGTTGCATCACAAGTATCCTGGAAATGGAAGGAGTCAAAGGTGATTATTTTGGAAGGGTGGTTGCAAAGAAACAACATTGCTGCTTTGAAATGGACCAGGAGCCTGGTGGAGTGGTGCATGCCTGTGATCTCAACAACTTGGGAGGATGAGGCAGGAGGATGGAGAGTTCAAAGCCAGCAATTCAGCGAGGCACTTAGCAACTCAGCAAGGCCCTGTCTCTAAATAGAATTTAAAAAGGGCTGGGGATGTGGCTCAGTGGTTAAGTGCCTGTGGGTTCAATCCCCAATACCTAAAAAAATGCAGCAAGAGGGCCATGAGACAAGGAATGGAGACTGCATCTAGAAGCCAGCTAAGGCAAAGAAATGGATTTCCCACTTTGTTCCTCGGGAAGAAGTGGTTTTGACCCATTGAGACCTGTATTGTATTAAACCTTCACAACTGTAAGGTTATCAATTCATGTTGTTTTAAACCTCTAAGTTTTTGCTAATATGTTACAGCAGCTATAGAAAACTAATACAGATATTTTAAGGGAAACTGATTTTACCTAGTATTTGAAGATCTTTTCTTTATGTGTATCTTATATACTTTTTAGATTTGATTTTCTTTTATTGCAGTACTTTTACTGATATTATTCTCAGTGTGGGGTTATGTGTGATAAATTTTATGAAGACTTATTATGGGATAATATTTTTTACCATGGCTATATGTTTTACCTATATAAAAAATTCTAGGTCCTGATTTTTTTCTTTTTTAAAGTCTATATGTACTTTTTTAAAAAAGGCTTTTATAATTTTTTTAGTCTGATATTTTAAAATTTGACTAAATAGATCCAGGAAAAATATTTTTTTCTTATTTTTTGTTTTGAGGGCTTTGTAGATCTTTTCATTCTAGGTCTTTTGTATTTCCTTAATTTGAGGATTTTATCTCCATTGTTCCTCCAAATATTTACTCCTCCCTATACCTGTTTTTTTCTCTATTTTGGTGGCTCTTTCTACTCATATGTTAGCAATTATATTCTTTTCATACTGCCTAGCTTTACTTTTATATTTTCTTTTGCTTTTTTTTCCCTCCTCCTTCCTTTGTTCAGAATTTCTCAATCTGGTCTTCCAATGTGCTCATTTCCTCAGCTGGATCCCCATAATATTTATCCCATTTATTATGTGTTATTTAGCCCATCTGTTGTATTTTCCATAACAACTTTCTCACTTGTTTTTATTTTTAAAATAGTTTTATTATTTATGCTGCCAATATTTTCCCTTTTTGTTGTTTAGTGTATATTTTAGGTTTATTTTAAATTCTTTGCCCATTCTAATACTGCTTCTGAAAAAAAATTGAAATCAATTCTTTATAAATAGGTTTCTGGTTGTTTCAACCTGTGAAATTCTATTCTCCTGGAACTAGAGCTTGCTTCATGTACAGAAAAAGAGAAAGCCTATTGCTGATTAGGTGTTGTTGGGGAAGTATGCTGAAACCTAGGGTAAAGTACCAGGCATGAGAAATTCACAGTTTTTCCTCCTCCATGACTGGCAAGTGAAGCTGCTTTCAGGGAAAGAGCCAATTAGGATATGTAGTTGAGACCAGGGGTATCAAGGGGGAGTGCTGGGGAAACAACTGCTGGGTCGATTCTGCCCCAGGAGTTTTCTCTGCTCTTTACCTTGTGGCTCTTCTGTGCCACTCTTTGGTCCAACATTTCTCCCCAGTCTCTTCATGACTTCTAGTTGTTTAATTTAAGATGACAAGAATGCAAAGTATGTGGGCCTGGAGACAGAAACTGTTTATCCTTGCATCTACAGAGACCAGGATAGGGTCTGGCACATAGTAGTGGTCTAATAACTAATTTGACAGTTAAATAGTCTGAAACAATAATAAATTGAACTATGGTGGCACAAGAATGGTATTTACATGTCATTTACAAATACATATTGGTTATTGAACAAAGACTGAAGATAGAGGTAAGGCTAAAATGGGAATTTGAAGAACATTTAAGTTCATCAGGTTATTCTATAGAATTAAAATATTTGGTTCATTATTCATACAACATCAGACAAGAAGTACTTATTTTCTATACATTAAATGCATATAATTTTATGTGACCTCTATGAGGCATTTAATATTGTTGTAAAACTTTTTCTCTTGAAACTCTCTTTCAAAAGATATATCCTTCCCAACACCAGCCTCTCAAGTGTCGTTTTCCTCAGACCATTGATTTCTGCTTTTCAGGCTGATCTCATTCCCCTTCAACACAGTTCCTTGAGTTCCACCCAGTCACTCTTCTCAGCCTTTTCTCTTTTCCTATATGGTCTTACAGAACCCCAAGGTTATACCTACCACCTACATAATGGTGATGCCTAAATGCAAATTTCCAACCCTCACTTCCCTCCTGAGTCCCAAGCTCACTTTCTTTTGACATCTTCATTTGGAGTTCTCACTGGCATCTTAAGCTCAGATATTTTCTCCCAACAGATATAATTTTTTTTAGTACCAGAGATTGTACCCCACTGTACAATCCCCACATTGTACAGTGGGAGCCACATCCCCAGCCCTTTCTATTTTGAGCCAAGATCTTGCTAAGTTGCTTAGGGCCTTGCTAGGTTGCAGAGTCTGGTCTCATGCCCAGCATAGTTTCTTCATCTTAGTAAGTGATATTATTTTCACCACTCTAGAAATCTTTGATAGACCCTTTTTACTCCATAGACACACTTAATTTAACGTGTCCATTCTACCTTCTCTTTTTCTGTTTTTCCATCCTCACTGTTGCTTCCTTATTTAGGGGTCTCATAAAAAAATGTTTTTTGAAGTTCTGGGGATCAAACCCATGACCCCACATATGCTAGACAATGCTCTATCACTGAGATACATCCCCACCCCTTCTCATCTGCCATTTCAATAACTGCCTAAATATCCTCCTTTCAATCTTTCCTCCATCAAACCTGTCTTTGACCATGCCACTACTTTTCCTAAAATGATTCAGTAACTCTCCATCATGACGAAAATAAAGCTGAAACTGTTATCATATAGTTGTACTTTCTTCATAATATAGTCCCAATCTGTCTGATCTGTCCCGTCTCTGATATCCCCTATGCTTTACTCCTCCTCCAGGAGGTTCACACAATTTGTGATTCTTCAGATATATCATTTGTATTCTCCCTGTAGGGAAGGTTTATCTGCTTTATTTACTCTTAGTTGGGTGAGAAGAGTCAGCAATGATCTGGCTAGGAGAAGGAGAAAGGCCTAAAGTTTAGCTGGCAGAAATGGAACCCCTGATTTCAGTAATTGCAAGAAAAACTGAAGGTCAGACAGAACATGTGACAGAGCTGTCTTGTAAAATGAGAAGTAAAAGAAGGAAAGGCAATAAAAGTGTTCAAGTTTATTGCCCATCATCCAATTCTTATTGACCTGGAATTGGGATCATCTTAAAGTAATTGCACAAAAATGTGAGTGAAAAAAATCAGTAATTGAGGTTCTTGAACTAATAAGTGAGCACTTTCTTGGGTGAAAATCAAGGAATGATTTGGGGGAAGGTCTGTATTATAAACAAAGAATGAAGTCATGGAGGGAGAGAGAATGGTTTATATATACATAGAGGATTTACCTGATTTTGTGTTTGGCAGAGCTTTGTAGTTCTACACACCTGTGTTTTTCACCCTGTTTTTGGTCAGAATCAGTGTAAACTAATAACACATGTGGTTATTAACTATCTCTCATATTCTATTAGCATGATGCTATTTGGGAAGAAACCCTGGAAATCAAGAAGCTAGTCTTTGGAAAGACACTCATTTTCTACCATGGGTTTGGAACAATCCAGTCAGTTTGCTATTGTCTTGCTGTTCCTATTCTTGCCATTATTAGATGAGGGGAAATAGTGGAATAGAGAAGGCAGAGTCAAATCTATTCAAGCCCATTTTGGAGATTAGAGCAGCGTGTTAACATCTGTAAGGAACTTGTTAAACTATTATTTCCTCAAAATTTAATCCTATGCTATTATTTAAAAAAAAAAAAAAAGCTTTGAGCTGGTGATATAGCTCAATGGTAGGTTGCTTGCCCAGCATGCCAGAGGCCCTGGTGGGGGAGTTGGGGTGGAGGGGTGTGGCAGATGGGAGGGTGCAGGGTGGGGAGTGAGGGGTGGGTTGAGTGGACAATAAAAAAGTTTTGAGAGCCAGGGAAAAACTCAGTTTTTTGCTAAGACCTTGTGCTTAAAGGCCCGGGTTGTGGCTCAGTGGTAGAGCACTTGCCTAGCATGTGTGAGGCAATGGGTTCTATCCCTGGCACCACATAAAAATAAACAAATAAAATAAAGGTATTGTGTCCATTACAACTAAATAATAATAATAATAATAATAATAATAATAATAATAATAATTTTATTATTATTATTATTTTTAAAAGATCTTGTACTTAAAAAGAAAAGAAAAAAAAGGCAGAGTGGTAGGTGAAAGGGAGGGGAAAAGTGAGGAAGTTTTTTATACCAAATGGTATTATCTTCAACATATTATTATATGAAAATAATGATCCAGAACAGTGGGCATTTCATGCTAGTTTTCATGTAAGAAATGGAAAAATAAGAATAAATATGGAGCTGAGAGCTGTGGTCCACACTTGTATTCCCAGGTGTGGGAGGACTTGGGAGAATAAGGTGGAAGGTTCCCAAATTTGAGACCAGCCTCAGCAATTTAGAGAGGCCCTGTCTCAAAATTTAAAAAATACATAAAGTGTTAGGATATAGATCAGTAATAGAGCACTCTGGGTTTAATCCCTAGTACCCTCACACACACACACACACACACACACACACACACACAAACACACACACAGGTGTGTGTGTGTATGTATATTTACATACACATATATTTACATACATATATATTTTTACATACATTATATTATTTCTATTTTTTTGTGTATAAATATATATACATATCTTGCTGATATTTGAATAATACAAAGTTATCTAAGAACTTAATTGAATGGTCTGTGTTGGGAAGAAATGGAAAACAAAGTGAGTAGAGATGGAGTGTTAACAAATATCTTAATTTGGATTTTTATGTTGTTTTGGTATTTAACATATGCAAATGTTTTATTCATCCAAAAACAAAATCAGTTTAACCATTGCTGTGTATTTGTTACTTTCTAGAAGCATCAGAAAGATCAGACAACTGATCATCAGACATTTGGGGGAGAAAGAACTTCATTACAATGTTGTATTTGCTCGAACAAAAGAAGATAACCCCAATAAGCAACTGACTAAACACAATGTACAATTATACAATAAATATGCACAGTTGTTAAGAGTCATGGTGTAAATATACATTTATTAACAGTACTTGTAGGAAATTGTGATGCCAAATAATATGCAAAATATGATCTCTATGTAAATAAAAATCTTCGGGGGAACAATGCAATAAAATGTTAATTTGAGAATACAGGTGATTTTAGTTTAATCTTTGTTTTCTAATGTAGCTGAGTTAAAATTATATTATTAAATAAATTTTTAAAATGCCTTTCACTGGGGCTGGGATTGTGGCTCAATGGCAGAGTGCTTGCCTAGCATGTATGAGGCACTGGGTTTGATCCTCAGCACCACATAAAAATAAATAAATAAAATAAAGGTACACTACACTGTAGTGTAGTCCATCTACACTGTACCTCTCTCTCTTATTCATTAGTTAGGATGTCCTTTTACATTTACTACCATGAATGCATAGCAGTAGCAGAAGCATTGACATTTATTGAGTGTTTAGCATGTCCCAGACATTGTCTTAAACACTTTACAGAGCTTATATAATTTTATCATCAGAACAAAATAATGAGGCCAGAGTTACTATATTCTATTCTACAGGTATGGATCCCTAGGTTTACTGAAGGTGAGTACTGATCCCAGGTCACATCAATATAATCAGAGGGATATCGTGAAGCTAGATAATATGACCTTGAAACTTACGGCCTCCATCACTGTGCTATCACATTTCATATATACCTATGTTGGGCGACTATTTCACTCTATATATTCCTGGCATTCTGGAGCTCTCTTTAATCTTTGAGTTCCTGTGAACTAACTCAGCTTCTGGCTTTTCATACACAACTTAATGTTTGTTGAATTAATGAATGAATTTGTTTTAAGCTGGAGAAGTTGTTCAGCTTTAGCTGCCCTTTGTATATTATTGAGTGTGACAGTTCCTAACCATATCAGTTGGTTCCCTTCTAGGTTGCCTATCAGAAATAACTGTCTAGACACATATTATAAATTTCATATTTTTGACAGTCATGCATTCTATACTGTATAGTAGAAAAGTAATTTTTCCTTCTGTCACTAAACCTGCCAAGAAAAATTTATGACACATGCATCAAGTGCCCAGCATTCTGCAGGCTGTGTCCTAAGTACCAGTAATACAAAGATAAAATCTTGGTTCATGTTTTTTTTTTTTTTTTTTTTTTTTGAGATGGAGTCTTGCTAAATTTCTCAGGCTGGGGCTGGCTTTGTAGCTCAGTGATACAGCACTTGCCTAGAATGTGTAAGGCACTGTGTTTGATTCTCAGTAGCATAAATAAATAAATAATCCATTATCAGCTAACAAAATATTAAGAACAAAATTTCTCAGTCTGGTTTCCAGCTTGAGACTCTCCTGCTTCAACCTCCTGAGTCCCTGGTATTACAGATGTGTGCCACTGTGCCTAGCCTGCTTTATGATTATAAGGGATTCATTGGGTGGAGCAATAGGCAGGAGTGCAGTATGCCTAGTCATTAGACTTTTATGAAAGACATGGAGGAATATACAAGTCTCCACAGAGTCCAGAGAAAGAATAGCTTCCTCCAATTGGAATGGAGTGTCTTTGAAGAGGTCCCAGAGGAGTGGCAGTGACTGCACTGAATTTTAAAGGTGAATAAGGCTAATCATAGGGAGTGCACAGAAAAGATAAACCAGGATATACTTTTAACAATAGGAGCTTGAATAAAGAGAAGTGTGTTTTGTCAATTCACATTTTGAGAAAAGGCTTCCCTGATAAGAATCCTAATCATTTCTATGTGAATGGATCAATTAAAGTAACCTAGAGAATAAGGATTTAGGAAGTGTATGCAAAAAGAAACTCTTGTGTGTGTGTGTATGTGTGTGTGTGTGTGTGTTTGTTGTGTGCACATGCACACACTCTGCCAAGCCTGTGTTAAGTGTGCAGGATGAAAGAAAACAGGAATAGTTTCATGCAATGGAAAACTAAATCTTGTTATAGATCACGTCTTTGTTTTCTGACATTCTGAACAGTAATTGCAGTAATTGTGACTAGGTCAGTTCCCTACATGCTGGCTTTGGCACATGTGTTCCTTCCACTGATTCGGGTAGCTTTGTGTACAGTTATTTTCTGTATTATGACTCATTATCCAGTGATGGAGTAAAATTTATGAGTTTTAAAATATGACATTTTTAAATACAGAGAGAATTTTAGCTTTTATCATGATTTCAAACCAAATAAATATATGACCAAGTATGTGAATGGCATATTTCTTTCTAAACACTTATCTGAAAACAAGGGAAGGGACCAAATCCATCCTTCATGGTCACCAGAGGCCCAGGACCATAGCAAAATTACTGAAAATGCTCTTGAGATGACCTGGTTAGGGCCCAGGAAAAAATGTCCTGGAAGCAGACCAGAATCATTTAGTCTGATCCCTCAATTTTTTAAAAACTACAACTGATTTCATTTCAGTTTACATATTGAAAATCATACTCCAGATTTCTTTATCTTGATCACTTTGCTTGTGAGAATAAAAGAATTAGAAGTTAATTAAATTCCAGGCAATTTTTAATCAAAGGGTTAAAAAACAATTAAAAGAAACTTAGAAATATTACCCAACTGCAATTAGAAGAGTAGTAAAAAAATCAAAAAAGTAATTTAATAAACTTGCTTTTATCTGCAAAGGAAGTTTTACATCTTTACTACCTAACTAAGTGAACCACAAAAAAAGGAAATGTATGTGAATTATGTTTTAAATATGAACAATTTGGGGAAAAGATATTGGAGATGTATAAAATCAGATTTTTATTTCTTCAGTACCTTTAGTGAATTGCTTTAATTAAGCAGCTGGTAACATTGGGCAATCCTGGACAGGAAGCAGATTGATCTTTATGTTTACTTTATTACACAGTGCATTCTTGGCACACAGTTAGTGCAAAACACTAGCCTCTTGAATCTTTCATCACTCAAGGTCATGGAGAAGTTCATTACAGGGCGTCTTTTATAATGAATAGGTTTTACTTTCACTAGTTAAATGATGAAATGTTACTGGCAATTCAAGACAGGTATAATTTGTGCTTGATGTTCAAAATGTTTGGTTAGATAGTACATTTCCCATCCTAAAGCTGTATATATCCTCTGGTACCACCCCTTTGCCTGACTGCAATTGCCAATGTAAAAACAACCACTGCCCAGATACCAGGAAAGATCTGGGATAAGCTGACTGATGTTAGGCACCAATGTCCCCACATATCCTGACCACTTAAATTGTTCCACTCAGTCTGAATACTCAGATACAACCTATGCTGCCTGCAAGCATGAGGTTTTCAGTAGGAAGAATAACTAGTATTCGATGAAGATGGGGATGGCAGGGTACTTTACCCTAGACCAGGGCTTCCTGACTTAGCACTACTGATATAAGGAGCCAGCTAATACTTAAAGAACATTGTAGGATGTTCTGCAGCATCCTTGGTCTCTGCTTATTATATGCCAGTAGCAACCCTGTAGGGTGTGAGAATCAAAAATGCCTGCAGACATTGCCAATTGTGTCCTGGTGACAAATAGCTTCCAATTGAGACCATTTTTGCTAGATCTATGTCTTATCAGGTTTAAGGGGGGATTTCTGCTTCTTGTGAGTTTGAAGAATAATGCATTTTATCTCTATATTCTGTACTGTGACCTAAGAGGAGAAAAGAGTTCTTTTCCTGTTGTACTTCATACCACATGACAAAACTGAACACAAGACAGCCTCCAACTGAAGGCTCTTATTATTTATTTATCCATGCTGAGGATTGAATCTAGGGCCTTGTGCATGCTAGGCAAGTGTTCTACCACTGAGCTATATCATCAGCCGTTTTAAAATTTTTATTTTGAGACAGCGTCTCACTAAGTTGCACAGCCTGGGTCCCCAATTTGTGATCCTCCTGCCTCAGCCTTCTGAGTAGCTGGTTTGACAGGCATGAGCTACCACACTGAGCTAATTAAAAAAAAATTAGTTTAATAATTTTTTGCTGCTGTTATACAGATTCCAGTTTCTCTTTTAACCAATTTTTCTGCTAGGAATCTATCTTCCTTTCCTTACTCTTTTGTTCAAAAACAGAACCTTTTTTTTCTTTCTTCCAGATCTTTAGGTTACAGGGAAGCAAGATCTTTTTCCTATATATTGCAAGTCTCTCTATCATACTGGTTGAAATTTTTCTCTTTGTTGTCATCCAAAACCACACTCCTGAGTCTTCCTGAATACAGTGCATGGTATTATCCACATTATTCCATACTTTAATTGGTGAGCTGTTGGTCAATTCTTTTCATCCTGTGGAAGTGTTCTCCACCCACACACACCTAAGAAGAGAGCACATCTTAGCATAACTATCTCCATCGTCATTCTCCATTTGAGAAGCAGCCCTTGCTTTCCTTCTTTTCTTTGGCCCACTGACAGTCTTCACCCAGAGAATACTGAATTGCCTTAAGGAAGTCAGTCGTTCTCACACTGTGGCTCACATCAGAATCATCTGAAAAACTTGCTGAAATTCAGATTACTGGTTCTACTCTAGACTTCTGATCTATTTGGGAGTAAGGCCCAATAATTTGCATTTGCAGAAAGTTTCAGATGGTGCTTCTGCTCTGGACACCACACCCTGAGAACCACAAGTCATATGACAGAGGGAAAAGTCCTCCAGTTAAATCTGAATGAGGCAGAGAATACACTTTGTGTTGAATACTGGTTTCTTTATCCAAAAGGTCAATGTTTCTTGACAAGTTCCATTCTGCCAGCAACTCTAATTGAGCTTGAAAGGACAATGAGAAAGAACTCCTAGAACAAAAGAACAACTACAAAAAAAAAAAAAAAAAAAAAAACAAACCCAGAAAAACAACAACAACAAAACTACAACTCAAATACTCCTAGGTGGTTCTACCATCAGCAGCTGAATTGCCAGCTGCCGGGCTTTCAGAGAAAGGTTATGGCACACTCCTCTGTGAAGCAGATTACATTTGTTATTTTAGCAACTCATAGATATTAAGTAAATAATGAGAGTTTTCTAAGGAAATCGGAGAGGAAGTATGAGACTTGGAGCATAAACACCCGGACTCTAGTATGGTAGAAGTACCTAGGCAAGTCACTCTCAAGACTTCTAATTTATGAAGGGTTTAGGTTTCTTCTCAGAGACCCCTTAAAGAGCTATGAGGCTAAAAACACTTCATTGAGCAGGAACACATAGGATCCTGGTGCCAGGGTTGAAATAAAGTTAACTTGATGTGCCAGGGTTCTGCCTGGTCTTCCTTATTAGGCTTAAATGTGTTTTTAGTATCACTTTCAGAATGAGGCAATTCATGGCTGGGGCTGAGACTCAGTGGTACAGCATTTGCCTAGCACACCTGAGGCACTGGGTTTGATCCTCAGCACCACATAAAAATAAAATAAAGGTATTGTGTTCATCTACAACTAAAAAAAATGTATAAAAAATGAGGCACTTCATACCATCATATAACATACCAAGTATGGTAGGCTCAATAATTACCTCCAAAGATATCCAGATCCTAATTCCCAGAACCTGTGAATGTTACCTTATGTGGTAATGGGAACCACGCAGGTGTGTTTAAAGGGTTTTGAGATGGGAGATTTTGGGGACCTAAAGGTAATGGTAAGGATCATTGTAAGATCATTGTAAGAGGGAGACAGAGATTTGACAAAAGGAAGGCCATGTCACAACAGAAAAGGGGGAGAAAAGGTGATGTGATATAAAGCCATGGGCTAAGGAATGAGAACAGCCTCCAGAGGAAGAGATACCCCTTGCCCTGCCCTGGAATGTTCAGAAAGAATAAATTCTTTTGATACCCCGGTTTTACCCTGTGAGACTCAACTAAAACTTCTGACCTCCAGAAAGGAAAGAGACACTTTGCCTTAGTAGATAAATGGTTTAGCTCAAGCTTTGGCATATTGTGGGTGCTTCCCAAATACTCTTATGAGCTGGCTGCCAGATGTGCACAGGAACCATGAGGACAGGCCTAGAGTTGAGGTTAAATCTAGAGCACCTGCCCAAGCAAGCCTGTCTCCTCAGTTTCCTGAGTCCCTGCCAAGTCTGTTCTAGGGGCAGATACACATCATCTTATCAAGGCCCTGGGAGGAAATTTTTGTTGCTATTGCAGGGAGTCAGGGTCATGAAACCATTCTAATTCACCAATAACTGCAAATATGGCCTGTGTCCATAACTCTTTTGGACCTTCTTTGATCTAATTGTCTCTGGTTGCCATCAATCACTTCCTCCAGATTTTCACTAAAAATCAATGGTGGAATACTAACCATGAAAACAATAATATCTGTTTATTGAGGGTATAATATGCAATGGGTTCTATGCACAGTATCTTCTTTCTACAGCAACAATACAAAGTGGGCATTATTTTATCTTCTTATATATAGTTAATTGAGACTTAGATAAAAATATTTTACCCCAGATCATATTGGTAAGCAATGATGGAGCCCACATTCAAGAAAGTTCTACCTGATTCCAGCATTTGTTACATTGGTTTTGACTGAAAGAAAACGTGCACACAAGTACTTAGCACAGAATTTGTTATATGGTAAGACTTTAATGTTAGATTTTTAAGTAATTATTGTATGTTTATATCTATGATGTGGCTATCTACCAGAATGCACACCATGCAACCCAACCAGCATTGTGTCCTAGGGCCCCACAGATGGACAGAGACCATTTGGCCTTTTTATATTCCATGTTTTTGGAGAGCTTCAAAGCCATGCAGATACTCTTCTCTTCCTTCATCATTATTCCTCCACATGTCTGATTGTTTCTAGAAGTGGAAATAAAGGGGCTATGACCAAAAGGGAAATCAATGGGGGAAAATGCATGGGTAGAGGGGCTGTCTTCTTCACCTAGTGTCCTGTCAAACTGATCCCCTCTTTGTCTGCATTGTCATCGTCTCAGAACCTCCATACCCTCACCTTCCACCAAACACATACTGCTGTCTAGGAGGCAGAGGAGCTGATGGGCAGTGGGATAAGCCTCTAAGGCAAGCATGTGGTGCACAAGGTCCCTTTCCCTCATTTTTGACTGATGGCAGGCATCATTAGTTGATCATAGCACTCTCCTCCCTCCGATGAACTCAGATCAATAGAGAAGTCACTCTGGCATATGTGGCAAATTGCATGAAATAGCAGACAAAGGATCCTGTGATTTCTTTCTAAATTGTGAGTTCACTTAGCAATTTCTAAATTATACCCATTCATTTATGCCCAGGTCCTATTCTAATTATTTTGGGAGGGTTTTCCTTAACTTACTGATATTTATCTCACCTAAATTCTTTCTCTTTAATACTGACATATCTAGATTTTGTGGGGACTGAGACTTAAGAATAATTTTGTAATGTTTTCTATAGAGCAAATGGAAAGATAATTCAGTTTTTCTTCTAGGTGGATACAAATTTGTTTCAAAGAATTTCTCTTGGCTTCATATTCGTTATTGATAATACCATGCAAAATTTCAAGGGTTTGCTCATTTAGGAAAACAATCATTAATTTTCTTTCATATATGAGCTCTGAGTTTTCGGTGCAATGTCTAATTAGAAACAATCTTAAACTTGAGGACACTCATTGCCCAATTTTTTCTCAATGTCTTCATATCCTTAAAATTTATTTCTAGGAAGAATGTGTCTAAGTAGCTAAAATTGTTAGGATGGACCCATTATGTTCTTGAAAAGGGCACTGAGCAGATTCCTTGGAGTAGCAATGGCCTATTGCTATTCCTCAGAGTGAGTAAAGTCATGTTCCTTTTGAAGTGGGAAGCAGAACTTGTATTCAGTTTTTCAAGGTTCCTCAGAGAGTAAATGCAATACCATCATCATAAGTAAGGAAGCTGAGTTCTTGAGAAATACTATGTTATACAGGGCTTTGCTTTCTTTTCTATTTATTTAAGGAGTTCAGAATGTACACCATGTTTAATAAATATTCCTAAGTTTTAATCCTCTCACAACATCTAGTAAATGCCTGCAAGAATTAAAAAATACAACATTTAACAAGTGAATAAATGAAGAATATAGGATCAAGCAACTCTGAATATTCTGGTTGCCCTTTTCTAGATTTCTTGTTCAGACAGTGTTAATGGTAATGTGTCTTTTTAACTAAATTTCAGGCTTACCTTTTTGCCTTGTGGGATTAAAGTTTATGTGAAATCAGAGAGTGTTAGCATTGAAAGACACCCTAATAATCACCTAGTTCTTTCTTGTTTTTAGTGGACAAGGAAACTGAGGTTGAAAAAGTTGAAGTTATTTGTCCTGGGCCTTAGAGTAATTCTAAATCTTGATCCTGGCACCACACTCTCAAATATTTCAAGACAAGTGCTAATTGTGTCCCTTTCATTGGCTCAGAATTCAGAGTCTTCTTACCTGTCCTGAGGTTGACCACTTCAACAGTCTGCCCACCCCCTTATTTTTCACTTAGAGATATTGGTGTACTTATTAAATGACCTGTGTGTTCAACATAATGGGGAATGCAAAGAAACATGCTCCCTACCCTTAAAGAACTTATAACCCAGTGAAAAAGGAAAACACATATGATTTTATTCATGGCAAGACATAATTATGGGAAACCTATTAATTAACTTAGTGTGGAAAAAATGATATCCTTTCTAGACCATAATTTATCATTTTTAAAATGAAACAATTTCTGGCCATGATGGCACACACCTGTAATCCCAGCAGCTCAGAAGACTGAGACAGGAGGATCCCAAGTTCAAAGCCAGCTTCAGCAACTTAGTGAGGCCCTAAGCAACTTAGCAAGACACTGTCTCAAAATAAAAAATAAAAAAGGTTAGGGATTTGGCTCAGTGGTAAAGTGCCTCTGGGTCCAATATAAAATTAAGTAAAAATAAATAAATAGATAAATTGGAACTTTGAATAAGGGCACTCTAAGAGCTAAATCATTTCAGCAAGTCTGCTTATCTAACAAATAGAATTTTAGCCACATCAAGATGGGGTCACCACTTTCCAGGATATTATTCTTTAAATAGAATATGTTCTCATATTTAGTTATTGATCTGAACAGCCAAACACAGTTGTCATTTTTTTTGGGGGGGGGCTATGTCCCTAGGAGATAAGCAAAGAGATAACATAAACAAGATGCTTCCTCAACCAAGTGCTATGATGTTTCTCATGGGAAATAGCTTCTGCCAGTCCTGGGAGGGAGTAAAGTGTGATGAAGAGCATTAGAGTTTTGTTCATAAACATTCATTCAGCAGATGTTTATAAATGTTTCTTGAACTCTTATTATATGCCATGCACTAATTAATATTGAGTCAATATAGCGGTGGATAAGAGAAAGGGATCTTGGCTTTTACAGAGCTTACATTCTAGTGGGCAGACAGGATGTGAACAATAGACAAGAAAATGCACATAGTAATGAGCTCCATGCAGAGAAAAAGAAAAAAAAATGATGATAAAGCATAGACCAGAGGACCAAGGAAGGTTTCAGGGGTGGGAGTGGGTAGTGACTGAGAAGCAGAGACATGAACAAGAAGGAGTCAGATGGGGAAGACCTGGGGGAAGAGCAGGGAAGAGGTTCTAGGCAGAAGGAGCAAGGTGTGCCCACGCCATAAGGCTGGAGCAGTCTGGGTATATCTCAGAAGTAGTGCGTAGGCTGGCATGGCTGGTACTTGCAGAAGAAGAGTAAAAAGACAAAGAATGAGGTCAGAGAGGCAGGCAGGGACCAGAGCATGTCAGCCTTTGTAGGCACAGTAAAAAGTTTGCCTTTAACTCCAAGGCAGTAGAAGTCATCGCAGGACACTCTAAAATAAACATTTATTGACCCCCGATCTAGATTCCAATTATGCATGAAAAATGAATGGTATCTGCACATCAAGGAAATAGTGCACACAGAGGAATATCCATAGTTTGTAGTGTGTTGTATTTTCCAAATGCTCTGCAAAAGAGAAGACCCAGGTGCAAAGGCATGATTAACAAATGAAGTATTTGAAATATACTTGAAATGTCATTGTTACACACATCAGTCAATAATATCATGTAAAATTTATATAGTGTCTCATATTTCCATTATATTCATCAATAATTTTATTAAATTCATTCATTTGAGATGCATAAGGGAAGATAAATAATAGAGAAGAAATATATCAATAAATTGGAAGAGTCATGAAAAATGAGTAGACTATCCAAGCAGTGGGTAACTATTAATTTATCATTAAATATACTCTAGTTCCAGTACGAGGTGCTGGGATGTAAAGTGGTAGATTTGACAGCCACAGTCCCTACTTTCGAGAGACTTTGGACTTACTGTTTCCTGAAGGGAAGCCTGGAGGACTAATTGCCTCCAGCTTTGTGTGAGTATCTTGATGAATGAAGAAAGACCCTCTCTACCTTCCTCAAGATACTTTATCTCCACTTCTAGGAAGCATTGCAAAAAACAAAACAAACAAACAAACAAACAAAAAAACATTGCTTTTTCTTAGGATCTTAATTGCCATCTTCCAAAAATGTTAATATAAATACTCAAGTCTATTATAAGTATGATGCAAATGGCACTTGAACATGGCACTCTTTTATCCCCACATTTTTATTGGTGCATTATGTCTGTTCATAATGGTGGGAGAACCCTTTTGTAAGATAGTAAGTTGCTGTCTGTATGCAGAAGCATCTGAGGATGTGTTCAGAACAGAAAGTGCTAATATTTAAAGAAGGACTGCATTGGGCTGAAAATGTGAAGACTGTGAAGATCGGGTCTCTAGTTGCCAATATTTCTAAGTTGGTAATTCCTAATTATGGTTTTATGAGTGTCCTATGGGTATCCACAAGAATTTCATATGGCTGTCCAAAATTTTACTGTGAAATTTAAGCAAGCCACATACTGTATGTGAAAGAGTTGACAAGGGGAAGAGTGTGGTAAAATAAAATGATTAGTTATAGGAAGTACAAGGAGCCAAGAATTTTTGGGACTCCCTAAGGGTGAGGCTGGTTTGCACATAGCTTTGGGGGAGTTGTGGCATTTCCATTTTCATCAAATATAATTTATGTACTTACTTTCCAGTTTAAAAAAAAATCAGATTTAAGGTTCAATTCCTGATTTGAATCACACACATAAATGTTGTGTAACTAGATTCATATATAAAGGAATCCCACATAATGTCACTAGAAACAGTTTTATAAAACACAAAGACGAAAAAAGGCAATTCCATTAGATCCTGGAGCAAAGTGCTGGTGGGTCAAGTTTCATGATTATTTTAACCCATTGTTTAGAACAAAGATGAAAGCATACTGAGTTAAGAGGACTGATTCTGGTTTGACACAATCAGAATGCAGGAGAGAGTGTAAAAAGGTCGATGCAAGAGAAAACCAAGAGGAATATGTGGGAAAGCAGAAAATATTTTAATAGAAAATCTGGTTCTTTTTGTTCTCACCAACCTTGTTCTCAAGGTATCATTCTCTTATTCTTCCCCCACCCATGTTCAAGATGTCCAATGAAAATTCCAAATTTTTCTTTCCTAAAGCACCTTCAACTAAAATCAACTCAGTTCACTTTACTGGAAATTTAGGTGAAGGCAAGAAAGGACAATTTACTTTTCTGTATGAATATGTGGTGGAAATTTACCAACTTATTTTCATTGCTAATCAGTTTTACTTTACATCAATTTTATGTGTATTTTTGAGGATTCATATTACCACCCTTTTATATGTTTTTGAAATCCCAGACCAAAGGACATAAGAGGAAGTGATGAGATATAAACAAAATGTGGAGACAAAATAGAATATACCATGCTGACTTTTTTCTTTTCTTTTAACTCTACTGTGAAGTTCATTATTCCATTTTATAAACTACTTTGCGATTGGGTTTTTAAAGTCAACAATTAATATCTCAAATATGTTGAGTCAGACAGTGTTTATCATTCCATAGAAGATATCAGAATAACCCCTATTTCTTTTCAAATGTTTAAGACATTTGTTTAAGGAGTTAAGAAAGGGAAATAGACATTAAAATAAGCTATTTAACCAAATTCTACATGGGATTGCAAAACTAACTCAAGAATTAAAACATTGGACTCTTATTCTACTTGACCTTGATAAAAATATTACTAAATCATGATCTTTATTTTTTATTTAGAAGTATGGGTTTCCACCCAATTGAGACCACACTCAAGGGGAAGGGCCAAAAGCCACAAGAGAGAAAACATGTTGGTTCAACTTTGTGCTTGGTGAGCTGTTTTCCCTCATAAAAAATTACAAATTAAGGGACATATTTCTACATGCTACCACAGTCCCCATGGTTAGTGGTAACCAAATATATCTGTCTTCAATTTGAGAGATGCTTTTCTATTACTCGCTTATTTTATGAAACAAACACACCAACCATCATCTCCTGAACTTAAAAAGATAAAATTTCCCACAGGCTCAAGCTTTCTGTATTGACTCTTATTTCCTCGTATATTGGAGATTTCATAGACACCATGTGAAAAATCAACCTCTCTCTCTTGTTGATGGTCAAGTGGGAAATCCCTATTGTTTAGTTCAAGTCATTAGACTTGAAATGACTCTGGGAGCAATGGAGTATCTAACTGTGGTTGTGGAGAAATCATAAATGCAGAAGCTGGGTGAAGGCAAGAGTGGAAGTTTCATACAGGTTCCTTCAACTGGAGGTTCCCGAGGTAACTTTAGGTGGCTTAGGACAGGGACCTAAATAATATTGAATCACGTTAGTATCCTTTCAGTCCTTTTTCACAGCTTCTGTTAACATCAAGGAGAAAGTCTGCATCTGGTGCCAGTTTTCACTCCCCTTTAACCAATTGCTCAGTGTCCTTCGTATCAAAGAGTGAGGTCCTAGGGCAGAGTGTAGAACAAATGAGAATTTCAGAACAATATTTTGTTTTTGTGCATGTTTAGAGGACATAAAATGATTTTTATATTAAGATACCAAAGTTTTTAAAGAATAAATTTGTTTAGATAAAAACTAAATTAACTTATTATTTAACAAAGGTGATGCATGAAATGACAAATATTGTAAAATGATTGAATTTGGAACACATGGCTCAAGTCTTCTAAATAGAAATTAAATCACCTTCTTCATATTTTAGTCTTTTTCATTCTTCCATTTCTTTCTCTCCTTCTCTTCCTTTCTACCCTCTATCTTCCAACAAAGTATACTATTAATGTATAATGTGCCTGACATTATGTTGGGTACTGTGAACCCAGAAACATGAAGACTAATACATCATCATCCTCCCACTCAATCTGCTCAGTCTCACTGGATAGACAGATATGCAAACTCTTCTTATGCAATGAGAAATCTGATGTGTATGCAAGGTATAATATAGCCCAGTGGAGGGACATCCATGAGGGAAACAAGGAGAGGTATCGAGTTTCGACCTTGGGAATCACTCCTATGATATGCAAGCCAAGTTCATAAATATACCCTGATTTATTCAGCACACTTTCATAAAGCCAGAGACTGTGCTAGGTACTAGGGATTTAGACATGAAAAAGATATAATTGGAGCATTAAGAAGCTACTATTTGGTCTAGGGATGCAGCTCAGTGGCAGAGTGCTTGCCTAGCATGCACTGGATTCAATGTTCAGCACCGAAACAAACAACAACAACAACAACAACAGAAGCTAGTATTTGAAGGGGGCACAGACAAGGAAGTAAGTGGTCTATGTCACTTATTTGAAAGCCTTGAAGGCAGATGTGTTCACAAGTCTAAATTGTGAGAACAGTAATATGGTGTAACAACTGTATATCACATAACCCATAAGGGATTTGGGGCATTTATAGTACCTTTTTCATTTACTGTGACTATTCATATGCTTTAAAGCACTAAATTAAAAAAACATACTGTATATACCCTCAAATCAACTTGATTTAAATTTTTGTAGTTTAAAAAAATTTCTGAATTGCAGAAAAGTATTTTGAAACAGTCTTTGAAATAATTGGAGGTACACTGTAGGGTGTTTTGGAAGAACAAAGAAGGGGCAATTAACTGCACTTTAACAGAAAAAAGAGGCAGGGAAGGCTTTCTTAGCAGGAGTTCATCAGATAGAGGAGATTGAGAGGCAGAGGACTCCTGGATGGGAAGAGGAATTTTCTAGGAAGGGGAACAGCCTACAGGAAGACAATAGTCTTGATGTCTGGGGGGGATTACTAGTGATTCAGAATGGCTGCTTGTGCAGATTACTTGAGACATACAGACAAGGGATGGAGATGGATATGCTGATACTGAGCAACTGAGATCTGGTAGGAGAAGTAGATAGGCATACACACTAACCTGTGTTCTGAAGTATAAAGAAAGCTACTACAAAATTTTAACAGCAGGTAACCACATGAATAGTTCAAAATTTTAGGAAAATCACAACATTGGAAGGCAGACCTAATGCAATTGGAGGGCTATTATAGTTGTCTTAGATGACAGATGATAATAAAAGTGAAAATTGGCATGGTTTGGCACAAAGTAATTGCTCAACAAATCACAGAAATTAGAGGGTTAAAGGCCAGGAAATAGTAAGGATGGATCAAAAGGCATTTTTTCCTCCCATTGCTGGGGATTGAACCTAAGAGGGTATATTTTATAAAATTATTTAGGACTTAGTACCTAACTGGACTGGGAGGAAGCAGGCAGTGTTTCCTCTCTTGGTTTCAAAATGTGTGTTGCTTGGTGATGCCACTAACAAGCTAGGAGACATTGGTAGAATACATGATTCTGTTGCCCTTGGGGCTAAGAAAGAGAAAGTATGTGTTCCATTTTAGGTGAGATGAAATACAGGTTTGGGGAATCAGAGAATTTGTTTTTTGTTGGATCTGAGAGTCCTTAGGGATACTGTGAATGAGATCACAAGGAGACTGGATGAGAGCTGAAGAGTATGGAAGACTGAGGTCAAAATCTGAGGAGATACTTGAGGAGAAGGCAATGGACAATTGTATGAGGTCTGGAAAAGTCCTTGATGTGCAAAAAGAAATCAACCATGACCTAAAAGAATAGTGTCAGTAGCTGAGGAAGGGTAGAGCCCTGCTGTCAATAAATTAAGGAGTATGTGAGAAAGTAGAGACAGCAGTGTCCCTACTGTTCTTTAAAATTACTTGGCTGTGCGAGGCTTGGTGGCACATATCTGTAATCCCAGCAATTTGGGAGGCTGAGACAGGAAGATCCTCAGTTCAAGCCAGCCTCAGCAACTTAGTGAGGCCCTAAGCAACTTAGCAAGATCCTGTCTCAAAATTCAAAATAAAAAACCGAAAAGGTCTGGGAATGTGGCTCAGTGGGTAAGCACCCCTGAGTTCCATCCCTGGTACCAAAAAATAAAATAAAATAAAAATACTTGGCTGTGAAGAGAGTGACAGAGGAAAAAAAGTCAAAATCAGAGGCAAATGTAGACTGCATGAGAAGGTTTTTGATTTACTTTTTAAAGACAGGAAAGCTGCTGCCAGATGCCCAGTTACTTCTTGCAGTCAGCATTTCCAGCTGTGTTGTAGCCTGCCTCTGGAGGAGGGGACATGTCTGCGATGCTCCTAAACACAAGTATTTCTCGGAAATAGATGGCCAGATAAGCAGATTGGACTGGAATAGCTCTGCAGGAAAGCACCTTTTTCTGGGCTGTTTCCCAGGTGCTGCTTGTTGTGCTAACTTCCTGTAGTGCTTTTATACCTTCCTCTCTCCATTGTTTACCTGATTGGCTTCTTGCTTCTTGTTTCAGAAAGCTCTTGGGGCTGTATTGGTGCCAGAGCTGGCTTGTAAAAATACCTGTGTGTGCAGGATTTATCAGGGTAGCTTTTCCCAAGCTACCCCTATCTGCTTCTGGTGGCTTTATATTATCTGCTTCACACATCCAATTTAGATCAACCAATAGAAGTTGGAGTCCTGAGAGGAGAAAGCAGCAGGAGAGGCACAGTGAAAGATATAAAGCAGGGTCCTTGCCCCCATGGATCTTAAAATCCAAGGCATGGGACAGCCTTGTCAATAATTATATTAGTGGTATTTAAACTTTTGAGAACATATAATTGTTTTTGAAATGTTGATGAAAACTATGTACCTTCTTCACAATGAAACAACAAGCAGAATTTAACAAAATGTCAGGGGATTTGTGAACTTGCTAAAATCTCAAGTGGTTTCTAAAACTCAAGACTATCTAGCTGGGTACTCTGGCATATATCTATAATCCCACTACTCTTGAAGATGAGGATGGAGAATTGCAGGTTTGAGGTCAGCCTCAGTAACTTATTAAGACCCTGCCTCAAAATAAAATAAAATAAGAGAGAGAGGGGTGTATTGGGGATTTTAGCTTAGCAGTGGAGCACCCTTGGGTTCAATTCACAGTATGGGGGTGGGGGAGACTACCCAACCTGCAGAATCTTTGCTGTGCTATGAGTGTGTAGCCTGTACTGAATTAAAGTTTCTGAATTTCCAGACTGTGCTGGTGTCTTATAAGGATTTTATGAGGGCTAAATGAGATAACACCAATAAGGTTTTTAGCGCAGGGACAGACACAGATCTGATGCTCTGTAAATGTTATTTCATTCAGTTTTATGTGTGTTTTGGAGAAAATGAAGTAAGTGTTAAACAGGAGACACAACTAATTCACTGCAATGTTCTCTGGTTAGGGAGTTTTTCTGGCCCTTAGTTGTCTCTTGTGGGCAAAAATGTTTCCCACACTCCGTTCATTCTCTACCTACCTTTAGAATTTTTCTTTTATCACAGTCCCACCTGGACTACTAATACTCTCCTTAAATATTTTTTTCCATTTTCATAACTCACTTAAAAGAGAAATTTTGAACCCTACCATAAACAGAAAACCACTTTCACTTGCCATAAATAGAAACTAACAGTAACAATTAACAAGGAAATTAAACAATGAAAGTGAAACAATGTTACAAATTACAGTTAGATTCACAAGCGCTTGGCTGGGGGCCTGCTTTCTGTGTGATTAAAAATGGAGTTTAGCTACTGTTTTAAGGGAAACTTTCTCCTTGTATTAGAAGAACTGAAAGAACGAAAAGGGAATACATTTCTTCCCAGTCATTTACTGCCCTTGCCCTGCTGGATGCAACAGTTAAATGTCATTTCCCCTGATTGCAGGGCAGCAAGAGGTTATTTTCCTTTGGAGAGACATGGACCCTAACCTACGGAATAGTAAGTTCTGTGGCGACTGTGGCCGGATGTCAAACTGACCCGCCAGCCTTGTGGAGGACAAGGGTGCTGCAAATCCGTGTCATCTGAGCTCCTAGAAACAAGGACACTCGGATCCTGCTCCCTATTTCCTTGCTGGCTGAGGCTCAGTGCCTACCTCACACCCCGGACAGCTCCTTCATTAGACACGTAGCTGGAGCAACGTGAATGCCACAGACCCTCGGTGCCATGGAAGGGAAACTGTGAACATTGTTTCAAAGGCGTTTGCCTGGCAAAAAAAAAAAAAAAAAAAAAAAAAAAAAAAAAAAAATCGCTTCTACATGGATTGTACTATGTAGATTAATAAAAAATAAAAAAGCAAAAACGCTGAATGATTTTACTGTCTTAAGCTCTGATAAGAATCAATTAATCAGAGAATATTATTTTGTTATTATAAAAGGAGTGGCTAATGAAGTTCAATCCATCAGCCCTGAAGAAACAAGAGTCGCTGTCGCTCTGTTCCTGGAGCTACCCCTTCAGCCCCTAGTCCACTTGAGGCCACTCATCCCTCACTCTTGTCCACTCCGCCCGGCCGCTGCGCAGACCCCCGGGCTGGCCGACTGGGCATGCCCGTGGGCCGGGGCAGACGGGGGAGTAGACTGGGGAGCAGCGCTGGGCCTCCCGACCCGCCGCGCCTCTACCTGAGCGGGGCCCGCCCCCAGCGCACCGGCCGCGCGGGCACCTGGCGGGCGCCGCGGACACAGCAGGGGGAGGAGACGCCGTGCCGGCCGGGCGTCACGGAGCCGTGCTTGGCGTTCCTGAGCCGAAGCTGAACTTTTTCCCCAAGAAGTCCCACATTTAGGGGCAGGAGGAGCGGGACGGGGGCGGAGAGCGGAGTTTCTGGAAGGAGCAGCAGCAGCAGCAGCTGCTGCACAACATGGCCTCCTCCACCTCCTCCTCCCCCGCGGGCGCGGAGAGCACCCCTCCTACGCAGGTGAGCGCCGCGCCGTCCCCCTACCTGTGGCTTCCTTCCCCTCCCGGGCGCGAGGATTCGGGCAGACGGGTGACCTCGGGGCTGGGGATCCCGGGATCCCTGGGGACAAAAGCGTGCTACCTGGAGCGGTTCTCTCCTGGGGGTGCAGGACTGACCCGCGAAGGCAGCGGAGGGAGATCCGATTCCTGCCGATCGTGGGGGGTCTGCTTGCCCAGACAGCACTGAACAGAAATTTAAGTCCCCGGACGTGAGCTCGTAATCTGCCCCAGAACCCGAGCATCCCGTGGAAGCAGACAGGGCCCAAGGACTTGGGGCTTCTGCTTGGAAACATTTGTTTAGAAAAAGAAAAGTATGGCCCAGGGCTCAGGGCGGCCTCAGCTCTAGTCTCTCTTCTTTGGGCTTCTGTTCTAGGCTCTCCCCTCCAACTCCATGCCAGGCTGAATGCTTCCTAAGGACACGACCCAAGTAGGGTGCACATTCGACCGGGAGTAAATCACCTGGTTCTGAAAATTACCTTCAGAGTTAGGTTTTTTTGTTTTTTTTTTAAAGGTTAGTCGAGATACTTTACTTAGTCCAGTAAAATTAAAAAAAAAAAAAATACACCATGAATACTGGAACGTAAAAATGCAGAGTAGGGCAAATATAGTGGTAATGTTAATGGGTGGCTTGTGGTAGGTTTGCCTTCTCCGTATCTCTAGGAACCGTCTGAAGGCATGCAAGTACAACACACCAAATAAAACCCGGGTGTTTGATGAGCAAAACCGCAGCTTGAAGATATGACTTTTTCCTCTAGCCCCATCTTTAAACCCAGATTGCCACCTTTAAACCCTTAGGCATTTAATAGCAATTTTGGAACTGGCATTGTATGCGTAACATCGGATAATTGGTTTAAAACCCTCGCTTATGTTTGCTTGTGTGCAGAATGCCTATGGAAGAGTATCCAAGAAACAATAGTTTTCTCTGAGTTTTGGAGACCTGGCTGGAAGGAGAGGAGGAGGGAGTTTTATCCTTCTCATACCTTTTGAGACTTTTTTTTTTTTTTTAAATCTATGTGCATGCATTATCTATTTTAGGGAAAAGATATAATACTACATTTAAAAAAAATCCTCTTTTAAGTAGTCTTAAAAACAATAGTTTACCTGGTTTCACATCTTCTAACCCATATCATGTCTTTGCTTTAGCTGCCATCTCTAAAAATCCCCAAGGAATCACATACTCTTCAAAAGAAGACTTAAGTTTTGACAAAGTTAATCAGTGGCTTTAATTGACACCTTCATTCTGAGTTTTAACACTATTTGTTTGAAAATAAGCGTTTTTGATTTTGGAAGAGGTCACTTCCTCTTAGAAGCATAGAGGAGTCATCAAAGGATCATATCAGATCTTACTCCAGTAGAGTAGGCCAGAGCAAGTAGGCTTTTTAGTAGGAAGACTGAAGGAGACAGTCTCAGGGTGGACACAGATTGCTGCTTTAGCAATTCAGGTCTTCTTATAATCTGCTGACCTGTGTACCTTAAAGAAAAAAAAAATTTTTTTTTCTACATTGAAAGTGAATGTAAAGGTAAAGCCACAGTTCTGAAACAAAAACTAACTGAAGCAGTTGGTTGAATCTCTCTAACCTAGTCACTGATATCTAAAGGGCCAGTTTCTCCTCATTCCCAAATCCGTAGAGAATGAATAAGTGAGCTGTGGGTCTGGAGTTGGACTGTTATTTATGATGTTTCTCATTGTTCTTTTGTTGAGGCATAAACAAATTATCTCCTTCATAATCTGCAGAGTGATTTGCTAGGCTCATAGCAGAGAATGTGGCTCAGTGTCCTTCAGACAACGAAAGACCAGTGATATTTTTCGGAATCCAAAGAAACACTGTATGCTGAATCTGTTTGCATTTTTGTGTGGTTGTTAGTACTGATTTTCTTTTTTACAATACTTAATTTTTTTTCCTTTTCCAGTGCTAATGAGTTTATAAATAAAGCAAATATACCTGAATCTAGAATAATATTTCAACAATTGAAAGGAATGTTGTTCTGGACTCACTGTGGTTTTCCTCAGGTTGATCATCTACAGTTAGTTTCTTTGTAATTTAAAGGCTATTTGCTTTTTATGTGCAAAGTGCGTGTATATTTTTGTACAATGTGTTGTTGTAATTATAAAAATTCTTTATAATCCAAATTGGAGATTATTAGAAATTCTAGTTTGTGTAAGTGGCACTTTTATCTTTTTTAATAAACTAAATACCTGAAATTGATGAAACAAACTGACACTTATACATGAGAATGATTGTGAATTAGAATACTTAATCAAATTTATTGGATAGTTGGTATCAAATTCACATTATTTAAGTTTACTTTTTTGAAAAATTAAGATTATTAATTACTCTAATCAGTCTGAAGTAAACTACCCTGTATGTATTGACTGGGCTGGTCACATAACTGTGCCCTTGAATCTTGCAAATGTGAGTGCCAGGGAGATACTACCTTACTGCTAAGGTGTGTGCAATAACAGGACCATTTCATTGCAATTTTTCAATTTTATCTAACATCAACATGTGAAACTATCTTTAAAAAATTTAAATAGTCTTCTATTCATGATAGAGCTTTTAAAGATGTGATATTGTCTACTTTCTACTAGACTTTTTTTTTTCTTTTATATTAGAAGCCCAGATGACTGGACTTTTAAAAATGTGGTGACAGGGCTGGGGTGGTGACTCAGTGGTAGAGCACTTGCCTGGCATGTGTGAGGTATTGGGTTTGACCCTCAGCACCACATAAAAACAAATAAGTAAGTAAGTAAGCAAGTAAGTAAATAAATAAATATATATATTGTGTCCAACTACAACTAAAAAAAAAAAAAAATTTGGTAACATTTCCAAAATCCATAGCCATGGTTGAAGTATACCCCAGACACTTGTTTACACTTGTTTCAGTATTTGGGGCAGGTTTTTTTTTTTTTTTTTTTTTTTTTGGCTGCTGTGACCCAGAGATCTGACAAGAACAATTAGAGGAGGAAAAGTTGTTTGGGGGCTCATGCTTTCAGAGGTCTTATTCTGTGGATGGCCAACTCCATTCTTTGGGGCCTGAAGTGAGGCAGAACATTATGGCAAAAGAGTGTGTCAGAAGAAAGGGGCTCAGAATATCACACCAGGAAGCAGAGAGAGACTTCTCGTCTCACCAAGACAAAATAAATACTCCAGAGGTATGCCCCCAATGACTTGCCTCCTCTACTGCACCTTACCTTCCTACCACCAGGTTAACCCCTATCAAGGGATTAATGCACTGATTAGGTTGAGACTCTCATAGTCCAATCATTTCACCTCTAAACTTTCTTGCATTATCTTACACATGAGCTTTCAGGGGACACCTCATATCTAAACCATAACAGTCAGCATGTTAAAAAGTAGGCAAACTATGTCTTCCAGTGGATTTTGCAATTGAAAAGGACAAATTTTTCCAGGAATGAATTAGGTTCCTATTTGACCATAGGAGTGAGATCAAGGACACCAAAACAGAACCAACTCTTTGATGTTTTAAGGGACTTACTCCTGAATTTCCTTTCTTGAGAATGTCCTGTATGGATTAATTACTAAGCATCTTATTATGGGCAAGAGGAAAGTAGTCATATGAAAGTTACGTGTTTTTAAGTCTAAAAGTTACACCTTTTCAGGTCTTAGTTTTTGTTTTTTCCTGTGATAAACTCGCCAATATTTGATGATCCATATTTAAAATCAGAGATTAAATGTTTGTTCTTAGAGCTTTAAAATAGAAAATATTTTGGTACTTCATTGACCAGACACATTACTGCCATTATCAGATGATATAAAGGGAAGGGATTATTGAAAAATTTGCCATAGCATACATTTTGGACCTGGCTTCATAGGGAGAAAGAGGCAGAACCAAGTTAATTTGAGTGCCATTGTAGAATAAAGAATTGTGTGTTGCTAAACAAAAAGGCTGTTTCCCAAAATGTTTTGAAGATTACTAGGGTGACTCATTAGTAGCTATTTTATCCCTGTAGCATCTAGCTACATTTCTGTACTATGCAGCTTCTCGGGGGAATGCTGAGATTTGATGCTGTTTGACCATAGGAATGAGATCAAGGACTATCCAAGCACAGGGTTTCTCTTTCCCTTTCCCCCATGTGGATTATATGGAATCTGGCAAAAAGAAGTTATGTAAGTGTAATTTTGCTCATTAGCTTTAGGTATAGGGCATGATGTGCACTAGGTTCCTAACTGATATTTGTTGAATGAAGAGTCGAGTAAATGATGAGTAGCTGATATTCAGATTTAGAAGCAACTACAAGGAATTAAACAAACACATACATTTTGAGCTCCTATTGAATAAGATACTCTTAGGTACCCAGTGAAGTCTTGGTTCTTTCTCTCAAAAAGTTCATAATCCGATTGAAATACAGAAGACATGCATCTTGAAAACATAACTACATTGCCAGGATTTCTTACTCCTCTCATGGCATCTGCTGTATACTTTATAATAAGCTATGGGGTGTTATTACCCCACCTCATTTTATATACAAAGAAATTGAGCTGCAGGAAGATTATGCAAGTTGTGATTTGGTAAGGGCTGAAAATGGATTGAAATCTTTTTGCTTGAGTAATGGAGAGTGACATAATGGTGAAATCAGGAATCAAGGAGTGGACCACGTTCCCATTTTCCAACTAAATAGCACTGTAACCTAAGAATCTTTTCACTCCTTGGGTGCCACCTGGAACAATTAATAATTTAAAAACATTTTAACTGCTAAGAGAGTATAGATACTGCTTTATATTACTCAACTTTAAAGAAGAATGAAATTATGGCATTTGCCTGTAAATGGATGGAGTTGGAGACTATCATGCTAAGCGAAATAAGCCAATCCCAAAAACCGAAGGCCGAATGTTTTCTCTAATATGCAGATGCTAATTTACAATAAGTGGGGGAGGGCGTACTAGAGAAGAATAGACTTACCTTAGATTAGGTAGAGGGAAGTGAAGGGAGGGGAGGAGAGGGAAGGTGGGGATAGGAAGGATAGTAGGAACTCACATTATTTAAGTTTACTTTTTTGAAAAATTAAGATTTTAAAGACACTATTACTGTATATGTATATACATATATATATATGTATATACATATATATACATATATATATACATATATATACATATATATACATATATATACATATATATATGTATATACATATATATACATATATATACATATATATATATGTATATACATATATATATGTATATGTATATGTGACTGCATGACCAATATGATTCTGTAACATGTATTCTCAGAAAAATGAGAAAATATATCCAACCTATGTATGATATATCAAAGTGCATAAATGAGTTCTACTGTCATGTATAACTAATTAAAACAAATAAAAAAATTAAAAATTAAAAAAGAAGGTACAGATAATTAATAATAAAGTGATATATTTTTTTGTTTTCCAATAAACATTTCTTTTTCTCTTTGGCATTCTTGATGATAGTATAATTTTCCAAATATTGGAAACTTTTAAGTTTATATAAATATATAAATATATTTATATATATATAAGCTTATATAAATATATTTATATAAGCTTATATAAATATATAAACTTTTAGTTTGTTTTTTTTTAATACACCCCTACCCCAATATTAAAGCTGTTGAAATTTTTATCACTGATGACATTTTAGAGCACAAGAAATTTGTTCATTCCAAGGGACATCTCAGTGAATTTGGGCTGATAATTGAACAGTTATCAAAGAAAAGAGATTTAAATGGGATTTGAAAGAATGGGGACATTTCACATCATAGTTGGGGGATGGTTGAGGGTAATTCCTTGGCCTTTATCAGTCCCTGAGCCTGGCTGGGCTCCTTTCTTCCTTCCTTTTCATTCAAAATTTGAGATATTATCAGTTGTATACTGGTAAAAGGCTCCCAGAACAATAAGTAAAGACCAAATTTGTGACATTTGCCCATTTCTGTGGTGTAAATACTTCTACCATGACTGATTTTGAGGTTCAACAGGAAGTGAACATGGAGTTGGGAAGAAAAGCATAGAAATGGTAAAGATACTACCTACCCACAGTGAAATGCACTGTTTTCTATGATGTTAAATTAATAATTTGTTTATTCAAATTGCATTTGACACTTACCTGGTATCAGGCACACATGGAGAAGCACAGATAACCTAACTAGTTTTTCCTCTTCAAAATGTCATCATTTCATGGGCTGTTTCTTTTCTTTCTTTCTCTCTTTTTCCCTCCCTCCCTCCCTCCCTCCCTTCCTTCCCAGGAATTAAACCCAAGGGCACTTAACCACTAAGCTACATCTCCAGCCTTTTCCATTATTTATTTATTTTTATTTTGAGACAGGGTCTCACTAAGTTGCTTAGGGCCTCACTAAGTTGCTGAGGCTGGCTTTGAACTTGTGATCCTCCTGCTTCAGCCTCCCAAATCACTGGGATTACAGGGGGGCAGCACCACATCTGGCAAATGAGTTTCTAAGTAGAGAATGGTTAATCACATCTTGATTTTTCTACCTAGGACAAATAAATACCATGTAGATCCTTATATATTTTAGGTATGAGAAAACTGAGGTCTGTAGCTGGATTATGCAATGTTAGGATGATGGAACATGATTTTTAAGATGGTTTCTAAGGATGTCAAACACAATAGAGTCGCCTTACCTTTGGGTATACGTTGGTGTATGTATGTGTTTTTTTAAAAAAAATTTTTTTAGTTGTTGATAGACCTTTATTTTATTTATTTATATGTTTTGCTGAGAATTAAACCCAGTGCCTTGCACATGCCAGGCAAGTGCTCTACCTCTGAGCCACAGCCCCTGTATGTATGTGTTTTAATCACCTTTATTGAGGTATAATTTAATACTGTAAATTTCACCAAATTTAAGGGTTCAATTTGATGAATTTTGACCAATGTCATATCCTATCATACAGAATATTTTTGCTACCCTGAGAAGTTTGTGTTTTTTCCCAATTAAACTCCTCTAGAAAAACACCATTCTGATTTTTTAATCATAGATTAGTTTTGCCCATATGTGTTTTTTTTTTTTGTTGTTGTTGTTGTTCCTGGCTACTTTAGTGTAGTATAATGGTCTTTTTTTATATATATATTCATGCATGTTGTAGATACAGGTTGAGCATCCCTAATCCAAAAATCCAAAATTCAAAATACTCCCAAATTTAAAACCCTTGCCCTGGTGTGACTGGCTGCAGTCACAATGCAGGTATGCTATAAAGATTATATTGCATAAAATTATATGGCATATATGAAATGAATGCATTTTGAGTTTAGACTTGGGTCCCATCTTCAAGATATCTCATTACGTATATGTAAATCTTCCAAAATCCAACGTTAAAACACTTTTGGTTCCAAGAATTTCAGATAAATTATATTCAACTTGCATTAGTAGGTTATTTCTCTTTATTGCTGAGTAGTATCTTATTGTACTAATATACTACAACTTGTACATCTATTCATAAGACATTTGAGTTGTTTTTAGCTTTGGCTGTGATGAATAAATGTGCCAAACCATTTTCAAACACATCTTTTTATTGGCATATGTATTTTTTTGAGGGGGAAGGGCATATAAATACCTCAGAGTGGGGTTGTGGGGAAAAGGGGGTATACGTTTAACAGTACAAGAAATTATTCCTGTCTAACCTTACATATTTTGGGAACAAATGCTTTTAGTCAGAATGGTAGGGTAGAGGAAAGACCACTGGGGGAATTGCTTTTTGGTATTTGCTTAATCTTAGAAGTTGAAAAAATGTGATTATACCTATTGATGGAAGGTCAACACTGTAAAATACATTGGTATAAGACTTTATAAGCTTGGAAAAGAAAGAAATAGCATGAATTTACAATTTTATTGAGATATGATTTATATATCATGAATTTCCCCTATTTTGAGTGTATAATTCAATGAATTTTGTATGTTGACAGATTTGTATAACATCACCATTCTTCTAACTTTAGAACATTTCTGTCACCCTAAAAAAGTGCCCATTTACAGTAAAAACAAAAACAACAACAAAATGCCCTAAGGTTTTGGAGTTAGGAAGACCTGTTTCACAAACTGTTTCAGTCAGTTTTACTTATATAGTAGTGGTGTGACCTTGATAAACTAAATCTCAGCTCCCACATCTTTAAAATGGAGATGAGTTATCTTTATGATTTTTTAAGGATTATAAATAATCTATATAGAATACTTGGCACATAGTAAATATTGAGTGGTAATCTTTATCATTGAACTGTGTCTTTCTTGTAATTTCTGTTGTATTTTGTCCATCTCTTTAAAGCTCCTCCCACAGTCTGTCCTGTATAAAGATATCTTGAAACAAATCATGTAATTGGAAATGAGGTTGAGCAGAAAGAGAAAATTTGGACTTTATTTTTTATTTTATTTTATTTATTTTTTATTGGTTGTTCAAAACATTACAAAGCTCTGGACATATCATATTTCATACATTAGATTCAAGTGGGTTATGAACTCCTATTTTTACCCCAAATACAGATTACAGAATCACATCGGTTACACATCCACATTTTTACATAATGCCATATTAGTAACTGTTGTATTCTACTACCTTTCCTATCTTCTACTATCCCCCCCTCCCCTCCCCTCCCATCTTCTCTCTCTACCCCATCTACTGTAATTCATTTCTCTCCTTGTTGAAGAAAAAAAGAAAAAGAAAAAAAAAAAAATTTGGACTTTAGAATAACATACTGGGTTTTCTGGCACTAGCAGCTAATTATTTTAAAATCACTAAATTGTCTGTTTCCTTTTATGGGGAAGTAATCACATCCACCTTTAATTTTTGTTTTAAGTGTTTGATGGAATATACATAACATGTTGGTGTAGTAGGTGCTCAATAAAGAGAAGCTGTTATTCTATGCTGTCAGAAGCTACCATTTTTTTAAGTAATGACATAAAGAGGTAAATTTTATGTGAAAAATTCAAGTACAGTTGAAAAATTTGTTCATGCACCATGTACATATTCACTGTATTTTTATATTTTAGTACTAATGGAATGCCAGATATATAATTAACTCTTAGTAAAATTTTTGATTATATAAAGGCATAGATGAGAAAATAAGGAAGAAACAACTTCTCACATTCTACTTCAAACTTCCTTAATGTTTAGGGATCCAGAAAAAAGTTTCCTTTTTCTAAGTCTGAAGCTCACTTGCTTTTCTTCTTTCTTTCTTTTTTTTCTGCGGGGCAGGGGGAAGCTTGGGAGAGAAGATAAGATAATTAGAAATGATCAGTATAAGAACAAAAATAGGTGCTGAGGTTGTAGCTCAGTGTTAGAACGCTTGCCTAGCAGATGTGAGGCACTTGGTTCGATTCTCAGCACCACATATAAATAAAATAAAGGTCCATTGACAACTAAAATTTAAAAAAAAGAGAACAAAAATAACACTCATTGCTTACATTTCTCAGTAACCATTTAAATTTTTAAAAATACTTTCATGTTTTTGCTTTAATTTTGTGTCTTATAACATACATATCAGGCCATTGGAATAGACTGTCTCATTTTATTGAAAAGTAAAGCAAGGTTCAGGAGTAGACTTGTTCATGGCCTCATGGAGCTAATAATTGGTGAAGCCAGTTGAGGGAAGGTGAGGAATAGATAGGAGGCCTTGTGAGTTGCTGGTGGAAGCATAGAGTAGGGTAGCTGTTTTGCAGAGCAGGCCAGCAGCACTTAGGTAAATTGATTAGTTATCTACTTTTGACCCAGCAATTTTCATTTCTGCAGTGGACACAGGAATGAGTTTCATAGGCCCCCAAAAGAATGTTTCTAAGGTTTCTCACTGCTGTGTTGTTAGCCGTGCAGGGAAATGGAAAGTCAATGATGGAAGATTCTTGGGATCCCAGCTACTGGGGAAGCTGAGGCAGGAGCATTGCAAGATTAAGGCCAGCCTTGGCCACTTAGCAAGATGCTGTCTCTAGAAAGTAAAATGAGCTGGGAATGTAACTCAGTGATAGAGCATTCCTGGGATTATTCCCCAGAACCACAAAAACAAAACAAAACAGGATTAAAAAAAAAAAAAAAACCTGGGAGAGATGAGGGAAGTGGTGGGTGCACATGAAAGAGTTGTCTGCAATATTAGAAACAATGGATTAGTCCACAAAAAGAACATCAGAATATAGTGCTCAGTGAAAAAAATAAGGGTGTGAGGGATAGAAACATTAAATTGTTTACATGAGTTAAAATTTCATAAGCCTATTAGACATTGTGTCTCATGACTGTAATCCCAGCAACTCAGGAGGGTGAGGCAGGAGGATTATAGGTTCAAGTCCAGCCTCAGCCATTTAGCAAGATCTTGTTTCAAAAACAACAAGGGCTGGGGATGTAGCTCAGTGGTAGAGCACCCCTGGGTTCAATCCCCAGTATTGCTAAACACAAACAAATAAATAATTAATTGGGTATTTTACAAGTCTAGCTGGGCTCACTGACATGCACTATGGTCTCAGTTACTTGGGAGGCTCAGGCAGGAGGACTGCTTGAGCCAGGAGCCCCAGGCCAGCCTGAGCAATCTAGTGAGACCCTATCTCAAAAAAGGAAAACAAAACAAAACATCATCAGCCTACCACAGTGAACATTTTATATGAACACTTACATAAAGATACTCATTAAATACATTGGTATGTAGCAGAAGCCTAGTACAAGGGAGTGGGCTTGGGGTTAAAAAGGAATAAAGAAAGAAGGATCTAGTGTTAATGTTCCATGAACCTGGAAGTTCAGCTGACTCAACTGTCTGCATGGGGAAGTTAAAAATAAAACCAGACACCACATTGTTACCTGATATAGCTTGAACACCTTATAGTGTGGTCAATTTCTTACTAGATTTAATCAAAGAAACCTTCATATTATATGATACAGGATGGAGATTCCAAGTGAAATGAATTTTAGATTGGTTTCCAATATTTCAAATGAAATTTCATACAGAGAACGGCAACTTTTTCTTTTAAAAATGTTTACAATTTAGTACAAGTGATTTGGTATGATTTAAAAATTAAGTTCCATTGGTGTGTGGTGTTGTTTGTCTGTAGTCTCAGCAAATTGAGAGGCTGAGACAGGCAGATCACAAGAACCTAGGTATCTGAGGCCAGCCTGGGCAAAATAGTGAAACCCTATCCATTAAAAATTTTATTTTAAGGTTCCTTACTAATTTTTCATTTTGGGTAACAGAGATTCGTATGCCATACAGTATTATCAGGTTATATATAATTAAAATTTAACATACTTAATATTTATTTTTAAAATGATACTCTAACTATCCTTATTTGGAAGGTACTTAATAACCTATTGTATCTAAAAATATTTGTCTGTGTGTATGTTATTCTTAAAGGTTCTGAATGTATGAATCCAGTGGGCAGATATATCACTACTTATTATATAATAGTTGTTTTCTAAGTTAAGTTTGAAGTGGTAGGTATCATTTTCTTTGGAGATGAAGGGGAGCTTAAAACAAATCAGATTTATTAGGTTGTAGTTCTGGAGGTCAGAAATCCATTGGGTTGGGAGGGCTGTTTCCTCTGGTGGTCTAAAGAACATCTTTTCCAGCTTTTAGGGGTCTCCTGTGTTTCTTGGTTCTTGGCCCCACCTCTTGCTGACCTCTGTCTCTATCATCCCACAGAATAAATTTTTTTTTCAATTTACTTTCCCTTTCTACTCACTACTTGTGATCTTTCCAAACTGAGTTGTAAATAAGGTTATGATTAAGTTTTATGTGTACATTTTATGGTACATTTTTATGAAGTCAACTATCCTGATTATTTTTTTAAAAAACATAATGGCTTAAAATTTACACCAAAATGATCAATCTTTGAAAGTGTTTGCCCATTGCTACTGTGGAGGTGTTGCTGGTATTTGTTAGGTGAACTCTGTTGGGACAAGAAGGTCACCCAATTATTTTAATATAGGTGTAGAAGTGGGAGTGACATTGATTACGCCCTTAGTAATGCCAGTGTCCACCTGTCTGCGAGTGGTAGACAGACTAGAGTTTCAGGCTCACCCATAAAAGGCACAGGAAGGCCCAGCTCTTGTGTAAGACAACTTACTGTACAAAAAAAATTGACAACAGATAATCAGTTTCAGTGCTGTGTTTTGTTTTTTTCAACATTTGGGATGAAAATAGTCAGAAAAACATTGTAACCCAGTAGAAGAAATATAAACTTAGAAGATATGCAAGTGGTAAAGCTCATAAATGTGATTCTGAATGTCAGTGCAATTTAGTTTCCTCATCTGTGAGACTGGCATGATGATAATTCGTGCTTCATCTCAGAGTTATAAGGATTGGTTATATGAGTAAGTGATTTTTTTAATTCAGATTACTTAGTGCCATATGAACATATTGGTGTGTTATTTCAGGTATTTTAAAAAATGTACCGCCCTCTTCAGTCTGATAGCTTTATCATTAAACTAAGATAGTATCATGCCAAATATTATAAGGAATATCAAATAATATCTGTGATAATTGAATGCTTTGAAATTTGACTTTAGAGATTTTGTTTTTTTTTTAGCTTAGGTTTTGGCAATTTTAATTTTATTAAACATTAGGTGCGTTAGGAGACTGCTTTCTTAGTTTACCAAGTCTAGTGGAGCAGGTGCATAAGCAATAATCGAAATCTGCTTGTAGTTCCATCCTTCATTTTGCAGTCTGGTTGGTTTGCAGAGCTGCTACTGGTTATGAAATGGTGCAGCACACATTGGAGTAGATGTGTCCTTAACTCTCCAATATATATGACTGATCAGACTGAATTCTGGAAGTGCTTGAAGAATCCATGTAATGAATTGTCCTGTGAGGTGGAAATTTGGATTCATCCTACAATTCAAAGTATATATGCACTTGACCAAATAATTTTTTACAAAGTTTCCTCCTAACTAGTCAGATTTCTATCTGCTTAAAGATTCTCCAGGTTTTTAGGTCAAAGTGTGTCGCATCTGTTAATCAAAACTAGTGAATGCTGTCTTGCCTAACCTCCCAGTGAATGAGTTTTTAGCTGTAGATTTCCCTTGTTGAAGACTATGGAGAAATGAATAAATAACAAATACTCATTTATGTGGATTCCTAAAGAACTTTTTTTTTTTAGTCTGTTAGTGAACATTGTCTGCCCAAGTTAGAAAACTTCCCTTCTCATGTAATAAGGTACAAATCCTTTCAATTCTGTCCTACAGGTGCCTTTTTAATCCAATTCTTTCTTCTCCAACTCTGTGCCATGGCTTTGGTTCTGGATTTCATCATTTTTCACCTGAGCTGTTTGAACAGTTGTCTAAATTGTCTCTTGTTTCTACATTGTCTTCCAAAAAGCAGCTGATCTTCCCATTTATTTTTATAAAACAAAGATATGGTATCATTCCCATATTTAAAAACCTTTTATGATTACCCATTATAAATAGGATAAAGTCCAAACATCTTAGGGTGGCACAGAACATCTTTGGGTACCTTGACAATTTGCCATTTTGCCCATTGTTTCTAAGAAGCATCTGACCTGAAGACCATGCTTTTCTTATTTTTCCAGCCTTTCCCCAAATGGACTGGGCCTTTGTATTCTTCCCTATCTTTGTACAAGTCTTTTCTCTTTTACTTTGTGCCCTTCTTATTTTTCTCCTTTCCAATTTCTATCAATCCTTCAAGATCTTGCTCACATGTCTTCTCTTCTAGTCAATCCTCCTAGACTTGCACAGATTATGACATTGTATCTTCCATGGTGCTGAGGTATTTCATGGTCACTCTGCTGTCATTTTATTGGAATGATATAGTTACTTTGCCTTCTGGGGAAAGACAAAACTGGACAGTGGGCTCCTAAAAGGCATACTTTCATTTTTCTCCTTTTTTTGTATCCACTTTCCTACGACGTCTTGAATCTAGCACATCTGATTCTTACTTGATTGCTTTTGCACAAGATGTTTGCAGTTAGACCACATTTACCATCATGGTCTCCTGTGGGATAATGTTATTTTTTTAAAATATTTTTTTAGATGTTGATGGATCTTTATTTTATTTTATTTATTTATATGAGGTGCTGAGAATTGAACCCAGTGCCTCACACATGCCAGCAAGTGCTCTATCACTGAGCCACAACCCCAGCCCAACAGTGTTATTTTGATCTTCAAAAACCTTAAAAATATTTATATTGAAAATAGGATATAGACATGTGATAAGGTTTTGGAAATGTGTTAGAAATCCAACATGATATACATATAATATCTAACAATATTTTAATCTTTTGAAAGATTTGATCTTGTACCCATTTTCTGCTAAACATATCAGTATGATGTTTGGCTCTCATTGTAGGTAGGTGTCTTGGGCAAGTGAAATTTCCTTATCTTTTTTTTTTTAATTTTTTATTGTTGGTTGTTCAAAACATTACAAATTTCTTGACATATCATATTCCACACTTTGATTCAAGTGGGTTATGAACTCCCACCTTCACCCCATAAACAGATTGCAGAATCACATCAGTTACACATCCATTGATTAACATATTGCCATACTAGTGTCTGTTGTGCTCCGCTGCCTTTCCCATCCTCCACCATCCCCCCTCCCCACCTCTCCCCTCCCCTCCCCTCCTCTCTCTCTACCCCCTCCACTGTATAACCCTGAGGGTCTCCTTCCATTTCCATGCAATTTCCCTTCTCTTTCCCTTTCCCTCCCACCTCTCATCCCTGTTAAATGTTAATCTTCTTCTCCTGCTCTTCGTCCCTACTCTGATCTTAGTTACTCTCCTTATATCAAAGCAGACATTTGGCATTTGCTTTTTAGGGATTGGCTAGCTTCACTTAGCATAATCTGCTCTAATGCCATCCATTTCCCTGCAAATTCTATGATTTTGTCATTTTTTAATGCAGAGTAATACTCCATTGTGTATAAATGCCACATTTTTTTTATCCATTCGTCTATTGAAGGGCATCTAGGTTGGTTCCACAGTCTTGCTATTGTGAATTGTGCTGCTATGAACATTGATGTAGCAGTGTCCCTGTAGCATGCTCTTTTTAGGTCTTTAGGGAATAGACCAAGAAGGGGAATAGCTGGGTCAAATGGTGGCTCCATTCCCAGCTTTCCAAGAAATCTCCATACTGCTTTCCAAATTGGCTGCACCAATTTTGCAGTCCCACCAGCAATGTACAAGTGTACCCTTTTCCCCACATCCTCGCCAGCACTTGTTGTTGTTTGACTTCCTAATGGCTGCCAATCTTACTGGAGTGAGATGGTATCTTAGGGTGGTTTTGATTTGCATTTCTCTGACAGCTAGAGATGGTGAGCATTTTTTCATGTACCTGTTGATTGACTGTATGTCCTCCTCTGAGAAGTGTCTGTTCAGGTCCTTGGCCCATTTGTTGATTGGGTTGTTTGTTCTCTTGTTGTCTAATTTTTTGAGTTCTTTGTATACTCTGGATGTTAGGGCTCTATCTGAAGTGTGAGGAGTAAAGATTTGTTCCCAGGGTTTAGGCTCCCTATTTACCTCTCTTATTGTTTCTTTTGCTGAGAAAAAACTTTTTAGTTTGAGTAAGTCCCATTTGTTGATTCTAGTTATTAACTTTTGTGCTATGGGTGTCCTATTGAGGAATTTGGAGCCCGACCCCACCGAATGTAGATCGTAGCCAACTTTTTCTTCTATCAGACGGCATGTCTCTGATTTGATATCAAGCTCCTTGATCCATTTTGAATTCACTTTTGTGCATGGCGAGAGAAAGGGATTCAGTTTCATTTTGTTGCATATGGATTTCCAGTTTTCCCAGCACCATTTGTTGAAGATGCTATCCTTCCTCCATTGCATGCTTTTAGCCCCTTTATCAAATATAAGATAGTTGTAGTTTTGTGGATTGGTTTCTGTGTCCTCTATTCTGTACCATTGGTCCACCCGCCTGTTTTGGTACCAGTACCATGCTGTTTTTGTTACTATTGCTCTGTAGTATAGTTTGAAGTCTGGTATCGCTATACCGCCTGATTCACACTTCCTGCTTAGCATTGTTTTTGCTATTCTGGGTCTTTTATTTTTCCATATGAATTTCATGATTGCTTTCTCTATTTCTACAAGAAATGCCGTTGGGATTTTGATTGGCATTGCATTAAACCTATAGAGAACTTTTGGTAATATCGCCATTTTGATGATGTTAGTTCTGCCTATCCTTGAACAGGGTATATTTTTCCATCTTCTAAGATCTTCTTCTATTTCTCTCTTTAGGGTTCTGTAGTTTTCATTGTATAAGTCTTTCACCTCTTTTGTTAGGTTGATTCCCAAGTATTTTATTTTTTTTTTGAAGATATTTTAAATGGAGTGGTTGTCCCCATTTCCATTTCAGAGGATTTGTCGCTGATATACAGGAATGCCTTTGATTTATGCGTGTTGATTTTATATCCTGCCACTTTGCTGAATTCATTTATTAGCTCTAATAGTTTCTTTGTAGAGCCTTTTGGGTCTGCTAGGTATAGAATCATATCATCTGCAAATAGTGATAATTTAAGTTCTTCTTTTCCTATTTTTATGCCTTTAATTTCTTTCGTCTGTCTAATTGCTCTGGCCAGTGTTTCGAGAACTATGTTGAACAGAAGTGGAGAGAGAGGGCATCCCTGTCTTGTTCCAGATTTTAGAGGGAATGCCTTCAGTTTTTCTCCATTCAGAATGATGCTAGCCTGAGGCTTAGCATAGATTGCTTTTACAATATTGAGGTATGTTCCTGTTATCCCTAGTTTTTCTAGAGTTTTGAACATAAAGGGATGCTGTACTTTGTCGAATGCTTTTTCCGCATCTATCGAGATGATCATATGGTTCTTATTTTTAAGTCTATTGATGTGGTGAATAACATTTATTGATTTCCGTATATTGAACCAGCCTTGCATCCCAGGGATGAATCCTACTTGATCATGGTGCACAATTTTTTTCATATGTTTTTGTATCCGATTTGCCAGAATTTTATTGAGGATTTTTGCATCTAGGTTCATTAGAGATATTGGTCTGTAGTTTTCTTTCTTTGAAGTGTCTTTGTCTGGTTTAGGTATCAGGGTGATGTTGGCCTCGTAGAATGAATTTGGAAGTTCTCCCTCTTTTTCTATTTCCTGAAGTAGCTTGAAAAGTATTGGTATTAGTTCTTCTTTAAAGGTTTTGTAAAACTCTGCTGTATACCCATCCGGTCCTGGGCTTTTCCTAGTTGGTAGTCTTTTTATGGTTTCTTCTATTTCCTCAATTGATATTAGTCTGTTTAGGTTGTCTATATCTTCCTGACTCAATCTGGGCAGATCATATGACTTAAGAAATTTATCTATGCCTTCACTATCTTCTAATTTATTGGAGTATAAGGATTCAAAATAGTTTTTGATTATCTTCTGTATTTCTGAAGTGTCTGTTGTGATATTGCCTTTTTCATCCCGTATGCTGGTAATTTGAGTTCTCTCTCTTCTTCTCTTTGCTAGCATGGCTAAGGGTCTGTCGATTTTGTTTATTTTTTCAAAGAACCAACTTTTAGTTTTGTCAATTTTTTCAATTGTTTCTTTTGTTTCGATTTCATTAATTTCAGCTCTGATTTTAATTATTTCTTGCCTTCTGCTTCTTTTGCTGTTGTTTTGCTCTTCTTTTTCAAGGATTTTGAGATGAAGTATGAGATCATTTATTTGTTGGTTTTTTTTCTTTTTTTAAGGAATGAACTCCAAGCAATGAATTTTCCTCTTAGAACTGCTTTCAATGTGTCCCATAGATTCCGATATGTTGTGTCTGTGTTTTCATTTATCTCAAAGAATTTTTTAATTTCCTCCTTGATGTCTTCTATAACCCATTGATCATTCAGTAACCTATTGTTCATTCTCCAAGTGATGTATGCTTTTTCCTTCCTTCTTTTATCGTTGATTTTCAGTTTCATTCCATTATGATCAGATAAGATGCATGGAATTATCTCTACTCCTTTATATTGTCTAAGAGTTGCCCTGTGACATAATATATGATCTATTTTTGAGAAGGATCCATGTGCTGCTGAGAAAAAAGTGTAACTGCTTGATGTTGGGTGGTATACTCTATATATGTCAATTAAGTCTAGGTTATTAATTGTGTTATTGAGTTCTATAGTTTCCTTATTCAACTTTTGTTTGGAAGATCTGTCCAGTGGCGAGAGAGGTGTGTTGAAGTCTCCCATGATTATGGTATGGTGGTCTATTAGACTCTTGAACTTGAGAAGAGTTTGTTTGACGAACATAGCTGCACCATTGTTTGGGGCATAAATATTTATGATTGTTATGTCTTGTTGGTGTATGGTTCCCTTAAGCAGTATGTAGTGTCCCTCTTTATCCCTTTTGATTAACTTTGGCTTGAAATCTATTTTATTTGATATGAGTATGGACACTCCTGCTTGTTTCCGAAGTCCATATGAGTGATATGATTTTTCCCAACTTTTCACCTTCAGCCTATGTATGTCTTTTCCTATCAAATGCGTCTCCTGTAGGCAGCATATTGTTGGGTCTTGTTTTGTGATCCATTCTACTAGCCTGTGTCTCTTAATTGGTGAGTTTAAGCCATTAACATTTAGGGTTATTATTGAGATATGGGTTGTTCTTCCAGCCATATTTGTTTATTTCTGTTACTAAACATGGTTTGTTTTCCTCTTTGATTATTTCCCCCCCCCCTTTACTGTCCTACCTCCCACTGTTGGTTTTCATTGTTATTTTCCATTTCCTCTTCCTGTAATGTTTTGGCGAGGATGTTTTGAAGAGATGGTTTTCTAGCTGCGAATTCTTTAAACTTTTGTTTATCGTGGAAGGTTTTAATTTCATCCTCCATCCTGAAGCTTAATTTCGCTGGATACACAATTCTTGGTTGGAACCCATTTTCTTTCAGTGTTTGAAATATGTTATTCCAGGAGCTTCTAGCTTTCAGAGTCTGTGTTGAAAGATCAGCTGTTATCCTGATTGGCTTACCCCTAAATGTAATCTGCTTCCTTTCTCTTGTAGCTTTTAAAATTCTCTCCTTATTCTGTATGTTGGGCATCTTCATTATAATGTGTCTAGGTGTGGATCTCTTATGATTTTGCACATTCGGCGTCCTGTAGGCTTCTAGGATTTGGGATTCTGTCTCATTCTTCAAGTCTGGGAAGTTTTCTCGTATTATTTCATTGAATAGACTGCTGATTCCTTTGGTTTGGAGCTCTGTACCTTCCTGTATCCCAATGACTCTTAAGTTTGGTCTCTTAATGTTATCCCATATTTCTTGGATGTTCTGCTCATGGTTTCTTAACAGTCTTGCTGAGCTGTCTATGTTCTTTTCCAGTTGAAATACTTTGTCTTCATTGTCTGATGTTCTATCTTCTAAGTGTTCTACTCTGCTGGTAGTATTCTCCATTGAGTTTTTAAGTTGGTTTATTGCTTCCTGCATTTCTAGGATTTCTGATTGTTTTGTTTTTTATAACCTCTATCTCCCTGTATAGTTGATCCTTTGCTTCCTGGATTTGTTTGCATAATTCATTGTCGAAGTGATCTTTCATTGTCTGATTTTGCTGTCTAATGTCTTCCTTGATACTCCAGATCATCTGAAGCATGTATATCCTGAATTCTTTATCTGACATTCCATCTGCTGCAGTTGTTACCTCTTCTAAAGTTGCGTTGACCTGCATTGCTTGTGGTCCTTTCTTTCCTTGTCTTTTCATACTGCTTGCGTATCTTTCCTGCAGGCGCGGGCGGCGACTCTGCTCTGCCCCTACTCCAATTAGGGTGGTGTGTGTACCATGCCGGCAGGCTCCTGGGCCTGATCCGCCGGTCTGTCGCAGGTCTGCCTACCTTGCAGGCTCAGGCGGCGGATCTGCCCTGCCCCTCCTACCACGCCTGCGGACCGCTGGGCCTGATCTGCAGGTTGGTCACAGGTCTGCTCACCCTGCGGGTATGGGTGGCGGTTCCGCTCCGCCCCCACTCCAATTGGGGTCACGTGACCACCACACCGGCAGGGCCTGATCCGGGCTTGGGCGAAGGATCTGCTCTGCCCCTACTCCAGTTGGGGTGACGTGTGTACCACGCTGGCAGGCCACTGGGCTTGACCCGCCAGTCTGTCACAGGTCTGCTTACCTTGCAAGCGCGGGCGGCGGCTCTGCCCTGCCCCTCCTACCACGCCCGTGTACCACTGGGTCGCGGATCTGCCCACCTTGCGGGGGCGGGTGGCAGCTCCGCTCCGCCCCCCCCTCCAATTGGGGTCACGCGGTCACCACGCTGGCGAGCCGCTGGGCCTGCTCCGGGTGCTGGCGGTGGCCCGGCTCCTCCCCTCTGGCTCGACGACAAATCGAGGAGACTCGGGTGTCTGTGCCTCACCCCCCCTACCAGGAGACCAACTGTTTCTGTCGCCGCTGGTATTAATGAAGTTCTCTCCTCCGCTGCTTTCTGATGACATCAGATCTCTGCCATGTTGATATCCTATGCGAATGGCAGCATTTCGTTCCCCTTGCCGGGCAACCAAAGCAACGGGTGAGTCCTGACCGGCCCTCAGCAGGACCCGGACCGAGAAGCAGTTTAAATTTCCTTATCTTTGAATGAGAGTACAAATGTCATAAGGGTGTCAAGAGAAATAAATGAGACCCTCCACCCAAGGCACTTAGTACAGTGTCAGGTATGTAGCAACCATCTTGGAGCATCTGCTGTTAACACTGAGTTTTACTGTGTGTGTAATATCTGTTAATTTATGTTAATGATATGTATTCTACTGCCTACTGTCCTGGTAAGAAGGCCCTGTTCTCATAAACTCTCTTTTGCAAAAGAACACTAAGTTCTTTTGCTTATTAAACTTCTTCCTTCTTTTTACCATAAAATGGTAGGAATTTGTCCAGCATTTTTTTCCTTTAAATGATTTACAAATCATTTTGATGTAATCAGTTGGTGAAGTAAAGCTAATCTCTACTCTTGCTTATGATACATAGCAGCTAAAGTCTATGATCTCACACACACAGCAAGCAGCACCATTACCACTACTGAGCTATATCCCCAGCCTATTTTTTTTTTGAGACTTGTTCTTACTAAATTGCCCATACTACCTTGAACTTGGAATCCTCCTGCTTTCATCTGCTGAATAGCTGGAATTATAGGTGTGTGCCACTGTGCCCAGCCTTCAAATTTAAAGTTTTAAAATTACAAACTCAAAGATTATTACTAAAAAAAAATCAGAAACATAGTTAATACCCTACAAAATCAACTCCTTTGATTTTTCTTATTTTTCCAGCCTTTCCCCAAATGGAGTGGCCCTATATATTTTTTTTGTTAAAAAAAAAGAAAAAAGCATCACAAATTTTACCCATTTGATGTCAATCCCCAGTCTTTTGGCAACTTTTTTCCAAACTATTGATTATAAATATTTTATATAGGGTAGTGTTTTAGTCAGCTTTTTCACTGCTGTGACTAAAGGACCCGACCTGAACAACTGTAGAAGAGAAAAGTTTATGGTTTCAGAGGTCTTAGTCCATAGAAGGCCAGCTCCATTTTGGAGGGCTCAAGGTGAGGCAGAACATCACTGCAGTAGAGTGTGGCAGAGGGATGCAGCTCACTGGATGATCAGGAAGCAGAGAGAGAGACTCCACTTGCCAGATACAAATATATACCCCCAAATTACGACTCAAATTCCCATGTCCTCGAGCCACACCCTACCACTTCAGTTACCACTCAGTTAATCCCTATCAGGGAATTAATTCACTGATTGGGTTAAGACTCTCACAACCCAATAATTTTTTCCTCTGAAACTTCTTGCATTGTCTCACATGTGAGCTTTGGGGGACACCTCACATCCAAACCATAATAAGTAGTAATGAAGGTGAAGGGCTTCAAGAGTCAGACAAATCTGAGTTTCCATTTCTAGAGTTTGTTGACTTGTATCTCTGCTTTCTAATCTGGAAAATGGTCATAATAAATATTATTAACTTATTGCTTGGTTAATAGTAAATATTTTTATTGCTGTGCTTAAATGTCTCAGCTATATTATTATTTTTATTGCATAACTAATCCACATTCAATGCCAAGATGAACCTTTTTTCTAACATAGCACACTGGTGTCAAAGGACTAGGCTGCTCCCAGGTGAAGGTGATACTCTAGGGCTGTGGTTACACTAGACTCTCCCGTTGTTCTAAAAACTAAGGGGACCAAGAACTCCCCTATTCCCAGAGGCCTTGTATATATAAATATGTCACCAGAAGTGGAACCTGCATAAAGGATGTTGACACTTTTATGCCTCTTTATTTTTTGAGTAAAGCCATCTCTTGCTTTTGATAGGTAATACCAATTTATATCTCACTAACAGTGTATGAGAAGACCCACTTCCTAAACATTCCACAGCACAGTATTATCTCTTGTTTTCTTTACCTTCACCAGTGTTATTTGTAAAAAATGGTCCCACATTGATTTATTTTGTGAGTATAAGTTTTTTGATCAATGTAAGAGTAAATTTTGGAATGCCAGCTTTCAAAACAGATCCTTGAGGGATAAAGTGAGGAGGAGCTGATAATTTGAGAGCTTATAAATCATTAGCTGGATAGAGAGCTATTGGTGTCTTTATATGTGTCATGAGCACAGTTACTCGCCTTACATAGCAATCACTATATTTTGTGCTTCTGGTGACAAAATGTGTAATCTGTTACTAAATGGAGGTTCGACATGGAAATCTGTGTTCTGAAATTTTTGCCTTTTAATATTGATGAATGTGAGATTCTGAGAGAAGATAGAGGACAATTTGTGGTGTGAGTGAAAGATTGAGACTTACTTTGCTAACTGCAGTTCCGTGAATTGCATCTTTCCATGATATAATTGCATATTTCACTTTGCCAATACAAGATTTGCTTCTTTGGATTCTTGTTTTATTTATTAGAATCCATAGCAATTGTTTTTTCTCCATACAGTATTTCCCCTTGATTTTTCTTAAAAGATGGCAAGGACATTCATTTAAAGAAGTAAATTTTATACTGAAATGATAGTCTCAAATTTTCTAACTTTTCCTGGATTTACATGTTAAATTTTTTATGGGATATAGTATTGATAATTATATCAATGATAGAATCTCTCTGTTATGGCAGTTAATTAATTAATTATTATTATTTATTATTTTCATGTCATTCATTTCTGGTAGTGGCTGTTCAATGACTACATGCCTCTATATTATATGTAGCAATGTGTGTGATCCTTCAGAATAGAATATGGCATTCCTAACTTACTATCTGAGAGGCATTCACTTAGAATACATTTTTTAATATTGTAGGTAGATTTATTTTAATTTGTACATGTACTCGATTTTCTCTTGTACTGTGGATACCTTTTTGTTAAACTAGTTTGGTCAACATGGCCCCTGTGTTTTAAACTGTGATCTTCTGTTCCAAAATTTAATATTTTGGGCTAAAAGCCATTGCTAAGTCTAATTTAGAAAGAGAAAACAAGAGAAAGATCTTGAAAACAAAAATAATAACATTCATGCCATGCAAGGACAGAGTTGTAAATGTGCAAAACCTACTATTCCAGAATATATTTTGTAAACCATCAATATGACTGTTTAATTGTAGTATCTAAAATAAATTTTATTCTGGTTTTAGAAGGAAATACAAACAAATAGCTTCCAGAAGGTACTCTACTTGCTGTTCCCAAATACACCCCACTGCCTGTCTCTGTTCTTTTGTTCAAATTGTTCCCTTTGTGTGTTCTCCTCACCCCTATCTGCCTGGAAAAGTTCTCATGTATTTTATGCCCATTCTTTTAATGTCACCACTATTAAAAAACCCTTCTTGGATTTGTGTGTCTCTCATCACCAGACACTGTGTGTGTTTTCAGAGCTTGTGTGCATTTATGTGTTACCTTTAATTTATCAGACACTGACACACCTCTTTGTGCCAAGCATTCTCCTGGGTACTTGGATTTATAATGGCAAACAAAACAGTATATTTGCATTCAAGTACATTTGCAGTGTGATTTGCTACACACAGTCTACACATATGTGTGAGTGTATTTGTGTGTGTATAATGGAATTTATACAAAATATTTTTTTTTTTAAAATTCAGACTCTTTATTAAGAGAAGTTTTAGGTTTACGGAAAAAATTGAGTTAAAACTCCCACATACTTCTCTTTCCTTTAACCCCTCCCCCACCAATAGTTTCATTTGTTATTATCATTTTATATAGTAGGGCATGTTTATTTTTTACAATTTATGAATAGATATTGATATGTTATCATTAAGCAAATTTCATAGCTTAAATTTGAGTTCACTTTTTGGCTATACAGTTTTATGTGTTTTAACAAATGTATAAAGTCTACCATTACATATTGAATAGTTTCGCTGTCCTAAAAATCTACCCTACCTACTCATCCCTACCCTCTCTTCACAAACCCCTGGCAATTACTGATCTTCAGTGTTACTGTATCTTTAGTTTTATCTTTTCCAGATTGGCATATACTTGAAAATACAATACATTCTTTTCAGAATGGCTTCTTAACAATATGCATTTAAGGTTCTCTGCATCTTTTTGTGGCTTGAGAGCTTATTTCTTTTTTAGTACTGGATAATATCTCACTGTTATGAATATATCATGGTTTGTTTATCATGTTTTCTATTGAAGGATATTTTGGTTGCTTTCACATCTTTGCAATTATGAATAAAACTGCTATTATTCAGGTATAATTTTTTGTGTAGATGTGTTTGGGTTAAAACCAAGAAACCCAATTGCTGGATCATATTGTAAGAGTATATGATTAGCCTTGGGAAAAACTGTTAACTGTTTTTACAAAGTGGGTTTTTACCATTTTGCATTTCCTCTAACAATGTATGAGTGTTCCTGTTGCTCCATAATATTGTCAGCACTTGGCATTGGCAGTATTTTGGATTCTAGTCATTTTAATAGGTGTGTAGTCTTTTTATTGTTTTAATTTGCAATTCCCTACTTTTTTCATGTGCTTTATTGCCATTTGTATATCTTCTTTGGTGAGGTATCTGTTCAGATCATTTGCTCATTTTTAAATTGGGTTGTCTGTCTTCTTAATGTTTAATTTTAAGGATTCTTTCTATTATTGGTCCTTTATCAGACATGTTTTGCAGATATTGTCTCCAAATCTGTGACATATCCTTTTATTCTTCTTTTTTCCTCCCCCAAATTCAGCTTATAAGGCATTCATACATTGCTGTTGCCATGGTTCAAGGTTACAGTTCATGCAAGTGGCAAGTACATGGTGCATCTTTTTATTTTTTTTTAAATACCTTTATTTTGTTGATTTTTTAAATGTGGTGCTGAGGATCAAACACAGTATCTCCACACTAGGCAAGAACTGTACAACTGAGTTACAACCCCAGCCTCCATATCCTTTAATTCTTTAACGGTGTCTTTCACAGAACATAAGTCTTTTAATTTTAATGGGATCCCACTCAAAATTTTCTCTTATGGATTATACCTTTGATGTTGTATCTGAAAACTCATTGCCAATCCTAGAGTTAACTAGATTTTCTCCTATGTTATCTTTTAGAAGTTTTATATTTTTGCATTTCACATTTAGGTCTATGATTCATTATGAGTGAGTTTTTATGAAAGATTTAAGATCTGTACCTAGATTCATGTTTTTGCTTGTTGATGTCCAGTTTTCCAGCACCATTAGTTAAGATTAAATGTATCCATGTGGGTCTACTTCTGTCCTCTATTCTATTCCAGAGAGGGGGTTGGGGAGGGGTGAGGGTGTGGGGAGTGGGGATGGGGGGGGGGAGAGAGAGAGAGAGAGAGAGAGAGAGAGAGAGAGAGAGAGAGAGAGAGAGAGAGATATGAAATGGAGGTAGGCAGGCAGACTTAAAGCATAACCTAATGAAATATGTATAAGATCTACACAAGGAAAACAACTAAACAATGAAACAAAGAGAATGTCTGTTATTTTGCCAGTGCCATATTCTCTTGATTATTATCATTTTTAAAAATTTTAATTTTATGGCACAAATTTTAATTTTATAAACACAAATTTACCATGTCACAGTTCTGGAGACTAGCAGTCTGAAATGAATCTCACTGGGCTAGAGTCAAGGAGTCAGCAGGGCCAGAGGCTCTGGGGGAAATCTGTTCTTTTGTGCTTTACAACTCATGCAGCCTGTCTGCATTCCTTGACTCACATCTCCCTTCAGAAATTCTATCACTTTAGCTTTGGCTTACTTCACTGCATCTGTTCTCTGGTTACTGTATTTATATAGTGATTCTCAAATGGTACTGGCAATCCTCTAACCCTCTGTTGGCTGTTCCGGGTCTTGTCTTTCCATATGGACTTTAGACTTAATTTATTGATATCCACAAATTAACTTGCTGGAATTTTGATTGAGATTGCATTGAACCACCAGATAAGTTGGGAAGTTGGAAGAACTGACATTTTACTATTATTAAGTTTTCTGTATGCAATTAGATTATCTTTCCATTTACTTACAACTTTGGTTTGTTTCACTAAAGTTTTGTTGTTTCCCTTGACTAAATCTTCTATTTTGTTAGCTTTATATCTAAGTCTGCTGCTTCCCTCCTGCTCTCTTCCTCCTCCTCCTTCTCCTTTTCTTCTTCCCTCTTTCTCCTCCTCCTCCTGTGTTATATCGGGTGTTGCATCTTAACTTCAAATTCCAGTTGTTCATTGTTGGCACATAGGAAAGCAATTGAGGAAATAACCTTGTATACTGTAATCTTGCTATAATTGCCTAATATTTCTGGGAGTTTTTTTTTGGGGGGTAGGGGGTTCCATTCCTTGTTATTCTCTACATAGTAATCATGTCATCTATGAACAAAGACAGTGGCTATGAATTCCAATAATAGGAGTGTTGAGAGAAGACATCTTTGCCTTGTTCTTGATATTAAGGTGAAAGTTCTCACCCATTAAGAATAATATTAGCTGTAGCTGGGCATGCGTGGCAGGCCTGTAATCCCAGTGGCTTGGGAGGCTGAGGCAGGAGGGTTATCAGTTCAAAGCCAGCTTCAGCAATTTAGGGAGGCCCTAAGTAACTTTGTGTGACCCTGTCCCTAAATAAAATATAAAAAGGGTTAGGGATATGGCTCAGTGGTTAAGCACCCCTGGGTTGAATCCCCTGTACAAAAAACCAAAAAACAAAAACAAACTATTAGCTGTATTATTATTTTTTTTTTAGTAGTTCTGGAAATTTTTATCATGATTAGGTGATAGGTTTTGTCAAATGCCTTTTCTGCCTCTATTGATAATGATAAGATTTTTTTTCATATGACTTTTCTTTACACTATCGATGTGATAGATCTCATTGACTTTTTTTTTTTTTTTTTTGGTCCTGGGATTGAATTCAGGGGTGCTTAATGACTGAGCTATATTCCCAGCCCTTTTTATTTTTCATTTGGAGACAGTGTTTTGCTAAGTTGCTTGGGGCCTCACTAAATTGCTGAATCAGATTTCTTTTTTTAAAAAAAAATGTGTGTCAAAGGTGTTATTAAGTAAGCATCTTTTTTTTTTTTGAATTTTTTTAATATTTATTTTTTTTAGTTTTCGGCGGACACAACATCCAAAACATTACAAATTTCTTGACATATCATATTCCACACTTTGATTCAAGTGGGTTATGAACTCCCACCTTCACCCCATACACAGATTGCAGAATCACATCAGTTACACATCCATTGATTTACATATTGCCATACTAGTGTCTGTTGTGCTCCGCTGCCTTTCCCATCCTCCACCATCCCCCCTCCCCACCTCTCCCCTCCCCTCCCCTCCTCTCTCTCTACCCCCTCCACTGTATAACCCTGAGGGTCTCCTTCCATTTCCATGCAGTTTCCCTTCTCTCTCCCTTTCCCTCCCACCTCTCATCCCTGTTAAATGTTAATCTTCTTCTCCTGCTCTTCATCCCTACTCTGTTCTTAGTTACTGTCCTTATATCAAAGAAGACATTTGGCATTTGCTTTTTAGGGATTGGCTAGCTTCACTTAGCATAATCTGCTCTAATGCCATCCATTTCCCTGCAAATTCTATGATTTTGTCATTTTTTAATGCAGAGTAATACTCCATTGTGTATAAATGCCACATTTTTTTTATCCATTCATCTATTGAAGGGCATCTAGGTTGGTTCCACAGTCTTGCTATTGTGAATTGTGCTGCTATGAACATCGATGTAGCAGTGTCCCTGTAGCATGCTCTTTTTAGGTCTTTAGGGAATAGACCGAGAAGGGGAATAGCTGGGTCAAATGGTGGCTCCATTCCCAGCTTTCCAAGAAATCTCCATACTGCTTTCCAAATTGGCTGCACCAGATTTCTAACTTGCAAGCCTCTTGCCTCAGCATCCAGAGCCACTGGAATTACAGGTGTGTGCCTCTGTGCCTGGCTCATTGACTTTTTAATGTCAAGCTAGTGTTGCTTATTGGAATAAATTTCACTTGGTTCAGATGGAAAATTTTCTTCTTTGGATTGGATTTGCTAATTTTTTTTAGAATTTTTGCATCTGTATTCATAAGAGATGCTGGTTTGTAGTTTTTCTTTCTTTTAATGTCTTTGCCTAGTTTTGGTATAAGGGTAATGCTGGTCTCATAGAATGAGTTAAGAAACAGTGCCTATGCTTCTATTTTCAGGAAGATATTGTAGAAAATTAGTATCATTTCCTTCTGAGGTGTTTGATTTAAGTCACCAATGAACCCATCTAGTACTGGTGATTTCTATTAATGAAGGTTATTAATTATTGATCCAGTTTCTTTAATAGGTATAGGACTCTTTGACTTATGTCCTTCTCTTTGTGTGAGTTTTAGTAGATTTCAGATGTCTTTGTTGGAACTGATCAGCTTCAACTATTGGCATATAGCTGTTCATATTTTATTATCCTTTTAATGTTCATGAAATGGTCCCTCTTTACTATGAGTATTTATGTCTTCTCCGTCTTGATTAGCCTGGCCAAAGCTTTATCAATTCTACTGATCTTTTGTACAACATAGCTTTTGGTTTTGGTAACTTTCTCCTCTCTCTCTCTTTTGGTGTAATGCTGGGGATTGAACTTGAGGCCTCATGCATTCTAGGGAAGTGTTCTACCACCAAACCATCCCGATCCTGACTTTCTCTATCAATTTCCTACATTCGATCTCATTGATTTTTGTTCTTTTATTATTTAATTTCTTCTGCTAGTTTTAGACTTACATTGCTTTTATTTGTTCAGTTTCCTAAGGTGGGAGTTGAGATTATTGATTTTAATTTTTTGTTCTTTTTGTATTATGTCTTCAATACTATAAATTTCCCTCTAAGCAGTATTTTTACCATATCCAATAAATTTTGAAGTTTCATTTTCACTTAGTTCAAAAATAATTTTAATTTCTCTTGTGGTTTCTTCTTTGACTATGTCTTATTTAGAAGTGCATTAATATCCAATTATACTGAGATTTCCAGTTATCTTTTAGTTAGTACTTTCTAGTTTAATTCCATTGTGGTCTGAGAGTATACTTTGTATGATTTTTATTGTTTAAAATTTTTAAGATATGATGGTTCAGAAAATGGTCTATCTGGGGAGCTTGAGAAAAATGTGTATTTTGCTGTTGTTAGGTAAAGTGTTCCATAAATGTCAATTAGATACAGTTGCTTGGGCTGAGGATATAGCTCAGTTTGTCTAGTATGCACCAGGCCTTGGTTCAGTCCCAAGCACTGAAAAAACAAACAAATGAACAAAGACCCAATAATTTGGTTTTTTTTAGTTTAACTATGTCCTTACTGATTTCCTGTCTGTTGGATCTATATTATTGATAAAAAAGGTGTTGAAGCTGGGTGCAGTAATCCCAGTATCCCAGTGGTTTGGGAGGCTGAGGCAGGAGGACTGAGAGTTCAAAGCCAATATCAGCAAAAGCAAGACACTAAGCAACTCAGTGAGACCCTGTCTCTAAATAAAATATAAAAAGTAGGACTGGGGATGTGGCTCAGTGGTGGAGTGCCCCTGAGTTCAATTCCCTGGATCCCTGCCCCCCCATCCCCCCAAAGGTGTTGAATTCTCTACTATAACAATGGATTCAGTCATTTCTCCTTATAGTTTTTGTTGTTGTTGTTTTTGCCTCATATATTATGACGTTCCTTGATTAGTCCCATACACATTAATGAGTCTTCTCTCATTTTGAATATTGACTTTTTATTAATATATAGTGTTCCTCTTGATCCGTGATATTTTTCTTTTCTCTGAGGTCAGTGTTTTCACTGACTGTATGCAATACAATAGCTACATCAGCTTTCATTTGACTCATGTTATATTTCATTTGGCATGTTATATTTTTTTCCATTCCTTTACATATAATCTATGTGTTTCCTTATATTTAAAGTGAGTTTCTTGTAGACAACGTATAGGTGGGTTTTCTTTTTTAATTCATTCTGATAGTTTGTTTCTTTTAATTTGTACTTTTAGATCCGTCATATTTAAAGTAATTACATAGTTTGGATACTATCTACCATATTTTAAATTATTTTTTGTTTGCTGCCTTTTTTCCTGTGTTTCTTTTCTGATATTAATTAAGCATTTTGTATGATTCCATTTTCTCTCTTAGCTTATATGTTATACTCCTTAAAAAATGATTTTAGTGGTTTCCCTAGAGTTTGCAATATCAATTTTTAAGAAACTTAGATTTATGTTCAAATAATATTTCACCATTACACAGGTGATGCAAATGCTTACAATAGAGAATGACAATTCCTACCTGCTTTCCTGACAATAGTGCTGTCATTCATTTCATTTACCTGCTGGATCTGTCAGTTACTGATAGATTGACAGAACAAACTGATTATAAGCTGCAGTCACTGAATATATTGTCACTACTTTCACTGAAAACAAGAGTTATTTTTGAACAAAATCCTGTAAGATCAGTTAAGAATAAAAAAGGATTTTATTTTACCTTTATTCCTTCTCTAATATTCTTTCTTAATGTAGCTGCAAGTTTTTTTGTTTTTGTTTTTTTAATACTGCTATAGTTTGGACATGAAATGTCCCACAAAAGTTCACATGTTAGCTTCTTGTTCACCAGGGTGGCACAACTGGGAAATGGTAGAGCCTCAAAGAGGTGTGGCCTAGTGGGACATGTTTAGGTCATGAGGGGTATGCTCTTATAAAGGACTGTGGGACCACTTCTCCTCCTTGTTTTTTTTTTTTTTTTTTGCTTCCTGGTGATGAGGTGAGTAGTTTTGTTCCACCACACTTATGTCTTGATGTGCTGCCTCACCAGAGGCCCTAAAACAAAGGGCCAATCCATCACAGACTAGAACCTCCAAAATTGTATCAAAATAAACCCTTTCTCTTTATACGTTGATTATCTCTGGCATTTTGTTGTAGTGATAGAAAACTGACCAACACACATACTTGTATCATTTTCCTTCTCTCCAAAGAATTTCTTTTGAAATTTCTTGCATGGCAGGTCTACCAGTGACAAATTTTCTCAATTCTTATTTGTCTGAGAAAGTCTTTATTTCTCATATCTTTTGAAGAATGATATTGTTGGCAACAAAATTGTAGGTTGATGGGTTTTTTTCTTTTAACACTTTAAATCTTTTGTGTCATTTCTTTCTTGTTTGTGTGGTTTCTGAAGAGAAATGTGATATAATTCTAATCCTTGTTCCTTTATAGGTAAGGTGTTTATTTCCTCCGGCTTCTTTCAAGATTTTTCTGTTCATTTTTGACATTCTGAAGTTTTAATATATGCTTTAGTATAAATATTTTGATATTTATCCTGAGGGTGTTTCCTGAGCTTCCTGGATTTATAGTTTGTTAAGTTTGGGAGGTTATTAGATATTATTTCTTCCAATATTTCTTTTGTTCTTTTCTCTTTATTCTCCTGGCATTACCATTATAAATATATTACACTTTTTATTATTGTCCCACACATATTAAATATTCTGTTGTCGGACACATGACTAGGTCATTCAGGGTCACTCCAGGTCAACTGAGTTGGCGTGAAATAATCATACCAAGACAGAGAAAATACCTTTTTCTTCAGATTCTTCAGCGATGGCCTCTCTCCTCCAGTTCCCACAAGGGAGGCAGACAAAAAAGAGGAAGAGGTCGTTCTGAGGCCCACTTTTTTTTTGAGGGGAAGACACTCAAGAAAGTTCCACCACAAGGTGGGGGTCAGGTTTCTAGGGGTTGAGTCTAGCTTCATGATGTCTTGAGGTCAGCAGATTGACATCTTGGAAGGCCACGCCCATCTCCTGCGCTATGTGGGTATCATAGGCAGAGGAAGGGAAAAAGACACATACAGCCCAAACAGAGAGGCAGTGTTAGTCCAGTCTCCTCATGTGCTCATGCTCACAGTTCACACACACCCAGCCCATGGCTGGCTTGCCACATTCTGTCCCATTTTTTTTTTTCCATTCTTTTGTCATTTGGGGAAATTTCTACTGACATCTTGGCTTTGGTATATTCACCATAGTTGTTTGAAATTTCCAATGTAATAATTCTGACATTTCTGTCATATCTGAGTCTGGTTCTGATGTTTGCTAAATGTCTTCAAGTTATGTTTTTAGTCTTTAGCATTACTTACCAATTAGTAAGACTACAGATTAGTTGAATTTTAATATTTATTTTAGAAAAATATTTATTGGGTAGAATCCCATGCTTGTTACAGTGTAGCACATGAAAATGTTTGCTGAACACAAATACCTACTCTGGTGTGAGATGAAAAATTCTTTAAATGGAGAGACAGCTTGGTGTGGTTTTATTTGTTTGTTTTCATAACTTAGTCCTTGAAGTGTCAATTTCTTGATGTTTTGCAGTATATTAAAATCAACTCACATCTTACAAATATAAGTTAATTCTTTTTTTTTTTTTTTGGAAAGGAATGATCACATTGCTTTTGTAAATTGAAAAACACATGGCTTTGCTGAAATGGTAAACATGAAAATCAAGATGGAAATAAAACAATGTTACAAAAATTCAAGTAGATAGCATTGTTTTCCCAAGTGTTTGAGCTTCCTCTTTTTTTAAAAGGTAACATTAGCTCTTATTGAATAAGGGGTAAAGTCTCCAAACTAAACTAAGTTTTTCTTGGATATAATAAAGATTCAAAGAATATTGAAAAGGGAATTATTTTCTCCCTAAGCAATTCAGCATTTGTGAGCCTCTTTCCTTCTGAGGATTGACTTGGGGAAAATTGCTCACCTGCAAATTCATTTGTAAAATGAAGCAGTATACATTTATCACATTTACGAAACCCCTAGCACCAAGAGTGGCACATACACTGATAAAGATTATTTAGTAAATGGTCGTTATCGTTATCATTAAAATTCAGACATTTTATTACACATAGGGACAGAGTTTTTAAAATGGCTTTGTGAGATTTCACTTTTGGATTCACCTACCCCAGAGGTCCTCCTTCTTTCTCTTGGGTGCTACATTGTTGTTCCACGTATTCAACATAAGTTCCTACCTGTCCAGATAAGTATCAAGAAACAGTCTTTAAATGAAACCATTATTTTAATAAAAATTTCATGTCCTTATATTGTTTGGCATTGGTAGTCTTCACTGCTGATATTGCTCCACCTAAAATTACCAGGACAAAGAGGATGGAGGGTATACCTATGGGAGATAGTCATTTATTGCTACAGATTAGACCAGTGCTTGGTGTAACACAAGAATTACTCTATTTCTTCCCCTCAGTCACAAACATTTTCAAAAGTGATTAAACAGGGAAAATCTGGAAGGTACAGAAAAGTATAACACAACAACAGCAATCCCATTTTTGTTACTCACAAGAGGCTGCTGAACCAGGCCCATTTAGCCTGTTGCATAGTATGCCTGTCACCAGAAAGATGAGGTTCATGAGTTGGCCAAGCATGAGGAGATGGGATACCCAAGTCTCAAATCTGCCTTCCTGAGGATAAGGGTAGGGATATATATTTTTTTTTGTGGCACCGGTGATTGAACCCAGGACCTTGTGGATGTGAGACAAGTACCCTACCAACTGAGCTATATTCCTACCCCAGAAATGAATTTAAGAACACATCACTTAGAGGCACAGACAGAATAGGGAAGCAAAGACATAGTCAAGGGAAAACATGGATGAGAAGAGTTTCTGGTGTAAAGCAAGGAGTAGACATTCAAGGGAGAATGTAGGGGTCTCCATAGTGAAAACAGCAAGCATTTGTCCTGGGTTATTGATACTTACAGAGGAACAGTGCTAACTAGCATCTGGACTAGAGGTGGAAGCAGGGTGAAGTTAATGTGGTTTTGCACCAGTTTTTCCAGCACTTGCGCATTGCCCTCATATCGTGTTACTTTTTCAGGCAAGGACATGGGCCAAGGGCTTGGACTGCGTTGAGTTGCTTGTTTTGCATTCCAACAGTTCATGGGCATTTCAAGCATTCCAATGGTTTATGGGAGCTTTTCTTTTGAGATGAGCCATATCTTTCTTTTTCTGTATTCCCCAGTTCCTATTTCAGTAGTTATGCAATGGTAAGGAAATTATCTCTTTATACAGCAGCTTGCTTACCTATAAAATTGGGACAACAATTTACTGCATTTGTCATTGTAAAGATTGAAAGGAGTGGGGAGTCATAACTTGTCATGGTTAATTAAGGCACAGACTTGGGAAACAATTCCAGAGTTGGTATCATTGTATCTCAGACCCTCTATTTTCCTACATGCTAAAATTTTCTATATCCTAAATTAGGGATAATAATAATAGTATACTTTATTTCATGGGGACATTGAGGGACTTAAATGTTAATAATATCTTAAACAATCATATAGTGGAAATACTATGCAGGTGTTTGATATTTTTATTACCATCATTCTCTATCTAAGACAATGGTTTTATAAAACTAAAATGTCTTGTGTTATTTTCTCTGGACATGTATCAAAAAGTATAAAAAGAATCTAAGACATTTTTAGAAAAAAGAATTTTCTAGTTTAAAACCCAAGGGAGGCAAAAGACTTATTGTCTTGTAAAAATCAGACCTGATTAAATTCTTAGATGGCAATGTGGAGTATTGAAGAAACAATCAAGCATTGGAGATAATTTTTCATATAATGATATGCATGACAGATCTTGAAAGTTCATAATTCATTGGTTTTTAGCTTTTTTAGGGAAGCTATTCTTTGTTCCTGAATGAGTGGGTTAGCTTCTGTTTTCCTAAGGGAGGTTAAAAGCATTTGCCTTAAACAAGTTTTATTTCACCAACTATATAAGTGCAGAACTCTAACATACAACCTGTGATCTGGTTCTGACTTTCAAAAATGATTATTCTTCAACTCTTTGTATTGAATTACTAGGAGGTCTATTAATAAAATATGTTGCCAAGTCCATTATGGTGGCTTGGTATTGTTAAAAGGAAATTATCAGCTAACCCCCTGCTAAATTAAAAGGAATTTGAAATTTGAGTGGAACTATAACTCTGTCATACATCTGGACTCCTTCTTTCATTCACACTCATATCCTCGAATGACCTTTATACTTCCTCTTCATAAAGGTTTTTTGTTGTTGTTGGAAAAGGTCAGGAGGACCATGTTTTTAAAATATTTTCCGTTTTTCTAACTAACTTCTCTTCACCACCATTAGCTATTGCTTTTCTGGGGGTGATTTTCTCTTTTGAGTTTCAGGATAAAGACTTTTTACTCTAAAAGCTGTTTTTTTTCTTTCTTTCTTTCTTTTTCTTTTCTTTTTTTTTTTTTTGATACTTGTATCTTGTGTGATTACACTAAACTTCTTTCTGTATTTAGGCACATGTTGATTGCCGATATTATGCCAGGCTAAGCATTCAGTCAGCATTGATTAAAGTGCACTGTAGGGCTGATTTTTTTTTTTTCAGTTCAGCTGGCATTAAATTAAGATAGTGTAAAAGGAGAAATTATCTTGATGTAAATAAGAAAGTACTATACTTGATACCTAGAATATTGAGTTGAAATTTCTTGGAGGCATAACAGCCTATTGGATTTTGTAATTACCGGTGTATCATTAAGTTTATACTTATTTGGTGATTCAGAATTATTCAGAATTCACTTTTAGAGAGACAATAGGTGTAAGGGTTGAGAGCACTGATACTCCATGTGGTCTGGGCTGCTTACTATGTGGCAGCTAAGCTCCAAAAGGAATGACCTAGGAGCAAATGTGCTCAGATGCCCAGGTGGACGTTTCAGGTCTTCTCATGTCCTGGCCTCAGAAGTCACATAGTCAGCTGTTCCTCCAAATTTCTCTTGATCAAAAGCAAGTGTCAGAGTTGGTCCTCATGCATTAGGAGGGGCCTGCACAAGGCCAGGAACACCTGGAGGTGTTCACTGGAGCATTGTCTTTGAAGACCAGCTGCCATGTGTGGGACTGGACATCACTAAATTCAAAACAGTGATGCTTACCTTTGGAGAGGGCAGTGAGAAGTGGACAGAGGAGGAGACATAATTGAGGAAACATTCTATCCCTATATATTATATGAAGTAGTAGATACATAGCTGTTCTATTATTATACTTCTTGGCATTTTAAAAAATACTTCACAATAAAGACAGAACTTCTTTCCTTTTCTTTGCTGTAGCCCCATAGTTCTGAAAAGCTCATAACCAGGAAATGTTCCTCAAAAATAAATGTACTATTTGGAGGTAGAACCCCACAACTTTGATTATTTGCTCATTGTGGAAAATTTTACACATATACAAAGCTAAGTGGAGTAGTGGAATGGACTACCCATTACCCAATCATAAAGATGATAGATCCCGTGCTAATCTGCTTTTATCTATTATCTTATATCTACCCATTTCCCTCTCTGTTGTGGTATTTTGAAGCAAATCAAAGTCCTTAAAACATTTCAGTCCTGAATAATTTCACTTATATCTCTGAGAGATAAAAATTAAAAACAAAAACAACCCCTCTGAATCTAACCTAACTATAATGCCCAAATCTTCAAATAGTGCTTAAAACTTCAATCACACCTAACGTTTCCATGATAATATTTTAAATATCATTCTGAATTTGGGATTTATCAAATAACCCATTCAAGTTTCCAATTATCTTATAATAGTTAAAAAAAAATTTTGTTTGAAGTAGTATCCTGAAAAGGTTCACATTGTACCTGGTTGATAGGTATCCTGAGACCCTTTTTATTCTATTGGCTTTCCCTTTTCTGGTTCTTATTTTTTTGGCAATATTGTCCAGGAAACTAAGTCCTTTGCCAATTGCATCCCTGTGATGCTACTGATTGTACTTTGTGTTTTCTGTAAATTGGTAGTTAGATTAAGAAGCTCTGTTAGATTCATATATTTGGATTTTTTTTTTTTTTTGTCTTCTTAAATTTCTTTCAGGTGAAAGCAAAATAACAAATGCCTGGATATCTCTTGTGATCTTGGTCACTATGGAAAAATTCAGTTCCCCTAATTCTTGGGTGGTGCAAAGTGGGGATATCTTCATTCTAAAATTGTTCTTCTTTTCTAAATGTATAATTCATTTTCTTTTATTAGCTAAAATGCTTCAATAAACAGTAAATCCATTACATCCTCTAGTTATCTTTTCATATAGAGGAAGTTTTCAACAAAACTTCATAGAGGAATTTTTTAACATCAGGAGTTCACTCACTGGTTTCCTTCTGTTTTACACTCTGTGTCTTCTTTTCTTACTCTGTAAGAATCACATTTCTCAAGTCCTTCAGATGTGAGAGGTCTAGAATATCAAATAATTTCTCTTGATCTGTCACATAGTGAATATTCAACCATCTCAAAATAACAATGCCAACAGTATGATTAGTATGGATTTTGCTTCCCAATTCTTTTGTCTTTGCATATATCTGACGTGGAATACACAAATTATTTGTTTTAAAGTCATTTGGCATAGTCCTTCTCTGTAGAGCTAGGTCCCCAACTGAATGCACATTATGGTTTGTTTTTTCATTTTATTTTTGGTTTATAAGAATTCCTGCTTTAAAAATTTTACTTTGTAGTCATGTAAATTATTTTTTCTTCAACCTTTCCCCTTTGATTAATCATTTTTAAAGTGTTTGATTTGATCTTTTCACTATTCTTAATAGCCTTTTTTTTTTTTGTATACATTACCCCTTAATAGTACCATACTATCCACATTTCACTTGCTGCTTTTTTTTAACTTAACAATATATCCTCGAGATTATATCACAGCTGCTGAGAATGCCATTGTGTGAATGTACCATGAATTTACTTGGCTTGTCACCTGGGCATTTGGATTGTTATTAATTTTTTGCTATTATTAATAGTCCTGCCACGAGTTTCCTTGTCTTTCTGTGTTTTGCTCTGTTATTTTGTTTTGCCAGTGTTTGTCTTTTCATGTTTTTGCCAGTGTATATTTGAGATGAATGTATGAAATGAGATTGTTGGGTGAAAGGGCAAATGAATATATCATTTTGCTGATGATTGCCAAATTCCTCTTCACAGAGGCTGTACTATTTTGCTTTCCCATTAGTGGATGAAAATGCTTGTTTCTCACAGCTTTGCCCATAGAGTATGTCAGCAAACAATATTTTTGTCAATTTAATGAGTAAAATAAGCACATCTGAGTGTAGTTTTAATTTTCATTTCTCTAATAAGGAAAAAATGAGGTTATTTATTTTTCTTATGATCAAGAACAATTTTTACATATTCTCCCATCTTTTTGTTTAATTAATATTTTATTAATTGACTAGCCCATTTATCTATACATTATTGGTCCTTTTCCCCCTCTTTTTAAAGAACAAATTATGTATATATAATAGATACTCCCTTTATCTGTAATGTAAATCATAAGTATTTTTTCCACTTTGTCCTTTCTCACTGTATTTTGAAGTGATTCCTTTTGCCATATATCTTTTTTATATTTAATAGTTCAATTTATCTGTCTATCTTGATGCTTTTACTTTTTGATTTTGGATAATAATTTTAAAAAAATTCCATTTCTTGTTTAGAGAGAAATTCATCCAGGTTATATTCTAGTACTTGTGTGGTACACTTTTTATATTTAAGTTTCTGATTCATTTGGAATTAATCTTAGTGTGTGGTATGAGAAATGGATCTAATGTTATATTCTGTCTCGTTATTCCCAAATGTGAGCCCGTCTTTATCAAAGATTAAATTTGCATTTGTAATTGGAAGTAATTCTGGACTTTATGTTTTGCTTGCTTTTTCTGCCTACAAATGTGTCAAAACCAGCCTATTTCAACATTACAAACTTTATGTTTTAATATCCCGTCTTCTTTTGCAGAGATTTCTTGGCTTATTATGTTTGCTCTTCTAAATGAACTTCAAAATTGACTTGTGTAAAGTCCAGATAAAAAATGGTGTTTTGGGAGAATTACTGAAAATTAATAAATTAACTTAGAACTGACAGTTTTTGATGTTGAGTCTTCTTAACAAAGACGTTTTTCAGTTTTCGGTTCAAGTCTACTTTTCTACCTTTTAAATGTATCATTTACCTTTATTAAAGTTTTGAACATTATAAATTATGTGGACTTTTGAAATTCATGATATCTCATGTAGCTTACTGTATTAAACAAGAAAATGGGAATTATTGCATTATTAGTTGAATTTATCTATATTACAATTAATATGCCATTAATATTATCTACCTTGGATCTTTAGTTTTTGCATTTAATTTCTTTGTTTCAAGTTAGGTTGGTGTGTTTTGTTTTGTTTTTCTCTTGTTTTGAGATGAGGTCTTGCCATGTTGCTTAGGCTGGCCTTGAACTTCTGAACTCAAAAGATCCTTATGCCTCAGCTTTCTCAGTAACTGGGACTCAAGGCATGTAACCATGACCAGCCACATTATTTTTAATGCGCATTTTCTTAGAAAGTAAGAAGCTCCACACCCTGGCCCCCCAAAAGAATAAAACAAACAAATGAAAACCTCAAAGACTGGGAGTAGGAGTGGGTATGGAAGTCAAAATGGTCCAGACCCCTTAGCTATGGATTGTGTATCTACATTTGGTTACAACATTTACATGTGCTTCTAAAGCTAGTGGTCTTTGTATCTCCTAAAAGAATTTTGAAAAAATATTTGTCTCTTGGCATATTCTTTATTTTTATCTAATATTTTTGTCTATATTTTATTTTTTATCTATAATTTAAACTGTTTCAAATGATGTGATTTCTTGTTTAGGATGACTGTTGTCTTTTAAAGTTGATGCCATTATATTATTCTATTAAATATGTCTGATAAAATTAAAATGACATAATAATTTAAGACCTCTGGCCAGCCATTAAAAGTATATCAAGATTGTTATCAGCCAAATTTTACAATATTGCCCTTATCTCTTTAGTCGTATATTCCTTCTCCTCCCTGCAAAAAATTACATCATAATGAAATGCAGTTTTGTGCTTATATATTTTTTAGTTGATCACTGTATCATGCTTTTTTGTAATAAAAACATGTATATACATTTAAAATAGCTATTTAAAATTTTTCCATGCCCTCAGACTTTAAATGATAAGAAATTTTCTGCTGGATTAAGATCCCATTACAATTATTAGCAGCACAAAATTTATCCCAGAAACACAAATGCATTTAAAAATGTTGATAAATACTATTTTTCTAAAAATATTTTGTTGAAATGCATTTTGTAAAAAGATGGATGAGACCTTTTTTTAATGTCTCCTTGTTCAAATATTGTTACCAGAATAAAATATAGTTCAGCAACTGTTATTTTTGTTTTTATAGCTATAATCTTGAGAAACCTGGTTCACATGAATAATAAATGGTGATGACAGTAGTTTCATTAGGACAGTGTCATTCAGTTCTTTGACCTGCTTCCATGTCACATGCTCCAAGCCATCTGACAATCTGTTATCAAAAATCACTTTTAAAGATACGCTATCAGTAGAGAGAGGTGATGGGAGGGGAGGGATAGGGTGGGGGGATAGGAAGGGCAGCAGAATACAACAGACACTAGTATTGCTGTATGTATAAACGTGGCTGTATAACCAATGTGATTTTACAATCTGTACACGTGGAAAAATAAGAATTCATACCCCATTTGAATCAAATGTATGATATGTCAAGATTATTGTATTGTCTTGAGCAACTAATATATATATATATATATAAAGATAAGCTATCAGGGCTGGGTGTGTAGGTCAGTGGTAGAGCATATACATGCAGGCCTGGGCTCCATCCCTAGCAACTCAAAAAGAAAAAGAAAAACCTGATTTCTTGGTTTGTTGCCTCCTTCCATTTTGTTTATAGCAGAGAATTGGAAATCACCTGAATTGCAAAATAATTGGGTAGTCAAACTTTACAGTATGATTTTTTTTTTCTGATTTTACTTTCTCAAGTTGACCTCACTAATATTCAGATAGTCTCTGTATTTTACCCTGAAGCCATGTACCTAGAAAGCTTTAGGGTGGAACATTTCTCCCTCCCTCCCTCCCTTCTTTCTTTTTTTCTTTCTTTCTTTCCTTCCTTCCTTCCTTTTTTTGGGAATATGTGTGACACATAATCTTAAGCAGATTAATTTTAGGAAGGAGTATAAATGGAAATTAAGAACTTGGAAGGTGGTATATAACAATAGCTATGGTTGGTTTTATCATCCTGAACTTTCTGGGTTATACATATCCTGGGTGCAAAGATGCTTAGCCCACAAATACCTTGGGCTACATTGGTCTCATTTAGCAAAAAGATGCACAGGAGGTTGTGGTCAGCAGAGGCAGAGCATGCCCAGTGATAAGTATGCCAGGATGGCTTACAAAGAGACACTGTTCCCAATGTATTGTTACTATCTTTACAAGAGTGTTTAAATCAAGATGATGTATGGTTGGTAAAAACAAAACAAAAACCCTTAAAATATTCTATTGAATAATGTCTATTTGGATCTTAAATAATACAGAGTTTTGTTCTGTGTACTCAAGGACAACTTGAATTTAGTTAATTATGAGAAATAGAGGGTTAATTGGTATATTTAAAGCTGAGGCTATTCTTTTTAATTTTGTTTTTGTTTTTGGGTACTTAGAATTGTACCCAGGGACACTTTACCACTGAGCCATATCCCCAGCCCTTTTAATTTTTTTAAAAATTTGAGACAGGATTTAGCTAAGTTGCTTGGAATCTCTCTAAGCTGCTGAAGCTGGCCTCAAACTTGTGATCCTCCTGCCTCAGCCTCCCAAATTTTTGTAACTACAGATGTGCGCCTGGCTTTGAGGCTATCTATTCTTACTATGGCATCTTAATGGGTTTAAGAGATAGGAGTGAGATCTTGCTTGTAGAAGTGAGCTTGCAGTGTAGATATGTGTATATGTGTGCATGCATGTGTTTTGACAGGAACTGTTTCAGAACCACTGCCTTAAATTATTCATTCTTATATATTAAAAAAAGTCATTCTTGAGAAAAAGAGGAGAGCAGATAAAAGATTCAGGGTTAGGGATTAAAATGTGGATACTATATTTTGTGTTGCTGTGTTAGAAAACTAACTTTGGTCATGAAAAGACATAATTGAATACTTGGCATTTTATATTGAAAGGTCAAAGATCCACACCTGTATTTCAGTTGGGGAGAAAAAGGTCATCTCACTTCACCTTTTGTGAGTAGCAGGGGTACTCCTCCTAAGGAAGAAACATTCTTTAAGAATTTGTTTTTGATATGCAAGTAATTTCAATAATGGAGAAGTGTCAAGTGTTTAGTGGATGTCCCCTGAGTGCCAGAAACAGTTCTAAGTGCTTTAGTTTGGTTCTTTCTTTTAATGCTTTTAATAACCTGATGGAGTTCATACAGGTATTATTTCTCCATGTTATAAGTCAGGAAACCAAGTGATGGCATGATTAAGTAATGTGCCCCCTCCTCACATACCAGTGAGTGGCCAAGCAAGGATTCAGCCAGGGCTGTTCAAGTTCTAAGTCTCTGCTCTTAACCATTATGTCACACTCCCTTAAGGAATTTAAATAAAAGCTCATGACACAGAGCTTCCAAAGCTGTGTGCCTCCTCTAGTGAATACATTTCTGAGACATTGATCCAGGGTCAGAGTTGGCAGGAGCTTCCAGGCCAGTTTCCCTGTAGCAGTGCACAGAATTTTCAATTTCCCAGAGTACTAGAATAAATAGCATTTTCCTTGTCAAGAAATGGAAAAGACTGAGTGTTAAGAGAGGTGACTTTAATTTGAAGGATCAAGGGTTCCAATTTCTCCACATCCTCACCAATCTATGTTGTTATTTATTTATTTATTTATTTATTTTTAAAGCCATCCAACAGGTGTGGAAGTGATATCTTCTTGTGGTCACAATTTCCCTGATGATTAATGATATTAAGTCTTTTTCTTTATTTGTTCACCCTTGGTATGTCTTCTTTGGAAAAATATCTCTTTAAGTCCTTAGCCCATTTAAAAACTCAGGTTATTAGTTTTTTGTTTTGTTCTACTTAGGAGTTGCTTATGTATTTTGGAAATTAACCCCCTGCCAGACATATGTTTTGCAGCTATTTCTTCCCATTCTGTAGGATGTAGTGTGGATCTTAATAAACTACTGAGGAGAGACAGGCTAGGACATATATATGGTTGGATATAGGTTGTACTGAAGATTCTAAAACTGTTAGATACTGATCTCATTAACATGATGAACAGAAGAAATAAGAAGTAAAAGTAGGACATTCATGGTTCTATGAGGAGACTCTGTCAGAAATAAAGGAGAATGATTAACGTATAAATGAGGTCCAAAATAAAATGAAATAAAAAGTAAATAGATGATAACAATATTAGTTAACTCATGGAGTTGTTATGAGGACTGGATGAGTTAATATTTATTAAGAATTCAGAACAGTACCTGGCATGTAGTAATTACTATGCAAGTATTTGTTATATAAAATATAAAATTTATGTATAGCAATGAATCGTCCTGACTAATCTTTCAATAATTGTGATTGATTTTTTTATAGGACATATTACAGAGCAAGTAGAATTACTGGAGCTAAGGGCATGCATATCTTTATAAGACATTGCTAGATTGTGCTCTGGAAGTATTGGTAGCTTCCCTTCTTCTCTGATCCACAGACTATTACCCAAGCATGTGTTAGAGGTGACATCTCTCTCTTTTCTTTCACTACTTGACATCATGAGGTTTCTAAATATTTTGTAGGTTTTGATTTTGAAATAAGTCTCACTATAGCTTTATTATCCTTCATTTCCTTGATTTCAAATAAAGTTGAACTATTTTTAATGTATTTAATGGCCATTTTGGTTTCTTCTTTTAAAACGCCTAATTATATTGTTGACTTTAAAAGAAATTTTTCCCTGTAAGGTTCTTCATATTTTTTTCATTGATTTATTGGCCATTTCTGTATATTCAGGACCTGAATTCTTTTTTCATGTGGGCTGCAAATAAGTATTTTCAGTTCAGGGCATTTATGTAAACATGGTTTAAAATGTTTTTGATGAACACAATTTTAACATTTACTATAGCTGATTTTCAGTTTTTTCTATTTATGTTTCATATTTCCCCCCCTGGTTTAGAAGATCCTTTCTTACTTGAAGACCACAAATATTTTCTTTTCTTTTTTGCCTTTAAAAGTACTTAAATTTTTCTTTTAACACTACACTTTTATCTGGTAGGAATTGATTTTTGTTTGTGGAGTAAGGCTGGGATTCATTTACATATAGTTTTTTTCTATTGAGTATTATCATTGTTCTTTCTTTTTTAATTTTAACTTTACTTTGGTCACATGCTAAGTTCCTGTGTATATGTATGAGAGTCTGTTGCTGGGTATTTTAGCTGATCTATTGGCCTGTTTGTCTCTGTTTCAGTATCACATTGTCTTAAATACTATGGTTTATAAGCACTCCTTACCTAACAGGGTACCCTGTACATACTGATTTAAAATTATCTTAGCTATTCTTGCTCTTCCAAAAAATTTTGATATCAGTTGGTCAATTTGCATGAAAAATTTCATTTTGATTTTCATTGGAATTGCTTTGAATTTATAGATTAATTTTGAGAACTGATGCATGTGAACATTTTAACTAAAAACTTATTTTTCTCTATTTGTAGTTAGGATTGCTTGACAGTGTTCCTTATTCTGTAATTTTTATTTTTCTGTTTAAATATTATTTCCCATTTTTGTATGTTTGTAGTAGATATGGCTAATCAGTGAATTTGACATCTTCGCCAGCTGATTTTTGTGCTTTTTTTACATTTTCTCCTTCATAGATCTTCTCAGGTCTCACAGTCCCAACTGTCAACTTAGTGTAAATGAATCCTGTCTCTTCATATCTTATCTAGTCCTGCTCTTAATTCTCCAGATCGTCATTTTTCATTCCCATTTTCAATTATAAATAACAATCTCCATTCTGAAATATGTTGTCTATACTTTTTTGGAATCCCTGAAGTTTTGCCAAGCTTCCCTTCATTATTTCTAATTAATAAACATGTTAAAGAGATTTAGCCAATGTTAATCATTTGACTATACTTTAAAGCCTTTTAGACTAAAGTTGGTATATTTGCAAGGTCTTCCTTTTGTCAAGAAAAATGAAAGTATTTGATATCAAATGTTGTCTATTTTGTTTTTATGTTGGTTTTGAAAGGGTGTTTGGTATTGTGCATTATAAACAGACTTTCTGCCTGGAAAATACCCATCTCTGAGTTTCTGCATTCAGGAAAAGTACAGACAGTATATTTAAGACACTGATTGGCCTGTCCATTGCTCAAGATGATGGAACTTCCTTTGTGTTTTTTTAAAGGCAGCTGTGGCCTGTCTTGAATGGATGGGGCAGCTGCATTTTTCCATAAGGGCTTCAAATTGCCAAGAAAAATCTAAATGATTTAAAGCATACTTCACTCCAGAACATTAATAAGCATGTTCTAATAACTGAGAAAGGGGCATTAAAAACCAATCCCATATTCTTTAATTTGAGCCTTTTTGTTCTGGCAGTACATCATAGTAATGAGGAGAACATGAATCAACCAATATTGAAAGTTATTTTTATATGGTATATGTCACACCAACTCTCCTTCCCTTCCAAGGGAATGATTATTAGTTTTCTCTTTAGGTAAGGTTAATGCTTTTCTTGCTTTGTCCATATCCATAGTTGCACATTTATTTTAATCCTGTGTAATATCTTTCTTTTTTTTTTTTTTGTATCAAGATATGAACCCAGGGATGCTTAACCATTGAGCCGTCTCCCCAACCTTTTCATTTTTATTTTGAAACAGGGTCTCAGTAAATTGCTGAGGGCCTCACTATATTGCTGAGGCTGGCTTTGAACTTGCAATCCTTCTGCATCAGCCTCCTGAGCTATTGGGATTATAGGTGTGTGCCATTGCACCAGGCCTGTGTAGTGTCTTGATAGATCTGTTGTCTAGGATTGCCTAAACAAATACACAAGCAAAAAGTACTAAGGGCACGTACTTTAAAAATATTCTTAGAGATTAATGGTATACCTATGTGTTGTAAAGAGTAAGCTTATCTAAAGTAATCCATCCATAGGACCTACTTTCTTTTTTCCTCCCTTTCTTTATTAACAGAAATGCCTCAGAGTGGTTGTACTATATGGAAAAGGGACTTGACATGGAATTGAAGGCCTGGTGTGTAGTTCTGGCTTGCATATTTATATTCTTTGAAACTCATTATTAATCTAGAAATTGAGACTGATGTTTAGTAGAACTAAGTGAAGAAATGAGTATAAAGGAGTTTTAAAAAATTGAAAAGAGAGCAATCAAATAGATTTTTGCCTTTTATATATTCACAACAGACTTTTTGTTTTTTCTTTTGCAGTCCCAGGAATTGAATTCAGGGCCTCATGCATGCTAGGCAAGCACTTTACCATAGAGCTGTATCCCTAAACTTTATACCACACTTTTTACAGATTCCTGACTTATTTTAAAATGAAATTAGAAAAAGGAAATTACATTTCTAAAAGGAAACCCCACTTGTGAAATGTCTTCAGAAGGAAATTCAATGAACTCTTTTAGTTCATCTTCCCTTTTGTGCTAAGGACAGAGTGTTATAATATGTCAGATGGTGAGGGTGACATGCTGCAACCAGCCTTCCAGTAATAATTAAGTTTGACGACATCAAGTCGGATCATTTTCCTATGCTATCCCTGTCAAAGAGCCCTGTGCTTGGTCAAAGTTGACAACTCTCCCAGATATTGTTGGAGAGTTTCAGTGCTTATTGAATAATGTCCAACATCCAGAAATTCCCATTTGTCATTTATTTTATACTCCTGTCCTTACTAAACAGATACTGTAATCACCACTTAATTGACGTAAAATATGAGTCTCAGAGAAGTAGTTCTTTGTTTTAAATGTTTTAGGTGTTATGGCAGAATCAGGATTAGAAACCTGAATATCTGATTCTTTGTTGCATGTGCTTTATCATGGTTTGACGTTAATAACGTCTTCTATAGGCTGGGTATGTGAACTTGACTGCAGGCAAGTTGTCTAACCTTTCTAGGCCTGTTTTCTTACTTTGAATAGGGGGATGACAGTAGTTATCTCCAAGGGGCATTTTCTGTATCCCTGTGCTCCTTTCTCTCCTTCCCCCTTCTACCATCATAATTACTGAGATCTTAGTCTGTGTGGCCCATCTGCCGTATACTGGAGACATACTAGTGAAAGATGGTTCTGTCTCTGCCTTCATAGAATTAATGTTTTAGTGACTTTACCTGTAACATGGTGATGTCAGCAGTGAGGGGAGTCACATCGATTACTGTGGTCGGGGAGCCGGCAGAAAAACTGAAGAGGCATTCGAAAGGGGCACTGAGACTGATGTGGCTTCATGGAATTTAGTCTTCAGCTCTCCACATTTAACCTACCATATCCAAGTCCCAGCATTGGATTTGGTTTATGGTTGGCTTCTTTTATTTTCTTCTTCTGGACCTCAGAACATCATTGAAACAAATTCTATAAAGCTGCATTGATTCAACCTTCAAAAAATTATTTTATGTTTTTTGAAACCTTAAAGTCCTATTCACATCTTTACTTTTGTCTTATCATGCAATAATCCATGAATGTTGAATAAATCCAAATAAAATAGTGAATGTGTGCTGGTAGTCTGTTAGCATTGCCTCCAGAAGCTTTTGTAAATTTATTTGAGAATGATATTGAGTACATATTTTAGTAAATAAAGATTTAAGTATTTAAGTGTATATATATTTTTAAATTCCAAGGAGAAGGAAGTCTTATTAAGAGTTTAAGTTAAATATTAAGATAGCTCTTGTTCTGCTTATATACACATACTCATCTATACTTATGTATTGTGGCTTTTAAAAGCTATTCAACAACTTTTTATTTTTATGTTTCTGATCACATGTTTTGAAATCTTTCCCACTAATTTTTTTCTTTCATTTTTGGGGGGGTTGTGCTGGGGAATTGAACCTAGGGTGTCACATATGCTAAGCATGCACCCAACCATCTTGCTATGCCCTCAGGCCCACTAAATTGTGCCCATTATGATTCTGGGACATAATAGGTCAAGTAATCATCTTTTTTTTCCATTTTTTCCCCCTGTGTTAAAGTTAATATAACTGACAGCGTGAGATATCCTCTTTGACTAAGCTGACAATTTAATTCTCACAAAAGCCTTATCAATTTATTTTCTTGCCAGATTTTACCACCTTAATAAACTTTAAAAATACAATTTTTCTGTTACGGTTTTGAAATATTAAAACGACCTCTTAGCAGCTCTTATCATTGCTTTTATGTCCATGGAGAGTTAGAAAATTATTTTAAAGTTGCATTGCCTTTTAGCCTGTATTTTACATTATGTGTTCTCCATCTGTGAGGGCAAAACCACCACTTGCAGATAAGGCCTCATTTCCATTTCTTCCCTAACTTAGTGTGGCAAAGTACTGTCTGTAAAGTAGGGCAGTCTGAGTGGATTTGGGTAGCTGGAATGCAATTGAGGCTTCTGCGACAAAGGACCAGTAGAAGTCTAGCAGGGGCTGGCATTTGAAAGCAGTCTCATGTAAGGAACACTAGTAGTGTTCTTTCATCCTTTCTCTGTCTCTCCTTCTTTCTTTTTTGTAGTTGAGAAAGGATTCGTTTAAGATTTGGTGTCTAGGTGAAGTTGAGAGAAACAGCTTGCAATTTGAGAATCTGGTGAACAAACTTACTGCTTCATTGAAAAAGCTGGTGTGTTCATTGTTCATAAATACTATCTTCCCTAAACCATTCCCAAATCTCAGGCATTAACATATTCCAAAGATATTTATTTCTTTGAAAACTGGAATGGTAAGGTTGCAATGTTGTAAGCTGCTTATTTGAAAAACTAGATGAAATAGTTAAATCAGTTTTTAAAAAAATTGTATCACTGTAGCCTCTAAATTAGGGATTTTCCTTTGGTAAACTTTAGACATTTAAATTACATCATATATTGCAATACTTTTGGATAGTAACACATACTGATTTTAATCTAAAGTAATATGTTTTTACTACCATATCACTACAAATACATTTAGATCTTTTTCTTATCTTAGCTCCTTCTCTATTTGACTGCCTTAGCATGCATATCTTATTCAATTGGGAGCAGCCAGTTCTTGGAAGAAGGAAGATGGTTAGAATGTTGCTGCTTGTTGAATCTCATTTGTTTAGGGATATTGCTGATCCATTTTTTTTCTGGACTACAACTTTAACATTTGGTTGTTCACAGGAAGCTGGTGTCAGCCAGCCTTGGAACTAGGAACCCATCCTCAAGTCATAAGCAAACATAGAGCCATCATTGAACCCTCAGATACTTTTGAAGGGTAAATAATCACTGTGCTCATATTCTTTTTTCATGGATAGGTGTTTCTAGTTCTCTGTATTTTGCATCACTTCTTGTTATTCTTTGACACTGAAATAAAATTGTGATCATTAATGATTCTGTGAGTATATTTTAACTTGAGATTTGGAATTCATTTTTATTAGTGTTTCATAATTAATGAGTATGTTTTTACTATAGAAACAGAGAAAAGGATACTTAAACAAAAAGATAGCTTACTGGTATGTATCATAAAAGCAGGTTACTGAAAATAGAGAGAATTTAATTTGTACTTCTCTTAGCATTGAACCTGTAGTAATTGAAAGAAAATCTAGAATAATAAGTTTGTATATAAAAGTGATGATCTAATTCATATTTTAAAATTTAATAAACACATGAATACACATAGTCTTTTAAGTTAATTTCTATTAATTTGTTTACCCTATTTTATTGAGAAGAGGTAAAACATTTTCAAATTATTTGTAAAAATTATCTCCTTTTAATTTAGTAGAGCAAGTAATTAATTTTTTTCTTTTTAAAATTGCAAAACCAACTATTTTGCTTTGCATTATGCATTTTCATTTACTTTATTACTGTTTACGATGCTCTATCTCAAAATTAAATAAGCCTTTCTTTTTGAGGTAGACATTATTTTTATCATTTCCAGTATACAGATGAGATAGAAAATTTGAACTGCTCTTGTTTTTGAGGTGAGTCTGTACTTAGATAGATATATAAATGGTGCAATTTAACTTTTAAGTTGCTGTTCCAAATATGGACTCTTTTTTGTTTTTCTTATCAAATTCTCTTTATATTTCACTTTATATTTGGCTGTGTTGCTGGAGGACTGTAAACCCAAATATGTAGAGAAATGTGATCCTCAGGCCTTTTAATTATCTTTTGGCACTAGAGTTCTATTTGGAATCTGAAGAAAGCTATGGACTCAAGAGAAAAAAAATACACCTATTTATAGATAAATTTAGTATACATTTTCAGGGTTTTGGAACTGTATGTTATGAACTCTGGTTTTAGAAACTCTACCCTTTATAGACACTATTCTTGTCTAATTTCAAAAATTAAGTGTCCAAATTTGGGAAATGTTATTTTTTTATACTGGGACTTCCTATTTCTACAGGACTACTTTGCATTCATTGGGAAAATATGCACTGATCATCTGTTTTGTGCATACTATAGAGTTTACATGTTGAGAGGAAGCCAGGAATTCCCAGGAAAACACAAAACTTATTGTCTGCTACAAAAATATAAAGAGGGACAAATTGTGTGGCTGGAATGGACACAGATGTTCTTGGGTATGTTGGGTTGAATTAGGTTTAAGATAGGGAAAATCTGTGGAAGAAATAGGTCATGGTAGTCTACCTGCGGAGATTTATTGATGACCTCAAACCCTTCAATCCTCGCATCTTCAAAGAGAGATCTCATCCCCTAGGGCTGGGAATGTAGCTTAGTGTTAGCATAATTGCCTACCATGTCCAAGATCCTGGGCTCAATCTACAGTACTGAAAAAAAAAAAAGAAAAAGAAAAAGAAAGAAAGGAATACCTAGATCATAGATCCTTTAAGGATGGATATGTACTCAAGAGCAATGCTTTTAAAACTTGGGTAATATAATGGGTCCCTTTGATTATTATGTCTTGTCAATGTTGATTTAAATTGTGTTTACTTAATGTTACTTAAATATGTAAAAGTATAAAACTTGGCCTGAATACTTTATGCTTACATGGACTGTAAAATCCCACATAAGCAAAGCAATGATAATGACATGTTGCTGCAAATAAATTGTTGCTTGCAGCATAAACGTGGTACTAGCCATTATGGCATGGGTTCTTTTGAGTCTGACATGCTCAAATGTATGACTTTGTCCTTTTTTTTTTTTTTAAATCAGCCCACAAATATTTAAAGTATTACTGCTTTATACAAACTTGATTGTGAAAATAAAATAGGCAGTGCTCAGTTACAAGATGGTTATCCAGATGATTCAGAATATATTTGTACCAATTTCTTCAAGATTAGTATTGCTATAGTGACATCAATCAGAACAGTGGTTATTTCTTTTGGGGGTGATTGACTAGAAAGGGACCCAAGTGAAATTTCTAGGATGATTAATATATTTTATGTTGATTTGGGTATTATTTTTATGGATACACACATTTATGAAAACTAGTCAAATTAAATGTTTAATTTCACTGTTATAAGTTTTGCCTTAATAAAAAAAGTATGATTAGAATAAAAGACACATTTTAAAAAATTAAAATAAGAGTTCTCATACTCAGAGAAGGTTTATGGAATTCAGTTTGGGACTCACACTGATTATTTATGACTCCATGGGGTTTTGGCCCAGTCTCATGTGTTGTTTCCTGCCCTTATGAATGAACTGAACTTGGCTGTACCTGAGCAGTAAAGACTCTGTGCCCAGCATAGAGGTAGCTTATGCCACCCTGTCCCTTGCACCATGCTGAGTCTAGCTCAGACTTCCCATAGGAACATTTCTTTTTCCACTTCGGAGCCATGTAAGAGAAGATAGAGGCAAGTCCCATGAGTAGCCCAGAAGGAATGGCATTCAATAAAAGCAGCAATCAAAAGAAGATTACAGTTTATTAAATACTTTTGTCCTCAAAAATCTTTATTTTCACAGTGAACTGTAGTGGGATTTTATCCAAATTTTTTTTTTTTTCTGAGAAAAGGTCAAAATTAGTGTTAGACCCCGATTCTATGAGTTATTTCCTGTTTTGTGGGTTTTCCAGCTTGTTGAGAAGGAATGGGACCTTTGAGTAGCTCTTTCCTCTTCTATGCCTATTTTTAAAAAGTCCTTTTAAAAGCAGAAGTGCTTGCAAACCAGAAGTTTTAAAACATCAACAATTATTTTATTATCACACAAACTTTTACATTTTTTAGGTTTTAGATAGGTAGTCATCATCTACGTGGAAGCACAATTTTTAACCAAATTTAAATGGCAGAAAAACAAACGCCTTTTCTCCTGATACATAGCCAACACTCAGCACAATTCTGTGACCATAACCTGGGAATTTCTCCCCATTATCCAATTTTTCAGCAGATACCAATTAGATGTCCTATTATTTAGTTCAATTCTGGTAACTTCTACCCAGAATTATGGTCAGACCCTACAGATTAAGGGTTCCATTCCACATATCTGTCCCCACTTCAGACACCAGCCTCAAGCAATATTTTGTTCCCTATAATTCTTCCTGACTGGCTATAAATTGGGGTTCTCTGAGAGAGAAGGGAGGAGGGCCTCTGTCCTAGCCTGGGCAGCTTAGCAAGACACCATTTCAATAAAACAAAATAAATAACAGAAGAAAGGCAGCCATCTGATCTGGAAACTGGAGGCGAGAGACCTTAATCAGAACGATCCAGTGGCGTGGTGAGGATGGAAGCCAGACTGGAATGGGTGGGAGCATCACTGCAGACCCACTAGTGCCGACTGCTGTTTGAAGGGTCAAGCCTCTGGGAAACTGAGCCTTGATCATGACGGGAAACCAAAAACTTCACAAGATAATTGAAAGGGGCAGAATGGAGCCCATAAAATGGCTTGGGTGGCTGCCTGCTACAGTAAAATGCATTTGAAGACTAGCTTTTGGAACAAAAGCACAGTTTGTTATGTATTGATCATTGAACTTTGGTGCCAAATACAGATGTGGACATGATTGTGAGGAAGCAGTTCCAGGAGAATGCCCAGCCCTGCCATGCAGCTCACAAATACAGCAGATTTGATCAGGGCCTGAAAGGAGAAAAACCTGTTTGATATGTATGTGGAGACAAAACAGTCTGGCCATTTAAATTCCTTTCTCAAAGCAAGGAGATCATAGTGAAACATTGCTGACTCCCAAAGCCATATTCCCAGTCCATTCATTCATTCATTCATTCATTTTTGAGACAGGCTCTCATTAATTTGCTAAGGACCTCACTAAATCATTGAGGCTGGCCTCCAATTTACAATCCTCGCGCCTCAGACTTTCAAGCTTCTGGGATTACAGGTATGTGCACCATACCTAGCAACTGCAATATAATTTCTTGCATTTAAAGAGTTTTTAAAGAATTTTGAACAAAGCTTTCTGTTGGTAACTGGCTGAGCCTGGCTTATATACACCTGTTTGAGACATGTTTTCTTTTTCCAATGAAAAGACAGTCTCCAGTAGTCTCTCCACATTTCTTCTATCCAGCAGGAATACCAGGAATGAATAATATCCCTGTGATTAAGAAATTCCTGGCCCCCTAGCAGCAAGAGCCAACTCCCTGATGCCAATGATGTGAAAACTGTCCACCAGATCTTTATTGTAAAGCTGGCACTTATTTATATCTCTGAGTTAGTTGGCTTCTGTGGTTTGCTGTGTCCTTTAAATACTATAATCAATGTCGCACTAATGTGGTCCTGGTCCTATGAATAGTTACTTCCTAAGTAGTTCTTACATTTCAGGGGCACCTTCTCTATTCAGAATCCTAATTTTCTCATGAGTAATTGGGAGAGAGGGCAGACCAGCCTTAAGTTAGACCCTTTATCTGATGAGTTATTTCTAGCTTCTATGGATAGTCCATCCTGCTGTGGAAGAAAGTAAGAACCTACATTTTTAAAATTTCTTTCTTATCTCTCTCTTTTAACGAAGCAGAGTGGGGTTTTGGGGAATAGATCAAGGATCAGGATTGCACATATTCCCAAATGCAGTGCTGTTTTGTTTTCTCTCTCTCTTTCTCTCTCTCTCTCTCTCTCTCTCTCTCTCTTTCTTTCTACCAAGGATTGAACCCATGGGCTCTCAATCACTGAGCCATATCCCCAGCCCTTTTTATTTTTTGTTTTGAGATAGGGTCTGGCTAAGTTACCTAGGGCCTCAGTAAGTTGCTGAGGCTGGCTTTGAACTTGTACTTCTTCTACCTCAGCCTCTTGAGCTGCTGGGATTACACACTCGTGCCACCGCTTACTGCAAATGCAGTGGTTTTTAAAGAGTAATGTTCAAGCTAACATTGTCAGCGTCACCTGGGAATGCTTTAGAATTTTTTTTTTTTTTCAACTGAGAGGTGATTCCTAGCAATCTGCTTTTGCAGACCCTTCAGGGGATTCTGTTACAAGCTAACGACTGAGAAACATTGCTCTAAACAGGAGAGAAATTTAGAGCCATTTTAGAGTAGGGAAAACTGATTCAAATTTCTGGAGGTAGAACTGGCTGGGAGTTGACCTGATTTTGTTGCATATCAACACAGATCTACAGTCTCTGAGCCTACTTTCGATGTCCCTGGAGATGCCCCTGCTAAATCAGTGATACCTACCCCTATTTCTTCTTAATTTTATCTTGGTATAAAAAATTAATAATGAAAAGATCACAAAGAAATTACATCATATATGTCGCTCATGGAAGTGATACATGTGATTTTTTTCTTTTTAAATATTTGTAGTTGTAGTTGGACACAATACCTTTATTTATTTATATGTGGTGCTGAGGATTGAACCCAGGGCCTTCCACTTGCCTGTACATATTAGAAAGTAAAGAAGGGAAAAGGGAGTAAATGATGGTGGAAATATGAATGGGAGTGGAGAAAATGGAGGCAGTTTAAGACAGGTTCTAAAGAGAACAGAAAAATAACAGGTTTTTAAAATATAAAGTATACATTAGAGATCTTTCCAGAACATCATCCATGTTCCTATATCCATAACTCTTATCTCTCTTTAGAGGTTGAAAGTTTAAATTTTTATGAATTTAAAAAAATCATATCTGTCCTTTGGTTTCTTTCCTGGTACTCAGAACATGGCAAGAATAATTCTGTTCCCTCAAAATTGTTTTGAACGTGTTATTTTTAAATTTAATTTGACAACATTTTTAATTTTTTTATTTGTAGTTAAGAATGTTCTTAGGCTAAGAAGTACATCCCCAGTGTTTAGTGGTAGAACAGTTGCTTAACACATGTGAGGTCCGTTGTTCCATCACCAGCAAAACACACACACACACACACACACACACACACACACACACATTCTTGGCTATTTAGACTTTTAGCAGTGAGGCTTTCTCCCTCTTAGTAGGAAATGGGGACTTCATTTATATTTCTAACGTGTTTCATTCCTATAATGGGGTGGTTCTTCCCCTTTGCCTCATGTGTAATGGATGATATTCACACACATGCCATATTTCCATCGAGTTTATTAGATTTACACCCCATTCCAATTATGCTGGGACACATAACAAATGCTACCTCTTATTTTTGGTGGGGGTTCGGGTAGAAAGGGGAGGAAATGAATTTCCTAAAAACAATTATTTTCTCCTTTCTTTCCCCTTCTCCTCCTTCTTCAGTACTGAAGATTAAACCAAGGTTTACTCTACCACTGAGCTATATCCCCAGCTCTTTTAGTGTTTTATTTTTAGACACAGTCTCAGTAAATTTTTGAGGCTTGCTTAGATTTTATGATTCTCCTGCTTTAGCCTCCAGAGTGGCTGGGTTTACAGGTGGGCACCATCTAGGTTGATTTATATATATATATATATATATATATATATATATATATATATATATATATTATATATATTTTCACCCCCACTCAAGAAATTAGATGGAATTGAATAAATGAGAGTGCTAGATATAAAGGGAGGATCTTTAAGACATTCTACATTTTTTTAACAATATAATTTTTTAATAGATTATATATATATATATATATATATATATATATATATATATATATATATATATATATAATCATTTATCCATCTCATCCCTTTGCTGCCTTGACTTCTATATTAAGATCACATATATGAGCTGGGGTTGTGGCTCAGTGGTAGAGTGCTTGCCTAGCACATGTGAGGCGTGGGTTCAATCCTTAGCACCATATATAAATAAATGAAGGTATTGTGTCCAACTACAACTAAAAAAATTAAATATTTAAAAAGGAAAAAAAATCATATGTATCACTTTCATGTGCAACATATATGATATAATTTCTTTTTGATCTTTTCATTATTAATTTTTTATACCAAGAGAAAATTAAGAAGAAATTGGGGTTGGTATCACTGATTTAGCAAATAAAAAATACAATATGACTAGTTAAATTTGAATCTCAGATAAGCAATAATGTTTTCAGTGTAAATATAATATATCCCCTCCCAAATAGGAGATACTTAAAACTAAGATTTTTGCATGGTTGATGAAAGAGAGATTTAACAGACATCTGTATTTTATCTGATAACCCTAAATTGGTAGTAAGTTACAACATCTAAGCATTACAGTCTTTCATAATTGCCCCAGCTAATATCTAAAATCTGCTTGAAATAGTTATGGTCTTGGATATTATTGGTTATGGAATACGTGCAATTTTAGGCACCCTGGAGGAAGTGCCACCCTTTTCACCCCCACTCAAGAAATTAGATGGAATTGAATAAATGAGAGTGCTAGATATAAAGGGAGGATCTTTAAGACATTCTACATTTTTTAACAATATAATTTTTTAATAGATAATACATTTATAATTTTTTAGCTTTTCTAAGTTTAAGCAACCTATCTTTATATTTTATAAAATTGTGGTAAAATACATGTAGTACAAAATGCACCATTTTTACTATTTTGAAGTATATAATTTAGTGGCATTAAGTAGATTTAGGTTGTTGTGTAGTCACCCATCTCCAGATATTTTTTTATCCTGCAAAACTGTAACTTTATACCCATTGCCTAATTGCCTAAGCTATTGAGCTTCCTATCTTCCATTACCCCCTCAACCACCATCTGACTCCCAGTCCTTGGCAACCCCATCTAATTTCTGTTTGTATGAATGTCACTACTCTATCTGCATTGTATAATGGAAATCATACAATATTTGTCTTTTGTGACTGGTTTATTTCACTTTGCATAATGTCTTCAAGGTTCATCAAGTTGTAGCATGGGCCAGAATTTCTTTCCATTTTGAGGATAAATTGTGTGTGCGCATGCATGCACATGGATACCGCATTTTATTTTTCCATTCATCCATTAATGGACACTTGGGTTGCTTTTAGATTTTGAGTGTTGTGAATAATGTTGCTGTGATCATGGGTACAAATACCTCTTTGAGATCCTGTCTTTGATCCTTTGAGGTATATATCTAGAAATGATATTGCTGAATCCTATGCTAATTCATGTTTAATTTTTAATTCATCAGACTCCATACTGTTTTCCATAGCAGTGGCACTGTTTTATATCCTCACCAGTAGTGCACGGGAGTTCTATTTTATTCATATACTCACCAACACTTATTTCTTTCTGTTTTGTTTTTGTTTGTTTTTATAATAGTCTAATGGGTATGTGATGGATATTTTCTGTTTGTTTGTTTTGTAGACTTGGGGATTGAAATCACGCCTGCTCTACCACTGAGCTATATCACCAGCCCTTTTTATTTTTATTTTGAGACAGGCTCTCCCTAAGTTGCTGAAGCTGGCCTCAAACTCCAGATCCTCTTGCCTCTACCTACCAAGTTGCCCAGGTTACAGGCATGCAAAAAACAAAAACAAAAAACAAACAAAAAAAAAAACAACCTGGGGACACCTTTTATGTTTTAAAAACAAATCACTAAAAAATGTAGTACTTTAATATTGGTAACAGTATTTGACCCCACTACATGACTATGCCATTTCATGGCAGATAGCACTACTCTTCTATTCTGTGATACTAGATTGGCAGGAGAATTACAGTGGAAGTAGGATAGAGAATCTGGATGGCTTTTCCAAGCTATCCCAAGATTCTTTTAGCAGGATAGATAGTCCTTATTTTATTTTTCACAAATTTCCAGGATGTCAAGTGTAGTTATATTAAATTGGATACTGAAGACATGGTACATGCTCAAATGCAAGTGAAATACAATAGTTCCCAAATTGCAGAGGCTTGACTTATGATTTTTAGATGTTATTATGGTGCAAAAGCAATACACATACAATAGAAACTATACTTTGAAGTTTGACCTTTTCCCAGGCCAACAGTTTGTGGTAGGATACACTCTTGAGTTGCTGGACTGTGGAAGCAGGCCTCAGCTCACAGTCAGCCATGCAATTACAAGAGGAAACAACTAAGACTCCACAGTGTACTGTGTTGCTAAGCCAAGTTTGGTAGCAGTGGATATTATGTGCATTTCCAAATTATGATATTTTCAACTTACTGATGGATTTATCAGATGTGACCCTATTGTTAAATCCAAGGGCATCTCTACTGCCTCCCCACTGTAATTATGAGATGGCTTTGAAACAGGATCCATGTCTCAAAGGATTTGTTCAACCCATATTTCATGAGCACCTGCTACATGCCAGTTCCACAGCTGATGTTGAGGGACACAAAGAAGAATAAACATGCAATTTTGTTCAGTACTCTTTAAAGCACAATGATGAACATGTTTTAAGCTCTTAGAAAATGCTTTTTGAATAGAATTTCATTTAGATATTTTTGTCATTTTGTTCTGTCTCCAGTAGTTTAGAAAAATAAGAGAGGACAATATTACCTGTTTTATAACATGATCCCATAAAAATTGATAATCAATTTTATGGTTGTCTTAAGGTTTATTCTTTTTAAAGTGAATTTCATATTGAATATAAAAGTAATTGAAATTCTTCATATTTACTCCCCTTACATTATTGTTAGTCAATATATTTGGAATCTATACTTTAAAATATTTTAACTTAATAGGCTGTGATTAAATTAAGCTTTATGTCATGAAGCAAATATGCAATATCTTTTGAAAATAATTTATGGGTATCTTGTTCAATGGAGCTCATTGTTAGAATTTTGAGTTTTCTGTTTTTAAGTAGATCTTGGGGTCAATTCTTTTTTAGATTTTACTTTTGTCTTAATTCATGAGCATTCTGCTAATACTTTGGCCTGCAGCAGTTTCTTCTGAGCTAATTTGTTCTGGTTTGTCTCTGTGCTTTGAGACTTTAAATGGCTAACTTTGCATGAAACAAGCTTACACTAGGACCATCTGGCTATCAAGGTGACCGCTTCTCATCTTGATTAAATGTTTCTTTCTGGAATGTTCTCTGCTATCTTTGTACACACATTGATATCTTTATCTGGGGTAATATTTTGTGTCTTTGATTTAAGACAAGGTCATTGCTTCTCAGTTTCTGGCTTTTTCTTTCACAGAACTGGATAGCTGCCATTTCCTGCCTAACTATAAAATCATACCATAATAGAACCCTTTTGCCCTAACTTGACTGTATTAGTATAAGAAATTTGATGCTAAGCTTTTCTCTTTTCTTCATCTGAAACATCTAGTTTAGAAATTCTTGGAAGTGCTGGTGAGGACGTTAGGCTGAGTTAGGAGCCCTATTTTTGCCTCTTCCTTGACAGGGCTGGGGGTGTCTACTAGGTGGTCTACAGTAGACTGCTCTGTTCCCAGTAGGGTTGTTTGTTTTGCCTTGTGAGACAGGAGGCGTGCAATAAGAGCTCTCCATTAGAAGGCTGACTGGAGATGTGTTTGATTTTCAGTAAACCCCCTCATTTCTCTCATTTTATTTTCTTTAAAAAAATAGTATGATCTTCTCTATTCTAACTCCCTCAAGCTTGCTGTCACAAGGACAAGTAAGATGATTTGTAAGGCTCATGGTAAATTCAGAGGCCCTATACAAAAATAATCTGTGCATGAATTTGGGGGAAATGTGTTAATGAGCTACCTACAGAAGATGAAAGAATTACAATAATTTACTTCAAATGGTATTTTTACAATTTCAAAGTGCTTTTACATGTAGGTCTCATTCGAGTATATCAACACCATTGTGAAGAGTAGGAAGAAATGCTATTATGGGACTATTCTGTGAATAGGGAACTGAGGGTGTTGGTGCTCTGACTGAAATCACAGGTTCAGGAGACACAGCATTGAGGCTTTTAGGCTTGGGCCTCTGTCACTTTCCCTTCCTGCTCCTGAGGAAGCACAAGGAAGTCATAACCTTGGGCATGGCTACCCCACCACAGTTGTATGTTATCTCCTTTCCACTGAGGCTTGTAAAGGTAGAGCTGCCTGGGTTGCAGAGAGACAGGGACCCTTTCTATTAGCTGAAGTGTCAGGAGTTGTCTCAGAAAAATCTGTCTCTGGCTCTCCCTCTGACTGTTCTGTGAAGTCAGCAACTCTTCCTCCATATAATGCCTGTACCAGCTTCTTGAATCAGATTTTTTAACTTCCTGGTAGCCAAGAATATGTGCAATGGAAAGATGGCAAATCTGATGTGGAAAATGTGTCATTTGAATGACAAGCACATTATTTCTTCTTGAATTGGTTATTTTGGGAGAGGTGACTTGGAGGAGGAGTTTATGGAAGAGGGAGACAGAAAGACTGGTATTACCACCAACTCTTACATTGTTTGACTTGTGTCCCCTAGTGGCTTGTGTTTCATGACTTTTGAAAGACCTTATGCAAGGCTTATTTGTATAGCTCATAAGATCCTACACAGGTGTTCTGTAAATATCTCAAGTGGCCAAATGAATAAAACATAGAGGAAAGTCCCAGAATAGTTTATCTTAAAGGCCATGTTAGTTAAGGATCATATTCTAAATATATTCATCAATTTATCCAACATCTTTTGAGAACCAACTGTATTTTAGACTTAAGAGATTCAGGATAATGTAGCAAAGAAAACAGGTTTCTACTCTTTTGGGACCTGCATTTATGTTTCAGTTTGTAAAACATATATATATAAATATTTTTTTAGGGGCTAGGGTTGTGGCTCAGTGGTAGGGTGCTCATCTAGCATGCATGAGCACTGGGTTCAATCCTCAGTACCACATAAAAATAAAATAAAGATATTGTGTCCACCTAAAACTAAAAAATAAATTTAAGAAAATTTGCTAGGAAATTAGTTGATAAAAAGTGTTCTAATTAAAGCTTGATTGAGAAAACTGTTAATGCATTTTATATATTTATCTTACTGAATGAGAGTATATATTATGAAGTGACTGACAATAAGTTAGATCTCAGTAAATCAGTGGGACAGTTGATAATATATATTTTTTTTCATTTTTGTCATATCAGGAGAGTCTCACAGTTAAAATTGGCTAGACATGGCATTATCTTAATTCTTTAGTTCTTCATTTGTTTTCCCTCAAACTCAAGGACCAATAATAGACATAAATAAAAACTATGCACAGAATTTTTCATAATTTGTATTCTTTGGGGATATATTTTAACAGATTTCATCCAAAAATTTTACTGATTTGATTTAAGATAGTTCCTTTGGCCTTTGTTCCTGCTCTTGACAGCCTGGGATTATAGTATCATAGAGCTAAGACTGGGACCAAAGGATCTGCCTTTGGGGATAAAAGAGCACAGTGGTGTTAGAGTCAGCTTAAAAACTGGACTTAGAAGAAATAATAATGCTTTCATGGTGCAAGGGAGCCAGATGGAAGATGAGGGTGCTGAGGGCTCCCAGCAGGTACCAGGACGTTTCTCCTGTTGATGTGGTCCTGGGATGCCCTTTATTGCATTTGCACCTGGAAACAGAATGTTTTCCATTCATCTGGGAAATGGTTGCTGAGTCTTAAGTCTGCATACAGTGAACATCCATTATTGAGCATGAGTTTAGAATCCAAAGTTAAATGACAATAGGAGAAGATAAAATAAGATAAAAGTTAGTGGAACTTCCCATAAGTAAAGGTATAGAATAGACAATGGGAAACAGAGAAATTTTCATAGGCTAAGGAAAAACCAGTGGGGCAAATGCATTAGACTTTTATAATCTGGATCTCTGGGCATGGTGCCTTTTATAGATTTAAAAGACTCCCTCATGCACATTATTTGATAGAAGGAAAAATGAATGCCTAGAAATCACAGTAGCTACATTTCTGGCTTTTATTCTTTTATTTTCTAAGAAATTATACCTTTAGTTTTATGATTAAGTAGTATTATGAGTACATAGTTATTTATATGTGTATAAGTAATTTGAGTACATATAATAAATAATATACATAATAGTAAATGTAAATATATATAATATATATTATATATTATATATACATCTATTATATAAATAGGGTATTTAAATAATGTGAGTATATATAGTGAGTGTGTATATGAATATACATATATTTTTTCAGTATATTTGCTTATATATTTATATATTATTTTGACAGGTGTATATAAAACTGTAGCCTAGACACTGGTTATGTGTCAATCATTACAGTATTCCAGAAAATACCTTCCCTCTCTCTGTCTCATCCCCTTCCTCTTTACTTCTCCCATTGTATTCTGTTTTTCGCATTGCTACCAATGTCATCTTTCAGATTATTTTACTTTCCTGCTTGGAGATCTTTCTTGGTGTTTCCCTGTTTTTAAAGATTGGAGCCTGAACTTGATGTTTTCCAGGTTGACTGTAGATTATATGTTGTGTAGTGGTGTGTGTATGTGTGTATTTACAATTTTTAGTTGTTGTTCCTTTTCTCTCGAGGATTTTGGTAAAACCCATTCTTTGTTTTTATTTCTGCTGTGCTGGGCCTTTTGCATGTTGGGCAAGTGCTGTTACTACTGAGCCATGTCACCAGCCCAAAACCCACTCTTAATCCCTAAAATAACCCTCATTCACTCACATTGTTCAGCTCATACCATTAATTGGCCTGTCATGCTCCCATGTTCCATCTCTATTCCTCTGTTATTAAAGAGAATCTTACTTCTGACTCAGGGCCCTGTTTAAATGCCACCTCTCTTATGAAACCTCCCATGTTCTACTCCAGGGTGACAGTTACTAATATTTTTCCCTACTCCATGGGATTTCTACCATAATCCTCAGAGGGAACCAATAGAATCCAGAGTTGCTACAATGTATTATCCCACTAAAACATACAAAAAACCAAGAGTAGCTGGTTGCGGGTGAGCATACCTGTAATGCCAATCACTGTGGAGACTGAAGCAGGAGGATCACAAGTTTGAGGTCAGTCTTAGCAATGTAGTGAAACTGTGTCTCAAAATAAAAAATAAAAAAGACTGGGCATATGACTTAATGGAGAGGGAGAAGAGAAGGGGGAAGGAAGGAAGGAAGGAAGGAAGGAAGGAAGGAACATTTGATTTGTACTCAGGGAAAAATTTTCAAGCAGAAGAGAGATGACCCCAGAGTCAACTTGGATCCATAAGGAAGACTAAACAGCACCAGTGGTCATAACTATACAAGTGTCTCAGTTGTAAGCATTACAGTGTCTCTCTCCTGACTGAGAAGAGAGGTGCAGCTGTCTGAAGCCTCTGCACCCCTAGGGTCTAGGGCAATGCTGCTCACACACAGATTTTGCAGTAAACATTCAACATATTCATACACAGGTTGTGTGTGTGTGTCGAGAAAACTTTCATTGCCTGTATGAGCTATAAGCTTTAGTGGATAGAAAGGTGAATGAATAGGATTCCTGTTATTAAAAAGCCCAAAGTTAAATATGTAAACAACTATTGTCTAATCTGAAAAATAGATACTGTGAGAGAGGAATAATCCTAGAGTCCAGGAAGTTCAAATGGAAAAATATGCTTATATATCCATCCATCTACTTACCTATCTACTTTTCTAACTATAGTTACAAAAAGCAATCTCCTATATTATTAAGAATAGACAGATTACTGATTAAATTAACAAAGTAGAAACAAATCCTAAAACTTTAGCTGAGAGAAGATTTAGGGTTATTTTCTCTTGTTGCAGTATCCTGGAAACAAAAGGTGCCTTTTATGAGATTTCTTTGTACCTCTCACCCTTTTGAACAGTTTCTAGCTTTTAATTTGCCTTTGTGTAGAATGTATCCAGTTGTCTTTTCCTACACTCACTTTCCCCCATTGATTTTATATTTAGGAAGAATGCCTTAACTTAAAGGCCAGCCTTTTCCTTTTAATAATTGTCATAGGCTTTTAAAAATGTACTTTTTCTATTAAAGATATTTAAACCATTTTACATAGAAATTCATAATGGTGTTTTACAAAGACCAGACGACCATTATGTACTTTGTGGTTTTAGATTTATACAACTGCCAACTACTTCTAGCATAGGCAGAGGGGTGATGTGATCAGACAAACTATTTCAGATAACAGTGATAAAACAGAAGAAAATAATAATTAAAAATAAGAACCTCTGATTTTTTTTAAGATACTGGAAAGTGTCACAGAGCATTGAGAAACTAGATGAGAATTTATCTACAGGAGAATATAAACTAGAATTAGAGAAGAGTAATTTAAAGATGTATATTTTATTTTTGTGGTGCTAGGGATTGAACCCAGGGCCTTGTGCATGTGAGGCAAGTACTCTACCAACTGAGCTAGATCCTCAGCCCAAGATGTATATTTTAATTCCTAGAGCAACTACTAAAAAATAATGAAGAAATATAGCTGTGAAACCAGTAGTAGAGATAAAATTGAATTTTCAAAATATAATTGAGTAGAAAAGAAGGCAGGAAAGAAGAAACAAAATATAGAGGAAACAGATTAGAAAACATTAAAAGATCTAAATACAGTCACATCAATATTATATTAAATATTAATTGACTAAACATTTTAATAAAAAGGCAGAGAGATATTGTCCTACTAATTTTAAAAAGTAAGAATCAACTTACTCTCTCAACAAAAGATGCATTTTATTGACAAGGTAAATTATATTGGCTCTAAAAGACTAGAAAATAAAAAGATATATAGTTTAAACAGTAAGCTAAAGAAAGAAGGGTTTTAGACTCAAGACCAGTTGTAATATTAGAGGTATTGAAAAATATATCCTAATGATAAAATGGTCAAAATTATAGGAAGATATAACAATTATAAATGTATATGTACCTAACAGAATTTCAAAGTGTATGAAGCCCAAAGCCAAAACAAGAAAACATGCTGACCAAAGGAAGAAAAAGACACAATCATAATTGGAGACATCTCCAGGTGATGTAACCAAACAACAACAAAATCAGTGAGGATGTAAAAGATGAGAACATTAATTAACCTATTCTTATTGGTATTTGTACAACATTATACACAATTGCAGAACAGTCATTATTTAAAAGTGCATATGGAAGGTTCCCCAATATAGACTATATGCCATGTAAAACAAGTTTCAAAAGATTAAAATTGTGTAGAATATGTCTCTCACTAGAAATAAATTAAAATCACCAGCAACAAAACAGAAGGCCCCAAATATCTAGAAATTACTTAACCTGCTTCTAAACAACACTTGGGTCAAAGAGCAAATTAGATATTTTGATTTTAATGATAATGGAAACAAAATGCCAAATCTACAAAAAAATTGTGTAAGATGCAGCTGAAATACTTACAGAGAAATATGTAACTTTAAATGTAATAAAACATTTAATGTAAATGTAAGTGTAAAGTCAGCATGCCTGTAATTCCAGCAGCTTGAGAGGCTGAGAGGAGGATCAAGAGTTCAAAGCTAGCCTCAGTAATGGTGAAGTGCTAAGCAACTCATGGAAACCCTGTCTCTAAATATAATACAAAACTGGGCTGGAAATGTGGCTCAGTGGTCGAGTGCCCCTGAGTTCAATCCCAGACATACCACCCCCCACTCAAAAAAAAACTAAAAAAAAAGATGTGTGGGGCTGGGGATATGGCTCAAGTAGTAGCACACTCACTGGCGTGCATGAGGCACTGGGTTTGATCCTCAGCACCACATAAAAATAAAATAAAGATATTGTGTCCACCTAAAGCTAAAAAAATAAATATTTAAAAAAGACGTGTAAATTCATTGATCTAGACATATATATTTATATCTTAGGAAATGAAAAGTGGAAGAACAAATTAAACTCAAAGCAACTGATGGGAAGAAAATAATAATGATGGCATTAATTGGAAATTAGTAGACAAAAAGACAAACCATAGAGGAAATTAGTGAAATGAAAAGTAATTATTTTAAAAGATAAATTACACTGATAAGCTTCTACTTAGACTAATTTATAAGATAGGACATACATTATCAATTTCAGGAAATAGAGCATATATAAAAACAGATTCTTTTTGTTGCTGTGACCAAAATATCTATAAAAGCAATTTAGAGGAGGAAAGATTTATTTTGGCTCATTGTTGCGGAGGTTTCAGTTACATGGTTAGCTGTCCCCATGCTGTGGGCCTATGGTAGGGCAGAGCATCATGTCAGAGAGGGTGTGGTAGAGCAGAGTTGATCAACTCATTAGGGCCAGAAAGCACAGAGAAAGAAAGGGGACAGGGACAAGACATAGTCCCAAAGAACACACCCCCAAGGACCTACTCCCTTCTCCTAAGTCCTATCTCCTGGACTTTCCACCACTTCTCAGTGGTCCATTGAGCTATCAATGTATGAATCCACTGACAAGGTCAGAGCCTTTATGATCCAGTCATTTTCCAGAGACCCCCAGCTCTGAATACTACCACATTCAAGATCAATCCCGCATCACATGAACTTTTGGGGAACATTCCAAATCCAAACCACAAGAACAGGAATATCATGAACAACTTTATAAATTTGACAACTTAGATGATGAAATGTACTAATTCTTTGAACCACACTAATTAATCAAACCTGACACAGAAGAACTAGAAAAGGCTTCCTAGACTTGCATCTATTTTTAAAAGTTAAATTTGTCATAAGGCCTTGCCATAAATAAAATGCCTGGCCAAGATAGTTTCCTAGTAAACTCTATCAAATATTAAAGAAAGAAGAAGAAGAAATTAGAAGAATTTCTAATTTCTTAGAAATTCTTCTAATTTATGCCAACTCTTTCAGAGCATAGAGGAAGGAATACTTCCCTTCTCATGTCCTGAATTCAATATTACTCTGTTACTTAACTTAGACAAAAACATTCAAAGGAGAAAACCTTATTGCTAAATAACATTCATGACATAGATAAAAATTTATTTAAATTTTTTAATTTAAATTTTATTTATTTAAATAAAACCTCAAAAAATTAAATCAAACTAAATAAGATTTTTGAAAAAGCATAACACTTCATGACTAAATAGTATTTATTTCAGGAATGCAAGTTTAGTTTGACATTTGGAAATCAATGTAATTCACAATAATAACATTTTATAGTGAAAAATATCTATGATCATCTCAAAAGATGAAGAAGACGTATATGATACCATTTAAATACATTGACTTTTTTGATAAGCACTCTTAGCACATTAAGAATAGAATGAAAATTATATAGCCACTATCATGCTTAATGATGAAAGATTAAATTCTTTCTGCTTCAGATCAAGCTCAAGGCAAGAATGTCTACTCTCAATTCTTTTCAACATTGTAGTAAAGGTCCTAGTTTGTGCAGAAAAGAAAGAAAATTCACTAAAAGATATACAGATTATAAGAAACAAAACTGTCTTCATTTGTTGACAATATAATTGTCTGTGTAGAAAATCCTAAGACCTCTCTATGAAAGTTACTATAACAAAGAAATGAATTTGGCAAGGTTGCAAGATACAAGAACAATGTGTAAAATCAATAGTATTTCTCTCTATTACCAATAACTAATAGGAAAATGAAATAAATTCCATTTACAAATTATTAAAAATGCAAACTAGTGAAACATGCATAAGATGTGTCAATGAACAATAATGAAACATTGCTGAAAAGAGTTAAGAACACCCAAACAAATATAGATTTCATGTCCATGGATTGGAAGTCAGCTTTCTCCTTAATCTATAATTTCAATGCAATTTCTGTAAACATTTCAACCTAGAATAGCCAAAGCAATTTTTATAAAAAGAAAAAAGTTGGAGAAATTACATTACCTGATTACCACAAATTTCTGTTAATCAAGATTTAGGGATACTGGAAAAAGTATTGACATATGGATCGGTTAAACAAACCAGAAAGTCCAGAACAAGACCTATACTTTCATTATTAATTTTCAACAAAAGTACTAAGACAATCTCATGGGGCAAAGAAAAGTTTTTCAAGAAATAATATAGTTCAGTGATAGAACACTTACCTATCAGGCACGAGGTTCTGGGTTCAATCACCAGGTATGTGTATGCGACACGTGTACACACACACATTCTCTCTCTCTCTCTCTCTCTCTCTCTCACACACACACACACACACACACACACACACACACAATTGAAATAACCAGAAATCTGTATGGGAAAAAAGTTTAAAAATTAACTTCAAAATCATAGCCCTAAATATAAAATGTTAAATTATAAAACTTCTAGAAGAAGCATATTGGTGATTTCATAGGACACAAACAGCATTAAAAAAGAGTAAAATTCACAAAGTGGCTACTGTCAAAATAGAAACTTTTGCTTTTTGAAACACATGATTAAGAAAACAAAAAGAAAGTTTATATAATGGGAAGAGTATTTGTGATATATATGTCTAAGAACTTGCATCTGCATTATATAAAGGAATCAAAAAATAATTATAACAAGGCAACCCAATAAAAGCGGGTAAATATTTCCTTCACAAAGGAAAAATTCATGACTGGCCAATAAGCATGTAAAAACAGTGCTGCATTTCATCTATGTTAAGGAAATGCAGATGTGTAAAGGCCTGCACTTCATAGAACTTATCCATACTCTACCTCGCATCTGTTCTCTAGAAGCCTTTGCCCAATCTTTGTGTAGTGTATATTCTTTATATCGGTTTGGTTATTTACCTTGCCCTGACTTTGACATCTGGGTGCTTCCTGGTGCAGAGTACTCAGACTGCAACTTACCTGTTCCTTTTTCTTTGCCCATCTTACATTTCTGTATATTTTTCCTGTAAGAGAATAAATCCCTCAGACAATAATAATGATAATCAAACTGGTGTCTTCCCACCTCGGTGAAAATCTTCCAAAAGACATCAGTCGTGGACAGATACATGTGTTCTTACATGTGTTTTACATGATTATACTCTCATTTATGCCCCGCCTTCCTTGATTCCTTGGCTTTTTAAATTAAGTTTTTATTAGGGTCCCTCCCTCCCTCCCTCCCTCCCTCCTTGCTTTCCTTCCTTCCTCCCTCCCTCCCTCCCTTCCTTCTTTCCTTCCTTCCTTCCTTCCTTCTTTCCTTCCTTCTCTGTGTTTATTAATTTATTAGACCAGATATACCCAGGCATCACTTCTTTTCTCTGGGGGGAATGGGAGGAACCAAAGAAAATGAGACTGACTCACAGGTTGCTTTTACAGCTGACCCTACCCCTACCAGACCCCATCAGGTTGAGTTATCTATTCTTCGCATACCAATTATCACACCCACCCTCAGATTCCAGTATAAATCCTGTTTATATTCCAGAATCCTCAAAACAATATGGACTCAAGCTCTTTAGCAAGAAGATCAAAACTCACTTCTTGCCTGCCTCCTGCCTGTAGATTCTCACTCTCCAAACACAGGCACAGGTGCATCCTGGTCACATTATTTCAGATAAGAATTTCACTTCTCATTCTCCAAGAATCATTTAAACTTTCTGAGAACTGTCTAGAATTTTCTAGATAAAATCCCCTAGAACCACTGACCTCTCCCATCTCCTTGCCCATCCTGGGCTTCCTCTTGCTCCTCTCCCATATAACACTGGTTTTCCCTCTTAAGCCCTGAATTGCTTTCCTGTTCTTGGAATTTAATTTTATTGATTCAAACAAGTAGGTCTTTCTTTTAATAAGAACTTTATTTTTAATGGTTTTCTTTTTCTCTCCCTTGTTTCTTTTTATTACTGTTTGTTAGTCTTTAAACTCATTTAGATGGTATCAATTCTTCCAGAAAACTTCTCAGTTTTTCAAATAGGTGGGAATTTAAAAGCTTACAATAAATTTAATATTTTTTCTATTATGTTTTATAAGGTTTTACTATCTAGTTTTTATATTAGCAGTCTTTTAACTGATTATCATTTGTTTGTTCTGTATGTGAGAGCTCAGAGTACCTACAGTGGGATGGAGGACATTAGTTGCATTAAATTAACACTTGTATAATGCTTTCTCTGTGCCAGGTACCATTCTTAGCATTGTTACTAATACATCTATATCTAATATATCTAGAAAAACCCAGTAACATGGAGACTGTCATATTCCCATTTTACCAATGTGACGATTGAGGTAGAGAGAAAGTAGGAAATTTGCCAGTGTCAGGTAATTAAATAACTCCTGAGATCTGAAGTGCAAATCTGGCCTCATGGTCTATCTAAATTGCTAATCTGTGCTGTAGTATATAGCAAAAATGTGCACGTTAGTTAGTTCTCTATGTTATTGCTAGAATGGATTAGAATAAAAAGTTCATTTGCATTTTACTCAAAAAAGTAAATGTATTCTTGTGTATGTCCTCAATCTGCCAAATTAAATGTCTTTGTGCATTTCTTTGAAGTTTTGGGCCTTATGAGATGAGCAGTAGCCGAGGCCCTTGCTGGAACAGTTTGACTGAGTTCTTATGGCAAAGTGTGGTGGGCTCCACGTGCAAAAGCCAGAGCCAAGGCCAACCTGGGTGTGTTATTCTTTAACACATGGAAAGACTCTGGATTCAGCTAAGAATATTTTCTAAGACCTTACTACTTCTGCTACAAGCATTAATAGCTAATTTTGTTTTAGAGATAATTTTATAGAGATAACTAATATTTTTGACCTTTTATGAGAATTACTTTGAAAATGTTGAAGCTGAGAGGAGAATAACAAAGTTGTGATGAGGTACAATTGTTGAGCAGCCTGAAGTCCCTTAGTAATGAGTGTCTCCCACAAAGCAGCCTGTCTATACTATAATTCAAAGTCCTGCCTCCATAAAATTCCAAATTCTTCAGTGTCCTTAACTGATACCAGAGAACAGTCACAATTATGAATATTCAACGCATATTGTACTTCATTTAGCAGATGAATTTTACCTGATGTTTTCTTTTGCCAACTTAGTACCTTCTTTTAAAGAGTGTGCATCTTATTCATCTTTGTTCCATTTATCAGTACCTAGCTAGCAAGGGGCTTTATAGCAGACACTTTTTTTTTTTTTTTTGTAAAGGGCAAGATAGTAAATATTTTAGTCTTACAGTCTGTTCCAACTACTCAGTCCTGCTGTTGTAGCTCAAGAGCAGCCAAACAAACTCTGTAAAGGAATGGAAATGGCTGTGTTCCAACAGAACTTTGTTTATAAAAACAGGTAGCAGATCCCAGTGGCTTGGGAGGCAGAAGCAGGAGGATGGTGAGTTCAAAGTCAGCTTCAGCAACTTAGCGAGGCCCTAAGAAATTCAGTGAGACCGTGTCTCTAACTAAAATATAAAAATGGGCTGGGGATGTGGCTCAGTGGTTATGCGCCCCTGGGTTCAATCTCCAGTGCCAAAACAAAACAGGTAGCAGGCAAGAGATTTGACCATGGGCCTTTAATTGCTGATCCCTGCCTTAAAGTATAGATTTAGCAAATTATCTAGCAGAAAATAGACTGACCACAGTAACAAATAACTCTGAATCTCGGTAGCTTGGTGCACCAAAGTTTATTTTTTGTTTGTACTTTCTGGCCAGTAGGAACTGGTAAGAAATTTCTGATCATTCAAGATAGCCAGGGGTTCAGGTTGTTGGGGACTTCAACTGGACATATACTTCCATGCAGCAAAGAAAGGGAGAGGTAACAGATCATTAACTGTCCCTTAGAACATTCCCCTAGAGGTGACACATTTCATTGGTGAAACAGAACCAATAGCCACACCTAACTTTAAAGGGAACAGGGAGGTTCAGTTCTTTCAAAAACCTAGAAAGAAGAGAAATGGAGTATAGTCATGTGTTGTTTAATGATGGAAACACATTCTGAGAACTGTGTCCTTAGGTGATTTCATCATTGTGCAAACACGTTAGAGTGTGTGTACACAAACCTGGATGGCTTAGGTCAACCACTTGATTGGCTTCTCCATGCAGTCAAGAGATCCAGTAAGCACGAGATGGGAGGCCGCTGCCAGTATAACAAGGCACACTGTTTCACAATAAACTTTTTTTAAAAAGTATAGACACATACTCTAAAATAATGATAAAAAGTATAGTATCATAAATATACAAGCTAGTAACATAGTCTTTTATTAATATTACCAACTACTGTATAAAGTGCACAATTGTGTGTGTTATAGTTTTGTACAACTGGCAGTGCAGCGGTTTGTTCACACCAGTATCACTGTAAACATGTGCACTAAACATGAATAATGCTTTGAACTGCAACATTACAATGACCACCCACTTGGAAGAACTAGCTCTAGGTCTCAAAGATGGGTATAAAAAAATGTGCTGAACTGAATTGGTTTCACATTAGATATTGTCTCTTAAAAACAATTTACTGACTGATGAATTTTTTTAATTAATTTTTTCTTTTTTTGTTTTGGGGATTGAACCCAGAGGTGCTCTTCCCTTCCACTGAGTCACATTTTCAGCTCTTTATTTATTTATTTTTAAAAATCAATAAATGGGCCAAAGAACTGAAAAGACACTTCTCAGAAGAGGATATACAATCAATTAACAAACATATGAAAAAATGTTCAACATCTCTAGAAATGCAAATCAAAAGTACTCTAAGATTTCATCTCACTACAGTTAGAATGGCAGCTATCAAGAATACAAACAACAATAATGTTGATGAAGATGTGGAGAAAAAGGCACACTCATACATTGCTGGTGGAACTGCAAATTGGTGCAGCCAATCTGGAAAGCAGTATGGAGATTCCTTGGAAAACTTGGAATGGAACCACCATTTGACCCAGCTATCCCACTTCTCGGTCTATACCTAAAGGACTTAAAAAACAGCATACTACAAGAACACAGCCACATCAATGTTTACAGCAGCACAATTTACAATAGTTAAATTGTGGAACCAACCCAGATGTCCTTCAGTAGATGAAAGGATAGGGAAACTTTGGTATATATACACAATGGAACATTGTGTATACATACAGCATTAAAAGAGAATAAAATCATAGCATTTGCAGGTAAATGGGTGGAGTTGGAGAATATAATGCTAAGTGAAGCAAGCCAATCCCAAAAAACAAAGGCCAAATGTTTTCTTTGATATGAGGAGGCTGACTCAAAATGGCAATGGGGGGAGGCAGGAAGCATGGGAGGAATGGAGGAACTTTAGATAGGGCAAAAGGGAGGGAGAGGAAAGGAGGGGACAAGGGGTTAGAAATGATGGTGGAATGAGTTTGATATCATTACCCTAAGTACATGTATGAAGTCACGAATGGTGTGAAAATACTTTGTGTACAATCAGTGACTTGAAAAATTGTGCTCTATATCTGTGATATGAAATGAATTGCATTCTGCCATCATATATAACAAATTAGAATAAATAAATAATTTAATTTAAAAAAGAAAAAAAAAATAAAAATTTTTCAGGCAGGGACTTGCTAAGTTGTCTGGGCTAGCCTCAAACTTGCCATCCTCCTATATCAGTCTCCCAAGTAGCTGTGATTGCAGATGAGCACCATTATACTAATTCTTACCCCTGGTATTTCACCTTAAGATATGTGTCTAGGATCTTATGGGAATTATCATTCCTATAAAAATATTAAGATGCTGTCTATACCTTAATAGATTAAATAATTAATATAGTAAAAGAGTTATACTATTATATTCTTAAAAGAACTGTGGGGACTGTGCACTTTTAAAACTATTTGTTATTTTTATTTTTGACCAAACATTTTTTTATGCGTGTACGAGGAGTTGCTGGTAATGTGGGTGCTACTTTGATGGTGGGCTGCCTGGTGCCCATATTTTAACTTCTTCTATGCTCTTCCTCCAAGTGGCATTTCTAGGAGAGCATTTGTCAGAACAATGGAGATCTAAGATGCAAAATGCCATCTTTTAATGAGTGGGCACTGTGTATCTTGAATCTAGGTCTTGGGAGTAGTAGGATTTGGTGATTCTGTACAGAAAACTAGCCAGGAATGACAAGTTCCCAAGTAGAGGTACTGATTCCCATTTCTCTGTGATGGAAAGAACCAGGAGAAGAGCTGTGGGCACGTAGCTTCTTCCCTATTAAGGAACACTGACTGGCTCAGATAGGATTGCCCTGGGCTCTGGCCAATACCACTAGCAAGTTCTCCTAGGTTTTCTGGAGTGGGAGCAGGAAAACATGGAAATGGCTGGAAGGAGGTGTATCTGCAGAGGGAAGAGGGGTAGAAGCAGTAACTTTAAAAGATTTTAAAGAGACCTTTCCCCAAAAGGCCAACTTTCTTTAAAATTTGTAACACCTGTTTTGATTTCTAAAATGATGACTTCAGTTGAAAGAGGAAAGATTTTTCTCTATTCTGGGATAAACAATGAGTTTTACATGTTTTTATCTGATACCTTGTACAACTGATAATTATGAGCAGTATTAAGGATATAATATGCGCTTCCTTTTCAAAGTCCACATATTAAATTTTTTTTTTCGCAAGGTATTTTCCTCTTTACTGGCTTAAGACATATGAATTTGAAAATGTTTTTAAATTGAGCTTCTTTTGTGACGTGGAAGTATTTGTATAATGTTTAAATTTTGTTATATGGCATTTATCAGCTATTTACTATGCTAACCAATAGTAAGTTATTTAATCGCTAAAAACTCAGCAAAGAAAATTTAAGTAATAGCCAGTAGGTGGCAGTGTGGTTTTGTACTTGATCTAAAACTTTGCAAAGGGCATTGTATTGCAGTTGCAATCTGGCATTATTAAGGAGATATGACTTCATACTTCATTTAGAAAACTACATTTTAATCAACAACCGAATAGCTTTTGAGTTATGAGCAAGCAATTTCTTCCTTGATTATAAACTGTATTACATCATTAAGGTGTCTTAACTTTGCCTTCCAGATAGCAAACACCCTGGGGTTTGGAATAACAAAAAACTTCTATCTCTCTTCTCCACATTGCAGCACATAATTGCCCAATTCCTTGATCATGAGTGTTTTAGCTTCAAAATGATTCAAGTATTTTACTGTTATTGTATTTTTTATCCAAAATATAGTCATGAAAAGTCCTGTACAATTAGCAAAGTTAGTCACTTATATACACATGCAGCACATAAAATATACCCCATTTTGCCATGATGCAGAATTTAATTTTATAGTACAAAGTTGAATGCGGGAAACTGGTTTTGCTTTTACCCCACCTCCCTCTGCTTTTGCAGGCTCCTATTTACATTTTTCACTAACAATTGATTCTGCTGTCCATCTTTCAGTTTGAGTTTTTCTCTCATCAGTTCATTAAACTGTTCTTGCAGAAGTTCCCAGGGATTTTTATGCTGCTAAACCCAAGGGACACATTTCAGGCCTCATCGTCCTTTCTCTTAGCCATTTCTACGCTGGTGTCCCTTGGCTCAAACTGTTTGACCTTTTCCTTTTTCCTCTTCCTTTTCCAGTAACAAATGCTTAGTATTCATTAGATTCCTTGTCTTCCTCTGCCTCAGCCAAATGTTGGTCATAGTCATCTCTGACATTTTCCTTTCAACCTAACCCTACAATCTAATCACTGACTTCTGCTCATCCCAGGGGCTCCCACCCCAGGCAGGGTCATGGCCCTGGATCACAAAACGGTCTTTGAACTTGTTTTCTTATGTCTCCATTTGCTTTTCTCCAATTCTTTCTCAACGACTTTCTTTTTTTTCTAGAATGAGCTTTCCAAAAGTGACCTCCCTTCTTTGCTTAGTATAATTTCAAGATTCCTCATTTTTTTTTTTAAGAATAAAGTCCTAAGACCTTAACACTGCACTATATGCTCTGGCCCAGTCTTGAGTCATCTTTCCTCACTAAGTGTTTTCTGGCTGCAGTGGCAGCCCTGTTTCCCCTGTTTCCACAAAAACCCTTGTCTACCTGCCTGCCAGCATTGAAGAATGGTGTTCTCCTTGCCTGGTGCTCTTTGACAGCCCCCAGCCCAGTGTTAGTTTAGTGCCACCTCCTTGAGAACTCCTTCCTGGTTCCCAGGTGATACTGGGTCTTCCTCCTGTGACAAGTTCTCATTTCATGTTGCATTTATTTTAGAGCATTCATTAAAATTCTTATAAAATGCAATTTTGTGTAATTGTATGTTCCTTCCCAGACTGTAAACCCCAGAGTGGGGCTGTGACTACCTGGTTCTCTATTGTAGCCTGATCCCTAGCAAAATTCCTGGAACAGAGCAGGATGGTACCCATGTAGGATTATTGCACTTAATAAGCGCCTCAGGAACTTTAGGAACATTTTATTATCAGTTTCAAAGTTTAGCTTTTCCTTATTATAGATTATATATTCTGTTGTCAGGCAAATAACTTTGGTACAAATTATTGTGCAGAAAAATTTGTTCAAAAGTATTCATGTGAAAATTAACTTTTAAGAATGCAGGGTCTAACTGCGTCTGATAGAAGAAAAAGTTGGCTCCGATCTACATACTGTGGGGTCGGGCTCCAAATTCCTCAATAGGACACCTATAGGACAAGAGTTAATAACTAGAATCAACAAATGGGACTTACTCAAACTAAAAAGTTTTTTCTCAGCAAGAGAAACAATAAGAGAGGTAAATAGGGAGCCTACATCCTGGGAACAAATCTTTACTCCTCACACTTCAGATAGAGCCCTAATATCCAGAGTATACAAAGAACTCAAAAAATTAAACAATAAGAAAACAAATAACCCAATCAACAAATGGGCCAAGGACCTGAACAGACACTTCTCAGAGGAGGACATACAATCAATCAACAAGTACATGAAAAAATGCTCACCATCTCTAGCAGTCAGAGAAATGCAAATCAAAACCACCCTAAGATACCATCTCACTCCAGTAAGATTGGCAGCCATTATGAAGTCAAACAACAATAAGTGCTGGCGAGGATGTGGGGAAAAGGGTACACTTGTACATTGCTGGTGGGACTGCAAATTGGTGCGGCCAATTTGGAAAGCAGTATGGAGATTTCTTGGAAAGCTGGGAAAGGAACCACCATTTGACCCAGCTATTCCCCTTCTCGGTCTATTTCCTAAAGACCTAAAAAGAGCATACTACAGGGACACTGCTACATAGATGTTCATAGCAGCACAATTCACAATAGCAAGACTGTGGAACCAACCTAGATGCCCTTCAATAGATGAATGGATAAAAAAAATGTGGCATTTATACACAATGGAGTATTACTCTGCATTAAAAAATGACAAAATCATAGAATTTGCAGGGAAATGGATGGCATTAGAGCAGATTATGCTAAGTGAAGCTAGCCAATCCCTAAAAAACAAATGCCAAATGTCTTCTTTGATATAAGGAGAGTAACTAAGAACAGAGCAGGGAGGAAGAGCATGAGAACAAGATTAACATTAAACAGGGATGAGAGGTGGGAGGGAAAGGGAGAGAGAAGGGAAATTGCATGGAAATGGAAGGAGACCCTCATGGTTATACAAAATTACATACTAGAGGAAGTGAGGGGAAAGGAAAAAAAAAACAAGGGGGAGAAATGAATTACAGTAGATGGGGTAGAGAGAGAAGAATGGAGGGGAGTGGAGGGGAGGGGTGATAGTAGAGGATAGGAAAGGCAGCAGAATACAACAGACACTAGTATGGCAATATGTAAATCAGTGGATGTGTAACCAATGTGATTCTGCAATCTGTATATGGGGTAAAAATGGGAGTTATGACCCACTTGAATCAAAGTGTGAAATATGATATGTCAAGAACTATGTAATGTTTTGAACAACCAACAATAAAAATTAAAAAAAAAAGAATGCAGGGTCTATTTCTTTTTCTTCTTTTTTAAAAAAATTTATATATGACAGCAGAATGCATTACAATTCTCATTACACATATAGAGCACAATTTTTCATATCTCCAGTTGTATGTAAAGTATATTCACAGAAATTCATGTCTTCATACCTGTACTTTGGATAATAATAATCATCACATTCCACCATGACTAATAACCCCATGCCTCCTCCCTTCCCCTTCAGCCCCTCTGCCCTATCTAGAGTTTGTCTATTCCTCCCATGCTCCCCCTCCCTATCCTACTATGAATCAGCCTCCTTATGTCAAAGAAAACATTTGGGATTTGTTTTTTTGGGGATTGTAAACAGTGGAACCAACCTAGATGGCCTTCAATAGAAGAATGGATTAAAAAATGTGGCATATATACACAATGGAATATTACTCAGCAATAAAAGAGAATAAAACCATGAAACTTGTAGGTAAATGGATGGAGTTAGTGAAAATAATGCTAAGTGAAGTTAGCCAGTGCCAGGTCTATTTCTAAGAGGTGGGTTGATGTTTTGAGGGGGCAGAGGAGTTAAGTTGGATGTTAAGGATGTTTAGTTAAGGATGGATAGTTGTTGTTGTTTTTTTTTTTTATGGAGTGTGTGTAAAAATTCTTGTTTGGGTTTGATAATGGCTTATAACTTTAAATAATATAAAGGGATTTCAAATTGTGAGCATCAAAAAATTATTTCATTAGGAAAGTTTGTTTTTAAGTTAGGATATATGAGATAGAGACACACACACATTTGGGGAAATTCTGAATTTAATTTAAATCTAAAATGAAATGGAATGACATTAAGATATTTATATAAAAGTTCTAGCATTTTTACAGTAAATAAAATTTCCTAATCAACCCTGTGGACCACAATGACTACTAAAATTATACCTGAGTTTTATGTCTAAATTTGAACACCAAGAATGACTCATTATGTTTTTAAAACTAAAACTATCTGTAATTTAGGCCTCAATCCAAAAGCATTTTTATTCTATATCAACTTCCTTGGGTAGCTTTTCTTATTAATTTTAAATTGTCTGTCAGCATAATAAGTATTGAATACCATCCTGCTATGTGACTCACTGTTACACTTTTCTATAAGGTACATGATCTCCTTCATTATCTAATCTAGGATGGGTGAAGAAGATCAGTGTGTGGTTGGAGGAGAACTATTTGCCAAGAATAGTGTAAAAAAACCAGGCTGCAATGAACCCTGTTGTGATGGTGATTAGCCTCATAAATCTCTTTGCTGCATTTTTTCCCCAATAGAAAATGTGGCATTTTAATGGTAATTATGACTTCATTTGGCTTGAAGAATAATTTAAAACCACTTGGTTTTAGAGTTGTTTTTATTTGCTTAGATATCCATATGAATGTAGGAAAAAAATCTTCCCGGGCCCTATTGTTGGAAGTTCTTGAAAAATCTTGTTTCATGCTACATGAAAACATTTGAATAAATGAATAGAAATATATTTTAAATGCTGAAATAATTAGAAGAGTCTTCCTTTTAGTTTGATAGATACCATGTTCCCCTTATTTTCTCTAGGAGCTTCTGTCAAGTGGTTGGCCATGCCTGCTAAACCAGGGCCAGCTTATTAGCACAGATTAAACCCAGAGAAGGGCTGTTCTCTTATATTCATTGTTCTTTTCTCCAGAGAAAAACACAAAAACAGAAGATGGTTGAATTCCTCTTGTATTCATGTTAGTAAGGGTGCTTTTGGTTTCCCCTGGCAGAAAATCCAATCAAATAAGTTTCAGCTGAAAAACAAAATAAAAAAGAAAAAGGGAGAAAATAATTGGCTCAGGTACTTCAGAGGCCCAGGAGATATTTTTAGGCATGGCTGGATACAAGGACTCACATAATATTATTACATTTCTGCTTCTCTTTGATACTCAGGACAGCTTCCCTCTAGATTAACTCTTGTTCCAGGAAGGCATTCTCCATGAATGGCAAAGATGCTTCTGCATGATCCAGGAATATAGGGCCCCAGGGTGGAGAGAAATATCTTCCAGGTATTTTCCTGAACAAGGAGCCCTATAAATTCTGCTGGGTTCATTTTCCATCTGAGCTTTCATCACTGGGCCTAGGGGGAGGAGCTTATTTTACGTGGACTGGTAAATCATGCACACCTGTGATCATCTGTGCAGAGGTTATATAGGCCCTCACATTGAGAACACAGCCATGTGAGAGGGACTGGTTCCCAGAAGAAAAAAAATGAGGTTCTGTCCCCAGATTAAGGAAGAGTTGAGAGACAAAACAAAGAGATTAGTATACCATTATTGTTAATATTTAGTATGTAATTACTGAAAAAAATGATTTTTTTTTTCTTTTGGTAATGCTGAGGATTGAACACAGGGCCTCAGGCATGCTGGGCAAGTGCTCTACCATTGAGCTACATCCTTAGCCCCAAGAAAAATTTGAAAATAAAGAAAAGTATAAAAGAGAGAGAGGGAGAGAAAAAAAAAGAACAACAACAACAAAAAGCAGACCTTTAGTTAACCATCTTGAGAAACTAACACATCGATATGTTACTTTTGGCTTTTCAATTCCTTTGAGCTCTATTAGGAAATGGAAGGAGACCCTCATGGTTATACAAAATTACATACTAGAGGAAGTGAGGGGAAAGGAAAAAAAGGAAAAAAAAAAACAAGGGGGAGAAATGAATTACAGTAGATGGGGTAGAGAGAGAAGAATGGAGGGGAGTGGAGGGGAGGGGTGATAGTAGAGGATAGGAAAGGCAGCAGAATACAACAGACACTAGTATGGCAATATGTAAATCAGTGGATGTGTAACCAATGTGATTCTGCAATCTGTATATGGGGTAAAAATGGGAGTTATAACCCACTTGAATCAAAGTGTGAAATATGATATGTCAAGAACTATGTAATGTTTTGAACAACCAACAATAAAAATTAAAAAAAAAAAGAATGCAGGGTCTATTTCTTTTTCTTCTTTTTTAAAAAAATTTATTTATTTTGGAACTTAGAATCTTAATATCCCATTGTTTTATATATTGCTAAAACAAAGTCTATCGTTGTTTTTAATTTTTATTTTCTTACAGTCCTGTGAGTGGAACCCAGAACCTTGCACATGCTAGGTAAACTCTACCACTGAGCTACATCCCCAGGGCTTTTTACAATTTTATTTTGAGGCAGGGTTTTGCTGATTTGCCAAGGCTGGCCTTGAACTTGCCATCCTCTTACTTCAGCCTCCAACTCACTGGAATTTCAGGTATGTGCTACCACATCCAGCTCATTCTTATTTTTTATTTAATTAATTTTTTTTTGTGTGTGTGTGTGTGTACTTTTTTTTTTTTTTTTAAACTCCTGGCTGCTGTTGGAACTTTCTCTTAAGCACTCTCTTTCTTGCTCTCTTTTTTTTTTTTGGACTGGGGATTGAACCCAGGGATGCTTAACCACTGAGCCATATCTCCAGCCCTTTTCTGTATTTTATTTAGAGACAGGATCTTTCGGAGTTGCTTAGGGCCTCACCAAGTTTATGAGGCTGGTTTTGAACTCATGAGCCTCCTGCCTCAGCCTCCCAAGCTGCTGGGATTACATGCATGTGCCACGGTGCCTGGCACTTTCTTGCTCTTACTCAGCAACTTTTCTTTATGTTATCCTATTTGAGGTTTGTTAAGATTCTAAAATCTGTTGCCCTATAGTTTTCACCAACTTTGAAAAATTTTTAGTCATGACTTCCTCAAATATTTTTATGCTGCTGGTTTTTTTTGGGGGGGGTGGTTTTGTTTTTGTTTTTGAGAGTCTAACATATGCTAGACTGCTTGAGATTGTTCACTGGTCACTGAGGCTCTGTTCATTTTTGTCTCCCTGTACTTCATTTTGGATAGGTTCTGTCTTCAAGTTCATTGATCTTTTCTACAGGGTCTAATTTGCTGCTAATCTCCTTAACCATAGTTTTGAATTAAAATGTCATCCAGTGCATTCTCATTTCTGGAAATCCCATCTGGAGATTAAAGATTTTTTTCCTGCTAATTTCATCATCTCTGTCACTTCTGTTTCTTCTGATTAACTTTTCTCCCCCTGGCAATGGGTCATATTTTTCTGCATCTTTTTATGCCTGATAATTTTCAGTTACATGCCAGACTTCAAGATTTGCACATTATTAAATGTTGGATTTTTTAATATTCCTTTTTATTAAAAAAAAATTGGAGTCTTTACTTTCTTAGCAGTTGTTACTTATAGAGCATTTTAACCATTTGGAGTTGCTGATAAGCATAAAGGTGCAGAATCACCTATGTTCTCAGGATAATTTTCCTTAGCTTAAAGGCATGACCCTCCTGAGCACTCCATCCAATATTCCAGGTATGTCAAACTCTCTCCACTCTGGCTGATAGGAAACTAAAACTATTTCTAGCCCTATGTAAGCTCTAGTAACTTTTCAACCTACCAGTTCTCTCCTCCACCTCATGGAGTTTCACCCCACGCAGGCACAAATCTGTACTCAATAATTCTTTGCAGATCTCTGGAGCTTTTTCTGCAGCTCCTTCCTTTCTTGTACTAAAGCTCTGCAAATTCTGTTTTCTCCATTTAGTAAGATTGCTGCACTTCTGTTAGGGTTCTTCTGCAATGTGAAACTGCCCCCAGAGAATGAATTGGGGCAATAATAGGGCTGAACTCAATTTCCCCCCTTCACTCAGGGATCACAGTTCAGTACTGTTTGTTTTCCAATGCCCAAAAAAACTGTTATATATATTTTGCTATTTTACAGCAGAAAGGAAATTATTATTATTATAGCAGTTAATTCTGTAAGACTGGAAGCAGAAATAAGAAATATTATACAGAGAACCATGACTTACATTGGAGTTACATCCCAATAAAACCATTATAAGCTGAAAATATTGTAAGTTTAAAGTACATTTAATGCGTCTAACTTACTGAACATAAGAGCTTGGCCTAGTTTACTGTAAATGTGCTCAGAAAAATCAGTTTAGCTTACAGTTGGGCAAAAGCACCTGACACCAAGTATATTTTATTAATTAATTCATTAGTTAATAAAAATTAATTCCTTGAATACTATACTGAAAAAGTAGAAGACCAGAATGTTTATATGGGTCTGCTTTTGTGCCATTGTAAGGCTGAAAAATTAAGTCAGACTATTGTGGGACTCATTTTATAAATATTTCATTTTACAGTATATCATTAAGTTATCCCCTATGTTATCAGGTATGATATATTATTCCATCCTGAGGAGGCTCTATAATTCACTTAACTCTCTTTTTAAAAATATTACATTCATTTCCAATTTTTCATTATTTCTTTGTTTAATTAATTTTTTATTTATATATGACAGCGGAACGAATTATAATTCTTATTACACATATTGAGCATAATTTTTCATATCTCTGGTTGTATACAATGTATATTCACACCAATTCATGTCTTCATACATATACTTTGGATAATAATGTCCATCACATTCCACCATCATTTTAACCTGATGACCCCTCTCTTCCCCTCCCACCCCTCTGTCCTATCTAGAGTTCATCTATTCCTCCCATGCTCCCCCTCCCTACCCCACTATGAATCAACCTCCTTACATCAGAGAAAACATTCAGCATTTGTTTTTTTGGGATTGGCTATTCACTATTTCAAAGAAGACTTTGTTAAAAATTCTTGGATCTGAATCTTTGGTTTAATTTTTGTGATATGTATCTTGAAATGGGTCAAAGGATTTGAGAATGTTAAGACCCACAAATGTATTGCTAAATGCCTCCCTGGAAGATTGTATCAATTTCTCATCCATGTCTGAGCATGCTCATTTTGCCACACCCTCAACAGCATCATGTATTTTTTTCTTTGAGTGAACACATACTGAAGGCAATTAATCTATGAGGTCTGTTGCTTGGAAGAAATAGGCATAGCTTCTTCTCCTAGAGGGCAGATAGGTAAAGGATGGAGAGAGACAGTGATGTATCAACCGTGTGAAAAATTGCAGGACACTTAGTAGCATGGAGAAAGGAATGATCGAATTTTGCTTAGGAGAACCTCACAAAGGTGAAGGTTCCACTAACTATTTGAAGATGTGCAGTTTATAACAAAGCTAAGGAGATTAAAAAAAAAGTTTAGATGGAATGAATGGAATTAAAGTGACAGGAATGTGAAACAGCTGGTACGAAGGGTGTGTGTGGAGCAAGAAGGTGGTAAGGAATAAAGCAAGATTTGAAAGTAGGAAGCAGTGGAGCACTCTGCATGGTGTTGAGCAAGGGAAATGCACACCCCAGCCTCCCTCATTCTACATTCCAAGGGATACTGTAAAAACCAACTTCTCATCCACTTTGTTTCTCCCACTCTTTAACAAAGGTTTCCAAAATCTTTTCATATCATGGGTCCCATTTCATCTGAGAGTTAACACTCAGCAGCTAAATACTGCAACAGCCACTTTTTGTTGTTTTTTAAGAGAGCAGGTTGAGGCCTCCTCTATTCTTGTAAATTCAATAGGTTTGATTCCCTCTTGTCTTCTAAACAGCAGGTACCGTACTTCTGTGTGGGCAAAGCCCTGCCGGGAGCGGTCTTCCTTGAACTAAACACAAGATCTGCTTTTTCCTGGATGGATGTTCTCTCTGTACTGGCTTTTATTAACTCAGGCTTTCTTGGGGTGAAGGTCTAATCTTGCCCATCTGCTTTCTTAGAACAAAAGCAAATCATAAGTTTTTTGTTCTGTAAAACCCAGTGTTCTTTAAACAAAATGTATCCATTATGTAAAGAAGAAGGGAAACAATGTCAAAGACATAGTAGAGCTGAAACTTTGGAGATGGATCTGTTTTCAGGCTGGCTCATGATTAATAGGTTGAGTGATCTTGGTCAAGTCACTTAGCCCTTTGGACCTCTGCTTCTAGATTAATGAAATGGCCTTTGTATTGTCTACAACATTTAAGCTTTAGTGTATTGGCAAGGGTTCAAAACAAGAAGTTAAAAAGAACGATAAAACAAATTCCTTCATCATAGATATATAAAGTAAATTTGTTTCTTATTAAAAGCATCATTTAGCTATATTAGGTAATAATCTAAGTTTTCAGCTGGCCAGCAAACATTAATAAGCATAATACTAATTTTTAACTACTTCTCTTTTCAGTATGATGTGTCAACTTCATTTCTTATTTAAATATATTGGACTATTTTTTTCATATATCATAAGTGTATGGCAGTTATTTAAACTTGAGATGTTTCATTATTAAAGAGCTTAAATGGGTGTCAAATACTTTTATAGATGTTTCACTGTTAAAGTGCTTAAACGTGTACCAAATACTTTTTTCCTTTTTTGCGGGGGTGGGTATTAAAGGATTGAACTCAGGGGCATTTGACCGCTGAGCCACATCCCCAGTCCTATTTTTTTGTATTTTATTTAGAGACAGGGTCTCACCTAGTAGCTTAGTACCTCACTTTTGCTGAGGCTGGCTTTGAACTTATGATTCTCCTGCCTCAGCCTCCTGAGTTGCTGGGATTACAGGAGTGCAACAGCACATCCGGCTGTGTCAAATACTTTCTTAAGCAACCTTGAAGCCAGGTGTGGTGGTGCATGCCTGTAATCCCAGCTACTCAGGAGTCTGAGGCAGGAGGATCACAAGTTCTGAGGTCAGCCTGGGCAACAATTTACAGAGACCCTCTCTCAAAACTTAAAAAAAAAAAAAGACTGGAGATGTAGCTCAGTAGTAGAGCATTTTCCTAACATATGCAAATTCCTGGATTCAATCCCTAGAACTGAAAAAAAGAAAAAAAAAAAGTTAAAATCAGAATAGCTGTCCTGATTGTGGATATCACTGGCCTCTTTCTATTTCTACTCTTGCTATAATTCTAAGGCTTTTACTGATGCTGCAATGTGAGATGAGAGGAAAGGGTGTCTGAGGTCATGTATTATAATATTTGTTTAAAGTATTATTAATCTGATACTTCAGATATTTTTGTTTCAAATGAGCTTTTAGTGAGATATTTTGGGTTTAAACATAATAATTTTTTAAAAATGACTTGGAACATTCTGAGTCCTGAATAACATACTTGTGCTTGCATTTTGAGCAAATGCCTCCTCATAATTTGAAGTCTTACTTGTATAGGGAGCATATTTGAAATGTTCTAGAAACTATTTGGAGCCACTAGTATAAAGCTGGCTATAAACTGACACAGTGTTCAGAAACTATTGACTGCCAGTCCTTCAAAGGAGTGGGCCTGAGTTCTACCTCAGACTGTTCTAATTTTATATAGACTTTTCCATGAGGTATGTTTGCTGCTCTCATGTTTTTGTTAACTGCAGTATGATTGGTGCTGGAACTCCAGTTACTTGAGTTTATTCAAATTACAGGTAAGTCAGTAGATGAAGAATCTGAGGAAGTCTCAGAAAGACCACCCTCTCCAGATAGGTAACCAGAGTTTAGGTGTCACCTCCATGCATAATGAGGGTCTTCCCTCATTATGTCATCATACAGACAGTCTGGTAGTGTTGAGTAGGTTGGGGAAATACTAAGACATATATCTCAACTTCAGGCATATCCCCCACCCCTCTCAACAGGAGTGGGGGATATGCCTGAAGTTTGACCCCTGTGTATTAACATTTTAGGAATGCTTGAGCTCCCCATAGTATGATCAAACTTGGTATAATATTCTGGAATCATGTTCCTTATTAGCTAAGTTTTGTACTCAGGGAGTAAATCAGAAATAGAAGTTTGTTTGTACAAGAATTTTGTAATACTTGAAAATCTTTTATTGTTTCCCTCTTGTTGAATTGCCATGTGCCTTTAAAGATTTCAGTTCAACCACATAGGCTAACCAAACAAACCCAAACAGAAATAGAAAGTAAAAATCTTCCAAAGTAAATTCCAAGCCTTCTACATTATTCTGTAGGTTGTAAAGGTTGTTACAGGGAATGAGCAAATACATGGCAGCTGCACACTCCCCACTCAAATAGTTATATAATTGAACTCAATGCAGACTCTATTATAGTCGAGATATATGTCTTATTTCAATCAAAGCACTAGAGTTTAGAAGAGTTTCATGCAACTCATATTCTATTTCTTCACTCATCTGATGTTAAAATATGCTCTCCTTAGTATTTGATCCCAAGGCAGACATCACTGGCAAAATTTGTTAGTCTAAAGCAATAGCTGACATTCAGTGGCATGCATGGTTGTTTCAACTCAAGAGAAACATGAACTCTTGAAAATTAGAGAAAAGTGGAGAGAATCAGATCTGGGTCCTTGGGTGGTAGGGACTTCCAGGAATCACCTCTGACAGTGATTCATTTTACCATGTTGTACGTTGTAATTTTTACCAACAGTTATCTAAAGCATCAAGGAGGTGGAGTGATGTTGCCTGCTCTTCCACTCCAGCCCCCGCAGATCAGATCCTTTATCTTTGTTCAGTTTTATTGGATTGGCTAGTTAAAATTTAAGGAAACAAATCATGACAATGTTTTGTATCTGAATCTTTACATTTGTTTCTGTTTGCTTAAATATTTATGCAGTATTACAAAAGTTTTATGCTTTGAAATCCCCTAGTCACTAGTTTCCTCTGCATAAATGTTGATTGTTTTAACTTATCAGATAATGACCCATTGTGCTTGCTTAAAGAAAAAACAAACTCCAGCAATGTATCATTAGAAAATAAATTATTCCTAGCCATAGGATAATATTTAAAAATAATTTTATTTGTTGTTGTTGTTGTTGTTATTATTATTTGGCAGTGCTGGGAATCAAACCCAGGGCCTCTTGCATATCAGGCAGGTGCTCTACCACTGAGCTATACTCTCAAAAATAACTTTAAAGGAATCTTTGTGACATATATCTTTTAATCTAGAGAGTATCTTTTCAGGATTTATTTAATATATAGTTATTGCATGAAATGTAGTATCTAAGCTTTGCTGTCTTTTATTCTTTCAGTAGTTATGCTAGCAAGTATTTTTAACCAGCATTTTGATAATGGCATTGTTTTGCATACCTTTTAAAACTGGCCTTAGTTTAGGCAAAAATCCCATTTGGGCTTAAAAAAAATGGGGGAAGGTTAAACTTCATGAGAATAATATTAATTTTTTTTTTCGTTGTGCTGGGGATTGAAACCAAGCCTTGCTCTCTTAGGTAAACAGTCTACCACTGAGCTCTGTCTAGCCCATGATATTACACATTTAAATTTGATTTCATTTAAAGTGTTAAATTGGGGCTCAGTACAGAATCTGTGTACACAATATTATCTGGAAATGCCTAATGGAGATGATAACCCTAAAACAAAACTTTAGAAGTTCCCACAGAATTAATTCATAAAGTAAAATTGACATCACATCAACATTATGTAGTTTAAACAAAAATATGCCTTTCCTAAGCCTTTTATTTTTTTTACCTTTTGGTAACAGTTGAGGTTTTAAAGGGAAATGTTTTGAACTCTACTGAAGTAATATAGAATTTTAAATACTGTATGTAAGGTTATCTTTGAAAAATATTAGAAGGGACTGAAAACATAAGTAAAGGGTCAGTGTCTAGCTGGTTATAGAAACAATTTGGTTTTCACCTAAATGACTATGCAGTGTTTGAATAACAAAGCAATAGAGCACGAAGTTTAAGTGCTGTTTTTTAAAAAGCTCACTTTCTTAGAGCTGAATGTGTGCTTTGGTAGATATAGGGTTTGAAGATGGCCACTGAGCATCGCCCTCCCCAGCCCTCTGCTTCTGTTCTTATGTTTAGTTTTTGTTTTTGTTACTAGGGATTGAACTCAGGGGCACTTGACCACTGAGTCACATCCCCAGCCCTATTTTGTATTTAGAGACAGGGTCTCACTGAGTTGCTTAGTGCCTCACTTTTGAACACTCAATCCTCCTGCCTCAGCCTCCCAAGCCGCTGGGATTACAGCACTGTGCCTGCACTGTGCCTGGCTCTTATGTCTTTAACCAGACTCCTTGGTTCAGATGAGACACTGAGGCACTTGATAATATTGAAGCAAGAGTTCTGACTTTCTATCTTGTTTAAACATTTTTAAATATTTTTTTAGTTGTAGATGGATACGATATCTTAATGTATGTATTTTTATGTGGTGCTGAGGATCAAATCCAGTGCCTCACACATGCGAGGCAAGAGCTCTACCACTGAGCTATAGCCCCAGCTCTTGTTTAAACATTTTTGAGATGTAAATTTCAATTTGAGGTAGTTTTGACTAAAACTAGTCAAACATTTCATGATAAAAAATTAGATTTATATTCATCAAAATAGTAACAAGTTTTATCTCTGGATGCTAGGATTAGAGATAAGATTATTCTCTGTAAATTTTTCCATATTTTCCAAAATTTCCATGATGAATTCTGTGTGAATTTTACCACAGGAAAAATGTACCTCAATGAACCCACTTTTATTCACAATCCTAATGCACTAATGAAAAAAATATGTTATGTATGTAAGTAGAGTATCAGAAGATTAGGGAAAGGGAAATAGGGAAGGGAAAGAAGAAGGACCAGGGCAAGAATTGGAGAAAATTAAGTTATGTGCATATGTAAATGTGTCACGACACCATTATGTCTAATTATAATGCACTAATGAAATATTTTAATATTTATTTAGATATATGTTATTTCATTATAACATGAATATTATTTAATCAACTTTTACAGTTTTATTTCTATCATGATTTTATAATTTTTTTGTGTAATTTTGATTCACATTTTGAAAGAAGAATCTTTGGATTTTTATAGGATTCATGTTAATGGACACCAACCAATCAGGTAGGATGAACTGTTAACAAATTAATGACTGTGGACTGGGAAAATATTTAATAGGCAAATCAATACAGAACAGAGTGTGGTTTCTCTCTGTTTCTTTCTACTGCCCAAGACCCACTTACCCTCAGTAGAAAGTGGCATCACTCAGCCACCCAGGAGGCATAACTAATCCCCCCTCACTCTTACCTCCTGAACCAAAATCTATCAGCAAATCCTGTTTTCTCTACCTGCACAGCACATCTCATTCATGTCTATTTCTTGGTATCAACAGCGCCACTGCCCCGGCATAAGTCACACCATTACCTCTCACCTGGAGACCTTGCAGCCTCCTGTCTGATATCCTGTCCAACCAATTGTTCACCGTTATAACAACATGCCCCTCTTTGACCAGAGCCCCACTTTGGCCCTTCCTCCCTCTCTGTTTTTATACCATGTTTTTTCCCCATTCTTTATACTTTCGTCCTACTGATCTCTGGGCTTTTGTAAGCACATTGACTTTGTTTCTGCTTCCAGGACTTATAATGACTATCCCCTCTGCTTGACTGTCCATCTCTTCCATGGCTGACTCTTTCTTGTCCTGGGAGCTGTACTTTATAGTCCCTTGCTTTCCTTCTGGAGGGCTGGTCTGCAACCTGACCTAAATTAGCCCATGTCTTCCCATGAATCCTTTTGAATCACTTCACCCATTGTTTCCTTTGTAGTGCTTTTGCTTACCTTAGTCAACTCAGTGTACTGATTTATTTTGTAATCTTCTCAGCTAGAATATAACCTCTATGAATATAGGAAACTGCTTTTCAATTTTGTTCATCTTGCTTTCACACCAATAATCAATAGCATAGTAAGTGCTCAATAAATAATTGTATACCAAAATAGTTTATAATGTACATGAATTTTTATATGGACTTTTATAAATAACTTCAGTGTTTTAAAATAAAAGTATAAAAATAAATGTTTTGGGTTTTTTTTCTTTAGCTAAGACAATGTACTTAATTTTTTCCCTGAGTGCTCATGTATATCTAGCTCATTATGTAGCAAATTGGTAGTGAGGAGGAGGCACATATCATGTCCTTTGACAGATAAGAAGCTGACACTCAATTAAATGACTTGTGCAAATTCATCTGCTGGTAAATGATAGAATAGGAGTCATAGAGGCTTGTATCTTTTAAATATAATATCCTTTTGCAAAAGAAATCACAAGATTTCATAGGTCACATAACTGGAATTTTGAAACGAATAGGGACTAGGAAAAGAATAAAGTAAAATAAAATAATAAATATAATAAAACGGAATAAAACCTAAACAAAATGTTCTTAAATTGCTAGGTTTATCTAACATTGTAGCATATCATTATTTTTTTCTGCAATTTGGGAAATATATATCCAATTTATTAAAAAATGTGGTTTGAAAGTATGAATTACACATTTTCACACTTATTAGTATATCAATATAGATTTTTTAAAAATACCATAGCATTCATTTTTATTCTTTTCAGAACAGTTGATCTCAAATATGCCTTTTAAGTTTTGTTGTAAATATGCCTTTGAATACTGATTTTGATTGTCAGATATATGATGGGGCATCCATAACATTTGTAATAAATGTTACATGAGCTTTTTGGTCTCCAGAAATCACCTCTTTGACTCTCTGTTGCTATGGGTTTTCATTAGTATTCCATGGAGCCTGGGTTGCCATAGAAAACGTGTGGTTGTAGAGGGGTTACCATGGCAACAGTCCGCCATTATGTTTTTTTTCAATATCAGCTAGCAGTAGATGATAGTGAATCTGAATGATATTTATTTAGGAATTCAATAATGAAAAATAAAGCAAACAGAATATTTTAATATCCTAGTTATCTCCAACAGATATTTTAAACATGATGCTTGTTACCCTCTAATCAGATAAATTAAGTAGAAATGAAAGCTGCTCTAAAAAACTAGTTTTCACCAGCCATTTAACTTGATCTCTGGAGATACTAAAAATTTAAATTGCCTTAAATGTTTGGCATGCACATAAACTGCTATGTAATAAAGCTCCTTGTCAAGAAAGCATAAGTTTTTGCTTTAATAGTCTCTCCTTCGTGACCTTGAACAATAGCAGCTCAGGTACATCTGAGAAGACAAAGAAGAGTATTTTTTTTTTTTTTTGTCTTTGAAATGGAACTCAGAAATAAAGAAATCACCTGGTGACTCATTGCTCAGTGTAGCTTTTCAAAAGGGTGAAAAAAAAGCAGAGAAACTATTTCACTAAAATGGCAAATCCCTAGGTTGAAGAGAAGTATTTTAACATAGTATTTGAAAACATTTTGATATATCCAACCCTTTAGTGATCATTTTGAAATTCCTAACCAATTAGGAATGCTAGGCATATTATGTCAGTTGTCTACAAATAACCTTCATCATTTTTATTTTATACCATTTTTTTTTGTCAGAGGAGAAAGTAGAAAGTGCTCTAATAACAATTCAGCAAGTTAGATTTCTATATGTCTGTCAGTCTGTCTCTATACACACATTTATATGTATATTAGAGATTTTCTTAAAAGATGAGTGAACTTTAACTTTTACAATTTTAGTTTTGTGAGTTGTCTTAATTTTTTTCTTTTAACTGCCAGTGCTTCCTCTGAAGTTGTGGGGGTACCTGATTTGGGGACTCCTTAGCAATCATTTGTTTCCTTGAAGCCATGTGTCTGGGGACTCCTTAGCAATCTTCCTCTGCAGCTGGGTTTTCTCATGGCCTGTGTAAAGATATTCCCGTAGAGCAGAGGCTGAGCACAGAATCATGGAGTCATAAGTGAGAACTTCAGAGAATCCGAGAGCATATGAATGAATGTTTTCTGGAAACCCTGAGGAGTCTGAGAGCAAAACACCAAAACAGTGCATTATCAGGTGCACTTGCACCCAGTGCATTATCAGGTGCAACTTGCAGAAAGGAGGCATGTTGGATTGGCACATTGGGTTTGTAGGGAACATTTGAGAAGCTGATTTTCTAAGCCACAATGTTACAATATCACGTAACATTTTGCAAGGAGTATCTTCCAATATAATGATGATAAATGATGATAAATTACCTTGCATTGCCAAGCTATGAGTTTCTCAAAGGATTTTCACCTATTAATGGTAACTTAGTGGATATTACCCATCTAGGAAAGGAGTATGAAGTTTGGAAATGAAATCGTAGTTATTTCAGTGAACTCAGTGAACTCAGAGTATATTGTTGAGAATACATTCAAAATATTATTACAATTGGCTATATTTTCTCTGCCATGGGAGGTCTCAGAACAGTGGACAACAGAGGGTTCTGCTCAAAAGCCTGTGTTATTGTTTGGATCTGCAATGTCCCCCAAAGTCTTATGTGTGAAGGCTTGGTACCCATGCCACAGTGTTCAGAGGTGGGGATTTTGGGAAGTGTTTGGATCATCATGAGGATTCTGATCCTCATCAATGGGTTAATTCATTGAAGGGTTTATATTTGATGGAATTATGGGGAGGTGTTGGAAATTGTAGGTGGTGGGTCCTAGTTGGAGGGAGTAAGTCACTGGGGATGTGCTATGAAAAGGTGTATCTTGGCCCTGGTCCCTTCTTATAGATCACTTGTCTGCTCCCCCACCTGCCCCTGCCTTTCTTTCTCTTTCCTGATTGCCTTGAGTTGAGCAGCTCTACTGCACTGTGCGTCTCTGACACGATGTTCTGCCTTACTACAGGCCCAACACAATGAAATTAACTAACCTTATTCTGAAACCATGAGCCAAAATAAATGTTTCCTCCTCTAAGGTCGGCCTGCCCCCCACTCCCCACCCCGAATACTTTGTCACAGCAACACAAAGCCACAGAGTTTGATATCTAGCTTTGAATCCTGGCTAGATTCTTTAGCTGTATGATCTTGGACAAGTTAATTAACTTCTGTGGGCCTCAGTTCCCTTTTTCTTTAATGGGGATAATAGCGGTAACCCACTTCTAGGTTGTGATGAGGATAAAATGGATTTACTGTATACCAGGTTCCACTTGCCAGTGAGCCTGCCCAGTAAGGATCAACCTTAATCTTTATAATCTTTATGATCTTCAGTCTTTCTGTATGAAGTTTCTGGCAGTAGTTTTTTTTTTTTTTTTTTAACATTTTAAGAAATAAAACTTTATTCCCAGAAACATAATAAAGGAAATATAAAATCAAATTCTACCCCCCTTTTAAAGATAGACAATTATGATGTCACATCAAATTTATTACCTGTCTTTATTTCCTCTGATGAAATATTTTTTTGTTGTACTGGGGAATTGAACTCAACCACTGAGCCACATCCTCAGCTCTATTTTGTATTTTATTTAGAGACAGGGTCTCACTGAGTTGTTAGTGCCTTGGCTGTTGCTGAGGCTGGCTTTGAACTCATGATCTTTCTGCCTCTGCCTTCCGAGCAGCTGGGATTATAGGTGGGCACCACTGCGCCCAACTCTGGTGGAATTTTTTTAGAGAAAAATTAAATAGGAAACACAGTTATTTCTAAATATTGCAATTTGATTTGATAAGTAACTTCTTGCTATAAATTCTTTTAATTGCAATGAATCAAGAATTATGGGTTCCGATTGGATATCATAGCTAATCCACAGCTCTGATTTTTGTTTTTCATCTGTCAGGGCCTGGGACTAAATAAACCTTGTACTGGTGCTGGGGTTATAGCTCAGCGGTAGAGTGCTCGCCTAGCACGTGTGAGGCCCTGGGTTCCATCCTCAGCACCACATAAAAATAAATAAATAAAGGTATTGTGTCCAACTTCAATTAAAAAATAAATATTAAAAATAAATAAATAAACCTTGTACTGTTTTTCATTTATTGCTTTCAAACTTATCTGTCTTTGGTCCTTTGCCTCTTGCCTTAAATTTGGTAAATTCCAAGATTTTCTTGTCCATCGTGTTCTTATCTTTTTTTTTGTACCAGGGATTGAACCCAAGGGCCCTTTATCACTAAGCCACATCCCCAGCTCTTTTTAAAATAGTTTACTTAGAGATAGGGTCTTGCTGAGTTGCCTAGAGCCTCACTAAGTTCATGAGGCTGGTTTTGAATTCATGATCCTCCTGCCTTAGCTCCCCAAGATGCTGGGATTACAGATATGCACTACCATGCCCTGCCTCATATTCTTATCTTTTGCAGGTTTTTAAATTTCCCTTATCCAATCTCATGGTTTCACTTAACCTGTATGTATCTATCTTGAAAATGGTCTTGTCCCTTTTCCAGGGTCTCTCCCCAGTTTGTCTTCAGTCTGATGGCATGCCTGCCACATTTGTGCTTGAGTACCTGCCGTAACTTCAAATAGACATACAGCCCCCAAATATTTGTAGCGTTAACTCTGCTCAACTCTATTTCTTCCCCCAATTTCCACTGCTTTTAAAGGCCAGGTGCTCTCCCTCTTATGTTTTAAGCTCAGTCAGGACACTAGCAGCATCCAGGCGCCAAAGGTGCCATGTTTTTGAAGGTCTGTAAATTCAGAATAATTAACAATATACTCATGTGGTGCTTTAATGCAAGAGATTTTAACCAAATAACTGTGAATAGAAATTCCAAGGTCCCCTTGGATGTAGGGAGGGAGGGGATAACCTCATTTTAGTAATCTTTAAATGAAAATTAGCTTTTCCTTTAATTATAAATGTAGGTAAGAAACCACAGTTGGATGTACTGTGACTTGGTACCAGAAGTAATTATGAATATTTCCATATTTCATTACAGGTTCATTAGAGATATCTTAAAACGTCACTTATACTCATAACTACTTAAAAATAACAGTTTGTAGCCATGCATTGTGGTACCTGTCTATTATAATCTCAGCAACCTGGGATGCTGAGTTAGGAGGCTGAGGTAGGGGGATCACAAATTCAAAGCTAGCCTGGGAAACTTACTGAGACCCTGACTCAAAATTAAAAAATAAAAAGATCTGGGGATGTAGCTCAGTGTGAGAGTGCCCCTGGGTTCAATCCCCATTATTAGGGAGGGGAAAAATAGCTGCTATTATGCATATCAATAGATTATACAATTTAATGCATTAATAATGAAGCATATAAATTATCACAAATACACTTTAAAAATATTTTGGCAACTAGTCTCAGGGGCTTGGGAGGCTGAGGCAGGAGGATTGTGAGTTCAAGGTCCCTCAGCAATTTAGAGAGGCCCTAAGCAACTCAGCGAGACCCTGTCTCTAAGTAAAATATATTTTTAAAAAAGGGTTGGAGATGTGGCTCAGTAGTTAAGTGCCCCTGGTTTCAATCAATGGTACCAAAAAATGAATAAATAAATAAAAATAAAAATAGTTTTGTTGATAACTGTATTTCAGTATATTTGCTTTTTTAAACAATCCTGTTTTCTTTTATACCTTTGAAAACATTATTTTGAGAAGGACTCCAGAGGCTTCATCAGTCTCCCAAAGGGTCCATTTTCCAAAAGATAATAAAATACCACTATTTTCCTGTCACATGTGCTCATGTCAGAGTTAACAACTATAAGCTTTAGAGGTACTGCTCACATATTGTTATTCATTCAGCATTTGATTTATTTGTTATGTGGCATTGGGGATTGAACCCAGGGCATGCTTAACACTGAGCTACATTTCCAGCCCCTTTTATTTTTTATTTTGAGACAGGGTCTTACAAAGTTGAGCAAGCTGGCCTCCTGCCTAAATCTCCCACGTAGCTGGAATTACAGGTGTGCACGTTTAGTCTTTTTAATTTTTTTTTTAAATTTTATTTATTCTAATTAATTACATATGATAGCAGAATGCAATTCAATTCATATTACACAAAATAGAGCACAATTTTTTATGTCTCTGGGTGAACACACCATTCGTGTTTTCATGCATGTGCCTAGGGTAATGATATGTATCTTATTCCACCATCTTTCCTACCTTCTTGCCCCCCCTCCCTCTCCCTCCCCTTTGCCTTATCTAAAGTTTCTCTGTTCCTCCCATGCTCCCCCACATCATTCATTATGAATCAGCATCGGCATTTGGTTTTGGGGATTGGCTAACTTCACTTAGCATTATATTCTCTAACTCTATCCATTTTACCTGCAAATGCCATGATTTTATTCTCTTTTAATGCTGAGTCATATTCCATTGTGTATATACACCACATTTTCTTTATCTATTCATTCAGTGAAGGGCATCTAGGTTGGATCCACAATTTAGCTATTGTAAATTTGCTGCTATAAACATTGATGTGGCTGTAACCCTATAGCATGCTCTTTTTTTTTTCCCATTTTTTAAAAATTTGTTTTACAAATGTCAAATGTCTTCTTTGATATAAGGAGAGTAGCTAAGAACAGAGTAGGGTCGAAGAGCATGAGAAGAAGATTAACATTAAACAGGGATGAGAGGTGGGAGGGAAAGGGAGAGAGAAGGGAAAATGCATGGAAATGGAAGGAGACCCTCAGAGGTATACAAAAGTACATACAAGAGGAAGTGAGGGGAAGGGGAAAAATAATACAAGGGGGACAAACGAATGTCAGTAAAGGGGGCAGAGAGAGAAGAGGGGAGGGGAGGGGAGGGGAGGGGAGGGGAGGGGAGGGGAGGGGAGGGGAGGGGAGGGGAGGGGGGATAGTAGAGGATAGGAAAGACAGCAGAATACAACAGACACTAGTATGGCAATATGTAAATCAATGGATGTGTAACTGATGTGATTCTGCAATCTGTATATGGGGTAAAAATGGGAGCTCATAACCCACTTGAATCAAATTGTGAAATATGATATATCAAGAACTATGTAATGTTTTGAACAGCCAACAATAAAAAATAAAAAAATAAAAAAAAAAAATAAAACAACATCACTTTTTGATCTTAAAAAAAAAAAATTGTTTTAATTAGTTACACATGACAGTACAATGATCTTGACATTTCATACATTTGAATCAGATGGGATATAATTTCTCATTTTTCTGAGTGTACAAGTTGCAGAATTACATTGGTCATGCAGTCACATATATACCCACAGCAATAATAATGTCTATTTTATTCTGCTGTCCTTCCATTCCCCGCTTCCCCTCCCCTCCCCTCCCATCACTTCTCTCTACCCAATTTAATGTAACACACTTCTTCTTTTTTTTTTTTTCCCTTCACATCGTCATACCTGTATTCTGTATAATGAAGGGGGTCTCCTTCCCTCTTCCATGCAATTCCCATTCTCCCTCCCTTTCCCTCCCACCTTTCTTCCCTAATTTAAGTCTTTTGGGTGTAAACTGAGGAGTGGTATAGCTGGGTCAAATGGTGGTTCCATTCCCAATTTTTTAAGGAATCCTCATACTGCTTTCTAGATTGGTTGCACCAATTTACAGTCCCACCATCCGTATAAGAGTGAGCCCTTTTCCCAAGGGTGTAGCTGAGTGATAGAGTGCTTGCCCAGCATGTATGAGGCCCTAGGTCTGATCCTTAGCATCACCAAAAAAAAAAGTTTCTTGGTATTATGTTAACCAACACATCATCTCAATTTTTAGGGTCAAATGTTATAATTTTGTAAGAACCTTATATTCTTTTGAAAAACTTAAAGTTTTCAAGACTTTCAAGTCTTTTGTAAGAGTTTTAGAATAGGAAAAGCAACTTAAGAAAAAGGGGCGTGTGTGTGTGTGTGTCTGTGTCTGTCTATCTGTCTGACCTTCTAGTATGGTGGCAAATAATAGAAAATTAAGTGAGCTTGCCAGCAATTAGTGAAATAGGATTAATATATTAATATACTGGGAAAAAATGGAGATAGAAAATGAAGGGAAGAATGATCCAGGTACAATCACAGACCTGATTGAACGTATTACCCTTAATGACTCTTTCCATATGTTAGGTACTTTGATAAATGAACAGATTTTGATACTCTATAGTGATATAGATTAACATTCTCAAGCTCTTTGGGTCGTTTTTGAATTTTAATTAGTTATTTCCATTATCTTGGATGATCACCAACTTTTTAATAAAGAAATTAGCTAGGGAACTCAATTTAGTTGAGTTACATTTACTGTACTGCAATTTGGATATCTGTTACTCTACAAAATCAAACTATCCCAAAGTGTGAATGCATTATTATCTCTCATAGCTCTGTGGTGTTCTTGACTCAGGTCTCTTTGGTGTTTGCAACCATCTGAAGGCCCCACTGTTCTGCATGCCCGAGGTGCCTTCTTCACCCAGATCTGGTGCCTGTGGTTCTCTTTGGTCTTTCTCTCAGCAGAGCAGCCTGGACTGTTTTATATGATGGCTCAGGATGACAAGAGGCAGAGAGTGAGGCCAGCTGGTCCCCTTAAAGGCTGGGACCACAGGGGCAGAACACACAGGATTCTCTGTGCTGGACACACAGGATTCACTGTGGGTGAAGGAGTAAACTCCACCTCTCAAAGGTGGAAAGGGCCTGTGTCCCAGGGGAGGAAGGAATTGAGGTCACTCATGCCTCTTGAAAGCACATGAAAGAGAAAGTAAAAGAAACAGATCTCAGTGGATAAACCATGTTTCATGAAGCAGCGGAGTGGCACATTTTTCAAGAGAGAAAATGGCAACTGGTTACAATCTATAGGGGTCTAAATTTTATGGGGTTTAGTGAGACTTAATTATAGCAAATGTGTTGGTTGGGCAATCAGGGAAACAGATGTGGAACAGGAAAAGGTGAAAGTCCAGCACCCATTGTTTTCCTTCTCTCCCTGGGACCCATGGTCCTTCTTTTCTCCCTGAGGGTTGTTTTCCATATCTTTCACTTCTCATTTCCCCTCCTTTATCTTGTTTTCCTCCTCAAACTGGGTCTTTCTTCTGATTTCTCAGTCTTCATTTATCAATAATCTAATCATTCTTTTCTCTAGGCCAACTCCTTTCAGTTTCTTATATCTAATCAGGTCAGTTTTTGTTTGTTTTCTATAGAGCTGTAGTTTATTCCTCTGCAGTTAACTGCTGCTCTTGAGGTCATCCTGACTTTCTCTAGCACTGTAGTAGTTTCCTGTTGGTTGCTGTAAAGTTTGGAAGTCCCTAACATCATCCTCCTTTCTGACACCAACTGCAATTTTGGGGTTTCCAAGTTACCCTTAGGTTTATGATTCACAAGGAAGACACCCAGAACTCTGGAAGCTGTGTTAATCATTGGTTATGAATTATAACAGTGAAAACATACAGATTCCAATCAGGCAAGGGAAGAGGAGCATGCATTGGGGTCCAGAAGGGATCAAGGTGCTAAGCTTCTATTGTCCTCTCCCAGTGGAATTGTGTGCACAGCAACGATGTGTGATAATGCACAGGAATATTTGCCAACCAGGAGAATTTAGCTGAGCATTTGTGTCCAGCGTGTTTATTAAGGCTCCATCACATAGGCTTGATTGAAAGAACAGATTGCTCACATGCTTAACCTTAGTTTTCTGTCTCTCCAGAGACCACACTGATCAATACTGTAGGGCTGGAGGCACACCCCCCCCCAACATTAGTCACATTGTTGCCATAGACTAAGAAGTGTGTCCCAAAGCCAGCCTCAAGGTAAACAAAGACCCTCTTAACAGGCAGGATATCCCAGGGGCTTAGAGATCACTTCTAGGAGCAGATGGGGAGGGACAAAGGCCAGACCTTTGGGCTGGATTAATCCTCTAAGGCTGAATCACTTTATCTCTTTGTCTACATTCCATCTTACATGCTCTTGCTAGATAAATCTTTCTAATGAATAAATAGTCTTAAGTCACATTCCTGCTCAATGACCTACTGTATTTTTTTACACAGGTTTGTCACTATGTTCCAGATTTTCCAGGTAGTTTTCATTATAAATATTCTCTTTTTATGACCCCCATAAACTACAAATGCCAAAGTGGCCACAGTTTCCTTAATCACCCCGTTTTTCTATCCGGCAGTTACCCTCACTGTCTTCTGATCTGCAGTGTCCTCACCCATTCAAAATTTAGCTTTTCCAGTGGTCTCACCCATGTGCCTTTACTATTATAAAGCCTTAATTGCTTAAAGTAGATGCATTTAATTCTCTTTGGATCCCTTTCTCTCTGTGTCTTTATGATCCTTGCTATGATCTGCCTTGTGTTGGAGTTATTTTTGTTCCTGTCTTGTTTTCTTTATGAGACAGTAAGCTCTTTAAGAGAAAGGATTATATCTTATTCCTCTTCATATTCCCTGTAGAGGCCAAGATCATGCTTGGAATGAATGCATGCAGAATATGTACAGAATTTAATTCCTACCATTTGGGGAAGATCCAACAAATATTTAAAATCACAAGTGTATATATACTGCAATAAAAGAGGATAAAATCATGGCATTTGCAGGTAAATGGATGGAGAAGATAATGCTAAGTTAGGCAATCCCCCCAAAAAAACAAATGCCAAATGTTTTCTCTGATATTAGGAAGCTGATTCATAGTGGGGTAGGGAGGGGGAGCGTGGGAGGAATAGACTAACTCTAGATAGGGCAGAGGGGTTGGAGAGGAAGGGAGGGGGCATGGGGTTAGAAATGATGGTGGAATGTGATGGTCATTATTATCCAAAGTACATGTATGAAGACATGAATTGGTGTGATATATACATTATATACAACCAGAGATATGAAAAGTTGTGCTATATATGTGTAATAAGAATTGTAATGAATTCTGCTGTCATATATAAATTTTAAAAATTAATAAAAAATAAAATCACAAGTGTAGACTTAGAATAGTGTCTTCTATATGTTATATGTAATAACTAGTACAGTATTAGGGGGAATCTAACTTAAAGAATCTGACTGGGTCTGGTTGGTCCCAATGGGAAAAATAATCTGATAGACTTCACTTAACTTCAGTTCTATGCCCTCTCTTCTCTCTCATAAACCCTTCCTACCCCCAACCATCCAGTTTTTCAGTGTACAGTATACCAAGATAACTTTTAACACATTCATCCATATAATGAGTCAGCATGTAATTTAATGAGCATGTATTTATCTGATACTATGCCAGATATGGGGGATACAGTGGTGAACAAGACAGGAATAGTTTCTATCTTTGGTTTATCCCTTAGAAGATATTTTAAAAGCCTTGGGTGTATTTCTTATTAGATCAGTTAAACCTTCAACTTTCTGGCTTCCCTAAAATGTCTGTGAAACAGGAGAGGTAAATCGATAACATCTGCAGCAGCTAATACTTTCTGAGCACTTAGTACCTGTGCTGAGTATTCTACATGCACCATTTCATTTCATCCTGACAACCCTCTCGGTAGCAGCATCATCACTGTGTCATAGAAGAGTAGGAGAGAGAATCGGGGTGATGCCTAAGATTTGCCTCCCCCAGAACCTGCACTCTTCATCACCATTTGGTAAATTGCTATAGACTAAGCCTTGGCACCCTCTTGCTGCAATTGACTTTAATTTTACATTGTTATTCCAGCCCAATGATCAAACACAACCCATGTCTGACTGCTAAGATTCACATTTTTGTATTGCTAAGTACATGGATCAAACCCACTGCTGGTCCATAAGTGTATCTATCTTTGTTCTTTACAAATCCATGTTATATTGTTTACATATCATCTTGGGGAAAAAAGAGAATATTTTTATTTTTAGAAATATTTTTTATTTAGTTAAAAATTGCTAACATTTGTGCCACTTTGAGTTTTCTAACGGTTCACTCTAACTACAGTAGTGGGTCTGAGTTCAACAAGCATTTTTTTTTTTTTTTTACTTTTCTTAACAAATTAGTTAACATCATTCTTCCCAAAGTGGTTATGGATCACCTGACTCCAGAAGGGTCTGAAATGTTGGTTTGACAGAGATGAATTATTTTCCTGCCCTCTAATGCAAAAATACTATGAATGTTAATCATCTCAGTTTATTTATTCAAGTATCTTTGAAATGATAAATTCAGAGATTTGTAATTTTGAGCTTTATATAGCTTATTTCTTGAGGGAATATAAATAAAATGTCAAATACAGGAGGAAAAAACCCTAGAATTTTAATTATGTAAATGAGTAAGGGAGATAGCATTATTCTTTGTAATTTCTTATTGTTCTAGCTCCTCACTTCCCCAAGGTCTTTTAGACAACTTTATCCCAGTAGATGTTTCTTTGAACCTATTGGTGGGTGCATTTGTGGGTGTAGGGGAACACACCACACTGGTTGCACTGGAGAAGTATTTGCTCAAATTACTTTTCTCTAATTTAACCAGTATTTCTGTATAGTAGATTGAAGGCAGTCAATCGAGTAAGAGTGGGGCTCTGGAAATATATTTGGGTTGAAGGCTGCCTTACACAAAAGTGTGCAACTTTGGGAAATTTAATTTATCTCTTCAAGTGTCAGATATTTAATCTGTAGAACAGGAATAATAATAATTCCTACACTGTATTGTTTAATGGGTTAAATGAAGTTTGTGCTGGGCATATGTTAAATGCCTAATTGCTCTAAATGTTTTCTTTCTTATTATTGGAGAAAGTATCAGTTTTCTTTCTTTTTATTCATTCAAATGATTAAAACAATAAGTGATCTTGATAATTAGCATGATTGTCACCAGCAGCCAACCCAGGGAACCTGTCTGGATCTTGGCTGGCCAGATTTGGCAACCCACTCACTTAAGAAGAAATAGGCAAATGATGTTAAATGAAAAAATGAAGTTCATGCATTTTGATCAAGTTGGGGAACAGCAGTTAGATTGTTTCTCCACCAATGCTACAGAGGCAGTTACAATTTTTAGAAACCAAAGCCAGGTGATAGACATATGTGGATTTAGCTAGGCTGTATTTAGCCAGAAAACAGGTCAGTTTGAGCTTCTGTGGTCCCTACCCATCCTTAGCACAAGGAAGTTTTAATTCTCAGTGGGAGGACATTCAGGGGTTCTCTGTTTCATTATTACTAAATACAGAACAACCTCTTCATGGAAAAAAAATGTGACAACACAAACAATGATCTCCTAAGAGGGTAGTTTTCAAGGTGCCATTCTTGTTCTAGTGGTGGATACAGAAAGGTTCTGAATTCACCCCTAATTCTTGGTATTAAGTGAAAGTCTTTGAAATTGCAAATTACTGAGATTCTTTGGACTATAGAGTTGCCTAATGTGGGTTCAAATCTAGGCTCTGTCACTTATTAACTGGGTGACTTCAGATAAATTATTTTACTCTCTCTGTGCCTCAGTTTGCTTGTATGTTAAATGCAGATTATAAAAGTACTTGTTTCATAGGGTCTTAGGTGAGGATTAAATGAGATGATATTTGTGAGGCCTTTAGAAAAGTACCAGGCATGTGCAAAGGTTAACTCTTTCTATTTTATATCGATGATGTTAACAACTAGACTTGATTTTTATACCAATATAAAAAAGACCTTTGGTGAAGATGCATTTTGGATAATGGATAGAATAATTCTTATTATCATAGACATTGCCTGGGTAAACATAGACATAGCTAGGTAAACATGTAGAGAATGCATCAGATATGAAAAAGTCACAAATTCAAGATCATCTTGGAAGGAAGTCATTATGTAAAAGAGCCCATTCATAAGATCATATTATGGTTATTGTAAATGATGTTCACTCATTTTTATTTAGCAGTTGTAGTAATATATCTTGTATTCCTGCCTTTATAAACTCAGACATGATTTGACCCATATTTCCTGCTTGTTACCATAAGAGATTATTCAGTTAAGGCAGAAACAAGAATCATGTAGGACAGTCTGGAAGGAATTGCTGTGGACTTCAGAATAATCTTATTGGAGAACAACTGCTGAGAAATGAATCATGATTGCTTCTGTGGCTCTAATGGAAATTGTAAACGTTTAGTAACCTATGGTTCTGGACCCTGGGAGTCAATTTTAGGAAATAGGAAGAACTTTAAATTTGGCAATGGAAGTCCTTGGTGTGAATTCTGTTTCTTCCACATACTAAGCATATGACTCCAGGCAATTCACTTATTTCTTTGCTCATTATTTTTTTTTTCTTTTGTAAAATAAAAATCATAATGCATACCCTGCTGTTTACAGGATTGTTCTGTGGGTCAAATAAGATAAAATGTGAGAGTCTTAGGCACGTGATTTTGCTTTCCATTTTTATTAACTGTTAATACAAGAGTGGAAAACAAAACATTTTTTGTTTCACTATGGTATGGTGAATACATGACCTGATCTATGAGAAGAGAAGTGCAGATGGGATATTTTCTATTTAAATTCTATAGTACTATATTTAGTTATGATGACTTAATTCTATTTAATTTACTCTAATTCTATTTAGATACGTAATTTTATCTCACAGTGTCTGATTTTGACCTGTAGGGCAGAAAGAGAAGAAGGGTTTGGAGGGTGAAGTGAGGGGAAAGGGTCTTGGTGTGAAGCTGGTTACTGGAAGAGAGTGGGTGGAGGGTGAGTTTTGTCCTGCCTTTTGTCATCCAGGTGAGGTCTCAGCACCTTCTGACTTTGAACATGGGGGTGGGGGAGGAAGAATGCAGGATCAGTATGTTTTTGCAGTTCACAGAAGTTTGGGACAGTCAGTATTGGGTTTGCAAGCAGGGAAAAAGCCTGGTAGGTGAAGTTGCTCCCCAGAAAGGCACATGGGACCTAGAAGAGGAGGATGACCTGGATGGTTACCTTCTGAAAAACATAAAGGTCAACTTCCATTGTGAGGCTTCCTAAAATTGCAACATTTTTCTTATGTGTAGCTTTTATTTCCCATAGATTTCTCAACAGTTGCTAATGTTAAGCTATCCTAAAGCAGAACAGAAAGACATGCATTTATTTAGGATCAGAAGAACAGAAGCAAACTTGTTTTTCCATACTGCTGTGGGCTGTGGGGAGGGAAAACATTTGGATCAGATCTTGGCTGGTGGCCATGAAAGGAAAGCAGATGGATCCAATCTTGTTATATGTGGCATTGGCTCCCTAATGATTTTATGGAGAAGAAAGAGGACAGGAGGTACCCATAAACACTCTACTTTGGCTTTCTCCTTTTACCTTTTTTTTTTAAAACCATTATCTTCATTTTATCTCATAACTCTCAACCATCTTCCTCTAAGAGTTTCTCCTTTGCTTCTAAGACCTACCCATTTCTACCTTGGTCCTTGGGCTTCAGAGGCCAAGGCTTTGGAACTTCTCTACTCTTTCTGCCTGGGGGATGCCTTAGGAGAAGTCCCAGCTAGGTCTGTGGTATCTTCTACTAAATTCACTGTCCCATTGAAACATTCATGAGTTTTGAAATATTTCTACAGATAAAAATAGATGATCTATATTTTCTCAGGTGAGCTGAGGAATTAACCATCCTCTATTAGTTTACCTTTATAAGAATTTGTTTTGTAAGGTCTAAGCAACAAATTTGTATGGCTGTGATTGGGACAAAACATATCTTGGGTTGAACACTGACTACTACAGGATGGTACCATGTTTGTCAAGGAAAATAGAGAGGCACTGTAACCCAAAAACTTGAATGTGCATTCAGATGCATCCATGTGATGGCTGCATGAATTTGGGCAACTCAGATATTCAAAAGCAGTTCCTTTTGTGGGAAGGAAATATGAGTATTTAATCTCAAATAACTAAGAATGAAAGGATACTACTGAAATATTATAAATACTGCTTGTTTTAAGCCCCTAGCCAACATCAAATTCAGTGATGAGGCCCTTGAAGCTTTGATATTTTAATCAGTTAAAAGACAAGAATAGCTCAGTGTGGTGGCTTACTTCTGTAATTCCTGGGATGCAGAGGCAGCAGGATTACAAGTTCAAGGCCAGCCTCAGGCAACTTGAGGAGACTCTTCAGCAACTCAGTGAGAACCTGTCTCAAAAAGAAAAACAAAAAGGTGGGGGTCTGGGGGGCGCGGAGGATGTAACATTGATTGGAAGTTCTGGCCTATGTAATAAAGCATGCCCCAAAAGTGATAATAATTAAGGACAAAGTGCATCCTAAGAATAACTAAATGAAAAGTAAGTTTGGCTTATATAAAAAGCAAATAAGTGGTAATAGCCAAGAAAATTTTGAACAGAGTTGGAGACATTTATCTTACCAATTATTGCACATTCTGTAATGTTTACACCACAAGCAAAAGAATCGACAGATGGATCAGAGGAAGAATCTTATGTCCAGTTGTTGACTTATTTAGCATGTGTGCTGGGTTGGGCACCAAAGTAAGTGCTTTTTATACATTCGGATTTAATCTTTACAATGAGAGTATAAGATAGGCACTGTTAAGATAGACTTGCTTAGGAGTCAGGAAGTGACATTAGAGCTCAGTTGTACATCAAAGTGATTTTTGCAGAGACAAGCCATAAATGAGTAGGTGATTTTCTCAATAGTTCTGTGGAAAGGCTGGAAAGGGAGGTAATCAGAAATCACTTAAGCACTCAATTCACACCATACCTAAACTAAATTCCACACGAGTTTAAAAAAATAAGCCAAGGGTACAAGGTGGCAGTGGGGATTGGGATACAAGTAAATGAAAATTTAAGTAGCCCTTTAGTTGATAGTAGAATGAGGAAGAACTTTTTAAGCACAGAAGTCCTGAAAAAAACCACAAAATGAATGATTGATGTGTTTGACTACATAAAATTTAAACTTCTGCGCATCAAAAGCCATTATAAGCCAAGCTTAAATGTAAATAACAGATTGTGAAAACAAATGAAAATACTTAGACAATTATAATATACAAATGATTGATCCTGTAGAAAGAGCTCTTGCTAAGCAATATGAAAACCACAAATCTCCTAAATAAAAATAGTCAAAAACTCTACACAGGAGAATTACCATAAATTCTGAAAATTGCTTAGCTGTAGAAACAACAACAACAAAAAAACCTAACTAGAATAAAAACCAGATGCAAGCGTTTTCACTTTGAGTATTTGGTAAAAGTGCTAAGATACATTTGTGAATATTTCGAGAAATAGTCACTGTCCTATACCACTAGTTGTTGTTTTGATGAGCAATTTACAGATTTTTGCCCTGTGGTAGGCAAATAATGGGCAAGTACCATGAAACAGTTTTATGTTCTTTTTTCAGAAGTTTTATTTTGGTGAATTTCACAAGGAAATTAGCAGATATGAAGTTCAGATTTTTGTACAAAAATATTACTGTAATGTTAGGTGTACTAGACAGACAAAAAATAACTTCAGTCATAAATATCCAGAAGTTTTTGAACAATTTTTGCATATAATGTTAAGATTAGAATGCATCTATTAAGACCATGTGTTCAAATGCTATTGTATAAAAAAAAAGTGATTCAACGTTAAGGAAAAATGGCTAGATAAACTCTCTCTATGGTATAATCCTAATTTTCTTTAAAATGTTGTGTCTATGTAAACGTGTATATTGAAAAAGATCAACACAAAATATTACTTTTCTCTAAGCAATGGGTGATAAGTAGTTTTTTGTTTTCTATGTTTTCCACATTTTCTAAATTACTTTTATAATTACAAAAAGTTACTAAATTTACTATTCAGAAGTTCTAAAGATTCAATGAGAAATTATGGCCGGGATACCAGGAATAAAGTTAAGGTTTTAGAAATGTTAATTTCCTTCTATTTTCCTTTATTAGAACCACAGATACAAAGTTGAAATTGATTTAATTCTTTATGACTTGATAATGAATTTTAAAAACTGACAAAATAATTTTGAAACATTAACATGTTTAGCTTTTGATAAGAGTCAATTTAACTATATGCAAGCACAATGAGAGCTAATGGTGATGTAGAATATTCCTTTCTTTACAGGATACTTACATGACTTTTATACTAGTTAGAATGATTTGCATCTTGTACATGTTACTATATCCTAATAGAAAATGAGCTAGTGCGGGGCTGGGGTAGTGGCTTAGCAGTAGAGCACTCGCCTAGCATGTGCATGGTTCTGGGTTCCAGCCTCAACACCATATAAAAATAAATGAACAAAATAAAAGCATTGTGTCCAACTCCAACTAAAACACACACACACACACACACACACACACACACACACACGTATTTAAAAAAGAAGAAAAGAAAATGAGCTAATGCATTTTTTAGCTAATGGAATAAAGTCAGCATTTAGTAAAAACCTAAAGGCAGCCATAATCATCATCTTGAAGTGCTTGTACCTAGAGTGGAGCTATAGCTTTCTATTCTGAGGTTATAATGATATTATAGAAACCATCTCATGTCATTTTTTTGTATAATCAGCTTTTGGTTCATAAATGCTGTGCTATTCTGGCCCTTGGTAAACAATATTTGTAGTAATGAAATTTGTAGGAAAATGGATTTCTCCTAATAGCTATAAAAGAACATGGTATGGGAAAATGTTTTCTAATGCCGGCATTTTCTCACTGAGGACATGTTTTGTATCACATTAATTATAATTGTAACAATTGTGTCTCATGGGCATATTCATTTCAAGTTCAGGATCATACTTTTTGTGTGTGTTTTTGGCACAATTTCATTTAAAACAAGATTCCGTTCAGACTGTTGATGCCCTTGATTTGGTGTGCATACTTGTCTTGATTCTATAATTACCTAAGCATTTCCTTCTGACTTTTTCTTTTATTATAATTTATCATATTTTCTCTATTTCACTGTGTCATCTTTAAAGTACTTCCTATGTTTTTAAGGGTTTTAATAGGGTGTGTTTGTAAGCTGCTGATAGTAAATATATGAAATTGTTTTGTTTGCTAAATGTTTCTTTTTCTTTTTTTTTTTTTTTAGGGCGATTTTGGATCTTACTATTCACGAAGCTCTAGAAAGGTAATGAAAATTAACACTAAATTCAGCCAAAATATTATTTTCTGTTTATGTTTCCTTTCTTTTTTATAATTGTAAACATGGACTTAAGTTATTTATATGAAATGATACTTTTTAATCATTTTATTATTAATTAATTAAAGATCTATCAGGCTTTTAGAGTTTTGCCTTGTGGGGCCATCTGGTCAACTGGACACGTGTTCATGATACACTGGTACCTTGGGGTTGTTTGTTATCTTCCACATCTGGTCCTCAGTTGTGTATTTTGAGTCTTGATTTTATGGTCTGTAGAGTATCCACGTCCTCTAGAGACAGGTACAACATCGTTTTCCTCACTGATAATACCATGAGAAAGAAATGTTCGGTTTAACTCATTAGTACATTCTGTCCTGCTTGAAAAGTTTACATGGGAGTCCATTTATGACCAGATGTCTGCCTTTAGATCTGGCTCTAGAACAAGGAGAGCCAGGTTGATGACTTTGATGGTGGAACACCTGTAGCTGTGATACCCTGATGTGCTGCCTCACTTTGAGGGGTCTGCTGCTCAGCTGATGGTGCAGGCTACTTTCCCCTCTATAATGACGGGTAAAGGCTGCAACTCTTCTATCCTCCATGCCCATCTTCCTGGAGTCCTCAGCATTGATCTCTCATGTGCTCATGCCATCTGTGGGCCTTTCTGTCTTTTCTTTTAGGTCAGGGGTGCAGCAGAGTGCATTGGAATGTCAGCTCTGCTTGCTTCATTTTCTACCTCAAAGTTTTGTTGAGGGAATCTACTGAGATTTGATTTAGTGACATTTAATTTAGTGCCATAATAGTAGCTCGATAAATCTAAAAATATAATTCAGATTATTTTGGTAGGTATTTTTTTCTAAGGTAATTCATGCATTCATATGTGTATGTTTTATTAGGTTGAAGTATGTGAATTGCCATTTTGGTAGTTCACAAATAGTATAACACCAGTTACTTCATGTGGTTAAGTCTAATATTAATTAACTTATGATTCTATTTCATCTCTATGGACCTTTAGTTATGTTTCTGTAAGATGTTCACTACTGATCCTCTGAACTATAGGCCCATGTGACTTATGTTCCTGAAATGATGTGTTCTTTTATTGTTGCTGTTCAGTGAAATGGCAGAACAATACTTTTTACATGAATGTCTCATAAGAATGATAATATAGACTATTAAAATGTTCACATTGGTTCAGTAGGCTCATCTTGTCACCAGCAGGGTTGCTGCTCAGCACCATGCTGTGATATTGTTGGTCAGTGTTATTTGTGTCACTAGAGATAAGCTAAGTCAGATTTATCTGAATCATACAAGTAATTTTATTTTCTCAATATGTATTGTCTACCTTTTAAAGCACTTTTTTATTTTTAAGTGTATTTTATTTCTCAGTAGTTCTAAGAAGCAAAAAGTAAACTTCCTTCATTTTTTAAAGATAAAAGTTGAATTATACATTAAATAAGGGTATTGCACCAAGGGTAGAGGTCTAGTCAGTGGCTATCCAGACAATTGATCAAAGATCTTCATAATTTTCAAGTTAAAGTAAGTTTTTATAGGTCTCACCCTACACTCTCATTTTCTATAATTGAATTCAATTAAAATATTAAGATGTTGTTTGAAGTAATAGTGGCAAAATCAAAGCAGAAATAAACATCTTCTAGCTTATCCTATTCCTACTCCATTTCTAGGACTTTGTGGTTGCTGAAAAGCATTATTTGTGTTTTAGAATTTTAGATCTAGTATTATAGTTGATATAATTTTTAGAATGAATACAACATGAATTTCACCAACACTCTGGGAAAGAACAAAAACATCTTCTATCTCAAGATTGTAGTATTTTAGTTTATCTTAAACCTCTTTGAGAATGAAACAACTACTGGTGTATGAATTTAGGACTTCCTTGGTCTGTTCACTCAAGTCTTTGCTCACTCTTATGTACCTAGCCCGCAGCCAGTTCCACAGTCTAGAATGCATGTCTGCTTTTGCTGCCTTCCACAGTAACCCTTTTATAGCAATCCTTTATATGTGGTTTAAATGCTGTCTGTACTGAAGGTACTGATTTTGTATCCATGATGTCAGAAGACATGAAGCAACTGCTGAGGCTGAGATGATTTCATTCTTTTTCCTTTAAATGTATTTTTATTTTTAATTTGACACTTAGCAATTGTTCATATTTATGGTGTATGGTAAAACATTTTAATACATGTAGATAATGTGTGCTGATCTGATCAGGGTAATTGGCCTATCTGTCACCTCAGTCATCTATCATCTTTGTGTTGGGGTTGTTGAAAATTCTTTCTACTTGCTATTTTGAAATATTCAGTGAATTGTGGTAAACCCCCGTTGCCCTATTGTGATGCAGAACATTAGACATTATTCCTCCTACCCAACTGCACCCTGCTTGTTAACCATCCCCAGATGATTTCTGTAGAGATGCAAATGCTAGTAGGATTTCAGTTAGGTGAATGATTAAAATTTGGGGGGCAGAGTGTGGCTAGGAGTGGTTACCTGAATGTAAAGGAATTCTTCTGCTTTACATTTTTGGTATCTTTCGAGCATCTCTTCTGGCCTCTAACTGGTCTGGGTATAAATTCAACTGTCTGATGCTTTGTCTGGCCTGTCAGCTCATTTGGCCTTCCCTCTTCCTGTTGAAGTTTCATAGAGCATACACAAAACAATGAGAACACAGGATTCCAATGACATAACCCCTCATTGTCCCTGCAGCTTAATGTTTCAATCCTTGTGCCAGCAAAATGGTGTCGGGGCCTCTGAAATCCTCACAAAATTCTTTCTCAGTGTGTGTTACTGAATCGTCTCACCCAGCTAAAATACTCAAGTCCTCCCAGGACTGGAGAACAAGGAGGTAGCAGTTCATAGTGTACAAACTGAAGGGGTACCTTGGATGAATTCTGAGGTTAATGAAGTAAGAAGAGTATCAATAAAAATTAAAGGAAAACCATCTATTATATATGGCATCTAATTCTTTCCTCGTTTCCCCCCACTGTGTTGATTATGAGTTTCTGTAGAATGTGACTCCCACAGTAACATCAAAGAAATTGGGGTCACTTTTCAAATCTTGCGTACCAAAAGCTTGCCTAGGCAGGCCTGTGATTTAGATGTCTGTAAATGTGAGTTGACATCTACAGATAGGTGTGCTGTCAGACTCTGTTCCATCCTCTTAATACAAAAGATGAAGTAAAGCAGGAGCCTCTCTAGTAGAATCCTTTTGTCTTTGAACTGAGGGGTTTGAGTCATCTGAAACAATGCTGCATCGCGTCAGGCAGAGTCTGCATCTCGATGACAGTTCTCAGAACTGTCAGAATTGACTCACGCCCAATTTAAGGGTGTGGGTTACAATGAGGTTGACGAAAAACGTGTGGGTTCTTTTGGTTGTTTGCAAAAGTTTGTATTCATTGTATATATGACAGAGATCAGAGCTACCACAGCACTGGCACAAGGGCGCCCTGAAGGTCTTTACCAAGGAGACACTGACATATTTGATTCAGAAATGATAGGGCTCTGGTGGCTTCCTCTGCCATTTTGCTTATCCTCAGGACTGATCCAACAGCTCTGGCAGGTCTTTCCTCTGTTGATTCCAGTGAATCCTTCCTAAAGGCAAGTGGTCAGTGGGAGGAAAAGCCTCCCATTTTTCTTTAGGAATATCCACCCTTAATCACCTTTCTGTGCCATTCAAGGAAGACATAATTGCATTGATTTCTATTTCAAAGAGAAAATGTGATTGTAGGTCCTTTAACAAATGGGTGAAAATGCGAATGTGTATGTGCATAAGACAGAACAAGTAATGCCTCTTAACCAGAATGGCTTTAAAATTGCACAGTTTAGTCATGTAGAAACCATTTTATGAATTGCAACTCATTAGTTAATACCTAGTTATCACAAGCAAGTATCTGATGTCAGCTTAGTACCTACCAGCTTGCGATTCTGGTTCAGCAGGACGGTATATTCACAGGCCAGAACTGTCACCTTCACTCTCACAGGATGATGGTGTCTAGGATCCTTCTGCCCCTGAGAAAATTTAATTTTTCCATTGCCCTTCTGTTTTCCTGAACCATTTCAAAGTTGTTAAAGATTTCAGAAATGAAGTCTGACATCATAGTATTTTCTCCCAGACGTCTGGTGCTGTCTGTTTTCTATTCCCTGAAGGTGGAGGGATAATCAGTTTTTTCTCTCTGCAGATTTATTATGTGGAGAAGATATCATATTTGCCCTGGAAAATGACTTGAAAATATGATGGTGACACTGTATTGCTTTGGGTTGGTTATTAGAGTCAAGATTTTGACAGTTGGTAAAGTTTCATTTCTAAAAATACAATATTTAGAGATCAAACATGCATTTTTACTCAGTAAAAGAATCTTTCTCTGAAAGAGCCATATCCTTGTTTTTACTTGATCATTAATAGATAGAACATATTTGATGCTTAATGAATGTTTAACTTAAAATTTTTTATTCCCTTGTATTAATGAGGTTCAGTGTGATATTTCCATCTATGCAAATAGCATGTACTATTCAAATTCCCCTGCCTTTTTCTACCCCCACCCCCCCAACACCCTTTCCAATCTCTGGTAACACTATTTTGCTTTCAGACAACCCTTTTTAGTCTCTACAGATGAAAGAGAAATGTGGTTCTTGTTTTTGTGTATCTGGTTTATTTCACTTAACACGATATCCTCCAATTCCATTTATTTTACCGAAAGTGAAAGAATTTCATTCTTCTTCATGGACAAATAGTACCCCATCATGTATATACACCACATTTTATTTATCTGTTCATCTGTTGGGCATCCAGACTGATTTCATATCTTAGCTTCTGTGAATAGTGCTGCAGTAAACATGGGTATGCTGATTTCATTTCCTTTGGATATAAACCCAGAAGTGGGACAGCTGGATAATATGGTAGATCTATTTTTAGGTTTTTTTTTTTTTTTTGAGGAAACTCCATACTTTTCTCCAAAATGGCTGTACTAATTTTCATTCCCACCTCACCAACATTTGTTAATTTTTGGTTTTTTGATAGTGGCCATTCTAACTGGGGTGAGATGGTATCTCGGTGTCATTTTGATTAATGCATTTCTGTGATGGCTAATGATATTGAACATTTTTTCATATATTTGTTGGCCATTTGTATTTCTTCTTTTGAGAAATATCTATTTGATCATTTACCCATTTTTAAATTGTATTACCTATTTTGTTTTTAAGTTCCAAATACATCATAGATATTTTACCCTTTGTCAGATGAATTGTTGGCAAATATTTCTCCCATTTGAAAGTCTCATTAGCTTTTTTTTGCAAATTGCTATACTTGTCTGTATTATTTTATTAGAGTGTTAGTGTTTTTCTTGTCAATTTGTATGAGCTTTTTATGTATTAATGTGATTAATTCTCAGCTCTCATTTTGTGAGGTGGTTTTCTATGATGCCTTTGTCTTTTAATTCTTTTTACTTTATGATTAGCCCTCATAGTTCAATTTAAAAAATTAAGTAAACAAGCAATTGTTTTTCAGTTGCAGTAGAATATTTAACTGGAGAATTTTTTTTTCAAATATGTAAATTCTTCGAAAATATGTTTGGGCATAATTTAAGAATATTTATTTTGGGGAAATGTGGCTGAAGAGTTAGGCTAAAAATATGTTGGGGGCTTTGAATTCTAAGCTAAGAGATCTATCTAGTTTAGATGTGTTTCATATTATATTGGATGTAAGTATGAATCATAATATTGTAAGGTTCCATGAATGTTAATCTCTTTGAAGCAGTGCAATAAATTCCAAGCTACCTGCATTTTACCATATTATTTCAATGCTTTTCTTAACTCTTATAGATGTCCTCTTTTTTTGTCAGATCTTTTAATGAGTTTATCCATGTCACATCTAAGTTCATGATTTCTTGACCATCCTCATCTTTGTGATGAAAAGTGTGGTCCTCACTTGGGTGAGATACTCTTTCCAGATCACACAGTGTCTCCTTGCACAGTAACATATAGCCTAGTTGTTTATCATGAGCACTCCGCCACTATGAGTCCATCCATTGGAGTTTGGCTGACTAGTTTCTTATTAGAAATTGTAAACAAATTGCTTGAGCACTTTGTTCCCCAACTTTCTCATTCTAAAGGGGAATAACAATAGGTAACTATCTCATAGGCCTGGTTTAAGAATTGAGAGCCGGGTATGGTGGCGTATGCCTGTTTTCCAGTGGTGTGGGAGGCTGAGGCAAGTGGATTGAGACTTCAAAGCTAACCTCAGCAACTTACGGAGGCCCTAAGCAATTCAGGGAGACCCTGTCTCTAAATAAAATACAAAAAAGAGCTGAGGATGTGGCACAGTGGTTAAGTGCCCCTGGGTTTAATCCCTGGTACCAAAAATAAAAATAAAAAAAATTAAATGAGAATGCACAATTCTCCAAAAAGTTCCTGACACATAGATGTGTGTGAAAATACCACTAGAATTACCCTGCAGACTCCCCTTGATCTTTCCTTTCCCTCAACTGATCACATTCTAAGCCCATTTTTATGTGGTAGATTTTAAGAAGATGGAATTAAGCTGCCGAAATTTATAAAGAGTTAAAAATTTTAATAGTAGAGTAATGAAGCAGAAGACAAAAACTTGATGATGGATCCAGGGCCAGGAAAGGGGGCTTTAAAATTCAGTTTCAAAATGATCAGTTTCTTTCTATGCCTGGCTCACATATCACATATACCCTATGTCCTTTGTGATATTCTAAAACTTAGATCAAAAGTAGATGAACAGGATTTGAGAATATTAATCTTATTTTTGTCTTTAATGATACATGTCTGTCTATAACTATGTAATTATATGTTGTCATGTATCATTGCTAGTTAATTCTCATTGACTTTAATGTATGTACAAGTATGTACGGATTCACATGTGTATGTATATAAAATATATAATGGTGTAAATTAGAGATCTAGAAAATGTATGGGGTTCTAGTTCCCTGCTGAGCCCTTGATAGAAGTTTCTCTGCTAGTCCATGGATCTTCTGTGTAGTTAGTACTATTTATGCAACAGTGATGCATTTCTTTCTTCATGATAGAGTATACTTGTAGATCACCCACTGTTGAGTCTTTAACTCCCAACTCAAAGTTTTTGGAATAAAGAAAAGATTTTGTCTCAGACCATAAAGAAAATAGGACATATGGGTTATTTCTTAGGTTCACAAAAAAAGAAAAAATCTTCCTGATGTAACTGATTGTGGTTTATCTTTTGAGCCTATAACAGTCTGCCTATATATAATAACTTCAAATGGTGTAGTAAAAAAGAGGAAAAGAGTTTGTCTATTCCTCCCATGCTCCCGCTCCATATCCCACTATAAATCAGCCTCCTTATATCAAAGAAAACATTCGGCACTTGGGTTTTTGGGGATTAGCTAACTTCAGTTAGCATTATCTTCTCTAACTCCATCCGTTTACCTGCAAATGCCATGATAGGGCAGAGGGGTTGGAGGGGAAGGGAGAGGGCATGGGGGTTATTAATGATGGTGGAATGTGATGATCATTATTATCCAAAGTACAGGTATGAAGACACAGATTGGTGTGAATATACTATGTATACAAACAGATATGAAAAATTGTGCTCTATATGTGCTCTATAATAAGAATTGTAATGCATTCCGCAGTCATATGTGAATTTAAGAAAAGAAAAAAAGAAAAGGTACTATGTATGCACAAAAAAAATACCATTTAGCCTTAAAAAAAGAAGGGACTCCTGTCGCGTGCAGCAACATGAATGGATCTGGTGGACATGATGTTAAGTGACATAAGTCAGGCACAAAAGACAAACCAGGATCTCACTCATATGTGCAATCTAAAAAATGTTAAACTCAGAGAACAGAGAGAAGGGTGGGGTTACCAGGGGCTGAGGAAAGAGGCAGGATTGAGGAGTTGGAGGACACAAAATTTGATGGACATGAAAATTCAGCTGGATAGAAGGAATAATTTCCAGAGATCTGTACAACATGGAGACTATAGGGTAAACACAACGTGATCTGAAGTTGACAATCACTGAGAGAGTAGATTTCAAGTGTTTTCCCCATTAAAAAAAATATAATTGCATCAAGTCCTATGCATATGGTCATGCATTAGCTTGATTTAGTCATTCTACCATGTGTACAAATTTCAAAACAACATGTTGCATGGGATAAATATATATAATTTTCATTTATCAATTAAAAATTTAAGAATGAATTTTAAAAAACCAAAAAAAAAAAAAAAAAAAAAGGAAAGGAACTAGCATTTATTGAGTGGCCATTATATGCTGTTGAAATTTGATTCTCTGTAAAACTGGATTACCCCAAATTTGTAGGAGGAGAACATAGGCTCTAAGAAGCTGCTCCAAGAAGAGCTTTGATTTGAATGCAGACCTTACTGATTCCCCATTGCATGTTCTTTCCAGGGCCATGCTGCTTGCCAATGCTTTTGGGTAAGGAGAGCTGGAAAACTGTTCAAGGTTTTCCAGTTGTGACATTTGACACACTAGTCCTGACCAGCCACTTCCAGGGGAATCAGCTTGTGGCTACTACAGATAACTATGGGAAGCAGGTCTGCCTTTGGTCTAAGTTTCTCCTCTCTCATTTCAGGGTATAGATTTGCTCTTTGCTATTTACCTTGGCTCTCTGACTTATTCCCTGCTTCCCAGCAAAATTTTATATTTGCTGGATTTGCATTGAAACTAGTAAGACCATATTGATGATAGTTATTTATCTCATTTATTTCCACTTTGATGTAGTGCTTTGACTATCCAGCATTAATCTGAGGCATGTATAACTTCCTGGGAAAAAAGTTGGCAGTTAAGATGTCAGCCTTGTCAGGATTCCTGAGCACTATGTTGATAGGTATTTGGAAATGATATAGATAGAACATATGCTAAAGCCTTCTGGCATGTAAACATGTTGCTCTTTAACAGAAAGTTTCCAGGATTCAATAGGCAGCCTTTTGTAATGATTTAGGTATTCTGGACTGGATTCAGCCTCTCTTTGTAACATGGTATATGTTTCCTTCCTTTCTAATATATATATTAGAAAGGAAGGAAAGAAAAAGTGGGTGAGCTTGAGAGTAAGACTTAAGTCAGAAATTTCAGTTCTATCTCCCTCACTTACATCTCTGGGGAAGTCACATTATGTTTGAGCTCTGGTTATTCATCTATAGAATAGATATGATACCTACCTCATGGGGTTGTCTGTAACAACCAGTACCATTACAAAGTACAGAGCACCATTAAGCATTAGTTCTCTGCACCTGGACCCGGATGATAATGATTTTTTAAGTTCTTGTCTTGAATGAAGGCACATAATTTGGAGACAGATTTGATAAGCTTTTTCTCACATAAAGTCTAGATTTTCTTTTACAATCCTAAGTCTGTACTAATTCAAATGAAGGGTTAAGCCCCCTCATTTCCTTGCTACCTCTGCATGAGATAGACTTGAGCTCAATATTCAACAGCTTGTTGGGTGTATTCCATACATCTGTTATCTGCAAGTGTTCTTCCTGCCGGATCTGGGGTGCAGTGAGAGTCACATTTTGCCAAGAGACTTAGCTATTGATGATTCCAGCATGATATTTATCATGACGGAGGGCATGCTTTAGAAACTGCAGAAGCTGCGGTGACTAATGTGGCAGGTCAAGGCTGACAGCCATAGAAGAGAACATTTCTTGGCTGGGTATGGCCTGTGTTCCATCTTCCATTTCTCTTCTCTCTTCTGTGAATTCTGTGCTTGCTGACACTGGCCTTTCTCACCTGCCTGCCTTAGGAATTAAACGTGACAGTTTCTGCAGTGATCTTAAATATGCCCACACAAAGGCTAACAGTTCATGAGTACATGCGTAGCAAGGTTTTTCCTCAATCAGCGTATTAGTCAGTTTTTTTTTTTTTTTTTTTGTCCTCATGATCAGAATATCTGGCAAGAACCACTTAGAAGAGGAACAGTTTATTTTGGGTTAATGGATTCAGAGTCCATGGTCAGCTGCCTCTAGTGCTCTGGGCCTAAGCTGAAGCAGAACATCATGGTGGAAGAAAGCTTCTCAGCTTGTGGCATCCAGGAAGCAGAGGGGGATGGGGGTGAGAGAGAAGAAAAGGATGCATGGCCATGCCATACTGTGACCTACTTCCCTCAGCCATCCTCACTCCCCCCCCTCACACCCTCCCACCTACAGTTACCAGTCAGGAGTCTATTCAGCTACTCAGAACCCTAATCATTGCCTGGAACCTCCATTTCTGGACCTTGTTGCATTGGGGAGCATGATTTTAATACATGAGCTTTTAGGGGTACCTTCCGTATCCAAATTATAACAATTAACTACTGGACATATTTGCCAGTGTCATATGATTAACTATTCTTTTACTTTCAGTGAAACATATATGTAAGTTCCTTTTATCTACAAAGCACACTTTTTTAATGGAAAAGTAAATATTCTAATCGCTCAATGAGGGAAGACTTTGCTCTCTATAGAAATGTATATTTTAGAAAGGATTCTGTGTACTTTTTCTAAATAATCTTATGAGAACAATTAATTTGATTAATGAAAAGCCTTTAAATTTTCTTTTTAGTGTTGTATTGTTATCAGTGTTCCAAAAGAAAATGTTTCCTAACCCAATTTTTAATTTTTGTTTTTGTTCTGATCCAAAAGTAAAAAATGGATCTTTTTTTAAAATCAGGAAATATTGAGAAGAATGACTACCTTTTATTATCACATTTCTTTTCTAAATATCAATATTCCTGCCCATCAATCACCAGCATTCAGTTTTCTGCTGTTTTGGAGTCCCGTGCTAAGCCTACATTTTTATTTTCTTGTGTACATCTTTATAGACACAAGTAATCTGAAATTTGTTACTTTCATGTAATAATTAGAAGCTCTGGATATAATCAGTACACATGAGTGTCATGACTTGAGAGAGCAGGAAGTATTCTGTAGTCAGAAAGTATATTTAGAAATTTATCTATGCTCTCTGTTATTTGACATTCGATTTTTTAGACCATTCTTGTGAAATGGGCAGAGAAGCTCTTATTAATGCAACTTCATGGATGAAGAAAATGAAGCTCAATTTATGTGACTTTCAGGAGAGCACATCATTGACCTCTGTGTGAATAGAGACCAGGCCTTAGTCCAGGGCTTTCTCCACCATGTCATTAACTGACTCCGTCATTAAGAGAACCTGTGCTCCACTGACATGGTTTCCTTGTGAGAAGCAGGCAAGCTCTTTTCCTTGGTGGCCTGCACATTGAACAGTAATGGATAGGATCAGGAATTATGGGTAGAGAAATGAACACCAGTTCCCGGTGTCTCTTCTTTTCCTTTCTCTAAGAGCATTTGAGTCTGTGGCCTCATCAAACCTGGTCTTGTGTCTTGTTATGTATCTTCTGTGGAACCAAGATGAAGATGAAGACAGACTGAAAGCTGGTCTCACTCCCAGCTCTGCTGATGCCAGATATGTTACTGATCACGTTTCTCAGATTCACTCTTTTAAGATAAATCTCTAAGGAAGTGCATTGCCCGTTTTAGACACTTGTCCAGTGGTATGGTCTGCTATATACAGGAAAGATACTAAAAAGTAAACCAATAATAATGTGCTTATTATAAAATTAAGAGAGCAAAATTTAAAATAATCTTGGGAACAACATAGAGTGCACAGTGAATGTTGATGCTTATGGTGCAAATGTCTTCTTCTTCTACATTCTAAGTCTAAAACTTAGTGATTTAGCTTTATGAAGCTCAGTTATTTGGTTTTAATGATAAGAATACATTCTATGGGTATAGAATCCTGTCTTTCCCATTTGGGAGTTGTCATTTAGAGCATAGGTGGTAGCCATTTATTGGGAATGTTAGAGAGGGGCTCAGAGTATTAAGGAATTCCCTTTCAGATCTTTGGTTCTAGAAATCTCTAGGGCATTATTCTATCCTTTTTTTTTTTTCTTCTTCTGCAAATTTAGGTAACCTTGAAAAATATACAGAGTAGTTAGCTTCTATTTCCACAGCTCTGGCATGGAAATTTCTTACAGGCTAGAACTGCTGCTTAGATTGGTTGCTATGCAACCAGGATAGAAGTTCACAAGCTTTGTCACAGCCAGCAATCAAAAGAGAGGCAATATTTTCTTTTGATTATGTGGGGGATTTGTTGTTGTTGTTGTTTATTTGATTTTGGTCAGTTCTTGATTTTGGTGTCATATGTTTATATCCTTTGGGAAGTTTTTATTTATAGAAATTCCTTTTCTAGATAACTTTATTTGTTGAAGGCATTTTGGTTTGATCTAACTACTTAAAAAGGTGAGCTTTACCTCAAAAGTCGTAGGTGTTGAAATTAGTCCTTGCAACTGATAAAATAGTTCTTATAAAAATATGGTGAAGACAGATACTGCTTTAGCTATTTTTCTGGTAAGAAAACATACATGTAGCTTTACTTTCTTTCTGTCACTCCTTTTAATTTATTATTGTGTACTCTCTGACATAAATCAGTGACTCTGAACCTGCAAACCTCCTCTTTCCTGTTGTTGAACATCATCTCTGAATGGGAGATCATTGAAACCTTTGTAGTCAAGACTTGTTCTGAATTCCTTGGAGCAATCTTTTCTGTAAATTCACACTGACCTTTATGTATTTTTAGTTTTCAAATATGAACAAATCAGCTTCTAAGTGAATGCTTGAACAAGTTCTTGTAACCAATGTTTATATTTCAATTAGGTATTTTCAGTTATACATTGGTTCTTATTGAGTGAGGCTCAGGATGTGCCCTGGAACTGTTCACAGTATTTGTACAGATGAAGTGAAGGTGGGAACACAAAAACGAAAGGTCTTGTCCCACTGACCAGAGGAGGAAAAGCGGGAGTGTAGAAACTATATGTCAACGAGCTTGATAGCAATGCCTGGCAAAATTGCAGCCTGGGTTCTTAAACTAATGACTCATGATGACTAAGAAGTGGTGATAATTAGGAGCCAATAGGATTTCACTAGGAAAAACCTCCTGTGAAATTAAACCTGATTTCTTTCTGATGATTTCACTATACTTTTGGCTCTTGTAATGCTATAACCATTGGATATGGATTTTAGTAACGCATTTGATAAAAATCTCTCACCATAGTCAATCTTTCATTATTGCAATCTCTAACTTTACTGCTTTAGAAATAGCACTTGGCATTTTTTTTCTGCAAATGGCTATGTAAATTATTTAAGGAAATGAAACAGAATGTTAAAACGAATACAAATGTTTTTGAAATTTAGGGTTAAAATATTTGTACATAAACTTTTAAATTTGCATTTCCCCTCCTAATCTGGCCTATGCTAGAGAAAACATTTTTGTCTACTTATCTTTTAAAGTCAATATTTAGCTTATTGTGTTAGGCCACACTCACATTTTATGAAAGAGTGACTCAAAGCATTCAGGATGTGCTAACTTTATAATTTGTGTGCTACTAAGCAAGTGGGGTTCCAGTCAGGACTGCAGGGGTCAGTGTATGATGTGTCAATTCATCAATGACTTTTGGAAAAAGGTTTGTATCTCATTTTAGTTTTCACACTCCCTTTGAGTTCTTTGTGGAAGGGCAGAAAGTGAACTATTTTAAATCAAACCATTAAACAGTGGTGGAGAGAGCTGATTTCTTTCATTTTTTTTCAATCCACAAACATTTGCTGAATCGAGCCTTGAATCAGTTTGAAGACAAGTGGAGCAGATGCATTCTGCATCACATGCTAAACTCTCATACTGACCCTGTTTTAGACCCCTTTGGCAGGTGGATGAAGCCTATGAACCTCTTCTCAGAAGGAAAAATTTAAATGTCAAATGTAGCATAAGAAAAATTAACTACATTGAAATAATTACAAAATATTTTTAAATTGTGATAAAGCAATAGATATACTTATTAATGCCGAACCAAGAAATAAGACCAAGCAGGATTTCTAATATAGGCCATATTTTTATAATCATGATAAATTTAGCCATGTCATCAGATATTCGCCTTAATGTAATGGGCTAAGAAAGTAACTATTACTACTAGTGGTGACAACATCAAAGGTTCTGCTTAAGCTGCTGTGGTTTATATCATATAAAGGGAGGAATGCTAAATTTCATTAAGATGCTTGTGAAAGTAAAGATGTGATTACTTCATCCAAGTCCTATCCATAGATTCATGGGGAAATCCACATATCCCAATTTAAGAACCCCTGTTTCCGTGTTCTCCACTAACATAAAAACATAACAAGAAATAAAATATAATGTTAGTAGAAAGCTATGGCATATCATTTTCAGACATGAAACTTTCTGGGGTTACCATCCTTGGGGGGTATTCCAACTGACAAGTGTAGCTCAAACTATATTAAACATGCATATTAATAGAGACAAATGAATATATAAAACATGTATATTTTCCATAACAGTTTAATTATCAATAGACTAGAGTGGTAAATCTTTACAGAAGATGCCAAATGGCTGGGCACCTTGCCAGGTTTCCATTATATTGTCAAGGGAGGCTAAGAAATGAAGCCATAGCTTAAGTGTAGAAATTTCATGTAAACAGCCAAAGGCAGATGCCCAAGTCATTAATGAATCATATCAGTAAACATAAATAATAGCACTGTTTTCATGGGTGTTTGTGAGAAATAAATGAGTTAATACATATATAACACTGTGAGTCATGCCTGACACATTGCAAGCCCTATATTAGTGTTGTCTTTGTTGTTATTATTATTTCACTGTAAATCTATTACTACAGTCTTATGAAAGTAATCTATGCATCTCTAAAGGAAGAGTTTATGCACATATAAGCAAGTGCAAACAGTCTTTTTAATACACAAATAATTGCATGCTGCATACTATGTACTTCACCCTGATGATATCAATATGTAGTACATGCTTGAGATCATTCTATACAGACTTGTCTTTTTTTTAAGTAAACTTTTTATTTTAGGATTAATTAAGCCTTATTGAAAAGTTGCAGAAAGTATGGAATTCCATAGGCTTCACACTCAGTTTTCCATACTCTAAATATTTTACATTACCATAGCACATTTTGTCAAAACTGAGGAAGCCAGGGTGGCACATGACTATTAACTACACTTCACACTCTATTCAGATTTCACTACTTTTCCCCTGATGTCTTTATTGTTGTTGTTCCAGGATCCTTATTACGTTAGTTGCTGTGTCTCCTGTGTCTCAACTCTGTGATAGTTTCTCAGATTTTCCTTGTTTTTGAGACCTCAACAGTTTTGAGGAACGCTGGTGAAGTGTTTTACAGAATGTCCCTCAGGTTGGTTTTATGGTTACCCTGGGCTGATGGGTTTGGGGGCTTGACTACCATGATGAGATGCCAGTCTCATTACATTATATCAAATGTAGCTGTTGTCAACATGACTCACAGGCTCCTGAACACAGTGCTAGCATTTGCCAGGTTTTGCACTAGTAAGCTGCTTCTTCCTTTCTTTCCTTACTGTGTTGGCAGACCACACTTGAAGGGTGAGAGGTTAAGTCCCACTTCTTCAAGTGTGGAGATGCTCTGTGTGTGTGTGTGTGTATTTACATGTGTGCATACTACTTTGTAATAGTCCATTGAACTCTGCATCACATATGATAGTCTCTTTGATTTCTATTCTCACTAGAATAAAAATCAGATAGAGTCCAGAAATGTGCCTCCCCAAACCTAACTTCTCTCACTAAATGTTTTTGAGATGATTCTCTTTACTGTCCAGTGACCTCTATTTTTTTCTTTTGCTTGTGAATAATTTCCCAGTGTTTCTTTTTGTCATGCTTTATGAGAACAGCTGAATTTAAAACTAACCAATGTGTACTTTGTTGGTTTTGTTGATGTTCATTATGAAGGAAAATTGCTAAGCTACTTACCTGCAGCAAATTATTTATTCCAGGTGACCAAATAAGCAGTCTTTCCTAGAGTCATGTAGTTGAAATAATTAATATCTAGAGATGCTGTGTTCTCCAAATTTGTAACATAATGCTTCTATATGTACTGATTATTTTGGGGCTTATTATCCAATTAACAGGCTTTTTTTTTAAACTGCTATTTCTAGCCATGGTTTGATGTTAGGAAGACAAATCTTTGCCTGTTGTGAAGAAGTTCATGTTCCTAGTGAGAAATAGAGAATAAACACATTAAAAATTAATGGGGAAGATCATTAAGTGCTTTGAAGAAAATAACCAGGGTGAAGTACTAGAGAATAATTTGCTCATGATGGTTATTTAGGGGATGCTCTAGGTTTTGTGGCCAGGAAAGGCCTCAGGAGAAGGCAGTTGCATTAAATTCGGAGTATGCAGGATCAGGGATGAGAACTGGGAGAAGAGCACTGCAGAGATATCCAGGTTGGGAGTGGGTGCAGCAAGTTCCTGGAATAAAGAGAGGGCAGAAAGGGTGAGGGCGCAGTAGTAGAAAGCCTGGCAGAGCTGGGTGGGGCTTGCTGCATGCACTTAGGGCTCCACAGGCAGAGCTGCATTTAATGGGAAGTGTCTGAATGCCTTTACGCAGGGAGTGTCATGATTTTGATGTGTGTGTGTTTAAAAGAGCCTCTTAAGTACTGAATGAAAATGGATTGGAGGAGGGGAAGAAGAAGCAGGAATGCCAGTTGGGAGACTATTGTGAGAATCCATGTGAGACATGGTGATGGCTTAGCCCAGGAGAGTGAGAGGGAGATGGACAAAAGTGGACAGATGGGAGTGTTTGCAGGATTAAAACTGTCATAATTTATAGATGAATTGAATTAAATTATTACAGTAGTGAGAAGTCAACAGGGAAAGATAAGGTGATTTGATGACATATAAAATGTCTCAAATGTATATCATGCTTCATGTGAGCTCAATGCTAGAAATATTTGACACGTGAACATTATCAGCATTATATTTTCAATTAATGCTCTGAGAGAAGAGTAGTATCTGTTGTCCACAGTAACACACTAGCAGTAAGTTAGGGAGTTGTGACTATATAACTTCATCAATATTCATTATCAAAAGCGAAATCTTACCAAGTTAATTAGTTCTTAATTTTTATTGTATAATATATGTCTGCCATAACTACCAAGAACTCAGAATTAAGAATTTTTCTTTAGGACTTAATAACAAACTGGGGAGTTATTTAATCATTCATCCTCAGGAAATTCTGATCTTAGTAACAATATTTCTGATGTAATGGTTACTGAGGTTTACTTTTATGTCGTAATGATTGTAATATTCAGTGAAGAAGAATGAGTTTCAATCCTTCATTGGTGTTTAACTTTGAAATCACTGAGGAAACATTTCAATTTTGTAACTGTTACTTTCATGCAAATGCTATTTGATAAAGTGTTTTATAAGTTTTCTTTGGAATGAATTAATGAAATGCAGTCATAATTTTGATATTTTGAGTTATAGTAAATATAGGTATTCATTTTACAAAGACTTAATTTTATATTATACAATTAGATTGTTTTAAATTCTGAACGTAGTATTTTCTGTATGTAGAAACATTCTTAAATAACAAAGGCCTCATTTATTGGGCTTAATTTATTTTGGGGTAGCTGCAATTTATTTTTATATTATAAAAATGAGAGTTTGCTAGGGAATTGATAAGAAGGGAAATATTTGCCTCTTGAATAAACTTTTACAAAGTACTACATAAGTAGATGAATTTCACTAAAATTAAGATTGTTGTTGATATTCTTATTTATAGCTCTTGTCTGTTGATTAGGGCAGGTACAACTATATTTTAGTTTGATAATAGTGAACTTGGTTATATGATAATGTACCAGAAGTTTCTGCATCACTGATTTTTTTTAAGTGGAAAAATGAGATTTATAAGTTGAAATAGGTTTCCCTATCAGAATCTAAATTAGCTTCAAATAAAGATTTCTACCCAACTGTAGCCTTAGGAATGTAATACTTTTTGTATTGTCTCAGTGAAAATAATAGAAATATTTTAATAAGTGAAGTCCCAAACTCTGGAAGAAAATATATTCTTTAAGTTTTGTGAAAATAGCTGGGCATGGTGGCATACATTGTGTAATCCCAGGGACCCTGGGGAGCTGGGCGGAGGATCATAAGCTTGAGGTCAGCCTCAGCAATTCAGTAAACCCCTAAGCAATTAATGAAGTCCTGTCTCAAAATAAAAAATAAAAGGGTGGAGATGTGGCTTAGTGATGAAGTGAGTCTGGGTTCAATTCTCTGTACTGAAAGAAAAAAAGATTTATGAAAATAAATAAAATTGTTTCAATCCTTGTAAGGAAAGCATGTTTTGATATATTACCTTGTTATTTTCAAGAAAGTAGGTGATTCCTGAAACACAAGGAGATTCCATTCTAATAAAATCTAATAATAGCCTCAATAAAGAGTTTAAAAAAAAAAAAAACAACCCAAAAGATAAAACCAAAAGTGGCCCTTATGAACCATGTCAATCTTTTGATTATATTTATTTGGACAAAGAGGAAGACTATGCAGAGTGGCAGATAGATACAGAGGTGTAATAATATATAATGGATTTAATGGATATAATGGATATAATCCTAATGGATTTAAATCTAGTTTTGGGATGGGAGTCCTGCTCGCCTTCTGTTTTGAACTCTTACTGTACATGGTACAACAAGTGAATTCAAAATACAAGGAGCACATACAGCAGGAAGGACCAAGCACTCAGAAGAAATTCCCTGGAATTTGGCATTTGGCTTTTGAGCTGTTTCTCAAGGGGTGTGCTGAATTTGAACAGGTGAAAGAAAATGAGTGGAAGGGAAAGCCTGGAGGGAAGTGACGGAGGTGGGAAATGACAACATATATTCCAGCTCTTCTGTTACACCCAGGGATTGTGCCCGTCTCCTCCCCAGTCTCTGGGTAGCTCGCAGAGTGCCCTAAACAGACAGGCTGCTGAATAAATACAGTCACATGGCTGGACAGCATATTTGTATGTTGACGGTCTGCAGTTTACTTGAATCAAACAAGGCAACACAATCACATACACTATGTTCACGTTATGATATCTTGGCATCTTTTTTATTTGCTTTACATCACATTTACATTCCTAATCTGAGTGCTACCAGTCAGAAGGGGAAAGAATATGTTTGGCAAGAGAGAGAATTCATAAGAATTTCTCTGGATAAATGATGCTAGACATCTCTGAGTTTTTGGTTTCTAGTCTCCTGGTCTACTAAGACTCTGTAAAAGAACAGTTGGTTTAATGTTTCTATTTTTTCTACATTTGGGGGCTTTCTTTAGTAGAGGGGAATGCTAAAAATTTTAAAAGAATACATTAAAATAGTTGCATTTTTTTTTAAATCAGAGAAATTCCATATTCAGCGTGAATCTTTTTATGTGATATGGAGTCAGTGTTTTATGTAAATAGTCTTTTTATAATTTACTGGTTCAAAAAACGTGTTTTTTTATGTTTCTGATTTAAGTTTGACTTTCTAGTCTCTGGGTGTACTAGGGGTTTGAAATAGAACAATTTATTTAATATTTCTATTTTCTGGGTACTCACTTTAGTGGGGAATCCTAATTAGAATTTGAATGAATACATTTAAATAGCTGCATTTTTTTAAAGGTCAGGAGAATTCTATATTCAGACTGGTTACTTTTATATGATATGAATTTTTTTAAAATTTAAATAGTCTTCCTATAATATACCAACCTCGAAATATTGTACTTTTATATGTTAGTTATATGTTAACTTTATATTAAGACCAATGGAAAAATTCTTCTCACCATTTGTTCAAAAACCCTGTCAGAGGGCTGGGAATGTGGCTCAGTGGTAGAGTACTTGCTTAGCATGAACAAGGCCCTGGGTTGGATCCTGGTATCACCAAAATAAATATGTAAAACTTGTAATAGATTTAGGATATGGTAATCTGGTAAATTATTTTTAGAGTTTGTACTAATGTAGCTCACACTAAGTTAATGGCTGTTACATGGTACAGGACGAAGTTTCCATGTTTGATTAGTGCAAATATTTTTGATATATAAAATATTGCTCTTATTAATTATCATAACGGTGGATTATTTTGGACACATTTTAATTTCAGTGGTGGTGTTTCATTATTGTCGAGCGTATAGCCATTTCACAGCTTGTTAAAGATCTATTTCAAGCATTTGATTTTTCTTCTGAACAATTTCCCAGTATCTAATTATTAAGAGAAAACACAACGCGTAGAACAAAATCACATGTGCAATTCTGACAATTCCAGAATGTTATAGTCTTATTTGCATAATGGTATTATTCATACTGGGAAAAATCCATGTTTTTCTCATTTTGTCCTGAGTGTCTTAGCAGGAATGCTATGCATGATAGTACAGGCATGCTGTTAGGAATATTAAAAAGGTTGAGAGCCTCATGCTGAAGAATTATGTGAAAAGAAGAGTTTCGGTGTGAACTGTCAATCTGCTCTATCTTATAACTTCTTGACTTTCTTTTTTTTTAATACTTTTATTTTATTTTTATGTGGTGCTGGGGATTGAACTTAGTGCCTCACGCATGCTAGGCAATCGCTCTATTACTGAGCCACAACCCTGGCCCCAACTTCTTGACTTTCTTGTTGGCAATGTTTTGAGGAGTATGTGGACCTCTTTTACTTACTATTACTTTTTCATCATTTTTTAAAAACTTATCTTCTAAGAATTTAAGTTAACAGGTCCTATGCTTAATGTCAAGGTCTGAACATTTTCTTCCTTCCTCTAGAATGCCCCACACCTTCAGACACCAGAGATTTCAATGGGTTCTTGGTTTTTGGAAGTACCAACAATCTAAAGGATGGTAAAAGTCTCTACTATTGTTAATAGTTGCCTGAAATGAGCAATTACCAGTCCCTGCAAGGTGACCATGAAGGAGCTAGACAGCATGCATTTCTTACGTAAATCTGCAGGTTGAACCCTTGTAAGCATCAAAGACCACATTATAGTGAGACTATTACTATATTATTCTAGTCCAAACAGAGAAATACCTGACATAAAAATAGCCAAGCTATAAATGTAAATTTTCTACAGATCAATTACAGATCATAAAAGTATGGGGTAAAAACCCCATAAAAAATCTCTATGTTTGCATTTTATTTTTTATAGTTTATAAATCTGTGTTGAAAGAGACATATATCCTTATCCTTACAGGTAAAATGTGAGAAGTATAATAAGTTAATAACTTGTTTTGAAAAATATATGCTAATAATAGATGACATATTTTTGAAGGAATAGACTAAAAAGAATCAGGGACATGTTGTGACCTAGACTATTAAAAAGGTGTTTATAAAAGCCTTTAACTGAAAAATGTATTCATGTTTCAAGAAAGCATCAGAAGGACCAAGTAGCATGCATATAATTATTAAATGCTTCCTAGTTGGATGGGAGTGAAAGCTGCAGTGTGGGGATTAGCCTTAGATTATGTAACTCTTTGCATGGAGATAGACTCTGCTTTTGTTGCTCATTTGAAGCAACTATTAGCAGTAATAGTGATTTACAGCCATCCTTGAGATTGTTGCTACTTCCAACAAAACAAGAACCCACTGAAATCTCTGGTGTCTGAAGGTTTGAGATATTCTAGAGAAAGGAAGAAAATGTTTAGATAGAAATAGTGAGAGGATTATAGTAGAAAAAAAATAGAAAGATAGGCAGAAATATTTATTTGGTAGGAGAACAGGTTAGGAAGAGAGAGGAGGAGAAACATTTAACTTTTTCTTATTGCTACATAAAAATTAAAATAGGCAATTTCTTGAAAAAATTGAGTTACATAAATCTTTTCTATGAATACCATTCATTTGCCCAATTCAAGGATTTAGAGAAGAAAGCCTCAATGAGATATGTAAACATGTGACATCTATATTTGTATTTTGGAGCATGTGGAAAATAGATGCTGGTTCCAGGTCACGTATCTTTGATATATAAGTAAATTATTTCATTGTAATAGGTTTTGAGTCAAAGGTTATAGGCACTTCACCCACAGAAACCCATGTAGACACCTTCATTTTGCTCAGAATTTAGATTTTTCTGCAGAAAGATAAAGCAACTACAACTTGAGTGAGAAAAACCAATACATCACCACCACTCCTTGAATAAGTGTATTTTTCTTAGAATGCCTTCATCAACATTACCTTTAGTATATAACTTTCTTGTAGCAAATCCAGATTTGGTCAGCAAACCTAAGACATTGTGAAGGAAATTAATAAACACCGAACATACTTGTGGAAATATTGCAAATACCAGCAAGCAATGGAAATCTGGAAGTTAATTTTTTATCATTTTATTTTTCCATTTTGTAGTAAAGTGTTTATTTGCTACATGAAAAAAAAAAAAGGGAGGTATTTGTCTGGTAGTTGCATTTTATAATTCTACAGTTACTACCCATAAGTACTTGAGTTTCTTTTTAACCAATCCTTAGAGATATCCTGGGAAGGAAATCCATAAATATCATTGTACCCAAGGCAATAATTTGTATGTTTTTATTAAAACATATTTCTTGGCCTCCTGGTTGCAGGATAGGCACAAACTGTTCTCAAAGACTAGGCAAAATATATATATATATTTTTAATTATCAATTCCTTGGACTTGAAAATACCTATGATGGTAAGCAGTAATTAGTTGGTGTATAAAAATCCTCAATTGTTGTGTTTACTGAATTATCAGTTATCTTTCTAGGCACTCTTATAGGCCTTGACAATTCTATAAAGATTTCTGTATTGTGTTGATCTCAGCAAAGGCATAGGGATCATACATACTTGAATAACAAATCCTAAGTAAGTTTCAGAGAAAGGGAAACAAAGTGAAAAGAGGTTCCCATTTTCCTTCTTTACCTTAGTTCCCCCAGAGTCTGGATGTTTGCAAAGGCTAGTGGGTGTTTTTCTTGGGTGAGTTGTGGACTAAGACCTTCAGCTTTAGCTTCTTGAATTTAGATGTGCAACAGGCCAGAGAGCCTGCCAGACTGTTAGTAGGAGTATGTGAACTGGACACTCTCAAACTCTTGTCTGTTTTGAAGTAGTGCAGTCTAAATTTTTATTAACTACTCAATTATTCACTTGGCTCTCATTTATTCTCTCCATGCCTGACATTAGGTGCAGACTGATGTAGCATGTACTTAGGGACAGTAATCTTTGTGTTTACCTTCTAGCTCATAATATTATCAATTCTACAATCTGAAGTCATTTAGAATATTGTTCTTGATTGCAAACAAGAAACTGATTCTGGATAGCTTAGCCAAAAAAAAAAAAAAAAAAAAAAAACATTTTGAAAGTTATCTGGAAGCTTACAGAATTGAATGGAAGGCTGGGAAACAAGAATTCGAATTATGGTAGCAGCAGGTGAATGTGGGTAAGCTAAGTGACATAGCCAATGTCAAACCAAGGAAGATGTCTGGTTAGGACTTTATTTATGGAACTTGTCATGATCTCTGCTGGATACTAAACTCTGTCACCACTTCTGGGAACAAGCTGCTGCTACTGCATTTTGTTTCCTGTCTCTTGCTCCCTGGCACATGTGTCCCTTGAGGTATCCATGATAATCAACCACTGGGTCTTTAGCACCTCTGTCCATGATGCCATCAGTGACATTAGCTGTCGTGATATCCTCTAGCATGGTGAGATGGTCAAAGTTTTTGCAGACAGAACAGAGCCAGAGAATAGATATAATCTTGCATAATCCTAAGGCAAGATATGGAATGTGTTACAACTGCTTGTACCAGGCAAAGAAGCCTTCTTTTGGTGTTTCTGCCTGCACTTAGTCAAGCGTTTCTGCAGTCAATGCTTGCATGGTGGACTCTGGGGGCTGAATCATCTTATTCTGGAAAACAGACCATGTCTGGAACTGCAGATGGAAATGCAGTCACTACCCAATTAATCTTGATAATCTGCTGCTGTTCTTCAGGATTCATCTACTGTCTGCACAAATTAGGAATCACCAGCTCAGGCCTTTCATGACGTCATTAATCTCTGTCATTCATTCAGGGATGTTATATAACTTTGTTTACTATTTTGTTTACAAGGCCACAATGATTTAAGAGCTCAACTCTTCCTACCAAAATAACCCCTATTTTGTGGTTCAGTGGTTTTTATTCTTAGGAATATCTCTCCACTTTGCACTGAAAACGGAAAAAATAGCTACCAGTTGAATTTGAGATGCTATTGGGCTTCATGTGAGGTAGATGGGGGCAAAACCTCATTTATACCTTGACCCCTAGAAACCTCCATCCTGTTGTACAATTAGTGTTCTATGCCCAGAATTCATACCAGCTCAGAGTCCGTGCTTAGTAGTTTATAAGGGGCCTACTTTTTCTCAGTCCTCTTGTTTCTTAAATGGCTACAAAGTCCTTTGAGGGAGTTAGATCTGAAAATCAAGAACCATGTTTACAACATTAGTAAAGATATATGAAACCTTTCTTAATGTCATTTATCACTTTAAAGTTGACTTAAAAATCTGGAAAAATAGAACTATTACATCTGAACTATTCAGTTCCTAATTAGTTGTGTAGGCTGGAGTGATATATCTCTTTCTCTCTTTCTCCTTCTCTTCCTTTTTTTTTTTTTTTTTTTGTACTGGGGTTAGAACCTAAGAGTGCTCTACCACTGAGCTATATTCCCACTCCTTTTTATTTTGAGATAGCATCTTGCTAAGTTGCCCCATGCCCCAGGCTGGCCTCAAACTTGAGATCTTCCTGCCTCAGTCTCCTGGGTCACTGGGTTTATAGGCATGCACCACCACTCCTGCCTTAATCATCTTTTCAAGTAGTTTTTAACATGTAATTTACTTTTGTTCTAGCCCAGAAGAGGTGGAAAATATATTTAATTTTTTCTTAACCTCTTTCAAGGTTTATTGATAGACTTTACCTTCTGGAAGGTGGTGCCTTTCATTCCTAGCCAATAAATAAGAAACCAAGAGTGAGGAAGATGGAAACTACCACATAGGACAGATTCTTTTAAGTTGCAGCCATATAGTCTTGATTTATTATTATTTTTTTTGATTTACCGCTTCTCAGCATACTCTAAAGCCTTATATTGGAGAGGCAGATTGCTACTGCATACTGCCTTCTGACGAAGAATTTGGCCGGACTGCCTGGATTTGAACACCAGTTATGCTGCCTCTTAGCTGTGTGGCCTCAGACAAGTCATCCAATGTTTATAACTCTGTTTCTCCATCTGTAGAATAAAAAAAGAGTATGTGTCTTATAGGCTTATATGAATGTAATGAGGTAATCATTGTTACACATAGTAAGCATTTGAATAATACTAGCTAATTTTTAAAAAGTTTATAAAAATGGTAAATATAAAAACTAAGAATAAATAATACCACATGTAAAATCGTTCTTAATTCCAAAATTGTTCTTGCTGTTGATTTCCTTAAGAGTTCATTAACTTGGCACATATTTCTTAAATGCATACAGCAGTTAAGGACCAAGCTGATTTCTTCGTGACAGGTTATCCCTGTTGTCCACAGCTGTTAGTCAGTAACCGTTAGAGGGCATGAAGTAGTGAAAAGTTTCATTGGTAAAGCACGAGGCATATAAAAGTGGTCCCTTTCTCCCCTTCCTTCCTAACTTTCTCAATGCACTGAATTTTAACCCATGTAAAAATTTTCAAACATTTAAATTAATATTGTTTAGTAGAAATATAACATAAGCCACAAATGTCATATATGTGATTTAAAATTTTTAGTAGCCTCATAAAGAAGCAAAGGAAATGAGATGCAATTAATTTTTCTAATATATTCATTTTAATTTAACACACCTAAAATATCACCTCAATATATAATAAATACATTATTATTAATTATGAATCATTAAAATTATTTTCAGATTATTCTTTGGTGTCCAGTGTGTATTTTACATTTACAGCACATGCCTGTTCACACATTTCAGGTACTCAGTTGCCACACATGGCTGGCCAAGAATTGGCTATAAATTCTTTATCAAACAGCTTTGGGCTGATCTCAGATTCTCACCTAGAAGGAGAAATACAGAAAAAGAAAATAAACTAAAATTCTGTAAAGTATATTTTCAGTAGATGCTTTTTATATACCTCATCAATAATAGACATAATAAAGAGTATGTGAATCAAAGACCATGTTGGCTGTGTTCAAGAAATCCAAGCAGCAGTTAATAATTATTAGGAAAAGGCTAAATTGGGGGAACTTAAAGGAAAGCATTCTATCTTCAGTTATTGTTATTTGGGAAGAAAATCAATAGCTAATTAGAAATGCTCAAAGGAAACTGGTTGAAATAATACATATTTTTAGATAGTTGTGATAAGTTACACGTAATAGTGAAATCTTCTTCCCATTTGAGGAGTTTTAATCAGAACATGGGATTTGTTGGAAAGAAGAAATGACAGGATTTATTTTTCTTTCTATTTGGACATTCTTACCTGAGTCTCTGTCTCTCTCTGTTTTTAAACTGGTTATTTGATTGACTAGACCATGAAGGCAGTTGTGTGGAAATAAAGGTGCCATTTTCTTTCATACTATCTGTTACCAGAATTTTACCTGCTTTGTGCTGCATTTGTCTGGGACTTTAGCTGTCATCCCTATGGTCCATGATTCAAGTCAATGTGTCATTAAAATTTTTTATAAAACATCTGTCAAAAACACAGTTTATTCAACAGTTTCATAGACCATGTTTGTGCAATGCCATTACATATAAAAATCATAAGTATTTAATTTATTAGACACTTGAATTTTTATATCAGTTTAATTTAAGATTCTCATGAGATTAGTATATTTTTAATTTTGCCTGAATGTTTTATTATGGAAAATTTCACATATGTGCAAAATTAAGTATGATGAAATAGCCTATTTTCAACAGTTATAAACTAATGGCTGATTTTTCTTTTTATCTGTAATATATCCTTATTTACCTAAGAACACGATTCTAGAATCATTGACAGTCCATGAGGAATTTCAGTATCTTTAATAAAATACTATATCATACCTAAATTTAATAATTTTAATCTTATCAAACACCTAGTCAATCTTTATATTTCTATGGTTGTCTTTTTTAATGGTAAATTTGTTTTAATCAGAATACTATAAGGATTTATAAATTACATGGTTGATAGACTTTTTAATTCTTAATCTACTTATAGACTTCCTCTTATTCCTTTTTCTTCTCCCCAAATAATTTGTTCTGCAGTTTTTCATAGTCTAGATTTTGCTGATTGCATCCATATGATATTGATAATCTCTTGCTTCAATCCCCTGATTTTCTATAGTTCAAGCAGAATTTACAACCAGATTCAGGTATTCAGGTTTGTGTTTTTTGATTTTTGGTAAGATTAATTTATGAGTGCTATAATTTACTTTCATGTAGAAGCACATATGTTCAGCTACCTCTCTTTTTGTGACGTTAACATTGATGAACATGTTCATGTGTCATAAGCTTGAACTACCCATTATAAAGTTCTCCACCAACTTTTCAGCCAGATTTTAGTAGCTATTGATCATTGCTTTAGTCCATCATTTCAGCAGGGGTTACAAAATATTGATATTCTAATTCTGTCATTCCTTCTTAATTTATTAGCTAAAATATTTCAACATAGAAAAACTTTTCTTTGTTAATGATTTGGTTATCAACAATCTTTATACTTTGTACAGCAAAGATGGGATTAATATTTGAATGTTTTATTTAGAGATTTTCAGAAAGAGTTGGCTACCTAAGGTATCATCCAAAGGTAAAGTATGTTTTTTTTTAGTATCATTATAATTCCTGGATTTAAAGGTATCTGATGTATGGTGTATGTTAGTCCATTCTATTTATTACTTTTTTTTTTTTTTGATGACCCACTTCTGGCCAGCATAAGCCTCTTCGAGCTGGCTCTGAATTCTTTTAATGTATCACTTCCTTGCTTTCTGGGATGCCAACCTGTCCCAGGCTCATCTTACACTTCTCTGCTTTGAAACTTCAATCAGCCACTTCTCAAAGGAGTCTTGGTTTCTTTAAGTGAATAAATGGCATTTAGAGACTACACCTAGGGCATTTCAAGTTTGAAGCTTTAGAAATCTTCAGTCTGGAGTCTGTATTAGTTAAGAAAACTAATGAAAGTCATCTCAACTTAAGCAGCTTAATGTGATCAAGCTCATCTCTACTTGATACACTGGCAAGCAGCCTTCCTTGCAGTGATTTAGGAGCCCAGAATCATTTCATCTTATAGCTACAACAGCCTCTAGTGTCTTATAGTCTTCTTCTTCTTTCAGCTGAGAGAGATGTAAAAAGGAGATGTGGAGAGATATCTAGGTTTTTTTTTTTTTTTTTTTTGTATCAGGACTGAACCCGGGGCATTTAACCACCGAGCCACATCCCTAACCTTTTTTTTACTTTTTATTTTGAGATAGGGTCTTGCAAGTTGCTTAGGGCCTTTCTAAATGGCTTGGCTGGCTTTGAATTTGCCATCCTCCTGCCTCAGCCTCCCAAGTGAGATATCTCCCCAGTGAGATACCTACTTTTAAACTACTTTGTCCTGGCAGTAATAGGCATCATTTCTACTTCCTATTAATGAGAATTAGATATTGCCCCACCTCAAAGCAACATGGTAGTATATGTATCCTGTCCAGACAACTCCACCCTATAGAAGCAGAGCACACATCTTAGTTGGATGCCAAGCTATCACTGCCAGAGACCAGTTGTTTTGCTACCCCAAAATCACAAACTTTCCCCAAGATCCTCTAAAGAGACAATCCAGAGTCTCAGTTGGTTACTGTATCCAGCTCAAAGTATAGCATCTACCCCCCAAGAAATAGACAGTGATAAAGACAGGACGACCACAATAAACACTTCCTATGAACAAGAAGAAGAGGTGAGCAGAGGTATCAGTGATCCAAAGAAATCTCAAATGATTGTTGGGTATACATTATGATGACTTTTTGCTTTGACATTGGATTAAATTCCTTGATTAAACTTGAATTCTACTCTCTGTGAGTAGTTCTCCATCCATTGTCCTCTATGGCCTTTGTCACCACTCTCTGGAAGGTTCTAAAAGGTTCTTCATAATTTATTTTCATACATCTTCACATTGAAGTAGTTGTTGAAGACTATTTTATTCTTGGGAATTATAAATCATTTGCATCATTATGTTTCTTATTCCTGCAAATTTAAATGTGACTTTAGAAATTCAAAGGTTATTTTTGTTTAAGGCTCAAACTCTCAGAAGTTTTTTTTTTTTTTTAAGACAATAATTGAATTTCCTTAGTAGTACAGTTTTTTACCTTCCAGTTAGTTCCTCATGTCAGTAACTCACTCAGGTCTGTCAAGGTATTGCTTTGCATCCTCCTTGTTTCCTTTGCTTCCTCAGCCTTGAATATGTCTCTCATTTAGAAATGACTAGTGAGGCCACATGAAGTAGCAGGGAAAAGGTCTTAATTTGAACCTCATCTTTGGCTGAGTCTCTATGGACCTTTGTTTCTCAAAGCCTTGCTCTGTCTTCTGTCTCACAGTTGGGGATCTAGGGGCACTCTGTTTTACCTGCTCTGCAAGTCCCCATATTTTTGGATTTCTCATCCCATTCTTTTTTTCTCATAATTTTTGACTAAGTTCCTCTCTTTTGAAAACTGGCTCAATACCATCAGTAATAATCAAAACACCAAAATTTGTAGACATGTGGTTTGTCTTTCTAATGACTTAGGCTAGACCTAGTGTGTATTTCACTACTGTGTGCACCAGTGATCACCAAGTCTCCAACCTCCAGGGGCAGCTGCCTTGATGCCTGCTGCCTGATGACTAGGCCAACGTTAGACATTTGTTATGGCAGCACCTTGCCTGAAGGTACTAATTTCTGTATTCACTAGGGTAATTCTCGTGGTTGTAATAGAAACTGTCACCAAATTACGGAATTTTAGGACTAAAAAAGGACTTTAGAGCTCAACAGTACTACCTGCTACTGGGCCTTGGCCATCTTTGCCTTTTGGGGCCTTTGCTCAGCTCTGGCACATGCTTGAGGCCTTGTGAATATCTTTCAAACTGGGAATTTGTTAAGTTTAAATCTATTAGAGCATTATAAATTTTCAGGCAAAAAGAAAGGAAGGAATAATTTAAGGAAATAAGAACCACTGTCTTCATATTTTGATGTTATGGGGGAAGTGACCTGCTGTGTGTCTGGGTTAATGCCCTTTTCCATACCATAGCAAAATGGAAAGATGGGATCTCAAGTTTTATATGAAATAACACTTTTGGTGTAAGGTAACGATCAGCCCAAACAGGACTCCATAGTTCTCCATTAATTCAGGTGGGGTGGGTTTATTGTCCTTTAGTAAAAGTGTTTGGGACCAAAAGTGTTTTAGATTTAAGAATTTTTCAGATTTTGAAATATTTGCATATATTCAATGAGGTATCTTTGGGATGGAACCCAAGTCTAAGAAAAAAGTCATTGATGTTTCATATACATCTTTTTTTTGTGGCAGCGGGGTGGGTACCAGGGATTGAACTGAGGGGCACTCAACCACTGAGCCATATCCCCAGCCCTATTTTGTATTTTATTTAGATACAGGGTCTCACTGAGTTGCTTAGCGCCTTGCTTTTGCTGAGGCTGCTTTTGAACTTGCCATCCTCCTGTCTCAGCCTCCTGAGTCACTGGGATTACAGGTGTGTGCCATTGTGATCAGCCATATACATCTTATACACATGCTGAAGGTAATTTTATACAGTCTATTCAGTGTGCCTGCATTTTGACTGAGACCTGACTCAAGATGTCAAGTGTGGAATTTTCTTTGTCATAACATATTGTTTCAGGTGTGGGAGTCTTCTGGATTTTGTATTTGCAGATTATAGACTTTTAGCCTGTGTTTTTAAAGCAGTTGTTTTGTACCACAGCCAATGCTGCCACCCGAGAATTACATATGAGATGATACAAACTTCCTGCCAGAAATTTACAGACTGCATATGTTTATTAAGTTATTAAGTTTACTAAGTTTCCAAATATTATGCTGCTTCAGAATTTTTGGGAGGGCATTTTCAAAGATGATATGTTTGCCAAGCTATAGATGTTAGCCTCCATTGAATACTCTATCATCTCCCACATAGGTAGAGAGGATGACCTTGAGTCAGGTTCTTTGAGACTTTTTTCTACTCTTCAAATCTGAAAAGTGGCTGGACAGATGGGCTATCCTAGATTCCCTGGGAAGGTCTTCTGTTTAATTATTTGGGGACATTTTCAATTTCTGGATGTGCTTATTTTTAGTTTGTAAGTCAATGTCAGTTTAAATGTTTGGTTCACTGTAGTGAAAAAAGTTTTATAGACTATAAGTGTTTAGTAGTAAAGGATATCTGCATAATAAGATTATTTGGAGATCTTTCTCAATAACTTTGTAATATTTCATAGTGAATAATCCCAGAGGATAAATACATTCTCATTCATAGTCACACCACAAAATTGTTTCAAACTAACTTGAATTTATATGGAAAAATTTTTACTCTTTAAAACTATTCTTTAGAGCAGGTTTAGAAGTAGAAACACTTGGATATGTTTATAGCACCCATGCTGCTGGGTTTGAGTTAACTAAAAATGGCATGCAAAAAGTAAAATGTTGTGTATATGCATCTGCCAGATAAATAGGACCTTACAGAAACTGATTTAGAGTTGGGCATGGTGGTGAGTGCATATAATCCTATCAGATCAGGAGGCTGAGGCAAGTTCAGGAGGATGGCAAGTTCAGGGCCCGCCTAAACAATTTCATGAGTCCCTAAAAAACTTAGTGAGACCCTGTTTCAAAATAAAAAGTAAAAATTTGTTGGGAATGTAGCTCAGTGGTAACCACCCCCTCTCTCCAGGGTTCAATCCTGAGTACCAAAGCTGGGCGTGGCGAGAGCGGGGGGGGGGGGGGGGGGATTGATTTAGATATGAGTTGTGGCTCCCCAATCTCATTTTAGTTTAAGATAGAGGCTATGTATTCTTTAGTTCTCTGTTTCATAGTCCCCCCAAATAAATTCATCTCTCCTTATTTTCCTGGTAGACTGAGTTGTAGTCATGAAAATAAAATTGATAACATAAGAAATGAAGGTGATTAGTAAATTTAAAGAAATTCAACTCTTTGCCAACCAAAGAAATGTAAATTATAACAGCATTTTTCTCTTGACGGTTTGGAAATGTTACAAAAAATTGATGTTAATTCATGTTGTTGAAGGTATAATATGTTAGTCAACTTTCCATCTCTATGACAAAATATCTGAAAGAAATGAAATTGACTTAAGGATAGAAAGGGTGTTTTTGTTTTTGTTTGTGGGTTTTTAAAAAAATATTTTTATTAGTTGTTGATGGATCTTTATTTTACTTATTTATATGTGGTGCTGGGAAATCAAACCTAGTGCCTTACACATGCTAGGCAAGTGCTCTACCGCTGAACCACAACCCCAGCTCCTTGTTTTGTTTTTTTGGTTCATTGATGAGGTCAGAGCCCACATGATCCAATCACCTGTAAAGGCCGCACCTCTGGGGACCAAGCCTTTTAACACAAAAACTTTTGGGAAACACTTCATTTCCAAACCATAACATGTGTAGTAAACACACATCCTTCTACATAATTGAAGAATATTGAGGTTGATAATGAATAATAAACTCTGGAGGAATGTCACTTTTATTGCTTATTTGAATCATTTTACCATGTTGTAAATTTATAAACCATTCTCAACTTTACTTAGAGGAATATTTGTGTATCAAAGCATTAATATTAAAAATACTTCAATAATGATTATAAAGGATTAATGTACCTTGGAATCTCTCAAGAGGAATATGTGTTATGACTTGTTCAGCTATCGGAATATGGGCCAAGAACTACAACTAATCCAAAGGACTATAACAGTCAATATAAACATTTTAAAATTAAAGAGGCTACCTTAACTTTATAAATATTACTTACAACTAATCTGAGAATTAATCATGACATGATGAAATTATCATTGACTGGAGCCTGAACTTGGCTTTAATTTCAACATCAGCTTTGACCACTGAGCTCAATGAAGTAACATTCTTATGTCGAGTGTGTGAGGGCAGGTAAGGCAGGAACCGACTAGAAGAGTTCTCATTAATCTCTTTCCACATACTCTCCACTTTAATAGCCAGTCCTTTCATTGTGTTTTCTTTTTGCTACTTAAAAAAATCTCTTAAGCTCAATCCTTCTCATGTCCCTTGAACAAATGATTCACAGCATCTGCACCAACTTTAACTTTAGTGTAAAGATTTTAGATACCATGAGATATGGTTTAAATTAGAATTTTGAAAATGCCACATCGTTTCTAATTCCTTTCATTTTAGTAGATGTACAAATAAGGTTATCCATGTTTTATGTTGGTTGGACTATGAAGAGTTGAGAAGCTCCTACATTGGTGGGCATTTGAGGAAAAAGCACTCCAGTAGAGCTGATCCTGGCCATCTTCTGTATAACTTTTTCAGAGCAAATAAAAGAAAATCCAGCAGAACTACTGACCCCATTCAGATGCTGACCCAAATATAAGCAACCATAGAGCCCAATCATTTTACTATTAGCATTTCTGGAAATTTTTACACAGCAAGGGAATGTCTTTAGAATCTATCACTAGATTCTTTGAAAATCATTTATGATATTTATTTTTATTAAGTAAAACACATGGATTTAGGAAGATCAAAGGAATGACTCATTAGTCCCTTACCTCACAAAAGGCATGTAAATATCACCAGGCCTCTAAAGAGAATTGTTAGTCTAGCGACAGGAAATTACCCTGCTCAGAAAATCACATTGTGAAAATGCAAAGGTTTGAGGAAGAAAATAAACAAAAAAGCAAACCACCCATTTACTAGCTCTATCTCTTTGAACATTCTGTCTCTCCCTGTTTTTCTAATCCACTTTGGTTATATCATTATATTTTAATGGGCACACGGATGAATAATCAGGAAAGAAAGAACACCCAGAACAAAACAAGAAAGTCCTGCTATGAACCTGCCTGAAGAGTTCCAACACATTTTCAAAAATGGAACTAGCATTAGTTCAGAGATATTATTGCTTATAGCTAAGTTTTAAAGACATTATTATTTTTTAAAAAAAGTATTAATAAGGTGGATGTGGTGGCCCACACCTGTAATTCTAGCAACTCAGGAATCTGACAAGAGGATTGAAAGTTTGAGGCTGGCCTCAGTGACTTAGTGTGATCCTATATAGGGAATAAAAAGTGGATATAGCTCACTGGTACAGTGCCCCTGGGTTCAATCCCTAGTACCATAAAAAAAAAGCATTAATTGTACAGAGATGGCCACTGGATAAGAGAAAAGTCATGTAGGTATTTGAGACTCTGCTGAAAATTGAGACTGAACGGTCTCATTTTGCTAAACCGCCTGCCCCACTCCTGCCCAGACTTTCAGTTGCTCTAAGCAGTTGTACAAATGTCGATATGTCATTTTTCAAAATGAAGACTCAAAGAAGAGTAGAAATCCAAATACACAGAGCATATTCTTTAGGTGTTTTCATCACATAAGAAAAGGCAAAAGATTGTATGAAACAAAATGACTTCAGTGGTACAATTATGCTCTGATATTTTGCATATTTATACATTTTTACTGTGGCCCAGCAGTTTAGGGCTGAGGCACATCTTTTGAAGTGGTAGGCAAGCAGGAGGAGAAGCAGTAGTGGCAGAAGCCTCCCAATACCATCATGAGCCTATGGTAACTCCAGCTCTGTAGGAAGAAGAATAGCCAGTTTGAATTATTTGAATCATTTTACCATGTTGTAAATTTATGAACCATTCTCAACTTTAGTTAGAGGAATATGTGTGTATCCTCTAACTAAAATATCTAGGATTTCCCAAGTTACTGGAATGGCCACCTATTTCCTATGACATTCTCTGGTTTCCTTCCCTGCTGGCATTGACCCAAAGTTGAACAAGGTAAACACCAAAACCTCACAGAAGAGTTTTCATAAGATGTACAGGATGAACTCTTGTGTGTTCCCCCCCCCCCCACCCCATTTTAAAGTAAATTACACAACAAAGTCAAGTTTGTTTACCATCGACTGTCATCTCAAATCTCACCGCAAGTTCACTTTACACTCTCTGGGAGATTCTGGTATAGTGCAGAGAAAGCCCTTCTAAGGGGTAGCTCATAGAATTGCTTCTGGTCCCAACTCTCTGAACTGGCTGGGTGACTTCAGAGAAGACCTTGCAGGGTCAGAGGCCAGTGTGGAGATAACAACATCTCAATGTTTCTCTCAGCTCTAAAGATATTGTGTTTTCCAGGTGGGGGGAAAACAGCTTATTTACCTATAACTTTGCAAGTATTTTAAACTTTGAGGATTAATGAATTATGTCAAGGGAATGCTGTAAGATTTAGTAACTATTTAATTCTCCAACTACCGGTGTAAATTAAAGTAAGTGTGTGACGTCATAGCCTTAAAAATAAAGCCGGCCTTTTCATATAGGTATTTCTACTGAACTTCAATAGAAAGTTTTTTTGTTTTACTTTTAACATGATACATTTTAATTTTAGTTGAGAAGTTATATTCATTGTCAGAGTTTCCAGGTGAATTTTATGTAGAAGATAGCTTAATTTTTTTTTAAATGTTCTTCCTGATAATCCCTGCTGTTATTTCTTCTATGGTAAGCCACTTTCATTTTAAAAATAGATCTGTTCTACAAGACTTAAGTTGGCCCTGGTTGGTGTCCTCTTATGCGAGTTATTTAATTTAAAAATAGAACTGTCTCATATCTGCATCAACTAGTTGATATTCATTTATATCTGGAGTAAACTCTTCAGTAGGCAGGCAGGTATATGGAGGAATATGTGTGAGCATTATAATCCAGTTATATTTTTGCTTTCTGGTTAACTCAAAGAAGAGAGTTATGTTTCTAGACTGGTAATTTAAGTGCATTTAGCTTATAAGTATTTTCTTAGGCTAAATTTAACTTCTCCAAGGTCTGGGGAATTTTCTAATTTGGGTGAAAAGGAGATTACCATTGGAAAGTAGTTAACATTTAACATTTTTGGAACAAGTAATCACCCCTAGTCTGTTTTTAGATCAATCAAATTACTCTTTTACACAGAGCAATTATAATTTAAAATGCACTGGTTCACCTTTGGGTATATTAAAGCAATCATTATTTCTGTGAATGTGTATTTCTAGAGTACAGGTATACAGAAACACCATCAAACAATAGGTCATACATTTTCTACTTATTAAGTCTAAATTGTTTTAATTTTTCAACCTTTAATGCAATTTGATTGTCTGAATTAGAATGTGAAAATATGTTTCACATTGTTAGAAATTAAATTACTATTGATTTGTGTTGTTTTCAGACCTTAACTCTAGCATAGAAGCTCTTTTTGCCCTATGGAGTTTTAGAGATGTAATTAATCTTTGCTTTTAAAATATCTAGGATTTCTCAAATTACTGAAATGGACATAAAACGTGTTATACATCATGTATGTTTGCTGTTAAATTATAACTTAAAATGATATATTTTGTTACTTAAATAATTTGATAGATTTAAAAGTAATTGGGTTTTATATCATACTTAATTATACAATATGACATCTTGAAATATTATTCATTCAAATTACCATTCTTCAGTAAGGATAATTCCTCCTTAAAGCAATCTGTGGTAGAATTTTTGCCATATAATACTGTCTTTAAAGGCCCTGTTTTTTTGTATCCAACCAGCAGAGAGCACTTTAGCTTGTAATATAAGCATTGTATATACAAATGAAAACAGTCAAGTTCATGTTTTAACAAAAAGATAGGCTAATAATTATACTCTATCATAATTTCATTCATTTTCTATCAATGCAAGTTTACTCCATCAATTTCCTAATTTTTGCATCAACTTTAATACATTTTTATAGTTTAAAAACTTTAACGCCATTTCCCTCATACTCTTGTGCTAAGCCCTTAGTCATACGTTTTTATGTTAGTTGTATGCTGTATATATTTTATAATTCCTACTAATTAGAAATTTATTTATGAATAGATTAAATTTAATCTCAGTTTTTGTGTACGCTCCATTTTTTCCCCTCAAGTGGTTCATATCCTGTGGATACTCAGTAAACAGTTGTTAACAGGCTATTCTAGGTAGGTGAATCAAAATGTCAAGGTTCTGTTATAGATAAATTACATAAAGATATGCTATCTCTGTTGTTTGCCTAGTGAAGAATGGAAAGATTTAAGTGGGAAGGTCTGATTTGAATCCACCTTCTTAGATGCCTCATCTTTTGAAAAATCTGTATAAGGCACCTACCTCATCCTCCTCTCCATCAAGGCACACAGCCGACAAGCCCAGCTTCACCTAATTGCAGTTAAGGACTGATGGATACAGTAAAGGTCCTGCTGATTTCCCAGATTTTGCTGTTTTCAAGAGGAGCAAGAGTTGAATCACTGAAGAACTTGAAAATTTTATTCTGCCCTATTATGATTTTCTACCTTTTATTGCTTGACAAGAGGAACAATACTGAACAGCAGCAGAAAATGGGAACTGTGGATTAGCAAAGTTCAAAGTTTAAATGGACACTTGGAACATGGCAGTTTGGAACACCATTTAGCATTCTGGCCGCATTAGACTTACTAAGATGTGCAACCTCACCCTAGAAAGGTGCTCAGTTAACCCATAATTCATAGAGTCCCTGTGACTCACGGAGGGGGTCATTTGCATCCCCATGCCTAACCTGCTTTGCCATGAGAAATCCATTCCAAGCCTCTCTCATACCCATACCTTCTGGTGGACTGGTGGTTTGAGGAATAGGAGAAAGAATATTTGTTGAATGTAGATGCAAACCCCCTTTGCGTGATAGGTAAATAATGGTGAATACTTCAGCATAAACAGATTTGCCCTTTGGTTCAAAATGATGTTTAGCATTATTTCTAGTGCTAAGTCCTGTTGAAGACACCAGTGAAAATTAGTCCTTTTTGACTTGTTTATCGCTGTATGACTATGCTTTATATTAGTTAGAATCCATTTTTCCTGGATAAAATGTTGTACTGATGAAGTAATGTGACTTATTTGTAGTTTTTACCCCCCTAGGAATAGCCCTGAACCTGTTCTTCGCTTTTCTCTCTTTCCCCCTTGATTCCCCCTTCATTATTTACACCTGCGTCAGCTGTCCCCTCTAAGGGACCTATTTCCATCTCAGAGGTGGCCTGCTAACTTCTAGAACCTTGTTCTTTTCTGAATCAGAATGTAATTGGCAGTCTTCCAAAGATGCTTAAGTGACAGCTTCTGATGATAATTTGGCTGTGTTTAAATGGGTGAAAAGCATGGAGAGGGAGTTTCCACCCAGGTGTCAGCTCCCCCAGATCCTCAGAATATACTCAAAGCTTTGGGCTTAGGATGGCATGCAGTGTGGAGCATGGGCATGGTGTGTGGTCAGGGCAACTGTGAAGTGTGTAATGTGATCTGAGACCTGCACTGCCCTAAACACGGTTCAGAAGCACAGAATGTTTCTGCCATACAGATAGCGGCTTTGCCTTAAGTATTTCCTGAATATTGTCAAGGGTTTTTTTCCTGTTGTTTCATTGGTATATTCATGGAAGGAGACCAATGACTGCATATGAATAATGGCAAACTGGAGAGGGGATTTTGTGTAATTAACCCTTCATTAGAAATTCTTAGCTGAATGTAGGCAATTTGCCCATCTGTTTGCTTTATCTCAGTAAGAAAGTAATCGTGAAGCAAATCTAGGCTGTGACTTCTCTGGTAGTAGTAGGTCTCTTTTGTTGTTTGAATCATTGAGTGTTTTCTTTCTTTCTTTCTTTTTTTTTAAACAACCAGTAACCTGATCTTTTATCACTCCTCCGACTTCTGCCTCCTGCTGTATGCCGATGCAACCAACACATGTGTTGGCATGGGAGGCTAGCCGCACCGAGAGCAATTTACATTCAGCTTCCCAGCCTGCAAGAGACAGCATATCAGCCCCTGGGAAGGCTTCGGAGACTTGTCAGCAGTCTGTAGCTTATTTCTGTGTGTGTGAGGGTGTGTGTGTGTGTGTCTCCCTCTCTCTCTCTCTTTCTCTCTCTCCCTCTCTCTCTCTCTCACCATTTCCAGGCTGGAATCACTGTGGAGGAATAAGCAACAAAGTCTTGTCAAGATCTTATCTCAGGGTAATGACTAGTTAAAAATGAAAGGCTAAAATATTGATTTTCTTTAGAGGAATAATTGAGTGTTTGATGTAGAGAACACCCAGTTTCTTCCCGAGGAAAGCTGAGCAGGGCTACATTAGCAGTCCGTGTCTCTGACAGCAGCAGGGCTGGGTTTAAGCAGCGGCTGCTTTGCCTGGGGAGCACCCGTAAATGGACTTTGGTCTCAATGCTTTGACTCTTTGTCGTGGTTTTGGATGTTGGAATACGGGCGGTGATCTCTTGTCCTCTATAAACTCACCTGATTTAAAGGAAAGATGAGTGAAGAACCAAAGGAGAAAAATGCCAAACCTGCTCATAGAAAAAGGAAAGGAAAAAAGGTAAGAAACATATAAGCAACATGTTCTCTTTATTGTTCTGTGGCTCCGGGGGAGGAAGTAATCTTAAGGCTGAATTTTTGAGAGATTGGCTGTAAGAAGCTACTAGAATCAGAATGCTTTTGTTTTTTTCTGGTCTATTAATGGGTGTGTTCTGTGTTGGAGAAAAACATCACAACTCAGATACATTGCTAAAATATTTAAACAGTTAAATATAGTCATTTAGATTTCTTTAAGCTGGTGTGTTTTTCATAGTGATATTCAGGATATTAAGTAAACACATGTCCTCATTATGTGGGTGGGTGTGTTTCCCCCCCTTTAAATTTTCCAGAATGCTTGTTAATTAACAGGGTACAATTACTAATGAATATTATTATGGCATAGATGTTTAGCTTTAACACATATTTTAGGCAAACTTAAGGAAACCTGTATTTACACTTTAAAATTACAGCATGAAGGTGAACTCCATTTTAATTATTGATCACTTTATGGCTGACAAATCTCAGATATGCATTTAGTCCTGCCATTGTACAGCCATATGCCTAATTTCTCCATTATAATTTATAAAGTTAATTTTGTTTTCCGTGTAAATTGAAGAATTATCACTATGTCAATAAATGATTATAGTAAACCTGTAGATTCATTTTGGTTTCCTTGAATGTATATATCTTCATATATGTCCATAACTTTTTAATACATTTCAAAATAGACAGAAAAGGTAATTCCCTAGACCTGGCATTTATTTTTCATCCATTGTGTTTTATAAACTGCCTTTGTTTTAGGGTGTGCCACCCATGGAAAAATAGTGGTACATCTGTAACAAAGAAAAACAAATCCCTAAAATAGGTTTATAGTTCATAGCTATTTAAGGAGAATGTGTACTGTGATTTTTTTTTTAAATCTCTAGTCAAAAATCCTCAGATATTAATTTTAATTTCTAGACTTGTTCTCTAAAATCATATTTCTTTAAAATGTCTCCTTAGCCCAATGAGATGTGTGCTCAGCCAGTGGATGCATGGAGAATGGTTGGTTATAGGAGAGAGGATAAAAGATTTCAACTACTGGTTGGATACATGAGGCCTTTAAAAATGTTCATAATCTATTATTTATGAAAAGATTAATTTGAATACGATGTTCTTAAAGGGGCTACTCTCAGCAGACTACACTGAGAGCACATGCCAGCACTCTAGGACAGTGGCTCAACACCCTACATAGTGAAGCTGTGCAGACTGGTTGAAGTGAGCCTTGACTTCTGGTACCTTGTCTCAGCAGGGGTTGATGATGTTGCAAAGGTGCCAGTCTGATTTCCCAAGGGAGTAGGTCTCAGCTGCACAGCACAAATGATTTGTTTAATGCCTAGCAGAGTGGGCTGGTCTCAAGGAAAACTGTCAGCTTTGCTCATGTTTATGAGATATGGCCTTAAGTGTCTGACGGGCTCCACCATGATTCTGAACACAGAGTGTCATAGAGAGCCCAGTCAGACACATGAGCCACGACACTGCATTCCTGATTAAAGTGAGCAGTGGCTGGGTGGGTTGTAAATCATTGAGCTTTTATGTGCAATCGTTTGACATGGGCTCTCCCTTCCCCTACCTTGAGATTTTCCTGGCTGTGTTTCAGTTCTCTTCCCATAAGGTTATCCTGCTCAGAGAGCAGTACTAAGTCGGTTGCTTTGAGCCCTTCTTCCCTCACTCAGCTGCTGCCAGCGCATTCTTTAGGAAAGGCTCAATTATGCTGCTCAGTACCTTCCCCAGTGCTCAGTTCTGGCTCAGTGAAATCCAAAGTCATGACCATGGTGCCAGAGACCCTTTACCTATACCCACAACTCAAAGTTTTTCCCCCATATCATTCACTTTATCCATATCTGACTCTATCCAGACTGAATTTCTTATAAGTCCCTGAATTAAACTATTTCCTCTGATGCTTGTTGTTTGTCCACTGATAAAGCACTTCTGTACCAGGCCACGTGGTATAATCCCTTCCATCTTTTAAAATTTTTTTTTAGTTGTCAATGGACCTGTATTTATTTATTTTTATGTGGTGCTGAGAATCAAATCCAATGCCTCACACATGCGAGGCAAGTGCTCTACCACTGAGCTGCAACCCCAGCCCACTAATTCCATCCATTTTTGAAGGTCAAACCCAGCTCTTGCCCTTTTCTTTAAATCTCTTGATACACCCTTGTGAAAAGACAGTCATTCTTCTGGACAGACATAGCACCTTGTATGGGCAGGGTACCATGTATATTCTGCTTCTTTTTCAAGTTACCAAGTACCAGGCCTATTCCCTTGACCACATTTGAACCTCCTGGTAGTCATCTCAGGAAATACTTAGCATGAGGCCTTGTAGGCAGTTGACACTAAATAAATGTCCCATTGGATTATCTCTACCAGTTTACTGACCGAAAATCACCATGAATTTTCAGTGTTAGAGGAGATACATATCAAAGAGGAAATATCTTTTATATGATTAGGCCTTTTCTCCTCATATTTTCTGGATAAAAGATACAATATTTTATTGTTGGTTTTAAAATAAATTAACATAGTTATTGAAGTAAATGTGTATATAAGTATACATTGGTCTAAGTTTTTATTTCAATAAATGTACACTTATTTAAAAATCAATTATATGTATATATGTATATTCTTAACCAAAGAGTTAGAAGGTTCCTGGGTGCTCCAGGTGACCTATACTGCAGCATTTGTGGGTGTGGTCAAATGCAACACTTCAGAGGAGAAATACACGCAACCTGCCAAACTCTGTGGCAACAGACTCCCCAAGCATTTAAAATAGATTCTTATTTATATGCAGAACTATTTTAATACAGAATTTAGTGTGAAATCCTTCTCTGTATAGGAATGTATATATCAAAGTAGCCTTTAAAATTATAGATTGGTATTGAATGTTTTCAGAACAGATCACATGGTTGGGGCATTTGCCTATAAAGTCCTTCATGAGAAATGTTTAATATTGAGTAGGCAAGCAAGATAAATGTAGTAGAATCATTATATTATTCCTTCATTAGTACAGAGCAAGTATTTTGTATTTTGCTTAGGAACATAAAGATTCAAATTGGTGTCAGGAAATGTTTCTTCCAATAATTTCTATTTTTGTTTTAAAAGGTGGGGAGAGGGGGGGGGAGGGAGGGAGAGGGAGAGAATGAATATATCCCATAACTACTTATCTCTCTTTATGTTAGTTATGAGAAGAGGGTTTACTAAATGTCAGGGGACCTGCATTTTACCCTTGTTCTGCTTCTCACCTAATATCGTTTATTGGACAGAACAATCAAATGGGATCATATACATGATACAGTAACCAAAGATATTATGAGATGGGAATAATAGTAATCAGTAAGACCATGTTTTCAAAAGAGGTTTTAAAACAACAGCACCTAAACTCAAAAGTAGTTATCATGGTGGAATTTCAAACTTGCTATGATGTGACTGATCCTGAAGAAGAAATGACAGATGAGTACTTACTACCCCACCCAATATTGTACGCAGAAGTACTTGGTTTAGCCAGCCACCTGAGAAAACATGTAAAAAAAAAAAAAAAAAGACATTTAATGCTTGTTTTCCTTTAGCATCTGTATTAGTCACCTTGGGGTGCCATCACAAAAGGCCATACATCTGTTGGCTTAAATAAAAAAAACAATTTTCTCACACTTATGGAGACTAGAAATCTGAAATTAGGGTGCCAGGTTCTGGGGAGGCTCTGTTCCTCTCTTGTAGATTGTCATCTTTTTGCTATGTGCTCACTAGGCTCTTCCTCAGTATGTGCCTATGGAGAGAGAGAGATCCCTCTCTTGCTCTTCTTATAAGGCCACCCATGCTATTGGATCAGGAGCCCCAGTCCCATGACCTTATTTAACCTTAATTACCTCTGAAAAGCCTTATCTCCAAATACAGTATGGTTACATCAGGGATTAGGATTTCAATATAAAAAGTTGGGTTATAGGGTTGGACAAAATTTAGTCCTTAATAGCATCCAAAGAAAGGTGTACTATCCAGGTTCTGAACTTAGGTATGCATAATAAATCATGATAGGGATTCAAGTTCTTACTATTAATTTAATTCATTCAACAAATGTTCTGTGGAGAACCTTCAATTGCCAGGCCAGAACTAGCTCCATCAAACCAGACTTGTAGAAAGTGTTATGGGTACAAGTAAAGGTGTTTTTAGGTTTCTTGATGGCATAAAGTATAGAGTGGTAAATTCCATTTGGGGGATGAGGTCAGGAAAGGATGGATAGAGGAAATCAAATTGGTGTTTTAGGAAGATATGTGTTTCCCAAGTGACAGAGGGTAAGAGCCTTCTGGTTAGAGCATATAAGACGAGAGAAAGGTTTAGAGGATCCTGGTGTGACTTTGGAGTCTAAACATTGCTTTGTATGTTTGGAGTATGGAGTTCAGGGATGTATTGTTATGGCATGGTATAAGACGAGAAAAAGACAAGGACAATCCCCAGAAGTCTGGACTAAACATTTCTTTTATGTCCTTGGTTCACCAAGAGGCTTTAACAAAGAGTATCAAGGCCAGAACCCATTATGAAATGCCAGGTCTTTTCTTTTGTACCAATGATTCTATCTGGTAGGAACATGTGCTTCATTGGAATAAGAATATATATTTTCATTGTCAACGATTGCTTGAGACTTGGCCCCTTGAGTATTTTATTCTTTTTTTTTTTTTTTAAACATGGCAAATTAGAGAAAAGTACTTAAATATTCAGGAATCCACTAGGAATGAATAGTATTTCAATGAACTTGCTTTTTTTCCAGAGAACTTCACAAAAGGGAATTTACCATTTCAGTTCACTTTTCTTTCCATCTTAAGAATACAAAATAACTTACTTTATTTAAGATAGTTTTTATGGTTTGTCTAACTGACTGCTCTTCCCTCTCTTCTCCTTCCTTCTTTCCTTCTCTCCCAGATACTCATGGGCTTACCTTCTATGTGAGAGATGTGCTTTTTCTTTTCTTCATCAGCTCTCGTTATCCAAATGTGTAATGCATTTTTTTGAGGGTTAACAGAGTGTCCATTTCTGATTGTCATTCCTTATTCTTAGTGGTGCTGGAATTCCATGGTTGTGTTCTTTTCTGGGGCTTTGATTAGGGTATCCTGAGTGCCCCTGCCCTCTTGCTAAGGTGAGGCTAAGCTGGTATACTCTGAGCATATGGCAGTTACATTGATTTGTAATTTTCATCCCTGTGTTTGGACACTGCTTAATTTGCTCACTACTGCTCTGTAGGCAAATAACCTCTGAAAGCCTTTTGTTGGTGTGAGAGGGACGATTTGAGTAATGGTTCACTGAGCGTGGTCACGTGTTCAGTGCTTTGTTATAGTTGAGGGGCTAATGATATACTCCCTAGCAAGTGGCTTTTATATCCTTTTCCATTTCACCTTATGTATTGCTATCCTCGCTATCTAGTATTTTTTTCTCCTTACCCTTATTTTGCTAGAAGTTTGAAAATTTTTGCCTTTTTAACTTAAAATTCTTATTACTCTTACTTTCACACATGTGATGAGCTTTGTAGTTAATAGGCACTTAAAATTATTTCTTGTCTTGTGCATCCATATCTGCAGAAATTTTGACTCATCCTTCAATAATTAGTAATGGTATTTTGTTGAGTTGCATTGGAGTTTGTTCATTTTAGTATGCAAATTTACATGTTGTCTTTGCCCAAGTTAATTGTACATTCAGAACTATCTTTTTGTAGGGAAGAACTAAATAGATCGAGAGAATCTGGTATATTATTTCTTGATTTCAAAATTTCATTAAATAATAGCCCCTTAATATAATACTACTTTAAAAAAATCAAACAGATAGGTTTACCTGGAAATTTACTTCAAATTTTTTGTCAGAAAGAAGGCAGAAGAAACTTGATATAAATTTATCTTATATCTAGCAGCCTTGGGCACAAAAGGAAAGCAAGGTGCTGATATTCCACAGGTATATAATCCCTTCTCCATAACTGCAAAATACAAATGAAAAACTGAACAATTTTCTTTAACTTCTTTGACGGCAAAATCTGACCCGACCTGAACTCATTGGCAGCAAAACCTGATCTGACCTTATGTGAAGCTATTTATAGTCTTTATTTATCCAACTTAGTGTGAATATTTGTATGTTTTGCTGCAACAGGAAAGTCTTTGCTTATGGAAGGCTGCTCCAAGTGCTGTAGGGGATGTCCATAATATTCAAATATACCTTTTTATATCTAAAATGTCTGAATTCTAACACTTTTCTGGCTGCCAGGATTTCAGATAATGCATTGTGAATCTGTACTGAGTTCTGAGCTGGGACTGGTGACAAGTTAGCGGTTAGCTGGAGTGAGGGGGAAGGAGCTTGTTTGTGTCGTTAGTAAATTCCAGGTAAAATGGTACTCTGTTATACCAGGTGCGATATCAAAGGACCATAATGCAACTTTCAGTCTTATACGAAAAATTATTTCCAGGAGTGTGGCAAAGGAAAAGTTTGGGTAATAAATTTGAATATTTAGATGGTTTGGTTCTGAAGATGATATTTATAAACTTTTTTTTGTGTGTGTGTGTATGTAATGAAATGTTGTTTATTGGTAAGAAGAAGAAGAAGAAGAAAAAACTGGTCCTGATTACTGTTTCTGAAATTATAAGTTTTTTTGGTTGTTGTTGATTAGCACCATTTGATGAGGTCATAAAAATAATTCTGGTTTATACTTTCTGAAAGTATATAGACTTTGAGGAAATTATTATTTGATTGAATCATTGTCCCTACTTGCCAAGAAAATAATGTTAATCATGTGAGGGATGATTAATTTTGCACAATTAGCATGTAAATGACTTTCTCTGTCATCCATCTTAATAAAATTTCATTTTATTCTTGTTTTTCATACAACGTGATTTTTAAAAGTTTTTACTTTTTTCTTCTGTTACACATCATTGTAAAGATACTGTATTTATTTCATGGTCATATAAGTGGCTTAAAATCTAGAAGTTTCTTTCAATTCCTGGTTCCTCTATTAACTTTAGAATTCTAGTCATTGAAATCCATTGGTCTTCCCATCATCGGGGAAATCATAAGATCAAAGTATATGTAAAACACTCTTCTGTAGATATCAGTGACATTTATAGAGATATGAACTGATAGCTTTAATAGTGCCGATAAAACAAAACAAAATTTCATATAATTTAACATAGGAGAAGGGTTAAGATTATGAAACTTGGAACATAATTAAAGAGTTTGCTGATGCAGGCTGTCAGTATAGACAGCTTCAGTACTTTCAGCCCTCACTTCCCACTCACCAATCTTAACTTATGTGTTCCATGAGGTATGTCTGTCTAGCATTTACTGTATGTGTTTTAAAAATACAGTATGTATTTTAAAATACAGCTGAAGTTTTTGATAGACTTATTTTATCATTGTGGTTCGGCCTCAGTGCTCTCCTATTTATCCTTTCAACAAATAGTTTTGGGGGGCTTACTATTCTAAGTGCAAGGGATACATGAAGAACAAGACAGATAAACATACAAGGCAGACAATTAGTGAAAAGTCAATATAAAAATTACACAAGAGACTGCTGCAATGGAGAGAAACCAGGGCTCAGAGAAGGGACAGTTCATATAACCAGGGTGGTTAGGGAAGCTTCACTAAAAAGGTGACCCTTGATTGATAGGCATGCCCAGTCAGGACAAGGAATTGGTCAACTCTGGAAAGATGATATTTCAGCAGGGAGGAAATGCTTGGGAAAAGGCTCTATGGTGCTTGGGTCCTGAGAAGGGAATAGAACTTGGCCTCATAAGATTCTCCCAATTGGCAATGAACTTGAAAAATTTCTTCACACAATCCTCAAATGTCTTTTTTCCTCTGGGAATTCCACCAATATTTTATGAGTTTTGAAGGCAATGGATAATATTTCAGGGAGCCATCTGGGCATACATGATACCTGAATTTGTCATTAATTTAAGCAACTAAAATTAATATTTTATAGTTGTTACATCTGGGCATACATGATACCAGTGAAATTTTGGTGAGTGAATGATTAATATTTATTCTACTCCCCTTCAGTGCTTCTTACTGTTAGCCATTAGCCATTGTGATTTAAGTATAGTGAGTAATTTAATTTAATTTTCTTGCAGAAAAACACATCTCTCAAGTCTCCATTTAACAATCATTCTTCCCCTTGGTACATAATATATTTGACAAAACAGAAATACAAACAAAGCATATATCAGAAATTTAATAAACCTTGATATGATATTTAGGCATGATAATTTTTGGAAATGGCTTTTAGGTAGCCTATGAAATAACCATTGCCTTAGATTATAGCTGCACCACTTTGAGCATTTGTGTCATATTTAACGTCAGCATTTTGTGTCTACTTAATGAAAAATTAAGCAATAATCACAGTAAACCAAGTTATTTCTGTGAAACAAAGCTTAAACTCCAGATAATTTATCTAGGAACATCTTGCATTTTTTCCATTTTCATGATGCTAAGTTATTCAGTCTTTACATTCAGTGATTTCACCTCTAGATAATTTACCTTGGCATTTTACAAAATTGAAACATCTCTGGGATATTATATTATCTTGAAGGATGGTTTCCCTGTTTTTCAGCCCTGTTCATTTAAACATACAAGGGTCAGCCAAAATACACAAAGAAGCTGAACCATGGTGGTCTGACTATTAATGAAAAAGAGTGTGTGTATAATTACAGGGTAATTATGTGAATCATGGTTTCAACTAATTATTTATGAGTAACTTCAAAGTTTCTTTTTAAAAACAAATGCAACTTCAGTTATGATTTTATGGATTCCTATTCCACTGCCCTTTCAGAGATGTTTATCAGAAATGTAATGGATTTCCTTCTACAATATACATGTGGGGTTACTCACTCAATCCGTTGTTTTGGACAAATAGGGAAGCTCAGGAAACAGTTTCGGATATTCGAAGTTCCCTGTTCTGACCCCTAAGCAGCATTCACCTTGTGCAACTGCTTTGTCTACTATTAAGAAAAAAAAATGCACAGATTCCATCCTTTAAAAAAATTGCTACATGTGGCTTTTGATGAATTTGTTTATTTGAATATGTTTGAAATATGTGCTTTTAACTTTCATAAGCAGTTTACTTGAGAAGTTTTCACTGTAACTCATAAAATTTTGCTATTTTAGGAGATCACTTGAACAAAACTCCAAAAATGAAGAAATGTCCTCTATATTACTAAAGTGTAACAACTATAAAATATTAATTTTAGTTGCTTAAGTTAATGACAAATTTTCAATCAGCAGCTCACCTGATAATAATGTTTTTAACACTACTCCCTTTCTTTGTATAAAAGATTTTTGACATAAACTTTGGATATCTTGTGTAAGTTATAAATATATCAATTATATTTTTCTTTTTAGATAATAGATATTCTGATATAGTTGTATCTAGCTAATGTTATTCAACACATTTTTTATCTTCTACTTATAAAGCTTACTGTAACTTTCAAATATGAGATTTTTCTAAAAGTGTTTTAATCATGGGCTTAAAATATTTTAATCCTGGTCAAAGGAAAACACTAGCAATGGCAGATGATGGAATCACATATGTCAGAGTTAGAATTCTTGTACCACCAATTAATAGCTATTCAAGATAATTTTCAAAGTCCTTATTTCTATAAAAGGGAATATTTCTATAAAAGGGAATAATTTTGCTTACCTAGAATATGAAGGTGAGGTTTGGAAGCAGATCTTACCCAAAAGTAGGCGAACACCATTGAGGAGTTACTGTCATTATCGCTCAAAGCATCATGAGCATAAGATTAGTTTTTGCACTTATTACCTATGAAAAAAATTGGAGGGGATATAAATACTGTTCTGTCTCCCCAAATCAGAATCTTCAACGTTTTAATATAACTTGCATTTTTTGTTATAAATTGAAATAAAGTGTTTCATCGTGGTAAAATTAATTTGTTATGTTGACTTCCTTCCTGCCTAATAAGCAAATTAGGAATTTGTCTTCCAATCTGCTACAAAACTACCATTTGAATTATTTTAGAAAATTATATATTTACTCTATCCCTAGAGGAATTCTGATTTTGGAACAAATTTATGGACCATATTGCATTATATAAAAATTGGCAGGGATAGTTCATTGTATGTTTGTGTAACATTGATTTTTGATGGTACATATCAGGTTTAGATTATTAACTTTAGTATATCAGCATAGTATATTCTTAAATTTGTGTTGTAAAAATCAGTGGCACTCAACTTTATTTAACCATTTGTGAAGGAAAAGGGTGTATAAAAAAAAAAAGAACTATGCCCTGGGGGTCCAAAGTCTTGGATTTTATCTTGGCTTCAGTGTATCATCAAGAAACAGTCTGGTAGAAGGAACATGAGATTCAAAATTAGATGATATGGAATTCCTGATTGCCACTTACTTATTTACAAATTGTGTGACTGCTTATAAACCACAAACATAAGTGTGTCTGCTCAGAATACCTGGCAACTCTTTTAAATTGTTATACACTCGCACACCTAATTTGCCACATCTTTGGGAATTTAAAAACTATACACACATACATAAATACGTTCATTGTGTTTACATTGAACTGAAAACCCCATTTTCTAATATCTGAAATGTAGTTTAACCCGATGATAGCTATGACCTTTATGGGTTTTAAGAGACAGCTTTCTCCAAAGATATTGAAGTCATATTTTCAAAGCAAAAGAGTAATAGGTAGGATTTGACATATTATTGGATGTTTGCTGATGGAAATACAAAGGTCTAAGAGAACCTCTTCTTTATAGTTGTTTTCTATTCAACATCTCTAACATTATTTTCTCTCTGATGGTATAGCCATCTTATTTACAAATTTGCATTCTGATTTTTTTATATTTGTAATTGAGGTGCAAAGAAAACAAAGAATATTTCCTAGTCTTTTTTCTTTCACATAGAATTCAATTGTCAATCTGTTATTATATTTAAAAACAACCCAGTGAAACATTCTGAATTTAAAATATAAGACCTAAGGTTGTTTTTATGGGCCAGGAATAGAAGTTTCATCAGAGATAATTTATGCATTGTTTACATCTAGATCATGGATAGTTTACCATTCTGACTTTTTTATTGTGACAAAATACTCATAAAATTTGCCATTGTAACCATTTTAAAGTTCAGTTCCATTAACTATATCCACAATGTACAACTGACACATTCTACATTTTTCATACCCCAAAGAGAAGCCTGAAACAAAACTCCTGATTCCTTTCTCCCCCGAGGCTCTGGCAACTACTAATCTCCTTTTTTCCCCCACAGATTTGCCTCTTCTTGCTATTTCATATGAATGGAATCATACAACATTGTACTTTTTAAAAATGTTGTAGATGGACAGAATGCCTTTATTTATTTCTTGTGTGGTGCTGAGGATTGAACCCAGTGCCTCACACATGCTAGGCAAATGCTCTGCCACTGAGCTACCGCTCCAGCCTACAACATTGTACTTTTGTTCTTAGCTTCTCTTTCAGCACATTTTCAATGTCTGTTCATGTTGTCATGCATATCAGTACTTTATTCTTTTTTTTTAAACAAACATTCCACTGTATGACTATTCTATGCTTTGTTCTTTCAGTCACCTGTTGATGTATATTTAGGTTGTTTCTACCTTTTGGATGTTGTAAACAGAGCTTCAGTGAATATTCATAGATGAGGTTTCTTTGAACAAAAACTCCATTAATATGGATTTGATTCTTAGTAGTAGAAATGCTGGTCATATACTAATCCTATGTTTAAATTATTGAGGAACTGCCAACAGTTTTCCTGATAAGTTTTTATAGTTTCATTTCTGTTATGTTAATATTTTAATATTTTACTACTCATGCAGTCATATATATACTTTTGGAAGCTTTCTAGGTAAACTATGGTGAGCATTTGTGTATATCATGGAGAGATGGGGATAGCAGGAAGGAATATGTGGAGAAGGCCAGAGACACTAATCTAATGTAAATAGAGAGAGGAATCCCAGGTGAACTTGAATGGCAGCAGGTATATCCCAGAGCTTCTGAAAAAAAAAAAAAAGTGAAACAGTGTGGTATCATTTCTGGTTGGGATTTTGTGCTTGAAATATGAACTTTAAACAGGAGCAGAACTGAGTTGACAGCAATTCCTGTTATGTTCCTAACACAAAACATTGACTATTCTAGAATAGAGTGCATGAGACAGAAGATCAGTAGTCCAGAGGAGAGAAATTTATACCAGCATAGAAAATAGGTCGTGTGCTTAGTTACATCTGGTTTAAGATTTCTTCCAGAGATAAGTACTTTGCAGGCTTAACGTATATGCCTTGTATGTCGCTTTTGTGTGTGGTTTCTCATTCCTAGTTGTTTCTCTTTTAATTATTTGGGATGAAAGAACACTCCTGGGCAGTGTTACAAAGATATTTTGAACCAGTCAGGCCCTTACTATTTGGATCCGATTTTTTGGTCATGAAAAGGTGAATTGCTAGCTGGGTGGTACATACCTATAATCCCAATGGCTTGGGAGGCTGAGGCAGAAGGATTCCAAGTTTAAAGTCAGTCTTAGCAAATTAATGAGGCCCCGAACAACAGTCATTAAGGACTCCTGGGTTTAATCCCTGGTACAAAACCAAAAAACAAACAAAAAAAACCCAAAACCGTGAATTGCTGTTCTGGGAATTTCCATTACAAGCTACCAAGCTATTGAATACATGATCATAATAGGGAGAAGGTTGACATCAAAATAAACAATTTGTAACTGCCTTGCTCAGTAATAGACATAAAGGAAAGGGAAAAGTATTGGACAGGTGATTACTCATGAACTCATTTGTCTTTCATATGACATGGGAAAATCTCCAAGATACCAGGTTCTTAGATCTCCTATGAGTGGTGTGGTTTCTAGTGTTTCTTCCTTTTTTTAGTGGTTGAGTAACCACTGAAAGATGCAATCAGGTCAAATTATTGCAAATCCATTGATACAAACTGGTGTTACCCCATAGAGTACTTTCTGGTCATGAAGTGTTACAAGATTAAATGTTAAGAATTAACTATTACAGAGAGCTATCAAAGTCTGTCTTTGGTTATCAGATTAAAAATACAAAGTAGTCTTTATCTCAATACTTTTAAATTTTTCCCTATTTTAAATTAATTTATAACTAGATAGTTGTATAATTTACATTCTAATAGGATACATTCCACTCCAATGTAGACTCCTTATCTAAAATTTATTGCTTTAAGTTTACATATAACTGAAAAATTTTATAATTTTCTTTCTTATCATTATTTCTCTTTGTTTCCTACCCACTTCAGTAAGGACTTGGTACTTGGGTCCTATTTTAAATTAAAGAAATACAAAATGGAAAAGTTGAGAATATTACTGCTGAGAGAATCAACTTGGAAACTATTTTATACTTCCATTTCTAAATAATTTTTTCTCTAAAGCTTTTTAGTATCTCACATGATACATGTATATCTACTCATTACGGTGCTATATCATAACATATACTTTCTACAAAGTATATACTGATTATAAAACTTTATTTAACTATCAAGATAATACAACAAAAGTGAATGGTAAAGTGTGATTGATTTAATCAGAAAAATAAATTTTCTCATAGACAGATATAGAGAAAGTCCTCTTTGAAGTGCACCTTGACATAGAATTAAAGGTGTTTGTATCTACCAGGTAAATTTTAAACTGTTTAGTCATTGTGATGGTGATGCTAAGGATTAAACCCAGTATCTCTTGAATGCTTGGCAAGCATTTTCCTATTAAACTACCCCTCCAGCCCTGGATTTTTAAAACAAAGATCTTGGTTGTTTTGGGCTTCTTCTTCTTCTTTTTTTTAAAAAAAATCTTTATTTTACATTTATGTGGTACTGGGAATCGAACCCAGTGCCTCATGTATTCAGGTGAGCACTCTACCACTGAGCCACAACTCCAGCCCTTGGGCTTCTTATCTGTTATAAAATACGATCATTTGCTCCTTTTAACTTTGGCCTACAAAAACCTCATACCACTGCAGTTATGGGCCTCACAGTCTTAGAATTGATCAGCAGTTAGCAGATACAATTTGTAAAGAGATGCTACAACCATGAAAGGTTTGGGATTTCACCCCAAGGGCCTTTCCTGGAGCCTGTCAGAATTACCTGTGATTACCTGCATTTAAGGTGAACCACAATGTACACAATGTGCTCCGTGAGCATTGCATTGTTCCTACTCTTGGGGATATTGTCATCTCACAGGTCAACTACTTTTGACAACTACATTGAGCCACATCCCCAGTCCTGGAATAGATGGTTTTAAGTAATCTATTGTTCAGAGAAAAGGCTCTGTGTAATGCAGTTTGGAAAGGGTGATATGTGTAAAAAAATAAAAAGCCTAACTACTAAGACCAATAAAGACATAGATTTAAAGATGTATGTTTGTGTGTATGCGGCCTGCTATTCATATGAAAAAGCTTTCTGAAGAGTGCTTGTTTCTAACCAGAGTGGCAGGCTGATATAAATAAAATGCCAAAGAAGAAATATAACTGAATAAATTGAGGTCTGTGTTGTCAGATTTCATGATTATTCAAGAAAAGCTAGAAATCCAAATTTCTACATGAAATCTTTTGATAGTGGACTATAGAAATTTATATAGTTTAAAAACATGTTGTGGAACAAATCAAGAATCAAACAACTGGGGCTGAGGTTGTGGCTCAGTGGTAGAGTGCTTGCCTAGCATGTGTGAGGCACTGGGTCCAATCCTCAGCACCACATAAAAATAATATATAACATAACTAAAAAAATATTTTTAAAAAGTCTCTTAAAAAAAAAAAAAAAAAGAATCAAGCAAGCAACCAACCAGCACAGACTCCTGAACTTCAGGTTGGAACCTCTGCTTTGAGCTGTTATAAAAGGGTGGCTACTTCATCAGTTATTGCTGAGAAGAACAGTAGACCTGAGTTCTCGTATAGGGAACCGCTGTGGTCAATGTTAATCTAATATCTTTCTATTAGTTTTCATTTTTTTTTCACACATTTGATTGTTCAAGTACTGGTTTTAGATTTCACTTGCCTCTTTTCTCCATGCCCAAGGCAAAGCCCATTAGAAGAATTGTTTGATGAACTCCGTGTATATCATGTTCCTAAAGGCACTGCCTTCTGATGAATTTTGTATTTTGTTGTTGTTATTGTTGCTGTATTTTTACTATGTTGGGATGGCATACATTGAGCCACATCCCCAGTCCTGGAATAGATGGTTTTAAGTAATAAAAGGAATATAGTAGCCATATAGCTGGAAGAATTCTGAATAATGCTTGAGGAAGTTTGGATTTTCAAATTAGTAAATATATGGCAGGTTATTTATTTTATTAAATATATATTTTGACTCAAATGTTTCAGAAAAATGGAAGGCAAAATTAACATTTTTGGAATCCCTGCTATGTGCCAAATATAGGAGGGAGATTTGCCCAAGTCACTTCATCTTCTTGTTAAGTCCTGCAACAAACCACTGAAATCTTTTTTTCGTCATTTCACTAGTGATCAAAATCAATGTAGAAAAAGTGTCTGCACTCTCCCAATCACTGGGTGTATGGAATGACCAGGGTTTCAGACTATTGGAATCCAAAGCCTAATTTCTTCTTTTCTGCCCTTTAGTATTTCCCTGTAGTAAGGAAGTTTTCCATTCTGGCAGGGCAGTGCAGTTCAATTTTAATCGTTGTAATTTATCAGTTGGTACTATCGCAAAGTAAAGGAGGCAGAAATACCTGGTTTAGTAGATTTAGCTAAATAATTCAGCTCCTACAACTTATTGGTATATACATCAACTTTTCAGGTTTCTACAACAAACTAGGTTCTTACAAACAGCTCAGATCTCACATATTTAGAATTCATGGCTGATACATGAATGATAGTAGTGAGTAGATTTATTTTTGTTAAAATGCCATACCAAATTCACAAGGTGTCCAAGATCCTTAAAAAATCATATGCTTATATTTTGTAATTATACATACGACATTAAAGCTGGTGATGTTTATATTTATTGTTGTAATAAAAGCGTTTTGTTGAAACCTAACATATGTATATTTTAGTTGCTTGTGAAATCTTAGCATGGATATTTACAAAGTGTTATGCACTCGATCTTATTAAATACTTACTCGAGAGCTACAAAAATTAGCTTACATTTTATAATTTTAGGATAGGAGATGGCTGAGGACTCCTATTTCTAATTGCACATCAACAAGAAATGAATATGAATTTCAAACTTTCTCAGTTCTAAGCAACATAGCTGTTTACACATTTTAATGTCTCTAGGATTGGGGTACACCTTTACAGTCAATCAAGTAGCTTTGAGGTAGCTGTCATTGCTTGCATGTGTGCAAACTTGGTTGTTATTCTAGATACTATGACTGTGATACTTCAAAATTTCAGTCAGCATGCTATTTAAGGATCTTTGTGGAAGAATTTGCAGACTGGGTTGGAAGAAAATCCTGTAAACAGTTGTTGTGCATCACTTTGAGAAATGCTGCATCACCTACCATCTTGATGGCACAGTGCTTGATCTCATGTGTGAAAATAGGCATTGATGACTTGAAGTCCAGGCATTGATAGATTTGGAAGAGTAGGACCCTTGATGAAATTCTGAGATACTTTAACCAATTTACTTTATTTACATTTTCCTGTTTTCTGTGTGCATAAAGGTCACAGATGATTACAGTCTAAGTATAAACAAGTTAATAATTTTTCCAGAAGAAAAAATTTGAAATTTAATGTCATAATCATGTAATAATTTGAAAATATTTTTCTTTCCTTGTGCTAGGTTAAAAGTGTTACATGGCATGATAAAATGGCATCTTAGATATGATTAAATATAGTAGTGAATAATTAATTTTTCAAATAAAAATTCAAAACTCATAGTGTGTATTTTCATGACTAAAATTCAAAATTGAACTGTATTAAATTTTGGCTATATGTTATAATACTGCACTGCTAAATTATAATTTTAAAAGTTGTATTTCATTTTAGAATATTCTTCTTCAAGTTTAACCAAATGAAAATAACATATGAACTATGTGTATCTTCTTTTCAATTATTTTTCAGTTTGCTTTGTAAATGGTAACTAAAAGTTCAGCAGTGTGCAACAATTTAAATTTGCAAATAAGACCTGGAATAGAAACACTGTTGAATGACTTTGAAATTAGTTGACTCTCACTTTAATTCCTTCAGTAAATATCTTTTAATCAACAATAGACTTTTACTTTTCTTTCAGTCTGATTCTGATTTTTAAAAAAAATTATAGTTGTAATTTCAATATGTGATTGAATGTATTGTCCATACATTTTCACTTTCAATCTGTAGTTCAAAAATATTACAGCATTGTTGAAGTTACAGTTAGGAGACACAGGTATGATGTTCTATTGTACAATAGGGTGACAATAGTTAGCAATAATGTATTATATGCTTAAAAGTGGCAAACTCATGACAAATATTGTAAGTGATGGGTTTGCTAATTTCCCTGATTTGATCATTTCACAATGTGTACATGTATCAAGATATCGATCACATTGTAATTCATTAACAGGTACAATTGTGATGTGTCAATTAAAAGTAAATTAAACTTTAATTAAAAATAAAATCAAACTTAAAAATGACAGTGTTAAATACCCTTGAACATTCATTTTCTGAAATCATATATTAAATATTATTAAGTTGAAAAGACAAGAATCCAAACCAGCCATCTTAAGGGGTGATATATTGCAAGGAACACTAGAATCATGCTATTGATAAAATATATAATTAAAGAATAAAAAATGTTTTACTTCTGCATATTGAAAATTCCTAAGAAGAATACTACTAAGCCTTTCCCTAAATGCAGATATATTGGAGTGATGTAACCTTCGCTTCTGAAGAGAAATTCGATGACTTTTGGAATGATATGGTCAATATGTTCAGCAGAGATTCAAAAGGTATAGTGTCTAGTGTATGACGAAGAAATGAAAGTAGAAGCAGGAAAACACTGTGCCAACTTATGAAAACTCCACAACATTATGATATAAAATCATTATAGCAATGATTTCTTCAAAGATGCCATAGCATGCTTGTGTTCATGCCTCTGTTGGATACAAAATGTGGAAACATAATTGGGAACTTAAAATGCTTATTTTTATATCTTTACCTTCTTCTATTTTTGTTGGCCTTTTGTTTTATATTTATCTCTTTGTGTAATTTAATGAATTTTAAGAATTTAAGTATACAGTTTGTTCATAGAAGTAGCAGAAAATATAAAAAAGAAAAAAGAAAAAGCTATGTAAACATTTTAAAAATGTTTAATGTTTTAGACTTTTTCAAAAGTTTAACCCTTTTTATACTTTTTAAAGAATTCTAAGTATATGTATTTTTTCTTTCTTTTTATAAAATTTTGGCACATTAGTTTGAAAATTTTCAGACTTACCTATATACATATTTGAAAGGAAAATCACATAGTAAATGTCTCTCATTTCTACTTATGGGAAAGGAATCTTAATGATAAGATCAAAAGCTGTTTGTGTGTATTACTTTAATCAAGTCTATTTATTTCCAAGATATTTAAATATTTTATAACATAAAATATTATATTTTCATGAGATGTAATACTTATAATAGATATATAGTGTGTGAATAGAATGTTTTTATAATCCTAAAATTACTACAAAAGAAAAAGTGGTATGATTCACACATTATTTACTGTTGACTTTTAGGACAATAATTTTGTTTTTCATATGATGATAAATCACAAAGCATCTGTCCTTTTAGTCTGAGAAATTCTCATTCACTTCAACAGAAAAAAGCTTCTTTGTGAAAGCACAGTGCGTGTTCTTGCTTGTTTCTCTGAGGTGTCCCATGTTCTCTCCTCTTGCTTGGTGACAGGTTCCTTACAAGTACCTGTGCAGACATCCCAGAGTAATATGCCACCTAGTGACCCCATAAAGAATTCACAGCTTTCAATCAACTGTCCAGCCCACATTAAAGGCAGTTCATAGGATAGGTCTTTATCAAAATGTTATCTGAAGATTCTGTACATGTACTGTTTGGATCTTCTCTTTCATTTTTATTTCCAAATGTCATTTATGATAAAAGTTTGATTTCTCCTCAACTTATAATAAATGATTATTCTCAATAGAATCTAAGCTAAATGGCAAAATTGCCTAGTATTTTGTGTATAGAATATAGTTAAGTGCTTCAGTAAGTTTAATATGTGTTATAAGCATCAGTTCTACTAATTGTGAACATTAGGGATACATGTTATGCGCCCCCCTCAGTATAGAAATAAGGGACTTGGTCTTTAAACAACACATAACATCAGTTATAAGAAAAATGTTGTTATTATAGTATTTACACTCTTGAAGAGCAAGGTATTAAAATAAGATATTAAACTATAGTAAATTAATAGTCTGAATACTATAGCAACATTTATCCCTGGTGTAAAGTTATTGATTCATAAATAGGAAGCTAAATATTAATTATTAATATTTTAAACTATAGCTTTGGAAACCTATTTCAGTGTTCGTGTTTCAGATTCATGAAATATAATTTCTCCTGAAAAATCATGGTGTTTTTGTGTACATTCTAGTCAACATGATGGTGAAGAGAGAGAGAGAGAGACAGTGTGTAGTGAGAGAGAGAAATGAGTTTTTCTCTCTCACTTATATGTGGGCAGTATGCGATTAATTTGGATGGCTGAAGAATTCTTCTATTCTAAACCAAATATTCATAAGGACTTTTTCTTTTCCTTAATATTCTTTGGGACTTGGAAATGCCCATGATATTGCAATTCGAGAATTTGACAATTATACTTTTTGTTATATGATTGGGCTTAAGGGATAATGTTGTGGATTAAGTAAGCAGAAGCTTTAAATTCTTATTATAGACTGTCCTGAATTCTTTCAACTGCAGTTTGCCTATCCATAAAAATGGAGAACAAGATAACATGCCTTGATTACCTCATAAGATTGTTGTAAGAATTAGATGAGATTGTGAATGTGAGCCTGTTCTTCGGTTTATAATTATGAAACCACAATAATCCTACAATACCTTAAGAATGAATTATATTTGAGAAATGGATGGATAAATTATTACAACCAGTGGTAACTAGTATAATATATTTAACTACTTAAGTCTGTAAGTGAAAGATATTAATAAATTAAAGTGTAGCCCTTATTTATTTATTTATTTTTGGTTATAGATGGATACAATATCTTTATTTATTTATTTTTATGAGGTGCTGAGGAATGAATCCAGTGCTTTACCACTGAGGTACAGCCCCAGCCCTGTAGCCCTTATTTTTTTTAATAGATTTTATTTTTTAAATACATGACAGTGGAATGCATTGAAATTCTTATTACACATATAGAGCACAATTTTTCATATCTCTGTTTGTATATAATTCATGTTTTCATACATGTACTTTGGATAATGATGTCCATCACATTCCACCATCATTGCTAACCTCCTGCCCCCTCCCTTTCCTTCCTATCCCTCTGCCCTATCTAGAGTTGGTCTATTCCTCCCATGCTCCCCCTCCATACCCCTCTATGAGTCAATCACCTTATATCAGAGAAAACATTTGGCATTTGTCTTTTGGGGATTGGTGTAGCCCTTATTTTGAACTATCTGATTTAAAGTTATTTGGGAGATAGGTAAACATGGGTTTGAATGGGTTTGAGACTCATTGATTATATTAAACAGATAGTTTGACATTTCCTGAAACCGTGTATTATTGTTGACTGTTGTAAATGTCCTCTGTCGATGTTTTCAAATACTTGAGAAAATTTTCCTCTTTGGGAGAAAATAATAAGAGCCTGTCCTCAGAGCAAATGGTGTCCATTATGTCATTTTAAACTTGTTGTGTTCCCTTTGCAGTGCCTTGCAATTTTAACTAATAATTTCTACTAAAAGAAAATTAGTTCTGGTTTTTTCTTAGAAGTTTAATAAAGGCTAGGGCTGTGATGTCAAGATGACCCCTGCCCCCAGTATTGCCTGTGGTTCCTAAGATGGAGTTGAATAATGTTTTTTAAAATTGGAAAAGATAAGTACTTGTCTTTTGCTTGCCCTATATGTAAACACATTTTCATAAACTTCATAAGGGCACTCACCTCTGCTTTTCCTATATTTATTTTCTGATTTAACTGCAAAAGAACTTGCTTAAGAAAACCAACAAGGAAGATGACCACAAAGAGGCAGTGGAGGTAAGGGAGGCCTGGATTCACCAAAATTGTGTGACGTTGAGCAAATTATTTTATCTTTGTATGACTTAGTGTTATTGCCTATAAACTGGGGTTCTGTTGTCTACCATATAAGGTTGTAAGGAGCTTAGGTGAGTTAAAACATCACTTGGCACTGGGCAGTGCTGTGGGAGGATCTGTTAAATAATGTGGCCTGATGTTGTACCCTTTTTTGATATTTTATTTATGTGAATATTTATTGTATGTGATTTCACTTATGTAATAATTGTTCCACCTCTGTGTGCTCTATCTCTTGCATTGCAAAAATTAAGCTCAATTGCTTGTCATGTGCCTGAAGTAAATGAAGATAGTGCAGTGATAAATAGGGCAGTTGAATAGAAGGGAATGTTATTTATTGCTGTTACAATCAGAACAGGATAAACTGGAATGTGATAATTTACTCTGAAGTTGCCCCAAGCTCTTTGTATTTGTCTTAGCATTTTAAATAGATGGTCATTTCTTTGGATCCTCTTCCTTCTAGAGATAAACTGTAAACTTATGCAACTGCTTTCAGAAGGGTGGAAATAGAATAATTGACTGTGATAAGATTGCATGGTAACTAAAATGATAAATGTGGAAACACTTGATAAATTATAGAAGGAGTTGTTAGATGTGTGTGTCTTCTGCCTTCTGCAGGGCAGCCTTGCTTTCTGGAAGAGGTGGTGGGGATCAGCACTTTGGTTGGCAGCACCTGTTATCTCATAGCACCTTTGGCCCGAGGCCTCTTTATAAAAACTCATTATAGCATCATCTCATGAGTGGATAATGGTAAACAGATTTAGGATAGTGACAATTATGTAATTTTAATGAAATAAACTAAGGTAATATTGTGCAGTGTTCTTAATTTGAGAAAACAAGTATCATGTAACCAGTTCCTAATTTATAATGCTCTCCTTTGTCTATCCTGAGCTTTTTTTTTAAATTTATTTTTAGTTGTTGATAGACCTTTATTTTTATTTATTTATACATTGTGCTAAGAATCCAACCCAGTGCCTCACACGTTCTAGGCAAGTGCTCTACCACTGAGCCACAACCTTGGCCCCTGAGCATTTTTTGTTTGTTTGTTGTTGTTGTTGTTCTAATTAGTTACACATAACATAGAATGCATTTTGACACATCCTACATAAATGGAATATAACTTCTCATTCTTCTGGTTGTACATGATGTAGAATGATCATATATGCACATAGGGTAATAATGTCTGATTCACTCTACTATCCTTCCTATCCCTATATCCACTAGCTGAGCTTTTGATCTTGTGAGTCCTGTCTAGATACACTGTATTCTTTACTTTGACTTGAATGTTTTAGGCTAAGTAATCTATCCTTCAATCCCTTGAAAGAATCATAAGAACAATTCTATCATACTTACAAACTTGAGTTCTGTAAGTATGTTTTATATATGTTTAAAATATATATATATACATATATATATGTATATATATATATTTATACATATATATATATATATATATATATATATATATATATATATATATATATTTAAGTATGTTTGTTTTTCTCCATGTTTTGTAATTAAAACATGCTAACCCCAAATTGGCCAGAAATTCTAGTAACCTAGAACTATTTTTTCTTCACTTGACTTAGAACCATACAACTTCAACCATACAACTTCAGTTTTGGAAGTACTTCCAAAAATCATTTAGTTCAATAAAAGACCAGTGACTGGCAGCTGAAACACAAGATGAAGTTGTCATCCTGGACAGATCCTCTCTGAGACTGCTGCTTCTCCAGTCTCACTTTTCTATTGTCTCCTACATCCTTGTATTATTTAGTGTCCTTTTCCTCCCTCCCATTCCATCTGATGTTTATGATCACGTCTTTCTAAAAGCACTCTAGCTTTTTTTTTTATCACAATTCATTGTGATATTAATTTTCATATTTTGTATATCTTATATGTTTAAGGATATAGTTATTTAATCTTTTTAAAGCATTAGTCTTTGTTGATCAATTATGAGAAGGTTCTATGGAGAAATCAAGTGGGGACACACTTTCCATGGCACTTTCTTACCTTTTCAAAAATATTATCTATGGGATTGGGGGTGTAGCTCAGTGGTAGAAGGTTTGCCTACCATGTACAAGGCCCTGAGTTCCATCCCCGACATCACACACACACACAAAATCTATTCTCTATATGTTTATATTACTAATAAATCAAATAATACACATCTACCACAAAATTTCTTGAGACTTGTGTTAAAATCTAATTTGTTGTGACTAAGCAATATAGAAATTTGTAAATATTCATAATGGATATTTCAGCTTCTTTAAATGTTCTAGGTCAAGCAATATTATAGCTTAACACAAACAGAAAGATCAAGACAGCCTTATAAATGAGAAAAGTATTTAGAACTTATTTACCTTGCATCATTTTTGGCATTTTCAAGTGTTATTTTAGATTAAACTCCAAGTCTGTCTCTTTAGAGTGAGTTGACTAATAATATTTTCATATTTGTAACTGCCAGTTTTAAGATAACTTGAAGTTCAGTGCAAAGTCATATCTTTCAAAGGAAGAATCTGTTAACTTGTCAGAGTTGAAGATTATTAATGATGATTAAATCTGGGAGAAAAATGGAAAGCAATGTTTCACCTGAGGCCCTAAAGAAAGCAGAAAAGTGGCAGGGTTGGCCAATGAGAATGTTAAATTATTTTATACATTTTGAATTTTGTAACCATTTTTTCATTACTCTTCTTTACTTCTCAGACATTGTCACTGTATCCTAATTCTAAATTTCATACAGTAGTATCATAATCAGTTCATTAAATTAAAAGGTTGTATCTCCAAGCTGGTTGAAATATGACAAGACTAATATTCTTTCCTGCCAGGACACATTGACTGAGCTCTTAGCACAGTATATGGATATTTATTGATGGCTGACTCAATCTCTGGTTTTCCTCTTATAGGGTGCCATTTACATGGTATGTCTGGCATTCTGAAATCATCTGGGCACACAACCTGTTAGCATCTAGAGCCTACTCTCTGCTTTGCACTGTAGCAAGCCAAGGAGGGAGATATAGACACTGCCCTCTTCCCTTCGCAATCATCTTTCCTGTCAAGAAGTTTACATTCTTATGAAAGAATGGGAAGTTAAGCAATGATGACCAAGAACCAAGTAGCATATTAAGGAAAATTGAGGCATAGCCTCTATATCCTATAGAAATTTAGAGATAAGAATTGATTTGGACAGAATGGCTAGGAAAAGGTCTATGCAAGAGTTGGAATTTGAGCTGAATTTTGAAGGATTTGATACTTTCCATTAGGTGTATGAAAAAAGATAGCCATTGTGAGAAAATGGAATTTACATGTCAGGAATTAACAATTGGAAATTTTAGAAAAAATTTTGAGATTTCAAAAAACATATTTTAATATTAGTAATCCTGTACATGATATGAAAATCAAAATGGATGAATAGTGGGTATATATCCAGTCACAAACAAATCCTTCTCTCAGGAGACCATCTTTATTACCACTTCCTTTACAGAGATAGTCTATGTATATGTGTGTGTGTGGTTGTGTGTGTGTGCCTGTTGTGTGTGCATGTGTGTGCGTGTGTGTGTTTATATGTATAGGTATACATAGGTACTACAGGAAATTCCAAGACCCCCTATAATACCAAAATCTGTGGATGAACAATATAAAATGACATAGTATTTGCATATAACCTACATGTATCTTCTTACATACTTTAAATCATTTCTAAATTACTTATAAAACCTAATACAATGTAAGCACTATATGTTATGGTTTGGGTATGAGGTGACCTCCTCCACCCCCGGAAAGCTCCTGTTAATGCAGGAATATTCAGCATGAAATGATTGGGTTGTGAGGGTTGTAACCTAGTTTGAATGGACTAACTGGGTGATAACTATAGGAAGTTGGGCATGGCTGAAGAAGGTGGGTCACTGAGAGTGTGCCCTGGACGGGTGCATCTTCCCTGTGGCACCTTCCTTCCAGCTCTCTCCCTGCCATGAGCTGGGCAGCTTACCTCCACGAGCCCATTTTCTGTGATGTGCTACCTCACTTTGAACCCAGAGCAATGAAGTTGACTGTCTGTGGACTGAGACCTCTAAAACCATGAGCCCCAAATAAACATTTCCTCTTCTATATTGTTATTGTCGTGTATTTGGCCACACCAAAGAAAAGCTAACTGAAATATTATATAAATAGTAGTTATACTGTATTGTTTAGGGTATAATGACAAGAAAAATAGTCTGTATATGTTTGGTACAGACATAATACATTTTCCCCCAATATTTTTGATCCAAGATTGGTTGAAGCCACACGGTACAGAGACTGCCCATATTTTTTCCTGGATGTGATTTTTTCTCCAAAAAATTGATGCCTTGTTCTTCTCTAAAGATCAAGCCAGTATATGGAAGCACTTACTTTACTTAAATACTTTAACAACTCACCTACTGGTGGACTTTTGGCCTATTTCCAATCTCTTCCAAACACTGCTGCAGTAAATAGCTTACACATGTATCTTCATGCACGTGTCCATGTGTTTTCCTAGAAATGAAAATATGGGGGCAAAATGTACATACACTGTACATTTATAGATATTGCCAAGTTTCCTCCACAGAGTATCTCCCATTTTATCCCATATTTCTCATCAGTAACACATGCAGATCTTGTTTCCCCATAGCCTTGCCAACCTGGAATGTGGTCAGACATTTTGTTCCTGCCCATAGGAAAAGTAAAAAAATGTATATCACTGTAGTTCAAGTCTGTGTTTCTTAGTTTCATAAGATTTTTAAGTAATATAAACAGCACAGTCCCTTGTGGACTATTTAAAACAGGACATTTTTTTTTCTAGAAGGCTTACTTATTATATTCTTGGTTCCAGTGAAAGCTACAAAGCCAACCGAAGGGTAAGCTGAATCATGTTGGGCATATGGGTATAAATTACCTCCGTGTTATCACCTGACATTTTCCAGCCTCCACAGTTTTAAACATCATTCATTAAAATAAGTAAAAAGGAAATGTAGTGTTTCCAGCCTCTGCCTGGTGATGAGTGGGCTTCAACTGTTTGAATGAATGAGTTGGTGAAGGACTGATGGGAATCTCAGCCTTTAGAAAGGTGAGGTTTCAAAGGCTGAAAGCACAAACTTCACATTCTGGTGCTATTCTCTGCATGTAATTGTTTTAATTCTCCACTCAAAGACTCATGGATAGAATATGCATTTATTACTCTCAGTGTCCTGAGATCAGAATGTACTTTACAGATAAAAATGGCTCTGGATTTCTTTGTGTGATTTCCCTGCTTGCTAGGAGGCATTATGACATTTTGTAACTTTATAAAACTACAAGATTATATATGTATGTATATATATAAATACACACACACAGTCCCTTGTATACTATCTCTCTCTCTCTATGTATATATATATACACACACACACACACAGGATATGTATATGTGTGTGTGTATATATATATATATATATATATATGTAAAATATATTTGATATTTATATATGTGTGTGTATTTAGCACAACTACAAGACAAAACAATTCTGCTTATAAGAGAGAGTATAGCCAATTCCAATATTTCCTCATTTTTTCATGTTATGGACTGGTGTTTTGAGAGAATGCTGTCCCCAAACTAAGGAGGATTCAGGTGGAGTTTGGTAAATTTCTGCTATTGTAGCTGTGAGGTGTGACTTCAGACACAACAGGAGAACCAAAGAGTTCCTGAGGTGGGGACTCTTGGTATCACTGGCCCCCTCCCTGTGAGCACTGTCAAATGAGACCAAATTTCACAGGAAGGGGACAAAATCACAAAGACAAAATCACAGCCAAACAGTTGGTAATGGGTGTGTGGTGTTCACAAGTATGAGGGGAAGTGAGAGGATGTTTCTTGGCTCAATTGCCATATTCCTAAATAGAACACAAATGTGTTTACAAATGAAGAGCACGCTAGTCTATAGACGCTCAGTCCCAAGGAAGTGGATTTTGTTTTTCGCCTCATTAATGGAAGGGCCCCATGAGTAACTCTGCCTGCTCTTTAAAAGACTCCTCATAAGTAAAGCAAAAATTTAGTCACCTGTATTTGAAGAAAGGTCTCTGCTTTACTTTTCATCTAAGCATAGTCATGCCCAATTTCGCTTTTGGGGGGAGCCTGCCTGGGTGCTGTGACAACCTGATTTTTCCTTCCCCAAAGAGCCCCCTCTTTTGCCAAAGTCATAGTCTAGTCTCATAAGCAGTGAAACTTTCTCTCCAGCCACACTTTCAGGGGTACTCTGGGGAGTCTGGGAGTTATTTTTAGGAAAGAAGTTAAGTGAAAGCCGGGTACTGTGGTGGTATTGGGGATATTTTTAGTACTTAAACTGCCAGCTTCTATAAGCAAGATGTAAAATCACTAGATATCTCTCTCTCTCTCTCTCTCTCTCTCTCTCTCTCTCTCTCTCTCTCTCTCTCTCTCTCTCCATAAGACTGTAGTGGAATTTTAGAAAAAGGAAGAAAGGAAATTTTTTATCCCTCACATTTCTCAATCAGAATTTATTTACAGTGTTCATACAGTGGTATATATCTTTTTTTTTTTTTAATCTGGGCAGACATGGATTGAGTCAATATTTAATGGCTGACTGATTAGAAAAGAGATTCATAGTTATGAGAAATGTTAACAATGCAGAGATCAACAAATCAGATAACGAAAACCCTCTTTTCATCCCACTTGATGAAGTCTCCTCAGTGAAGAGTGTAGAGGAAAGACATACAGACTTTTTTTTGCATATGCTGATTGCGCACACATATGCCTGTTTTTTGAACCTAAGATAATATTGCATAATCTTTCCTGAAGCTTTGTTCTTTTCCTCCATTTGTGAATATATATCGTTGCACACCAATTTATAGAGAATTACCGGATTACTTTTTAACTTCCAATTCTCCATTATGACTGCAACAGTTTAGTAAACCAATTACCTTTGAATGTATGTTTGTTATTTCCAATTTTTTACTATTAGAGCAAGCTGTAGTAAATATCCTCGTACAGGTAAACCTGTGTAGTCTTGTAAATGTTTTTGTAACATGTTTGGAATGAAATTTGGATACGTACATTAAAAAAACTGAAGATTTTGAGCAAATTGGCACTGTCGTGACAGGCTTTCAGAGGTAGAGTTATTCTAAGAAACTTAGTGAAGTCTACAGTCAATGACTGCGTTGGCAACAGTACTATCAACTCTCCACTCAAGGTGCCATGATGCAGGAGTTGGCCAATCTCCTGAGTTTGGGGGACATTCTAAGCTGCCTGTCATGTTGCTTTATGAAGTTGTCACCATAGTGTATCTGTGCCTCACTACCACAGCATATCCAGCCCATGTTCATTTTCCAACATTCCATGCTTTCTTGTAGCAGATAATGTTTAGGATTAATTCAATAAAGGAATACCTAATGGAACTCAGCAATTTAACTCAGTTGTAACAACACATGTTATCCAAAGACAAACCCATCTAGATTGCTATTGAGTTAAATAAGGGAATTGATCTAAGGGATCCATATGGACCTCATGGACCCCCAGACTTGAAATATAGTCATACCTCAGAAGAGCCCAGAACCAGGACGTGGAAAGCCATGCAGAACTGAGCTCTCTGTTCCCCAGGGCTGTGTGGTTTCTCATCTCTAAGTCTGTCTGCCCTCGTTTCTCCCTCATACGTTGATTGACCTATTATCTTGGCTCACAAGCAGAAACAAGCCATCCTAGGTCATCTTCACTTCATTGTTTGGTTCAAGCATTTAGTAAAAGCAAAAGACTTGGAGCCCTCTTTCTAAATTCCCCAGGACAGAATGTTTTATGGGACACCTTAGTTATGGGCTCATCCTTGGAACAGTCAGAAAATCCAGGTGAAGAAGCCTCAGTGTGCTTAACATTTCTTATCATTCACCTCCTCATTCTTAGATGTTATTGTCTTAGAGAGGTCTTCCCTCATCCCCAGATAGACCCCCTTACTCATGATTCTCCCTCTCAGGATCTACCTCTATATTATTCCATTTCTTTCTTCTTTTCCTCCTCCTTCCTCCTCCCTCCTTTCTCTTACTTCTCCCTTATTTCTCTTTTTTGCTCATCGTTTCCCCAACCAAAATGTTAGTGTAATGGAATAAGCAGACACCTATCGTATTTAGTGATATAATCGCAGGACCTAAAAAAGTGCTTGGTTTATAACAGACATGTAATAAATACATGGTAAGGGGAGACATGGGTAAGACCTAGAAGACACTCCTATGTCCTGCAGAGGCTATTCCTTGGAAATTTTTAATGGCACATGAAATCGTACATTTCTACTTCTCTAAGAGTTGTTTTGCCCTATATGTATATCTGACTAGTTCTTATCATTGGAAAACCATATATTTCACTATCTCTTGTTTAAAATAGGACATTCTTAGCTTCAAATCATTTGTAGTCTGATTAGTTTAATTCTCTCAGTGACCATATTGGGTGAGAAGTCGGATATCATAATCTTTAGTAGATACACCTAGTAGATAATGGAGCTTATTACAGAACCAAAGTCTTCCAATTATTATACTGCAGTTAATCTCAATAATTCCTAGCTTCTAGAATTAATTATCTGGAGTCAACAAGTAATTTTCACTTTAGAACCAAAAATACTATTTCTTCATTTTTCCAAGTGAAATTTTATTTTATACATGTGAAATTTCTAACAAGTTTTCTTTTTATAAATTTCTTTTTTTTTAATTTTTTATTGTTGGTTGTTCAAAACATTACATAGTTTTTGATATATCATATTTCACACTTTGATTCAAGTGGGTTATGAACTCCCATTTTTACCCCGTATACATATTGCAGAATCATATCAGTTACACATCCATTGATTTACATGTTGCCATACTAGTGTCTGTTGTATTCTGCTGCCTTTCCTATCCTCTACTATCCCCCCTCCCCTCCCCTCCCCTCTTCTCTCTCTACCCCCTCTACTGTCATTCATTTCTCCCCCTTGTATTATTTTTCCCTTTCCCCTCACTTTCTCTTGTATGTAATTTTGTATAACCCTGAGGGTCTCCTTCCATTTCCATGCAATTTCTAATTTTATATAGTTTCAGGTAATTGTGACATTTCAAGTGTAAACACTTAATTTCATTTTTACTGAAAGTTTATTTTATTCCAACCTTGGTAATAGATCTCTGAAGATGAATTATCAGAGAACAAATGCTGTCATACTATGCACCCTCCTTCATTTCATTTTTACAAGAACTCATTCACTTGCTGTTAACAGAAAGATCACTGTGTATTGTGGATAAAGAACTTAATGGAAACAACTTGGGTCAGTGACATGTATAAAACCAACAAATAAAAATCATTTGTGGGGCTGGGGAGATGGCTCAAGCGGTAGCACACTCACCTGGCATGCATGGGGCGCTGGGTTCGATCCTCAGCACCACATACCAATAAAATAAAGATGTTGTATCCACCGAAAAATAAAAAATAAATATTAAAAAAAATTATTTGTGCTGCTGGTGTAGCTCAGTGGTCAAGCACATGCTTAGTACGCATGAGGCCCAGGGTTCAATCCCCTGTACTACACCCCTGCCAATAAAATGTATATGCTAATATTTCTATTAGAAGCTATTGTTTCAATGCCAACAACACAGAGGATAATTGTAAACCTACTACTTACAAAAGGTGAAAGTAGTTATAACAGACATTCTTGGTATGTGTTTCATCCAGCAGTAAATGTATATATACTACTTTCTATATGGAAGAAGATATATCCTGCCTTTGGAAGTTTTAAATGCATAAGGAAAAGTTGCATTAAAAAATATAATTGCATGACCACAATGTATATGAACTATATATGAAATGTATTTGTGTCTGGAAAAGGGTTTAGTGGATTTTTCATAGCATATAGAACAGACTTTGTAAACATTTGTTGACTGACTTACTGACTGATTGAATGAATGAATGAATCAGAAAGTGAACAAGCTTCTTAGCAGGGTAGTTAAAGCCAAAGATCTGATGAAGAGGTGGGCTTTTAAGAGGCAATGTGAGGGCCAGAAGACAAGTACTCCAAGAAAAGAGAATTAATATGAGTAATGATTTCATCTTTCAAAGAAACAATAGGTAATGTACTATGGCATAAAGCCTGCTGACGAACATAAAACTGTGAGTTACTGGCTGTTAAGAATTTTGTACACTTGAGTATAGGAAAGTCTAGTGTCAAGACTTATTTAAGTGGTAGAAAATAGGTCATTTTAATTTGAAATTTTATAGAGAATAAATTTCCCAGTATTTGACATCCTTGTTCACAACTGGGCCCTTCTCTTTGCCTCACTCAATTTTAATCATCACCCTGAAATATCTATGCTAGTTCTAAAAACAACTGTCAAAGCACATGTGACCCAACCCAAATATGAGACCATGGTTAGTAACCCCGGGGTTAAGCACAATACAAAATTAACTATAACCACAATTGCCCTACTCAGAGTGAAATGGCATTTATCTGAAATTATCTTTGATGTGCTGATTCCTAACTAATATTAAAAAATAATTCAGATATTATTCATTACAGTAATTCATTTTAAATTTATTTCCTTATAAGAATGACTCATCATGAATCATCCATCATAAGGGCATTTTAGTTATTGTGCACAAATGAATAGTGATACAAAAGAAAATGATATGTCACCTTGTTTGTTCCACAAATGTAAATTTAAAATCCAGGTTTGTTTGAAATTATAGCCTGGCTATCACAATTCTGTTTTTGAACATAAAATATGAAATATTTTTGTTTATGAAATAAGGTTATTCAATAGCTTCAAATTTCATTTATACAATACTCTTTATAACATAGGAATTAATAATTGTGTTTTTTTCATAACATAATTTTCCATTTTCTTTCATAATTTTCAAAAGCAAACTTCTCATTTAGACCTGTGACATGGGGTATTGTGAATATAATACTGCTATATATATTAAAAGTAACTGATAATGCTTATATAAATTTGAATTTGTTTTTGTTTTTGTTTTTTGGTACTGAGGATTGAACTCAGGGGCACCCGACCACTGAGCCACATCCCCAGCCCTATTTTGTATTTTATTTAGAGACAGGGTCTTACTGAGTTGCTTAGCACCTTGCTTTTGCTGGGGCTGGCTTTAAACTTGCAGTCTTCCTGCCTCAGTCTCCCAAGCCACTGGGATTACAGGTGTGTGCCACTGTGCCCAATTTATAAATTTGATTTAATCCTATCACTTTCTCTATTTTCTGTACATAATATACTCATGTGATGGTTTGAGGTTCTACATTCATGACAATCTCTGTTGTTCCTATAAAAGATATTTTTATATCATAATCTTAAAATAATGAGTATATTCAAGCAATACATTGATATTTTTAAAACTATGTTTGTATCACATTGAATTGTGGAATTGTTTGACACTTCACTTTTTATATTTTTCTCCCAAAATCTTAAATCAACTGTTAGAAGAGCTGAATATCTGTAACAATACCATTTCAGAAAATAAGATAACTGTTTTCATCCTAGAAGCTGACAATCTCCTAATGAAGAGAAACTCTTGATTAGTTGAATATGGAATTTTAAATCCTTTTCTCCAGATTTCTGTTTCTTGCAAGTAAGAACTTGCACTGAAATGTGATTTTTTTTCTTTTTGCCATTTTTTCCTGTGAAATTTTTCTTGAAGCTGAATGTCAGCATTAGCATTTTCTAACTGAACATTTAGGTTAATGCTTCTGCTGGCTTTGTTTCAGAACTTTGACTGTAATTATTGGGATTACTTTAATTTAGAAAAGTGCCAGTCCCTGTTTTTGAGTATGATTTATTCTTGCATAAATCAGATTAAAAGATTTTATGGACAGCAGATCCGTCTTCTTGGCTCAGAAACCCTCAGCTACACTATCACTTACAGAAGAAGAAACTGGAAGAAAGGAGATAGCACTTACCATTAGAGATGAGTCAGACGCAGTTGTGGGAAGCTTTGTCACCAGGGGAACCTCTGCTAACTGGGTGGAAGCTTCTTACTTACTTTGCTTTTTAGTGGTAGAAGAGGTATTTTTTGTTGTTGTTGTTTATATAATTTACCTTTTTTGAAGTGGGATGAGAAGAACCTGGAAAGGGAATCTTGTGTATGAAGTTGTACTGGGTATATTTCAGAACACTTAACAAAAAATGTTTCTCTCCTTGAAATGTTTCTGAAACATATCCTTTTGTTAATTTTTTTTTTTAATGAGGGAAAAACTTTTATTATTGCCTGTAGAATTTTTATTTAAAAGGGTATTGTGGAGGGAAAGCAGATGAGTCGCAGGTGGCGTTTGTCTCAGTTTTCACTATTACAGCATTGTAACAGTCCACAGCTTTTTCAACTTTTCATGCGTGCTTTAAAAATGTGTGTGCCAGTCTGCAAAACAAGCTTTCTAAAGCTTAACAAGGGATGCTGATTATTGAATCTTTATGATTGTTAAAATTTCAGCAGCAATTATAAAATTATCAGTGATTTAAGATTTTCTACTGTGATAATTATATACACTGTGGGCTTAACAAGAGAAATAGTTTGTGAATTCCTGAAAAATGGTGAGTTCAAATTGAGTGGATTTTAGTCATTCCTACCAAGACTACAAGTGTTTTGTAAAAATACTTGTAACCATGTAGAATTGTTTTGTTCTTTGTTGTAACTTACAATGGCCATCCTCAAAAAGAACATTTGATTGTTATTGAAAGCTGAATTTAAGCAACTAATGTTATTTCCAAAATAATAATGGTGATTGTTTTGGCTGGAAGTTTCAGTGCTTTGCCAATGTCTGGAGCAGTGTCTCCAAACCATTATTTCATCATTGCCCACCTAAACAGCCTCTTTATACATTATTTTTTCTAATCACCTTCCTTCCTACCTTAATGAAATTTTAATATCATAGATATGTATTGTGTATATATATATATATGTATATATATATCTTTGCTTTATAAAAATGTATTTTTATTTATATTTTAATATTGAAATATTAAAATATTTCGATTTAATATGTTATATATAAGATTGTCCCCTATTCCAAGAAGCAATATTTGCCCTGTGAGGGTCCCCATCGTCCCTGCTACGAATGTGTGACCTAAAGTGAATTGCATTCTCCATACTGAGGCATGCTCAGTCACGAGGAGGACACAGAGTTTTCTTACTGGTAATAAGAGGCACCCTTGCTATGTTATTTCTATTACACTTGGCAATTTTTTCAAGGGGTAAAATAACAATGGTCTCCTCAGGTAAAGAGGTTTCAGAGCCTTCTGCAGTAAAGGTAGCCTTGACCCAGAAAGGATAAATCCTGTTGGGCATCACCAAATCAGAAATTTCCAATGGACTTGTTTTCTTTTACTGCTAATAAAATAGAGACATGAAAGGTAAAGAATTTCCTGATCTGGATTTGCCTCATATGGTACATTGCTTTAATCTCTAGGCCAAATCTGAAAGCCCACTGATAGTGAGGGATTGTGAAACTGCAAACAGAGAGAGCCTAAAAAACGTTTTGATGTTTTTACATCTCCGAATGCTATGATTGAAGTTTACCAGTCTATGGTGACCTGCTCAATAGTCTGATAAAAAGAAAAAACATGTCTCAGGGTAGCATCCCTAAGAGCCAGAGCTGCAGTGAGCCCAACTAGCTTCCAGCAGTGGGTTGAATATTTACCCAGCTGTGATGAAATTGGGTTAGGTTTTGAGGATCTATGAAGGCTTCACAGTGGAGGCTGATTGACACTAGTTGATACTGCTGGAGTTCTTTGTCTTGAATCTGTTTCTTGCTGAAAGGGTAGGGGAGCTTACCATCCCATAGCATTGGGACTTTTGTAACAAGCCAGTAGTTCACCAATTGTAGTAATAAGAAACATGCATTTTTCCACATACTCGAAGACAGAACGTTGTCATTTTAACTGTTAAGGCTGGTTTATGGCTGTGATTTCAGACTAATTACAGTTCTCTCACATACACTAATGGCTCTAATTTGGAATCTTTTAATACACATGCTCCCAGATTGAACTGACAAGCTTCTGAGTAATGGAAACTTTGTATATGCCCTGAAGGAAATTAAGGTTGCTGCAATTTAATGTCCTGACCAATTGTGATGAGGGTATTATTTTTTCTTGAGTGCTAATATATTTTATGCATAGTATTCTTTGAGCCAACTTCAAGTTGAAATATATATATATATATATATATATATATATATATATATATATATATATATATAAACATATATATATATAAACATATATATATTACTTTTTATTTCAAAGACTTGTTATTGCAATTGATAGCTCACATTGATCTTTTACTGTATGGTTGACCCTTGACCTTTGCAGATTTAACAGCATACTCACAATATTGTCCAAGTTGTCGAGAGTAATTTATAATTTTACCAAGACATGAATGCACTTGGAATTCTTGAAGGCTGATGTGCAGAAGCAATTCACTTGGTGAGCAAATCTCACCATCCCACTTAGAAGCTGCCACTCATTTTACCTTAATTGTCCTGTACTATTATTTGCACATGTGGAAGAAATGAAGCACTGGAGGAATCCCTGAATTTGGGAAGCCATAGAGATTCTAGTTCTCCTAGTTGTAAATATCAGAATTCTATTGTAATTGCTACTCTTTTGGAATATTCAAGCAACGATTCTTAGCATCACTGACTGGAAATTCTAGTTCAGCCTCCTGAGAATCATTTCCATAGTGATAAGGTTGTGTTGTGTCATAAATCCTCAGGTGTTCAGGGCAGGCAAAAGAAACAGGAAAGAAACCAACTGGAATGATGTTTCAAATATAACAGTAGAAATAAAACACCTTAATTTTTTTGTTACGTATTTTAATATTTCCAGTGTTTCCACATTATAAGAATAAATCTTTTTGATATTCTAGTGAGTGATCAAATAATTTTTTAAATTAAGATTTTATTTCAATTAGATAAATAAAGGTAGGGGGTATAAAAGACCTGAGGACAATAGTCTATATTCCTCTCTACTGGGATCTTATAGTTCATTGTAGAATGGAGCCCAGGTGACTTTTTTTTTTTTTTACATTATAAATTTAGGATATAAAACAACTATTTCCCAAGCATGAGTCAGTCTAACTCATGACAAAATTAGCATGCATTGGAAATAATGGGGTTGGAAATTCAGAAATTCAGTTGTGTTTTGTGCTTTGCTTTCTCCTTTCACACCTCAGCTTGTTTTCTCTGGTGGCGGTGATACTTCCCCCAGAACTCACAGGATTACCTTTATGGCCCCTTTTCCTGATTGAGAAGAACTCTGCAGACCTGACCCACCCTTACACCCTCCTGAGGGTGCCTGTTTAACATTTAGTGACACCTCCTGTTCTCTACCCTCACTAGGTTGTACCCTGCCACCATTATACAGCCTCCCCAGCTCAAAGTTCTCACACCTACACCTGTGATAATAGACATCTTCAGTTAGGTCAAAAATTCTACATAGTAGTATTTGACAGCATACTTGAAAAGGGCATGCAGCATTTTGTTTGAGAACCAGTGATTTAAAGAAGTAGTTCTCAAAGTGCTTAGACCAATTGATCACCATCACTACTACCCAGAACTAGTTAGAAAGGCAAATGATCACCACCCCAGCACCCACTACTGAGTGAGAAACTGCAGTCGAGAGAGTGCAGTTTGTGTTTTGACAAGCCCTCCAGGTCCTTCCAATGCCTGCCAAAGTTTGCTCCACTGTTTAAAGGTCACTACACACATATATTCAACTGAGAGTGCTGATTGTGAGCAGAAGGCTTAGGACTGGGTCTCTGTAGACTGCACATGCAAAATAATCTTAGTGAAAAATATTTGGATTCATCACAGCCATCTTGGATCTGGGAAAGTATTTTCCAAACTCTACGATCAGAATCAGACTTAAAAAAAATACATACTCCTAGGTTTCATCTGGGATCTTACAGTTCATTGTAGCCCACATCCCTGGTGACTTTTTTTTCCAAATAAAAAATATTAACTATTATTTAAAATGTTTTAAATTTGTTCTAATTAGTTTTACATGATAGCAGAATGCATTTTGATTCATTGTACACAAATGGAGCACAACTTTTTATATCTCTGGTTGTATATGATGTAGAGCTGTACCACATGTACAGTCATATATGTACCTAGGGCAATGATATTCATCTCATTCCACCTCTTTCCTAACCCCATGCCCCTTCCCTTCCCCTTCTCTCAGCCCAAAGTTTCTTCATTTCCCCCCGCCACATATACACCCATTATGGATCAGCATCTACTTATCAGAGAGAACATTTGACCTTTGGTTTTTTGGGATTGGCTTGCTTTGCTTAGCATGATATTCTCCAACTCTACCCCTTGACCTGCAAATACACAATTTTATTCCCTTTTAATACTGAGTAATATTCCATTGTGTATATATATCACAGTTTCTTTATCCTTTCATCTACTGAAGGCCAAAACTTTACCACATTGGATTAGGCCCCAACTTCCCTAACGAGACTCCTAAAGCGCAAGAAATAAAATCAAGAATCAATAAATGGATGTATTCAAACTAAAATGCTTCTTCCCAGCAAAAGAAACAATCAATGAGGGGAAGAGAGAGCCTACATTTTGGCAGCAAATTTTTGCCACACACATGTCAGAGCACTAATCTCCAGGATATATAAAGAACTCAAAAAACTTAACACCAAAAACATAAACAATCCAATCAATAAATGGGCTAAGAAGCTGAACAGACACTTCTCAGAAGAAGATATACAATTGAACAACAAATATATGAAAAAATGTTCAGTATCTCTAGTAATTAGAGCAATGCAAATCAAAACTACTCTAAGATTTCATCTCACTTTAGTCAGTATGGCAGCTATCAAGAATACAAACAACAATAAGTGTTGGTGAGGATGTGGGGGGAAAGGCACATTCATACATTGCTGGTGGGACTGCAAATGGATGCAACTAATCTGGAAAGCAGTATGGAGACTCCTTAGAAAACTTGGAATGGAACCATTATTTGACCCAGCTATCCCACTCCTCAGTTTATACCCAAAGGACTTAAAAACAGCATATTTCAGTGACACAGCCACTTCAGTGTTTATAGCTATACAATTCACAATAGCTAACCTGTGGAACCAGGTGACTATTTTAAATATACTCTCCATGTGTGTCTGCAGACATCCCTAAGTCTTTGTGAGTTAGACAGCAATTTAGAGAGTGCATCTCAAACCTGAGCAAGCACTGAAATCACCCAGAAGACTTCTTAAAACAGAGTTGTAGGCTCCACCCCCACAACTTTCCTTTCTTATAAGTCTGAGATGGAATCAAGAAATGGCTTTTCTTTTTTATTATTAATTTATTTTTTAAAATAAATGACAGCAAAATGTATCACAACTCTTATTATACATTACAGCACAAGTTTTCATACTTCTGGTTGTATATAAAGTATGTTCACACCAATTCATGTCTTCATACATGTACTTTGGGTAATGATGTCCATCACATTCCACCATCTTTGCTCCCCCGCCCCTGCCCCGTCCCTAACCCTCCCACTCCTCTGCCCTTTCTAGTGACATTCCATGACATTCCACACTGGCTCTGGTGTGCTGATCTAGAAAGCTGCAGCAACTTGTGAGCTCCTAAGTAGTTGTCTTCTTTACTTCCATGAGCTCATCATAACTTGTAACAACAATCCTTTTGGAGTCTTGTTTTTATTTCCCTTATTTTTTGAAGTAGTTTACATATTCACATAATTGAAAATTAAGAATGAATAGAAGAGTATATGGTGCAATTTTCCTCCTCTGGCTGACAGATTTTTCCCTGCTAGAGGCAATTGATATTCTTAGTTATTTATGTATTTTTCCAGAGATCTATTTTACATGAGCAAACAGGTATGAAGGTACACATACTGAACCTTCTTTTTGGTTAAAATGATGGAATTCATGGCACTGGACCTTGCTTTGTTCACCTAACTAATGTATTGTTTTAATCTTTTTATTTTGGAACACAAAGAGCTCCTTGAAGGTTTTTTGTGTGGGTGTGCAGTATTCATTGCATGACTCTCCCATAATCTGTTGAAACAGCCACCTAGTGATGGTCACAATTTAGTTTCCAGTCACGGAGCCTATAAATAAAGCAATGAGCAGACACCCAAAGTTTAAAACACTGTGCTTTAGCAAATTGCCTTTTATTCTCCCAAAGAGATCATTTTCTGAGCATTGTCCAATAATTATATTCTTGTTGATTTTAAGTAAGCAATAACAGTGTTTAATTTTGGTCAATGTAAAATTTAATATTAAAAAAATTACCACTAATATATTAAATGAAGAGTTCTAGTGGGTAAGGAAGGTAGAAAATAATATTTATTGAGTAGACCTTGGGGCCATGACTTTTGATGAAAGTGTTTTTAAACTCAATGGCTGGGAACAATTCCTTTGGTGGCTATTACCATGGTTTTGGTTTTTTTTTCCCCACAGAAGTGGTGTCTGGATTAGAGAAATTAAGGTTTCCAGATAGTAAATAGTGGAACTAAGGTGTACTCACTTCTTTCAAACACCAAAACCTGGAACATTTCTTCATGAATATCTTCAGGGCTGTGTCTCTGAGGCCACGGAGGATTCAAGTCCAGCTTTGTTAGCAGGACTACTTAATTCTAAGATAAGTTCTCTCATAGTCATGCCCTTGTGCCCCACATGCCTCATTTGCCTTACCTACCTCAAATCCTGTGACTTAGTTTCCTTATCTATAAAACGGGGATAAAACTTGTACCTACCTCATAGGTTTTATGTGTGCGAGTGTGTGTGTGTGTGTGTGTGTGTGTGTTAATGAAATTGGAGATTTTTAGAATTTAGACACATCAGTATTTAAAAATATATCTAGCCTTTGATAAGTTCTAGTTAAAGTTAGTTATCAAGTTCAGTTTCTTAATTATTCACTTATGTCTAACAGTCATAATCCTAGTTAAATCAACGGGACTCTTGAAGCCAGAACATCTTACAAAGAACAAAGGAAAAATTTCATGTCTTTCTGTGTGATTCCCAGTCATCACCGTTGAAAACCTACTGAACAGACACTGAGCACCAACACTGGCTTCTGTCCTTGGGGGTAGGCTAGAGGGCAATATGCTGTAAGGGGTCAGGCCAGGGGGAGGCTTTCTCAAGATTCCAGTTTTGTTTTTTTTTCCCTGTGAGAAGTAGGAGGTGGGATGGGGGAATCCCAATTCCTTTTTAATGCCAGCTTTTATTCAGCTCCTTTTGAGAATTCCCTCCTTCCCACACTTCCTCCCACTCTATATCCAAAAATATTAATGCCTGAGAAAGAGAGCAAATTCTGAGGCTGTTAAGTAAGAACTTGAAAACTGTCTGTCACATATCTACATATATTTGTTTAGAAAGTAACACGAGACTGGTGTTTGTCTGTAGATAGTTAAATGCTATATTGTCATATCTTATATATACCAATGCTTAATAGGAGCCAAGACTGACAGATTCATGACTTAAAGCCTTTCAGTTGGTGTTCATAAAACAGATTTTATTCTTTTCTTTAAGAATGAAGGTGCTTCATAGCACATGCATAAATGAACATGTGTTTGAACTTCACAATCTTTTTTAACCTAAACCAACTCATCCAGAGATGTATATTCTTTTGGTTTTATTGGTGGTATTATGATTATACATAATAATGAGGTTCATTGTGCAAGAGTCAAACGTGCACATAACATAATTTGCTTCATTTAATTTCCTAGTACTTTACCTTTCCCTCTCTTCTTCCTTCCCCCATATCCCCTTCCTCTACTCAACTGATCTCCTTCCTATTTATATGTAATATATATTTTAATTGGTGCATTGTAATTATACATAAGAACATGACTCATTATGATATATACAGATAGCAGAATTTGGTCAATTTCATTTCCCAGTTCTTTCTGTTTCCCTCTCCTTCTCCCTCCCCCTCAATCTCTTATCTCCACTGTACTGGTCTCCCTTCTATTTTTGTAAGATCTCCTTTTTTAAATTCCTTTTTTCACTCTAGTTTCTGCATAGGAGAAAAAATGTTCAACCCTTGACTTTCTGAGACTGGCTTATTTCACTTCACATGGTATCCTCCAATTCTACCCATTTACCAACAAATGACAAAATTTCATTCTTCTTTATATAGCTGAGTAGAAATCCAAGTGTTTATATACCACATTTTCTTTATCCATTCATCTGTTGACAGACACCTAGACTGTTGTGAATTGTGCTGCTATAAACATTGGAATGCATGCATTACTATCATATGCTGGTTTCAGTTCTTTTGGATAAATACCAAGGAGTGAAATAGCTAGGTCATATGGAGTTTTCCTTCCTAGTATTTCCATGGTGGTTATGCTAATTTGCAGTCCCATAAACACTGTGTAAGTTTTCCTTTCTCCCCACATACTCACCAGCATTTATTATTATTTATATTCTTGATAGTTGCCAATCTAACTGGGATGAAATGAAATCTCAGTTTAGTTTTGATTCACATTTCCCTGATTTCTAAAATTGTTGAAAATTTTCTTCACATATTTGTTTGCTTCTGATAAGAGGACAGTGAACTCAGTTAGCACTCTACCTGTGTGTATCTACATACCCCAGAGTGCATGCCCATGAGGCCATCACATTATCTTCACAGTTAATTTTCAAAAATAAGTTGTATTGATTAAAACTCTATCAATGTGTGGGGGTGATACATAAATCAGTTTGTGACTAACAGCCTCTTCTACTGTGTGCATCTGGGAAGACAGTCCTTTGGCTCTTGCCTGCCACTCTCATTGTGTTTATGACTAGGCATTTGAGAACATTTTGTGATCCAGTGTTTCAGAACCTTCTGAAAACCTTTGCTTGGGGAAAAGCTTAGCCAGGCCTGATGACTCTATGCCAGCCTCGCTTATCTGACTGCTGTTTCTGGAGCTTTCCAATATGTTTCCTCTTACTCTTATTGTCTACCCCACATTTAGCTTGAGAGAGAAGCTGCTTCTGCATTCTCTTGCTAATGGTTCTTTGCAGAGGCCTCCTGTGTGTGACCTGATGCTATTGTGAGAGTCCTGTGAGAATTGGTAGATCTAGATCACAGTGTGCATGATGGTGGTGAACCTGACCTATCTTTAACAGATGGTTCAAACACGACACTCATGCAAAAGTCCATATTGGATTAGTATTTTGGCATTATTATAAATGTTAGTGACAACTGGTTCTGTTCTTTAGTCAGTGGTCTTCATGCTATTTTAATCTTCCATTTCATTAGTAAAACTCAGCACATACACTCAAAAAAGATTAGTGGTTCTCAATAGAAGGTGATTTTGCCTCTGTGGAAACAATTGACAATGTCTAGAAACATGTGGCGTAGGGAGGAGATGTATTATAGAAATCTAGTAGGTAGAGGCCAGGGAAGCTGCTAAACATTCAAAACACACAGGGTATCACCCCATAATAAAGAATTACCTAGCCTAAAATATCAATAGAGCTGAGGCTGAGAAACCCTGATGTACATGTTAAATGCACACTTTTTAAAATTATACTTGTTAGGACAAACCTGCTGATCTTTTGATTTATAAAAATATCAGTTTCATTCAGTTTAACCTAATATATATAACTACAAATTATATGAATAAGCTACTGTACAAATAAATTATATTATAAAATTCAAAAACATAGTCTCTTTTTAAAGAGGCTTTTAAAATAAAGGTCTAGAAAATATTATTGTTTCTTCTTGTGTCCTTATGCATCATTTTGCAGGTACTCTACTTTGGAGAGCACTGTTTTGGACTTCCATTTAATTTGAAGATTGATTGACTGCCAGCAATTTACTAGGCCAGAGCATCTCATATTGTGTTCATTGGAGTGGTTGGGGTTAAATGGTGATATCTGGGGTTACTGGCTCCCCCTAGTAGGGCAGACCTGCAGGAATCTGGCTCTGAGTTAATATGCTATTTTGGCTTTATTGATTTATGTGGTGGTTGTTATTAAGAACTCACACGGATGTTTCTAAACATTTCTCTTTGGATTCTTAACTTTTCTGAAAATGCATATGAATTACTAAAAACAAAGTAATTCTTCTGCATTTGGTTCCATAGTATGCTTTGATTGTATGAAGCGAGTTGAAGAAATTTGGGGCTTAGTATGTTAGCACTTAAGCAACTCATGAATATTAGATTTACCTAGAGAGCTTTTAAAAAAAGAACACTTCTCAGAAGAGGATATACAATCAATCAACAAACATGAAAAAACGTTCAATATCTCTAGCAATTAAAGAAATGCAAATCAAAACTACTTTAAGATTTCATCTCACTTCAGTCAGAATTCAGCTATAAAGAATACAAACAACAGTAAGTGTTGGCGAGGATGTGGGGAAAGGCACACTCATACATTGCTGGTGGGACTCCAAATGGGTGCAACTAATCTGGAAAGCAGTATGGAGACTCCTTAAAAAACTTGGAATGGAACCACCATTTGACCCAGCTATCCCACTCCTCAGTTTATGCCCAAAGAACTTAAAAACAGCATACTACAGGGACACAACCATATCAATGTTTATAGCAGCACAATTCACAATGGCTAAATTATGGAACCAACCTAGATGCCCTTCAGTAGATGAATGGATAGTGAAACTTTGGTATATATACATAATGGAACATTACTCAGCATTAAAAGAGAATAAAATCATGGCATTTGCAGGTAGATGGATAAAGTTGGAGAATATAGTGCTAAGTGAAGCAAGCCAATCCCAACAAAACAAAGGCTGAATGTTTTCTTTGATATGAGGATGCTGACTCATAATGGTGATGGGTGGGGGGGCATCGGAGGAATGGAGGAACTTTAGATAGTGCAAAGGGGAGGGAAGGGAAAGGAGGGGGTAAGGGGGGAAGAATGATGGTGGAATGACTTAGACATCATTACCCTAAGTACATGTATAAAGACATGAATGGTGTGAAAATACTTTGTGTATAGTGATTTGAAAAACTGTGCTCTATATGTGTAATATGAAATGTATTGCATTCTGCCATTGTGTATAACAAATTAGAATAAATAAATAATTTAATTTAAAAAAGAACCCAGGTAACTTATCTGGGGTAGGTCCTTAACATCAATATTTTTTAAGTAGGGATTATCATTTGTTTCCTGCAACTTTTTTAAAAAAATAACTACCTATCTAGCATTTGATGTAAAAGACTTAGTATCTTTGCATTTAAGTGAAAAAGCAAGATATGGCTACATATATGTGCATGTGTGTATAGAGACATATCTGTGTATTAATATGTAATATAGACACTCATATCATACATACATTCAAAAAATAATTTTAGAGAGACACACCCAAATTTTTAGTACTAATTACTTGGATGAGGTTTGGGTGGGATTTAAAGTGAAAAGGAGACTCACAATATCTCCAATTTGTGTTTTTCTTTCTTAAGCATAGTTTTAAGAAAGAGTTAAAACAACCAACAGCACTAAACTTATGTTCTTACCAACCTGTATTCTTTATTTCTTAATAATAGTTGTTTTCTAAATAGCCCATGTAGGTCTCTCATATCTTTTGCACTCCAGGGACAGAATTGTCTTGGAAATCTATTGTAGAACATATTCGTTTGGCAGTGGGGAAAAGCTGGTGTCTGCTTCTCAACAGCCTTGTTAGAAAGATTCCAGTATATTCCCTTAACAATGCCTCTTTTTTTCCCAGTTCTTTATGAGTAAGCATATTATACCAAAGAGCTGTTTTGTTACAGTTATCTGGAATACTCACTCCTGACATTTTCACGAGTCACTGCAAAATTCAAGACCTTCTGATGGAACACACCATATAAGGGACTCTAATGTAGAGAAGCACAGAGTCAGGGATGGCATCATATTTTATAATTTCCTCAGCTGAGATGGATGCTGTTTTTAAAGTTGCCACTAATTTCACTGTTCTAGTCACATGGTGAGAGCTTTCTTAGGGAACCCACATTACAGTGCATTCTGAGTACAATTGATTGAGTATGCCTACTGTCTACTAAAGAACATAGTTTTCAAAGCCCTTCTAATTTTTCTGTCATTGTGCATAGAAGATTAAGTGTACTGGTTTTCATTGAGAGGACTCTGAAATAAGGACATTTTACAAGTGAAAAATGCCGGTAGGATGTAGAATTCTTTCACAGTTGTCTCCGTCATATTATCTTGGAGGAGTGAAAGTTTCTGACAAATCCCATATAACCTGAACCAGCTCATATTGCATTTCATTTCTTTGATTTTTGAAATTCAAATATCCTTTCTCTACAATCTCTGAAGTAGCTTAATCAGTTTGGCCTGTTTTCCATGACCCAGCACCAGGCAGTCTGGCTCAGTTCCTTTTTATTCAAAGTTGGAGGTTTCACATCTGTGGAGAACAACTAACCAGCATTATTTGCAAAATGATTCACATGCTTTTTTCCCCTTTTACTTCTCACTATACCCCCCATGATGTAGACATTCCATTCTTTCCATGTTGCAAGGAATTAAATGATTGTCCAAATTGACAGCTTGATCAAATAGGTTTGAAATATGTGTTTCTTTAAATATCTTAATTCCAATAAATTATTGGAATAGCATTGTAGTAATTTTTCCTAGTGTACCTTACTGTCATATCAATAGGTATGTGCATGATTTTCTTTTTTTTTATGTGCATGATTTTCTTAGATGCTGAAGAAAAGCTGTGGCTATTAGTGTTGGGAATCTCATATGAAATTTTTACATGGTTTCTGGAAGTTAAAATGTTAAAATCCTGTCCCTCTTCAGGATGCACATTTTATAATAAAAATCTTCTGAGATTTTTGCTCAAAATGAAAAACCTTCTGTTTGTATATGTAAACTGCGCTATAATTTTAAACTTACTTAGTCAACTTCTCTTACAATTTCCCTTGAAAGACTGTCCTCTGGGTTGGGACATCTACAAAGAAGTTAATGGAAATTACTAGAGAGAAAATAAGTTGTTTACATTGTTATGGTTTGATATTGACTATTACAGTGATTTGAATGAATAAAACTGACAAAGGACAATGTTTGCTTTATTACTAACTCAGCTTATGGTGTTTAATTACATTGCAAAGTATTTCACTGTATGGATTCATCTCATATGTGAACTGTAAGCTCATGGACTCTTCATGCGTCATGTACCCACTTTATCTTGTACATGGGCCCTCAAAGGAGTTTGAGACAAATAGAGTTTCTCATAACCCCTAATCTCACTTGTTGTTGTTGTTTCTTCTTTTTTCCAACCACAAATACATGTCCTTATTCAGTCAGGAGCTCTTATGGTGTGTACTCCACGACAGACTCCCCTCTTCATTGCCAGGTTCCAGGATGCTACCTAACCTGACATTTCTTTGACTAATAACTAGAATTACCTAGGATGGTTGACTAAAATTCCCAAGGCTCTTCCTTGAAGACAGTTTTATTCAGCTAGGATATTCTTGGTATAAGGAGTTTGTGACCCTTTGTTTGTACTACTTAGCTTAGGAGAAGCCATTAATGGACATAGAGGTGGGGGAAAAGGGAGAGTCTAGAAAGAATAGGATTTTTCACTGCCTAGTGAATAGAAGTGTTCCATAGTATTCTTTTAAATGAATACAAAAAAAGACCTGGCCAAAGTGTTGTGTACTTTTTGTATATATCAGTGTATGAATGCAGATGTGCATGCTTACTTTTTTAAAATATCTGCCATTTATTAGGTACCTAGTTTCTTTGTTAAATACTTGAATATCTCTTTTAAACCTTTATTTTTTTTAATGGTAGAAACAAAGGAAGCCTATATACGAACACATCCTTTTATTAGCAGAAAATATATGTTGCTGACAAATTATTTGGGGTACATAAATGTAGTTCACAAAATGCTTTTGCACAAATATACTTCTGGAGATAATAGGAACTGCCAAACAACAACAGAAATGGATTACTTGGTCTCTTATACAATGGAATATAAATCCTCCAGAGGTGTATGCTTCTCATTATTTTTAACATAGGTTGCAGAAATCTGAGAATACAGCAAAATACATTTGATTCCCACAGAGATTCAATTGGCAATGCCCATCTTCCTTGTAGAAGAGGTTTTGTATCTGCAAATTTATCTCCGCCTTCTAAATTGCCTATATGTATTTGCTCTTTGCACTGGTTGTAATCTATTTCTGGTTTCCTTATTAATTTAATGGCTTCAATCAGATCTTTGAAATATGTTAATTTTACATTCATATAAGAAGCATATTAACTTTTAATTTTTTTCTTTAACTCAAACCATCCTACAAAGCCTTATGAGGATTATAAACAGATATTATTATCTCCATCTAACAAATGAGAAAATTCAGCCAGTGGATGGGATTAGAAACCAGTTAGATCTGAGTGAGTACCTAGGAGCTTTTGATTATGCTGGACCACAGGATCTCAAACCTAGCATTTTCTCAGTAGGCTCAGGCCAAAGTCCTACTATGGACATAAATCCAAAACCTGGGTCAAAGGGTGGAAGGTAAAATGTCAAAGATTTGAACAAGTGGCCTTTGCAGGATATAGGGAAGTAGTTGAAATTTCTGAATCTAGCAAAGGGGATAGACAGGAAGGGGCCCATGACCCAAGCAGAAATCTGGCCAGAAAGCATGCATTGCTCACTAAAATGCCTTGATATGGAGCCTTAGCAGTCCCTTTGTGTCAGAGCCATTACGTGGTCCTGTGTCAGCAGGAAACAACCCCAGCACGGGCAGTTAAACTAAGCATAAAATTGGAAACACCTGGCTAAACAGAAGCGTTTGTCGGTTGAGGCAAGCAGTGACTCCTGATAACTAGATAAGGACAATGGCCTTCAGCTGGGCTCAGCTGCAAACAATTGCATTGATTTTTCAGCCATGTGTTTTATTTCAGAAAACTGCACACATTCCCCAAATCCCCACGGAGCTGATATTTTCTTACCACCCTGATTAATCAGGCATTCAGAGTAAGGGTGGGGGGACTTCTTTGGCAATGCATTTCTTAGTGTTTTAATGGTGGCAAAGCTACCTGGCCTTCCTCACTCCCCTCATGCTTAAATTCTTTCTGAGGTGATGTTTGTTGATATTCAGTGTAGCTTTCATTAGCTGCCACAGAGTCAGGAAACAGTGATTTTTGGGGAGGTGATTTAGGGAATGTGAGAATTTTGTAATTACTCTTTGGGATAGGACCATCCTTAGGTTATGGCATCCCTTTTCACAGCTTTGATCAATTATATTACAAAGGGAAAAGTGATTCCAGATTGCACTTAGCTTGTAGGAAACCACAATGATGTTTCAAATATAAAATGTGAAAATGTCTCAGGTATTTTATTTTACACTGTCATCCACCTGGGCAACCCCATCTTCATCAGCTCTAATTTTGACGATGGGGTCTTGCAAAAAACATTATGTCTACAAATGAACTTTAATCAGTCCTATCATGAATTTTCTAATTATTTTTGCACTGAGATACTAACGTTTGATTAGCGATACTTACCAAAAGGTTAGAATTACTTTTATTTTTGAAACAACAGTTTCTGTAGAATAAAACAGCCAGTTTGCTACTGAAACCCAGTGCTCAGGACCATCGTTGAGCTAGTCTGTGAATCCAATATTGAAATATATAACATTTAAGACAAAAACTGAAAATGGAAAAATGATTATGACTTTTGAGTGGAGTGTGAATTCAGAGAATATGAAACATATCACTCTGTATGATTGGTTTATTAATATCTAAAAACCATGTTTGATTTTTGCCTTTTGCCAAAGGTTCATGTTATACAACTTTCAGAAGAACAGGTAATTTCTCTTTGCCAGTCAATAGGACTGGAATGACAACAGTGGATAAAACCACAGTAATAAGTGCTCTGCGGAGTCACATAGAAAATGAAAAGCTGTGCCTTCCTTTACTGGAGGAGTTTAATGCTGAGTGATTCCTCTGATTTAAGGATGTTGATCCATTAAATGAACTCTAGATAGGGCAGAGGGGAAAAGGGGAGGGAGGGGAAGGGAGGGGGCATAGAGGTAGGAAAGATGGTGGAATGAGATGGTCAACGTTACCCTAAGTACATGTAAGAAGACACGAAGGATGTGACTCTACTTTGTGTACAACCATAGATATGAAAAAAAAAAAAGACCTAGATGGGAGGACAATATACACAAACATTCACAGAGAGACAAAAACTAAAGAAATGTCAGCGTGCTGGAAATTGTGAGCAAATTGAGCAGACTTCTTAGAAGATGTCTTAGTTGAAAAACTTTTTCAAGTTCATTTGTTTTACTCCTTTGAAATGTCTCTTACTCTCATGCCTTCTTCCCATTGCTGTGTATGATTTGGAATGAACACTGAGTTCTGATGTCATCCATAATTCCCCAAGTTCTCTTTATGATTCTAAGGCTTTGTTCTTCCTGGGGTGTGGTAGGATAAAATTAACACCAAAACAGAAGCTATCTAAGGGAAGAAATTCCCTCTTTTCTTCCTGTATCCTCAGAACAGTTATGAGAACATAGTAGGCATTGAATAAACATTCGTCCACTGATTTAGGATTAGAAAACCTACAGTGAATGCCCAGGATTGTTCACGTCTCTTAAGTCTTCTCTGAGAATCCATCTAGGTCACGAGAATGTAGAGTGAGATGTTAACTTTCCTAGTGATAAAATGAGAAGCCAGGGCCAAGTGAATTTCTCCAAGGTGTTTTACAGTTCACTGAGTGGAAAATGGTCTCTCCCTCCTCCAAGAGCCTCTGTAACCTATTGTTGTTTATTTTTCCTTGTTATTAATGCTTCAGTCACTGCTGGACTGTTAGCTCCTGGAGTGCATGGATTTCACCTGAACGTGGATTGTATTTCCTAGAGCATCTGCCTAGTGCCTTCAATAGACAAGAAACTGAATTTTTTGGTGATTGCTTGGATAGACAGCAGAGCTTGTCAGTGTTGCAAAAAGTGCCCCCAGGCACACAAGCAATGTTGTCAGCCTCTTTGCAGAGGCTTGTCATTCTTTCATGTCAGCCAGGGGCATCTCTCAGCTTCTTAGGTACTGCAACCTCCCTTCTCTTTTTTCTCCTTATTCTTTAGCCTTCAGCAAGGAGGGAAGCAAGGTAAACTTCTCTGTCTGTGTTCTCCAGAATCTACAAGAAGGAAATGATAAGAGGGGAAGAAAACTTAAATTTCCCATCCCTGAGGCAAAAAAAAAAAAAAAAAGGAACCAGGTAAAAAAGAGATTGAGAACTGAGCCAAGGGTGAAATAGGGATGCCACCCAGGGCTTCCTAGTAACTGGGGCTGGGTTCCTTTTATCCTTATGGGTAAGCTATGAATTATCAAAATGCCCACAGGTATCATAAGCTATATTTGCACACTGGTTTGGAGAATGAACCCCTAATTCCATCAACAAATTTGTTTTCAAGCCATTGGTAGTCTTCAGATGAAAGTAGTCTTCCTATCATTAAGGCTAATTAATGAAGGCGTGTTTATCTGTGAAGCTGCAGAGCGTGGTTTCAGAGGCAGTGAGATGGGGCTGGAAGGGAAGGGAAAGTGGAAATGAAATAGCCACTGTATGTCATATACCCCCAACAGACCTAATCACAGGACCCACTTAGGGTGCCAAGTCTGGGGGCTGTCCCCTAGAGATTCTCCCTAGGCATTCTAGGGCCAGTCTGGCATCTGGGTTTTGAACAAGTGCTCCAGGTGATTCTTCTAATGGGCTAAGTGGGAGAAAGTGTTCTGTGTGCCTCTCCTTGGTATAAAAGGACCCAGTTCCCTATGGGGGTGATGGTGAGCTCCTGACTCTGGAGCCCTGAGCAGTAACAGCACAACCCTGCTGCGAGCCACACAGAGAGTCTCCTCTGCTGGGAAATAGGTGCTCACTGTTTTTTTCACTCTTGACATTTGCTGCTATGGCACAGTGTCATTTGAAGACAGAAAAAGTAGGTGAATTTTACATAAGCTATTTGATGACTACACCAGAAACTTCTGATATCGTGAAACAAGTTCTTGCAATGTAATCTTCCTGTCTTAGGCTTTCAATTTAGGTTTGGCCATGCTGGCCTCTTGGGGTGGTGTGGTTCTAAGGTACCTGACTACTGTAATAGCCAGTATTTATGAAGTGCTACTGTGTTCCAGGACTTTGTGAAACTGGTGAATTACGCCACCTAAACTTCACAACCTCCTTTGCACATGGTACTATTTTTACCATGAAGAGGGTCATGGTGGCACAGAGAGGTAAAGAAGCTGGTCTGAAAATACACAGCTAGCCAAATGTGATAGTTCTGTTTCCTGAGCCTTGGTCTTCCTGGTTGTGCTGTACAGTCGATGGAGGGAGTCCCTAGTGGTTGACCTTTGCATAACCCTGAGAGTCCTCTTAATTGTTTTACCCAGCATGTACTTCTAATTTTATGTTAATGTTGATATCCTATATTGACATTGGTATTTCTGTCTATGAAGTACTTTTGAATATAAAATTTTGTGATTCCCACAACAATTGTAAGAGGGAAGATTTGTCTCCATTTTGTAGATGAGAAAATTGAGTGTTAAAAATTGAGCCTTAAACCCCGGCGCAATGGTGCACTCCTGTAATCCCAGTGGCTTGGGAGGCTGAGGCAGGAGGATAGCAAGTTCAAAGCCAGTCTCAGTAAAAGCAAGGTGCTAAGCAACTCAGTGAGACTCTGTCTCTAAATAAAATACAAAATAGTGCTGGGGATGTGGCTCAGTGGTCAAGTGCCCCTGAGTTCAATCCCTGGTACTATCATCACCCCCTAAAAAAATCTGGAGTCTTAAAACTTATGACTGGGTTAGAGTTACAGTTAATTTTTTGTCTTCTGTTTTTTTTAAATTAACCTTTTTGGACAAGAGATAAAAAGGTGGCCAAAATTTGAAAGGTATAAAGGACTACTTTGAAAGCCTGTTCTGGATAGTCTCATTTTTACCCTCAGGATCCTATCCATTTTACAGGTGAGCAAACTGAGGAAGAGTATGGGTGAAATCACAAGGTGGTGCATAGAGACCAGGATTCAGAGTCCAGAGAAGCTCAATTCTGAAAGTCTCCCTAGGGTACATCGTGTTCTCCCAAAGTCTTTATCTAGGACTCTGCTTTTCACAAAAGATATAAGAACAGCATTATTCTCCTCTTTTCTTTAAGAAAAGGAAAGTGTCCCTGGTGATCTCTGTCTTGTCAGCTGAAACTACACGTTTGGAGCAGAGATGCCTTGTGGGGGTGGGTAGAGGGGGTGAGAAAAGACTTGCCAAAACGGAGTCACTGTATTTTATCTACAGCCACGAGTTGCTACAGGCTTTCAAAATACTAGACACTTGACTAATCAAAGTAGGACTTTCCAGTGAAAACCAGGCAGGAAGCCAGCTCTGTACATGCCAATCTTGTAGTTTTCCTGATACTCCATAGCTCTGTCTTTCAGGGGAGCTTTTTGAGGTTCGAAGCCTATGGTCCTTATTGTAGGATTGTGAAGCTGCAGTTATATCACCCAGGACAGGTCCTGACTCACATGCACATGAAACTGTTTCAGAGGTACGTTTTTCTTCTATTTTGGCCAAAGGCACTTGGTATTCATTTTTTTCAAGCTCCCCTTATAACCATTTAATGCTTTAAAACATAAACCCTGCTAGGTGTTGTGGTTCATGCCTATAATCTCAGCAAGTCAGAAGGCTGAGGCAGGAGGATCACAAGTTCAGAGCCAGCCTCAGCAACTTAGGTCCTGAACAACTTAGCTAGACCCTGTCTCAAAATAAAAAATGGGCTGGCAGTGTTGCTCAGTGGTTAAGCAAACCTGTATTCAATCCCTGGTACCTACCCCCAACCTGCCCAGGTATGCAAAAACAAATAAAACAAAGCCCTCCTCAGTTGTGTTGTATTTGTCATAAAATTCAGTTCTTGTATGATTGTTGGTTTGAGGTGATTTGTCACATAGGGTGGTCAAGAAGGAGATGATATCTAAGAGGGTCCCTACCAAGTTCTTCATTTTTTCCTTTATTCACGTGGTGCTGAGGATTGAACCAGGTGAGCTCTATCACTCAGCAATGTCCCCAGCCTCATATTATTTTCACTTATGTTCCCTACTTAGTCCATCACCCTGCCATTGTGAATTTTGTTCAAAGCACTGGCCACAGTTGGTACTGACAGTTATTTGCTTGAGGTCCTCTGTCTTTCCCATTAGCTTATAAGCTCTAAATTGTAATAGAGCAGATTTACTCCAGCACTTAGCACAGTGCCTGGCACATAGTTGTTCTCAAAGATCCTACTAGAAAGGGTGTTTTTTGCCAATGTGATGACATACAGTTAGCTTTCAGTGTTTGTCAGTTTGCCTGGCGTTCTCTGTTTAGCTGCTTTGTTTAACTGGGGAAAAGAGCAAATTTTTCAGGTCCCAGTGCTGTGGCCATGAGTTACATAGCCCTTTCCTCTGAGAATGGATCTTGTAATGGACAGGGGAGAGCAGTGGTTCTAAAGTACACTACTGGTTGTATACAACGGCCGTGTGTAAATCCCAGTCACTAATTTAATAATGATTTGGTTACATCAAAGCAGACTGAATTCATTAACCATTATCCTGTGCATTATCTGTCATTATTTTGAAAACTTATTTACTTTCTTGTGGGCCAAAGGTCCTGTGTGATCACAACGACCCTCTCTCTGGATGTATCATTTCTTGTTAAGTCTTATTTTGGCTAGAGAGTCTTTATTCCAAGTCAGGCCAGACCAGACCCTGCTTAATGTACAGGGGCTGGAAACAATTGGGAAGTGTTTCCTGCAGAAGCACTTTATTCCCAAAGTAATAAGACCAGACAATATTTGCTAATCTGATTTAATAATTTCTGCCCTTGTTAGACCTATGATGTCAGCTGCTTTCTGGAAGTATCTATCTGCAGCACCCCAAAGTATCTAGCCTATGCATTACCTATTACTGGCTCATGGTGGGAAACTCTTAAATGAATGGTAGAGCTCTACTATTATTTACCATTAAAGCCATTTAGCTTTAAGCTCAGTACACACAAATTTATTTATCTAATGGCAATGGTATTTTCTTTAGAACTTTAACAGTCATTTTAGAGGCTATTCAGCAATCTAGTTAGGGTTATCACTGGAGGACACAACACCCATCACTCTAATACTGGGGATTGAACCCAGGGATGCTCTACCACTGAGATACATCGCCAACATTTTTTATTCTTTATTTTTGAGACAGGGTCCTACTAAGTTGTTGAGAGTGACCTTGAACTTGCAATCTTGCTATCTTGGCCTCCCAAGTCTCTGGATTGCAGGCATGTGCCACTGTGTCTGGCCTGAGGATGCAATTCTTTACAATAAATTTTGACATTTCATAGTAAACACCTGAGAGAAGCAGCTTAGTAGATACACCTTCATATTGCTGTGTTTCATCAAATAAAATTTTGATCTGGTTAGGTTGGCAAAGTTAGCAACGTAGAAACATCACTGATTTGTACTTCCTCCTCTAGTGCCTCTGTTTTTATTTGGAGAGCATTTTTATAGTCACTCTCAAAGAAGAAAGAACCCTAAGAGCACAGTGATGGAATAATGTTGATATGCAGTGAGGAAAGAGGAAACGGGCCCTCGATTTTTCTCTGTTCATTTTGGACTTCAAGGATGAGAAACCTAAGAAAGTGAAAGTAGGCACTTTCGTTAAATACTGAAGGAATGGTCCTTAGGCAGACAGTGGCAAGAAGTAGACAGTGGTGTTCTGGCAGCCACACGGTCTCCCTTTCTTTATCCAAGTGCCACAGTCGTCATCTCGGCTTTCCTGCATCCTTGTTCCTGACAGATTTTGCTTGCTTATCATTTCCACATGGCCCTTTAGAGCCACTCATAGTAGCTACATTAGCTTGCAAAGGTGGACTGACTTGAGCTCTGTAGTTTTAGTTCAGATTACTAGAAGTTTGGTTAGCCCAGCTTTGGTCAGTGGTCTGTTACTGTCCAGTCAACTCTGAGTAGGGCCATCAGTGACAAACATGGCTGCCTAGGACCACCCCTCCAAGAGGGCCTGGGCAGAGGCAGAGTTTCTCTGAAAGGAGAGCAGCAAGACAATGATCATCAGAGCTAGTTTTCCTTTTTAAAGTGGATTGTCCTTCATTAGTAATTTCTGGTCTTTGATAAGTTATATTGAACAGGGCACTGGTATAGATGATGTAGACTGTTCATAGTTTTAGTCCTTGGAGCATTGCTGAAGGCGTGCATCCTTATCCTTGGCTTGGTAGAAGAAAACACAGGCTCGTGGAAGGTGAATCTCTGGGAGATGCCACGTGAGTGGCAGAGATGGGGTTAAAGTTCCTTGATTATTCTACAGCTCAATAGATGTCTCTAATCCAGTCTTTCTTTAAATCGGGCAAGTCACTGCATGTTGTTTTATAAATTCATCTTGTAGTTAATAATAAGTAATTTTGAACAAAAATGTTAGAACTGTGGTTGGCAATCAGCAAGGCCCCACTGTGATTGGCTAAAGGGTCATTTTGATTGATTAGTGTCTGAACTTTGGTATTAACTTTTTTTTTTTTTTTGTACTGGGGATTGAGCCTAGGTGTGCTATACCACTGAGTTATATCTGCCAGCCCTTTTTGAGACAAGATCTGGCTAAGTTGCCCATGGCCTCAAACTTGGGTTTCTCTGGTTTCAGTTTCTTGAGTTGCTAGTCTTATGGGTATGTGCTGCTGTGCCCAGGTATAGGTATTAAATTTAAAATATCACAACTGATTACATTTTTTTTCTCTTTGGGGGAATTTTCATTTCCTCAGTGTGCTGATTGGCCTATATATGCTTGGGCTGATTTTAATTTTATAATAAATACTTGTTTCTTACCACTACTTGAGATGCTAGCTTTGCATAAGAGTGTCTATTAAATATGTTTTACCTTCTATGAATGCTATATAGTACATTAGAAAAAAGTTTCTAACTTTTCATGGTATGTAGAAGTCAAACAGTAAGGCATATTTAGGGAGGGATTAATATATTATCAATTCAAAGCCATTTGACTTTCAAATTTGGACCTATGTTTCATTGACCTTTTTCTTTATTCAATACTGATGACCTTGTCTAGCCAGGTGTCTTACCTGAGACTCATCCCCCTTCAGTTTTCACTTCCACTGAGTTTCGCCTCAAGGAGGCCTCCCTGGTTCTCTCTGGCAACGTAGCATGTCTTCCTGGTCTGAACTTCCCTAGATAACACCATTATTATAACACCATGAATAATTATCCACATACAAAGAAGAATCTTGGCTTTGGATATCATGCTCAAATACCTCAGCTACATTGTTAAGTCTTGAGAGCAGTGACCACATCTTACAATCTTTGTATTCATGCAGCAACTCATGCCTCAGTTTACACATTCATATTCAGCATTATTGAGCACAACCTGTGGATCAATTAATGTTTTAGATACTGGGAGTGCAGAAACGAATGAGTTGCCCTCTCCAACTATTAATAATTCCAGTAGGAAGCAAGATATAGTTTAGAGAGAAAAACACTAATAGATACTTATACCTCTTGAAACAAGTTCAGATTTCTGTCAATTTTTCATTCCTTCTCTTATTGAGACAGCTATTTTTGACAGTAAAGTTCATGACAAAAAACCTTAGTGCAGATTTTCAATGAAAACATGTATGAATCATGTGCAATATGAAAAATTATGTTCCTCATTGTTTCTATCTTTAGTTTATACCTTAGATGAATTCCCTGGATCTCCCCCAATATAGCCCACCATTACTGCTATTTCCCAACTGGTTCCAGCAGTTCTTAATCCTACCTGGTCATTAACCTATATATAATCCAAATTATAACACAAAAGAAGTTTCCTTAGTGCTAATATTTCTCCTGCATCAAAAAAACAGTAATATTGTTAAGTAACAGTTTATTCCCTACAGGACAATTTTTCCAGATTGTCAGAAATCTTTGAAAGAGTCATCCTCCTATTCAGTTAAGAGACTGTGAATGTCTAAACCTAGGAAATCATTGACAGCCTCCTAGGCCAGCAGCAGAATCATTTTCCTTGCATTGCAATGAATAATTGATTTTGCTTAAGAATTTTCTTCTACAGAAAGATATTTTCCTCAATGTGAAAATAACCCTGGCATATACAGCATGACACTGTCCCACTTGGTGGTAACTTTAACATTTAAAACCAGTGGGGTTTTTTCACTAATTGGATGAATGCTTCCTTTCAGAATTCTTTTATTCTTTAGTTTAAAAAAAAAAAAAAGTTCCAAGGAATATTTGCATCCTTTGAGCAGGCACAAAACAGCCCAAGATGTGAGTGAGTGTTGGTTTTTAGTGACAACACCAAATAGTTGATGCACGGTGGCACCGTGCAATTCTGTCTTGTGGTTTTTGTTTTTGGTTTATTTCCCTGCTTGTGGCATGATGAAGATGACCTTTCCTAAACTGATATAACACAGACTGATGTCTCATGTTCTGTCTTTCTTAATTGATGGAAAACGTAGTAGTTCTTGAAACCTTTTACATCTGTCTCTTGTCCACAGAAGGTTATGTCCCTAAGTGTCACTCATGCTGAAGTGTTTGTAGAGCAGTGATAATTCTAGGATGGCTATTCGGATCCTGGCCCAATAGGCCTATGCCCATTCACTTTGGGCATTAACTTTGGGGATTGAGGCCTTTAAATGTTTCAGAAATTTTGTCATTACCAAGGGTGTTCGAATCCCTTTCAAAAGGAAAATATGTGTATACTACTCAATTTGCAGCAAGGTCTTGGATTGTTAAAACTTCTTCACTGTCCTGCTGCAGGTTGTATTGAAGGATTGGGGGAAGAGGTAGGTAAAAAGCAGGAAGGACATCTGGCACTGGGTGTATCCTTTTGAGATGCTACAAGGAGTTCATTGTTTCTCAATGTGTGTCCTAAGAGTCTGGAATGCTGTGTGGCGATCATTTGTAAATAATATTCTGAAATACATGAAGAACTATTTGTATAGGATACCTCTTTCATTAAAGATACCTTCTATGAGATGTATTAATCACTTTAACTGTAATAACTTGGTTTATGCAAATCTGAAATGGAATTCATTATAGGATAAAGAACAGATTTAGTACTACTGTTCTTAATCACCACAATTACCTTATAAACTTGGGGAAGTCACAGAAAATATAATGCTTTCTGGAGCTGATTTCTTCAGTTCTATAGTCTGATTTTTTTTTCTTTTTTTTTCCCTACTAGTAAATTGAGGGCAGAAAGGAGAAAAAACACGGTTTGAGTAGTTTTGATCATTTCTGTTTGAACTAAAATCAGCTCATAAATATACATGTTTAATTTCTCACCAGAGAATTCAAGTGGCATCCGGAGCAGTCAGTAACATGTGAGCCATATATAAAATAAGGAGTCATGAGAAACAGAAGGTGCTTATGCTTGATGAATATCTTCTCCCATTTTAAGAAAAATTTCTCACTCTGTAGAGTACATCTCCCATCTCCTCAGAAAGCAGACATGGTCAGTCATGCAGTCAGAGAAGCAGGTGGCCCAGAGAATGTCTTATGGGAATCCCAGTGGATAGCTGGTCCTCTCATGCTACATTCTTAAAATCCACATTTCCTCCTCTGTAAAATAGAAATCACACTATCTTTTAGAGAGGATTTTTACTGAAGTTCAATTGGTGAACATTCTTGTCTTAGCACATGGTAATCAATGACCATTAACTCAGATTTATATGGTTTTTAATCTTATGATTGACCCCAATGATGAGGCGTTTAGTGGAGGTAGGACACACATGCCAGAACATTCAAAGAGGGTATTTTTTGCCCTTCAAAATGATCTCTTTAGAAACTACAATGTGTCATCAAGAGATACTTGCCTTGATATATAGATATATGAAACTTTTACGTATTTATCCATGTGATAATCTTAGTGAATGCAAATATTTTGTAAGGAAAGGTTTGACTTCTGAAAACACAGTTATTTGATATGAAGTGGAGGACTACTCCCACAAAGTAATACAGTTTTTAGTCAGAGCATCACCATAAAGTAATGTTATCATCGTCCTGTGGAAATTATGTAATGTCTGAAAATAACCCCCCAAAAGTAGAGAGGGGGCTGGCTACTGCTGTGGGGTGCACTGCTTCCATGTAAGGATGCTATTGACTAAACTGGGTTCTATCTATATTTATTATCTGTTATTTTGGTTTATATTCCTGGTATGAATATATGAAAAGTCCTTGAACTTTCACGAGGTCAGTTTTATAGAACTAGTGTAAGGATAAATAATGATTTGATATTTGTCAACTTGATTCATTGGATCATTTAATTTCTTTATTTATTTATATATATAAATTTTTTAGTTTTAGGTGGACACAATATCTTTGTTTTTGTGTGGTGCTGAGGATTCAACCCAATGCCTCACACATGCTAGGCGAGTACTCTACCACTGAGCCACAACCCCAGCACAGATCATTTTATTTCTATTGAACACTTATTGTTAATAGTTTAAGGAAAAATGTTCTGTTATATGAAACAGCTATAAAAATTTACTATTGTCATTTTGATGGGTTTTTTTGAAGTACATAATTGTAGACACTTCCTTAGTCCTTCAGTAACATGTCAAAATGAATCTCATAAGGGAAAGAAATTGATGTCTTGACCGACTCTTGAATCTAAATTGATGATAATTTTTAAAAATGCATATTTTTAATCTATCTTTGAGCAAGTTTTATAACTTCCCTATTTCTTAACATTTCCTTTTTTTGCATTACAATTCTTATTACACATATATACCACAATTTTTCATCTCTGTTTGTGTATAAAGTAGGTTGACACACAATTCGTGTCTTCATACATGTACTTTGGATAATGATGTCCATCACATTCCACAATCCTTGCTAATCCCCTGCCTCCTCCCTTTCCTTCCCTCCCCTCTTCCCTATCTAGAATTCATCTATTCGCAATATTTCCATTTCCAAAACGGAGGATAATGGCTCATGCCTCAAGAAGTTGTTTTAAATGCTAATTAAATTTACACACGTAAAATGCTTTGGGACTTAGTGCATAAGAATTTGGACATATTGGCTGTTATGGTTTTAGATACATGTGGATGTAGACATAGAGAAGGTTCATTTATGTTTACTTCTTTGTCTCCAGTGCATCAGTATTTTTTGATATTTCCAGTGCTTCAAGATGATAAATGCATGTGCTAAAGCATACCTCTGAGAATTCATACACTGTTGTGTGTAAGGGCAGAATCCTTCAGGGCAGCAAACAGTGATGGTGTTTGCTCTCTATTTATGGCTCCTTTAGCTGTCAGTTGCCTAGGAGATTATTGGCAAAATTCCAGCAATAACTAGCACCATTTTATCCTATAAAGAATGAGCTGCAACTGATCTAATGATAATCAGACACTTCTCAAGGAAACATCCATAAGATCTTAAGAGATTTCTATTTATAGCACCTGTTTTACTGTTTCTGCTCTTCAACAAACTGAAGAGCAATTGTTTATCAACCTATAATAAGTACTCCAATTTTGCATGCAATTAACTTTTACCTGTTAAAGAAGTCAGAGATAAAAGAAGGGAGCATTTGTTTTCAAACTGTTATTAAATGCTATACGATTCTATTTCTTTTTTTTTTCCTATCACAAAATCTACTTTAAGTCAAAGCTAATTAGTAAAGATGTGAGGAGATAATTGTACCCTCATGATTAAATTGATTTAAATCTTTGATTTTTTTTTTTCCTTTTTAGGTAAGTGAACCTGACATTGGGCAGTACTCATTATGATTCCTGTCTAGCTCTTAATCATGTTGCTGTTTTATGGATGTAAGCTCCACAAGGAAATCTTAAAAAATACTACCACGCAGGTATTGTGGATGCTATTGAAGTATGTGTGCTGAGAAAGGTGGTAAGTTTGTTTTCCATTTCAACCAGACTCACGATATCAAGCTGGACCTCTCCCCTATGAGAAAGCAGTTGTATTGGTTTAGTAAGCATCTCTAGTAGGAACAATTTAAAAAAGGAGAAGTGATATTTGTTTTGTAGGCCCGTTGGATGTGCTTTGAGGGATAATTTTTATCAAGTCATTATTTCATGTCGTCCATGTTTTAGATGCATCTGCATCACAAAGTGCATTTCATATCTGGCCAGTTGGGAGTGAGACTTCGAATATCCCATACAGCAGTGATGTAATCATTTTGAAGCAGTCTCAGTAGCTTAAAGGAAAGAAAAAAATTCTTGGCTGAAAGAGAATGGACTGAAGTCCCATCCACAGTACAGCATTCTAAATTAATAATTGCCTAAGGACGGGAATATTATTAGTTGTTTTGAATTCACAGTTCTAAATCAAAGAAGTATAATTGGAGTTTCCTTTTTTAAATAATTAAAGACTGGATTTACTATGTAGTGTTCAAATATCAGATCTATCTATAGAAGGGAATCTAAAGGCACTTTAGGCTAAATATGAATGTGAAATTCCTATTAATGCTAATTCTTTAATTATTTCTATTGTTGCTACTTCTCTAGGAAAGAAAAGACTAGTGATACTTTTACTTTTTCTTCTTGAAATTGAGCCAAATGTACTAGTTGACTATTCAAGAACAATTTCATTGATTAAAATGAGATTATCTTTAAATATAAATATATTTGAGATTTTTTTTTTAAATTAGGAAACATGTTGCATGAAAGTATTTGTTGAAATATGCCCAAGTGTATTTTCAGGTTGACATACTTAGTAGTTGGATTTGTATTTTTCTTGTTTATTATAGCTTCACCTGGGATAAATACTGTCATTGCCTTTAGAAGTTTTCTCCAAAGAGGCTCAAAAATTAATAGTATCAATGCCGGTCGGTCTATTTCATTTTGATTTTTTTTTTCTAATAAAGTTTAGTTATGATTCTTATGCTATTGTGGCACATAATCTTTGACAATGACTTTTTATATAGAAAACAGATTCTGCCCCACCTAAGTAGCAAGTTTCCTTCATTTGACACTTTCTAAGCACCCATTTCTAAATGCTTAGATGAATGTGTGAATAGGTAGCATTTTTAAAGGGTGATTATTTTCTCAAAATTGGTTTTTGCATCTCACAAGTGGTATGTGGAGAGTTATAAAATGTCTTTCTCATTTTTTGCTGCAACTTTTACTGCTAAGGGGGTAATTGTCTTTTTAAAGAGGGAAAAAAAATAAAAATCTCTCAAAAGAGGCCCTGAGGGAATTGAGCATGAACCTCAGACCTGTGCAACTGTAAGTTCACCTTTTTCTGTACTCCTAGATCTTGCATGTTTGATTATTACTAAACAGAAATTGGACATAAAAATTTCAACATTATGCCCTTGAACGAGTAAGCATCATATTAGTTTTTAATATGGACATCACTGGGACCCTTCCTATCATACAAATTTTAAGTTCTGATTAGAAGAAAGTTATGTCTGCATTTCTGAGCTGCTTGAGATCTATAGCTTTTGATCTTGGGGGAGCCAGGGATTCTGAGAAGCTTAAAGGTAACTTCAAATACTAGTGGATTGTGTCTATTTGTAGTACATGGTTCATGACCTATTTTCTCAAGTCCTAGAAGTTTTGAAAAAATTCCCAGCCATATCTTTTTCTAATAAAAGTCCAGAAATAGCTCCCCTGAGATTACCAATTTTGGCTATCTAGAGCCACTTTGGAATTTTCTTGAGTGATTTTGTTGGCAGTGTAGGTCACCTGCACAGCCCTTCCAAAATTGCTTATGGTGATTGAGCTGTCTTCCTTGTAGAAGCTGAATTATTTTGGTAAGCCTTACAACAGGGCAATATTTTTCAAAACTATTATCAAAATAATATGGCTAGATGGGAAGGAAATAATTGCATATTTTCCTGCACCTGTGAGCAATCTTATCAATTTTATTATTTACATTTGAAAAATATGAAAGAGATTACCCAGTTTCTTTTTCTGCTCTGCTATGCTCTTCTGAGGGGAAGAGATGATTGAGGTTTACTGTGTATAGAAATAGTAATTTAATTGAGTGAAGAAACTTGATGCAGGTGGCTCTGAAAGCAGGTTGTTGTTGAAGATTGATTGGGCAAGTTTGAACCTACCCCATTCAGTGGTGATATTCACCTTTTTGCCATGTAAACCATGATAGGTCACTTGATCTGTTTGGGATTGTAATATATATTTTAATTTGATTTCTTCTAAAAGTCAAAAGAAATCTAAAATTTCCAACTCATTTCAGATTTTTCTAATATAAATACTCTAAATTTGGAGGTCAGAATGAAACTGGAATATGATGAGGTGGAGTAGGGAGAAAATTAAGGCTTGGGATATTCATTGTATCTCTGGATTCTGCCTCTGCCTAAAGGATTTTGCATCATGAGAAACTATGTGTTGCATATCAAATGGCTTTGGACATGTCAGCTAATGTAAGGATGAACTCGGAATTGTGACAGGGAAGAAATTTTAGTTCTGTTTCTCCAATGAAAAAATATAGTCTATTATAATTTCCCAAGAAGAATAGCTAATGCTCAGTTTGAACCAAAATTGACCTTCAAGAATTAAAGTAGTAAGGATAAAATATATGTTAAATGAAATAAGAGATTAATGTTCAACATAAAAATCTGGGTAAATTATATATGCGAGTTTCTCAGTCTACAAGTAAAACCTCAGGTCCTTCAAAAACAATCTTGTCTGTGTATCTTATTTTCCAAGGTCATACATTTTGTAATTAATATTGATTAAAACCACCATGTATAATAGCTTTGTACATTTAGAATCCTAGATTTTCTTTAAATTAAACATAAAAAAATAGAGAAATAGAGAAAAAAGTTCTAATGAATCCCATCATCCCAGATTTGATAGTTGTCAACATTTTGTCATAATTGCTGTCTCTTGGTGGAGAGGAGATACTAGAGTATTTTAAAATAAATTGTAGGCATAATGTCAAATACTTTTAAATGCTTCAATATGCATGTCTAAAAGGAATATTTGTTAATTAACTACAACCATATCATACAAAAAAATTCATCATTCCTTTGTGTTGCTAACATCTATTTCTTTTAACTCAAAAATGCCATGTCATTGGTTTGAATCAGAACCCAAATCAGTTTCCACTTATTGTACTTGCTTATCTTTTAAGGCTTTTAAATTTTTGATCAATTTGCACTCATCTCTCTTCCCATCTTTCGTGCTGTTGACTTGTTGATAAAACTTGTCAAGTGTCCTCGAGAGCCATCTGTTGTGTGTGTTCCCAATTTCACTCTAGTGGTATCCTTTAATTGTTCCTCTCTTCTCTTATGTCCTGTAACCTAGAATCCATCACTAGAATTCAACTTCTATTTCATTTTAAAATCTTCAAGAATACTTTATAGATGAGGCTTTGATAGATCCTCTCATTATCAAACGTAATTTTGAGTAACTACATTCCGCTTCAAATGAACTTCTTGCTGCAATATTTAAGTGTAATTAATTTCACGTGTGGGGGGGACCTTTTCCTGCCCATTACTTATCGTAATCAAATCCTTAGAGTGAGCAGTCAACTTCAATTAGTTGGTGCTTCAAGTACCAGACACAAAGTGGACCCTGTAACATCTGGCCATGCATAAAGCAAGCTGCACTCACCATGTCTGTCAGAAACTATAAGTCTGTCACACTGAACCTGCTGCCCACAAACTGCCTGCTAGGAGCTGGCATCTTTGTGCTATAGTGAGCTCTTCCTGCTGCAGACCTGCTGTTTAGATCTTTTATCCATCAAGGTTTTACTCCTCTTTACTTCAAAGCTTATGTTTTTAGGTTTTATAGGAACATCTAATGTGTCACTGTAGAGTGAAATGGATCACAAGAGACATGATGATACATGTTTGGATTGCTTATGCATCTAGCTGCATCTATTGTGTTCCCTTTATGTTTTCATAGTTTTGTTCAACATCTCATCTTCTAGTCATAGGACTTGAAATTCTCATTGTTAGAATCGTTCTTTTTGGGATTTCTGGAAATGTACACTAAAAATGGAATTAATTACCTGGGAAGGATAATGCATATATAAGTTTCACATCACCTACCTAAGGTGACCATCTGGGTAGACACCATGGGGGACTGTTCTGCTTGGATGAACATCTCATCTGAAGAATTTGCCTGCAGCTTTGATCACTTAAGGAATAACATGTAGAGTCCTGTATCCTTGGAAATGAGGAATTTCAAAAGAAGAATGTGGCCTACCAAGCATGAGGTCCTGGGTTTAATGCCCATCTCAAAAAAAAAGGTGAGATCAAATGGGGTCATTCCCTCAGGTTTCTAATAAACTGAGTTATGCTGATATTGCTTATTTCAGGGTCTCTGATATGTAAAAGGGAAGAGTGGATTGGGATAAAGTGATCCCAAGTACCAATTCTGGATATTAGGCAGAATAGCTTGGTGGGCAGGAACAGTCTCCATATTAAGTCAAGTGGACTGAAATTGTTGTTCTGCTCATGTGACCTTAGGCAATTAACTTCCTGAGAAGCCTGTTTTTCCGATCTGTAAAATGGTGAAAATAATAGGCCTTGGCCTTATAGACTTGTTATATAGAGCAAGATGATCCACATAAAGTGTTCACGAAATTGTAGTACTTGGGAAATGATCAATAAATGCCATCACTGCTGTTTTATTATTGATGGTAACTAATGGTTTTCCCTTCACTAAGAACTTCATTGCAAATTCTGGCAGAGAAATAAATTTGTAAATCATGGTCCCTTAACATTTAAGTTTCTTTGGCTAATGATAGTTATGTAATTTATTAAATTGTGGTTTGTATGCCAAAGTTCTCTAATGGTACAAACTAAAAACATGTAAATGGTCTGGAGGTGCGTCTCAGTGGGAGAGTGGATGCTTGGCATGCATGAGGCCCTGGGGTCAATCCCCAGCATCACCTCCCCACAGAAAAGTTTCAAGAGCAGCTTGTTACCTCAGAACCATAACCAACCTGTTTGCTGATGGTTGAGGTACATCAGTAAAATTGGCTCTTAATTTTCATGTATATATGGTCACATAATGCTATATATGTAAGCAGGCATAAGTAATTGACATTTCTGTAATGAACATGTATACATAAAAACCATTAAAGTTGTAACAGCCAACCAGAGAGCTTTCTTTAATGCCAGACATTCTGCTACATGTTTTACATAGATATTTAATTTAATTTTTACATGTAGTTTGTGCCATTATCACATTTCACAGATATGGAAATGGAGGCCCAAGATCACCCTACTAGAATATATAAAATTCAGAATATGACTAAGATCTATCCGACTCTGGAGCTTCAGGTTATTTTCTGCATATGTTCTGTTCTTTGGAAACTGTCTATAATCAAGGGGCTTATTCTTGGCTTCTGTTTGCTAGAGTGTTATCAGGAGAGAAGAGTTAGCATTTCCATCTTAGGGTCTGAGAGCTTCCATTATGGCCCCCTGGAGTTTTGACACAGCTCTAGAATCTTGATTACTATGAAGTCTTGAGGCTTCAGGCAGCTTTGTTATTTGAGCTAAGAACTAACTAGCTGACCAAAAGTTATAATTTTCTATTATATTGGTTAAATTGTGGATATTCCATAGTCATTTGAGAAAACACTTGAAATGTGTCCTTGCTTAAAGGACTAATCTTTCATTTTCTAGGCTGTGTCCCTTATAGCACCATGGTTTGTCATGTGGAAATAAAATACATTTATCTTCTGAAGAGTGCTCCCTGTAGTGAGTGTTCCACGCAGGTGCAGGTTAGAGTGGGCTTTCAGTACTGGGCCATAACTCTGCCCTCACCCTCCCACCTCCTATGTGCTCACAACCCACTGTCTTCTTTACCCCATTCCTCCCGGGGTCTCTTAACATCAGAAGCTCTTTTTTTTTTTTTTTTTTCCAGAGTAGAAATTAGATGTTTATTAAAGGACAGCAGAAAAGACTTCTCCCGGAGGAAGAAGGGGACCCAAGAGGTGGAATCCGTGGAAGTGCGGTTGTTTCCCCTTTTTATAGTTTTGGTGATGGAATATAGGTTGGAAGGCCCCCGAGGGGTGGGGCACAGGTGGGCCAAAGAAGTAATCTGGTCAGGAAGGACTTCTGAGTCAGCACCTTTTTGCTGGGGGCTGTTCATTAACATTTCTTTGAGGTGGACTTTGGCCTAGGGCCTTTTCGGGACTTCATTAACATTCCATGAGTTGTCCTGTGTTTTCCCTGAGTCATTCTCAGCATGGTCTCCATTTTAGATTTCACTCAATATTAGACCCGATTTACCTAACTACACTGACTACCTAACTACACTGACTACCTAACTTTAAATCTGGCTTCATTCCCCCCTCTAAGTTGGGAACTCCTTACTGCTGTAAGGAAGGGGGGCGAAGAAGATCTTTCTGGCTTCTTCAGGCTGAAAAGGGACAGTGTGGGGCAAGCAGTTTGGAGTCCCCCTTTAAAAATCGGGTCTATCGAGTGGTCTATGATAGAAGTCCGATTGAGAAGTAATAGTCTGGAGGGCCATTTGAGTGATGGATGGTCTATAAGAGAAACAAGAATTCATTAGTACTGGAACCATATCGATGCAGCAATAAATGCCATACCACAAGAATATGCCAATGAGTATGATGGCAAAGACAAAGACTAACAATGTTTTCCACCAGGAAGTACCAAGAACCGGGAGCTAAGATATTGTTTCCATGACAAAGTTGCTGAGGACATGGCTTCTATCTGAGCATGTAAATCTTTAAGGACATTTGTCACATTGCCAGAAATGTCAGGGATGTAAACACAACATTTAACTTTTAGGGTTACAGACGTTCTTTCCCTTAAGATATAGTTTAATAATTTAATGTCATCTGATCTTGCAAAATCCTTTTACTAGTGTGACCTCTGTGTCTAATAGAGAAATCTTTAATTCTGTTACTTAGGGCTGGATAACCATACTTGCAAACACTAAGCCTACCTGTGTAAGTTAGAAATAAAGGCCTTAAACTAAAAACTACTCTGGCAGTTCCTTTTGATAGTTATCAGGCATTCCTGTCTGAGAATCTCTTTTGTAGCCTCCAGTTTACTTATAAGAGGATTGATTTTAGGATTATAGAGAAGTCACCTGCTGTTAAAAGTACTTTGAAATATAATAGCCTCTTTGTTTTTTTGATGGTGTCCTTTTCTTACCTTTTAATGTCCCAATTTGATTACACAATTAAGTCCAGACAGAATATTGGTCACTTAATTGTATCTCTCAAGGTAGAGAATACTTTGTGAATAGTAATCTTTATTGAATAAAAAGATAAAACTGCCACAATTAAATTTGAGAAATGTGACATCTGTGTATATGACAGATTTCAAGACAAGTTTGATCCTTCAAGGAAAGGTGTTAAGATCCTCAAACTTTGGTATTTCAGGTATCATCAGGAAGTATGGAACAGGGCCCAAGAATGTGTGTACTCAAAACATTATCTCATTTGCTTCTTTGCTGATGGTCCTTTTACAGCACTTGGAGAATCATTGCTCAAGGGTTTCTTTATTGGCTGTTTTCAAATGTCATTTGAGAGCATCTCTACCTACTGTGGGGGTACCTCCTAGAACATGTTGAGCAATTGACTAGCTTTTAAAACCCTCTCACACATACCTGTTTGCCTGCACAAGGTATCTGATATGCTCTTGTTATCTGTTTCAGATAGACTCCCAATTTCTTCCAAAAATCAAAATGCTTATTTCTACCTCATACTTAGCTAGCCATCTCTTTTAAACAAAGACTAATTTTGAGTTATAGGTAGGTCTGTTGACAGATTCTTGATGTGAAAACCCATCCCAAAATTCAGTGTGCAAATCAGATGAAAGGTTTGTTGTGTGAATCTAGTAAATAAGACTTGGGGCATGAGCATGGGGTTAAAAATCATGGATTTGGGCAAGGATCATTCTTCCAGAACTACTGCCATTATGTACCACTGAGGGAAGTCACATTAGCCTATCTGTAGTGCTATATTGTTGGTGACTAAATCAAGACTGCAGCTTTCTCTGCTCGACAGTGGGTGAGGCAGAACTAGGATTTCCATAGTAGCAATATTAATTTATATTCCCACCAACAGTGTAGAAGAGTTCCCCTCTGCCCCCAGCATCCTCACCAGCATTTACTATTATTGTATTCTCAATGATTGCCATTCTGACTGGAGTGAGATGGAATCTCAATGTAGATTTGATTTGCATTTCCCTGATGACTCTGGCTTTTGATAAGTGCATAGTTGCCTGTTTTAAGATGAGATTTTATCCACCTGAATGTTTCAGAAAGATATCAAAGGTAAATTTTAAACAATTCTTTAATTCAGTTGGCATGGGTGTGGGTGGGGGCAGGCATGGGAGCAACAGGAACAAAGGCAGAGTATCCTTACATTGGGATTCAGTGAAGCTAAGGAATGAGCTCATTGTAATTACATAACTCGTGTGTGAGCATTTTTGTAAGACAGTAAATTAAAATAAGCTTAAAATATCCCACTAAACTTGGCCAAGCTCTCCTTTTTCTATCTTTGAACTAGTCCCTCAGAAATGTAGCGTTCTGGTGCTATCAGGATCTGGCTCTTCTGCAGGCCATGATGTATACAGATGCAGAACTGGTCAGTACTGGAAATGTTTTAAGTAGCTTTTTATGAAGCTGGTAGTAAACCCTCACTTCTCACATCTTAATCTGGACAAAAAGAAAAAGCAAAACCAATTAGTGTTATTTCATAAACAATTCGTCTTCTTTATTATGACATTTTATAATATTCTATGAATTGTGTACAGTCTTTTTAAAAGTTGGGCTTATTTTACTTTTCCTTTTTTGATTTGTGAAAATATGTATTATAAATCATATTTTACAGAAGATTGATCAATGCTATTCACAGCTGCCCAAATGCAGCTGAATGAGGTTTTATTTTTGCATGATATATTATAAATCAAATTCCAGTGACTTTTCAGAAATGATCTTTAATGGATTTACTTATGACACTTTTGAGGAAGAACATATACTTTTGTCAGGGAAGGAATGGGAGTCTGTCTTTACTCCTCTGCAATGACCTGGAGGACAATATAGCAAGGATTTTGACTATGACAACAAAGAACAGTAATTAAAAGAATTGCCACTTTACTGTGCTGTGATTAACATGGTGAGATTAGAATTTTAATTAATTACTTGATATGACAAGCTTATATTCATTGAAGGAAATCATTGGGTTATGTGAAGTACTTACAAAAATCTTTTTCTTTAACATAGACATATTGATCATTTTACACATACTTTAATGAGCACCTTGAAAATTGGAGTTCTAATGACATTCAGTGATCATTGTTTGAGCCACATGCTACCTGGCAAATCGGTCAAGTTAGTTAAAGATAACGGATTGGAATAGAATGTTGATTTTTTTTTTTTTTTTTTAAAGTTAATGCATGCCTTGAAGTTTTATCTTTGAAATGTAAAAATAGACTAACTTTAAATATGCAGCTTCACTCCAAAAGTGTTCTTTTCTAAACATCAATGTACTCAGATGGGAAGTATTTAAAGAGCTGCATGTCACAAAGAAATATTGCTTTATAAATTAGGGTTTTGTGTGTTCTAGTGAAATTCTCTTACTCTGAAAAAGCTCAGGAGGGTGTTAAGAGCAATTGTTCTAATCCCACAAGGAAGGTTAAATCTGCCCTGTAATTCAAGGACAGAGGAAGCTGGAAAAGGTCTGGGATTAGAGAGGTGGAAATGAGAGAGGAGAGGCTTAGGACAAAAGGCTGGAGGAGAAGAGGGGATGAGGAGCAATTTGGAGATGGGGACTGTGGGTGGATTGTCAGGAGTCTGACAGTGATAATGGATGCTCCCACAAAGGGGGAACACAACTGCAGCTAAAACCTCTAAAAATATTTTCTTTTAAAAAGAGATGCTGAAAGTTCTGTTCTCAGATACATGGATGAACTCTTATGAGTGATTTACAGCAACCATAGCTTGTCTTTCTGAGTGTACTGTGCGTCTAAATCTCTATTATCACTTAGGACTGTGCTTTTTAAATCACATGAGAGGCTTGTTAAAAGTGTGAAGGGGATCTGAGCATCCAATTTACAATAGATGACTATAATGCAAATCAACAGAACATCTTTTTTTGCGGGGGTTGGGGGGGAGGGTTACTGGGGATTGAGCTCAGGGGCACTCGGCCACTGAGCCACATCTCCAGCTCTATTTGTATTTTATTTAGAGACAGGGTCTCACTGAGCACCCGGTACTTCAACAGAACATCCTTAGTAGTCAGTAGTGAGTAGTATTATATAAAATACCAAGCAAGGATAAGGATCCTTCTTATTCTTGAGAGTCACTTACAGGAATACCAAAATAAGAAAAAATTAAATCCATCAGACATAGAGTTTCCCTCCAGCATTTTGCTTTGTACATTTTTATGTTTATATCACAAACTCCAAAGAGCAAAATGTGAAAATGTGGCTTCCTGGGAGTTGTTTATATGTGATATACTGTTGGCTTTGGGAATGAAGCATTTTTAAATATCATTAAGTAAATACCAGAACAACCACAATTGCATTTTCCTGACTATGCTACTAAGAGGATTGATATTAGGCATGGATGACAAAACACTTGGACCATTTTTTGGTTTTCATTTTGTTAAAATCTGTTGTATTAAAAAATACATTATTTCTGGAACAAGTCCTCAGAATGGAATACCAATGACAGCTGAATTTTGGAGAAACAAAGGTAGTAATACAAATGATTGGGGAATAAGAGACCCAAGCCCTCTTCCTCCAGCTGCTTCTGAACTGAGTTTCTTCTTTGTAGATTAGGGTGATCTAATATTTGTCTCAAAAGATTGCATAGGAAATGGCAAGTGTAAGTCAAATATATCTTTTCTTGGACAGAGGTGCTCTTTAAAGTAATTAAAGTTTAATACAGTCAACCTTAATAACAAAAAGGAAAGCTAATGTTAATAGGAAAATTTCTTTGTGAAGTCATTTTGCAGAAAAGCAGATTAGATTTCCCAAGAGATGGAATGCTCTGCAGGTTTCTAATTATGAAGAAATAAAAATGATAAATGGGAGGAATAGAATACTTTGAGTTTGCCCTGCTTGTCTTAACAATGGGTTGTTTTGAGCTTATCTCCAGTGGTTTGGAAGTAACCAAATTGCTGGAAACATAGGAAGGTTCTTCATTCGCAATTCTGCCACCATGAATGTTAAGAATTGTTATGAATATGTTGGTTCAATGCATGGCAGGGTGGAAGGAAATTTTTCCTATTTCTTGTATTAGTCCATTTCTTATAACTCAAATATCTGAGGCAAGTTCCTCTATAGTGAAAAGAAACTCATTTTGGCTCATGGTTCTTGAGGTATAAGGTCAACAAACTGCATCTAATTATGATCTTCTTGCTTGCAAAGCCCCAAGTTGATGCAGAGTATTGCATGACAAGAGATAGCACACATGTTCTGTCTGTTCTTTCTCTATCTTCCTATAAAGCTTCCTATATAAATACTATCAACTATTTGATCCTGTGGCTGTACCATGATGGTTTTATCTAATCCTAATTGTCTTCCAAAGGCCCTACTTCTAAACATCATAGTTGGATTAAGGTTCTATCTTCTTAATATCTCAAAATGGGGATTAAATTTCAACATCTGAATCCTTGGGGACACACTCAAACCATGCTACAATACTTGTTTGAATGGGTAAATACTGTTTGGGCTCAATGGATGAACAAAGAATATAGCAAGTAGAGTTCTACACTGAATCTTGGTCTCACTATTGATGCCCTCCCAAGTAATAACCCATCAGAAGCAAAAAAATAGATTCTTTTTGCATTCATTCATTCCACATTGAGGTCCATTACATGCTAGTCACTACGTTGGCCCTGGAAATATAAATTGGAATAAGGATTTACAAAGGTAAGTTAATTATTAAAGACAAGCCTTTGGGAGTCTTCTATAGAATTCACAAGTAATAGTTGCCTCTGTGCTTGAAATTTGACATCTTTTAGTTCTTTGTCCTCACTTCACATTATGATTGCAAATGTATTTTTTCTTTTCCTCCCTCCTCACACTGGAATTTTTAGTAAGAGTATAGAAATTTCCTCTCCAATTTAAATATTCAGTTATAGCCAATGCTTTTTGTAGTACTTCATCAAAAGGCAGTTTTTTATTGAAAGGCATTGTTATTGGTGTTGAGTCAGACTGTTGGCCCATTGTTTTTGCTGGAGCCCTGTGTGCACAACTTAGCACTACACTAGAACTGAAATTTGCTAGCATGAGTCATTGGCTCTGTATTATTTCAGTAAGAACTTAAGTGGTCAAAGCAACAATACTTTTGAAGCATGCTTCTCAAACTGTAATGTGTCCACCAAGCACTAAGTATCTTATCAACATGCAGATTCTGATTCAGTAGGTCTGGTAGAACCCAAGGATCTGCGTTTTAGCTCATTCCCAGGTGATGCCAGTTCTACTGGTCCATGGACCACATTTCAAGTAGTAAGCATCTAAAACGCTGGGCACGAACCTTAACATCAGGGATCTCGTATGGTTTTTAGAAGACACTGACACAGATAATAAGTTTTGGTTTATAAAACTTTGGTAGGAACTTCTTAAGATTGTCTTATTAGTTAATACTAAAAAATATTTGCTGCTTGCTGTTGGCCTGAACTTTTTATTGCTTTGTGAGCATTCCTTGTGGGGATAAGAGTTACTCCCCCTGCATACCCGCCTTCTCTTTTTAGCAAAAGGAAATGAGGATTTACATGTTTCCTCTTGCCTTATGCCATTAATCTGATTCTTTGGTGGAGAAAGCATTGGTAGATTTCTTGGTTTTTGTTATAAAGTTAGAGTTGTCTAGGCTTGGTTTAAAAAAAAAAAAAACTTCACAAATTCTTCTAGAATTCATGTTGCTCTGTGATAGTATCCTATATAAGATAGTAATTATGCCGTCTATATCTAAACTATCAAATCTGTTATATTATTCATAAGATTAGCTTTATATAATAATATAAACATCAAATTATGTTCACACAAGAGTGCTGATATTCCTGCATTCTAAAATATATACTTAGTGAAGGTAATTGAGAAAGCATCTTCCATGGTGAGTGTTAAAAAAATAAAATTGCTCAAATTTTTATAAATAAGCCTAAAATAAAACACTTTCAATGAGTTGAACCAGTTTTCTTTCATTGTAAGAATGTGTATTTACTGTAAATTATATGCCAAGCCTTGGGGTCGACTGAAGAGAGAACAGTGAATGTACAGTACTATCAATCACAAGTTTCACTACAATATTTAAAAGATGCCACATGTATCTAAATCAAGGTACATAAAAACATCAGCATAAAGAATGTCTATATATTTATATGCACATACACAAAGAGCAGATGATACACCTCTTGGGCTTTCCTTATTGAAGTTTTTCCTTCTTGATTTCAGTAACAGAATTTTTTTTCCATTTCCAGTCTAATAATTCTCTTTTATCTCCAGGATAAATGCTTTTTATCAGTCAAGATGTCTTCTACTTTAATAGGAACCCTGATTTCAAACTGGCTCACACATTAAAGATGATTACTAACTCAGGTAACTGAAAATCCAGAAGTCAATATAATAGTTCAGCAATTTCATTAAGAGTTGTTCTTTCCATTTCATATAAACAAGGAAAAAAAAATCCCCAGAAGCCTCACCTTATATTTGTCTGGCTTGGATTGAGTCTTAACCTACTAGATACTAGCAGAGGACAGAAAAGCTCATGCTAGACATGTTCTGTTTATTTGTGGTGAGATGGAATGGCTGTTGGGCTATCATCCATTGTGTCTGCTGTCCTGTCTCTGCCTACTTTAAGGTATTGGGATTTTCAAAGATTGTGTTTAAAAAATCTCTGCTCCAATGGCATACTGCATATGTTTTTTATCCATTTCATGACTTAACAATCACCTTTACTGATGACAATAGTTCTTATATCTACACAATACTTTCTTTCTTTTTTGCTTTAGAATTTCATATCTGTACATCAAGTTGGAAAACTCAACTTGAAATTGCCAACAAAATCTCAAATTTAATGTCATCTCAACTCTTCTACTCCCAGCTTGAATCATTTCAACTAAAAACCCTAACAATCATCTTCGAAGGGTCATGCACTGAATTGGTGACCAGATTTCATTGGTTTTTCTCATATTCCTGTCCATCCTTTTCCCCCACATTGCTACCTTCTCCTATCGGGCTGTTATTTCTGATTGAGAGCTGTCATCTAACGAATCTGTCCATCTCAATTCGTGTAGTTCCCTGCTTGCAATTTCTTCTTCACATACAGCAAGTTAATTTTTGCAAGTTCTATCTGATGATGAAATTCTTGCTTACAGTCAGCAGCTCCCCCTTTGTCAAGTGATATTCCTTACCATGATGTAAAGGGACTTTCTTATCCCACTTGTGTGTGTGTGTGCGGGGGGTGGGGGTGGTGGTGGTTGGAGATTGAATCCAGGTCAGGACCTCTCATGTGCTTAATTTACTTTTGTTTCAGCACAATGATTATGGTTTGGAACACCTCAAGGCTTATTCACTCTATACATGCCACCCTGAGAACTGAGCATGATGAATGGTGATGGCAGTATTCTGAAGTTTGATGAATGGTGCCAGACAGTATTCTAAAGTTTGATACCTTTTAAATCGCACAAAACATTGTAGGGTGGGCACTATTCTATCCCTATTTTGTAGATGAGAGACTGAGTCATAAAGAAACGAAGCAACATGCCCAAGCACACAGAGGTAGTCAACAATGGTGAAACTACCTTTTTTTTTGGAAGGGGGGAGGATAGGGGATTAAACTCGGGGACACTTGACACTTGACCACTGAGCCACATCCCCACCCTATTTTGTATTTAATTATTTAGAGACAGGGTCTTGCTGAGTTGCTTAGTGCCTCACTTTTGCTGAGGCTGGTTTTGAACTTGAAATCCTCCTGCCTCAGCTTCCCAAGCCTCTGGGATTACAGGCATGGGCCATTGAGCCCAGGAAAACTGAGATTTGATCTGAGGTAGTCTGGCTCTTAGATCTGTGTTCTTAAGCACTACACCTTACTGTGACTCGAGTATTTGATCCGTTTCCTCTTGGGATGCATTGTGCCTTGAGCATAGTTTTATTTTTGCACTTAAAATATTTCACTTTACTTTCATGTTCAACTATTCCAAAAGTTCCTGGAAGACTGGGACAATTCTTATTCACATCTTGTCCTAAACACAGTAGGCACAAAGTGTTGGTTGGGCGAGGATAGAAAGGAAAGGAAAAAATGTTTGACTGGAGTATTTATGGATTAAGACATGAGTCATAGTTCTCTCAAATGCTTTGAAACCATTATGCTTTGCATTCATAGAGGAAGGGCAATTGATTGAAAAGTGTAGGGTTTTCAAGAAAAAGGTTCTTCCTGTATGTTACTGAATCTGAAATTTAGAAACAGATTTATTCAAGAAAATAACCCACTTGTGTTACTCCCTAACTTAGTTTCTTTATGAAACACTAGTTGGTCTACAAAAAGACTTATACGCATTGCAGCCTTAGCCATAAGGAACTGGAACTGATCCAAATATCCATCAACAAAAGAGTAGTATTGTCTATTCATATACTAGACTATTGAGCAATACAATTTTGAGAAATTACTGATATCACCCAACACTGAATAGTAGATGCGTTAGATTGAGGAAAAATGATAGACACAAAAGATATATAATTTCATTATATGAAGTTGTAGAACAGGCAAAACTAATCTCAATTTTACCAGTCAGATTTTTGGCCTGAGTATGTGAGGTGAGATCAGAAAGGGGCAGGAAGAACTTGAGCAGTAGTCACTTTCTGTTTTGGTTGGTGGTTAGTTTTAGATCAAAATTTATTAACCTGAACACTTAGAATCTGTGCATTTTACTTTATGCCAATCAAACCTCAATTTTAGGAAATGGTGACAATAGTAAGGGAAGTGGAAATTGGGAGGAATTTTTTTAAGATAGAGAAAATAAATTTTATATGCTAATTAAAATGATTTGTTAGAAGAAAATGTTGAATGAGACAAAGAATTGGTGAAGCATTTACTTGAGTAGGGGAAAGCATGGGATTAAATGCTGAAGAAAAGGGACTAGCTTTAGAAAACTCATGGATAAAGCCAGATGTGCATCTACAAATGGTGGTGACTGGTTGGTTGTGATAGTTCAAGCCCACACAAGTCTTCTCTGCTTGATATTTCTCAGAAGTAAGAAGCCAGGACAGCAGTCCAAAGTGAGGGTAGAGTTCACCTCTTCTTGAGTTAGGAAGTTTGAGAGGGTGTGGAGCAATGATTGCCCAACTGTTTCCTTTATTACAAGAGTGATCTATGTTAACACAAATTTTCTGGGATGAGTCCCAGAATTTCTGGTTCAGTAGGACTGGGGAAGATCCTGAGAATGTGCCAACAAGTTTTCAGATGCTGCTGATCTATACAAAACTCTGAGAACCACTGGTATAGAGCTTTGAATTTTTCTTTTCTTTTTTTATAGCTGAGACATTCATGCTTTGAATAATAAAGTGACTCATCTGAGCTTTTAGAACTGTGACTATACCTAGCCCAGGCTGCTATCTCCAGCCAGGCTCATCCTACATACACACAGATTTCAGCAAAGGAGAGTAGCAGAAAGCAGTGGGTACAGAGGTCAAGTGAGGGTGGGCACTGGAGGAAAGAAGGCAAGAATACTAAGGCACAGCTTGCTAAGGTCACCTTGGCTTGTTGTGACCTGTTCCTTGATGAATAAATTTGGGTGAGAAAATATTTTTGTCCTGTTCAGTACAAATGAGCATGACTTCAAATTGTAGAAGGGCTTTGTTTTGCTTTCTACCTACAAAAGAGGTTTGTTCTTTAAAAGCTCATTAATGGAGATATGATTGCATTTTTTTGAAAAGACTGATTCATTTCATTTGCAAGCACATACCTGCCTGCCTTTGGATACTATGTATATATTAAATGTTGTATTTTATAAACGAGAAAACAGTAGTCCATGAAATTAATATTTAAAAGCATATATGATATCTATTAAAAGCAGTAGTGAAATGTCAAACTATATATGATAAATATATAGACATTATGGGGCAGGGGTTGTAGCTCAGTGGTAGAGCACTTGGCTAGCATGTGTGAGGCACTGGGTTCAATTCTTGGCATCACATAAAATAATGATAATTCTATCAACAACTAAAACAAGTGTTAAATACATATATATATGTATACAATATATAAAATACTAATTAGTATACTTGGATATGCGTAATAAAAGCTGAAAAAATGTACTAAATATTAATTATGGCTTTTTTTCTCAGTTATGTGACAACAGTTTAATCTCATCCCCACCAACCACCCCAGATTGAACCCAGAGGCACTTAACCACTGAGCCTCATCCCCAAGCTTTTTTTCTCTTTTATTTAGAGACAGGGTCTCACAGAGTTACTTAGGGCCTCACTAAATTGCTGAGGCTGAATTTGAATGCACAATCTTCTGCTTCAGCCTCCTGAGTCTCTGGGATTATAGGCATGTACCACCATGCCTGGCTGTATTTTTCTTTTTTAATAATTCTAAAATGAGTAATTTTTTGCAAGAAATTTATTTTTAAATTTCAAATTAAATTAAATTTCAAAGCAGCTGATGATTTAATGTATAATATGTAGCAATAATTGCTAACAAAAATTAATATTTTTCCTACACTGGCCTTGATCCTGGTGGCTTGGGATTTATCAAGGAACAAGAAAAATGTTCCTGTTCTTTCAGAGTTGATATTTTAGTATATCCATGATAAAAGTCAATGTGCCTTGGTGAAGCTATTGATACTGGATATTTTAGCATAGGGCAACTGAATATTTATATTTTGTCTTGGAGTATTGTTATTTGTGCTTATTTTTGTCCACTTTGGATTATAAATTCCTTGTGATTATGGAGTTGTGGCCATTATAGAAATTATCCCTTATTTCAAAAGTAGCTACTTATAATGAAAGCACTATACTTTTGCCTGGAATTGTCCATTGTGTTTTGGCATTAGAAAAATAGCATATAGTTTCCATTTCTGTTTGGAGTCTATTTATGGAAATGAGCAAAAATTTCTAAGACCATATTTGGTAACGTCAAATCATATCAAAGATTAAGTCTTTGATTTAAACAATTAATAGTCTCCAGCATGTGGCTTATTGTGGGATATATGAATAAATGAAGGCTCTTATCAGGATTCTTCTTTTCTAAACTCACGGTTGAAGAATTGATTTGTGGGGAGTCATAAAAAGTAATGAAATACTGATGTATGCTAGAACACAGATAACATGTTAAATAAAGGAAGACAGAGAGGTCAATAATTTATGATTCCATTTCCTTGAAATATTCAGAACAAGCAAAACTGTAGAGAAAGTAGATTCTTAGTGCCCTAGGAAGGGAGCATAGAGATTGATTTTTATCAGGGTTTTTTTTTTGGTGGGGGCGTAATAAAATCCTCTATAATTAATCATAAAGTTTACTTAACTCTATAAACATACTAGAACTTTGCACCATAAATGAGTGAGTTGTACGATGTGTGAATGTGTGAATTTCATCTCAAGTGTGTTAACAAAATCTAAGCATTTCTCCACATCTTTTTAGGAGCTCTTCCTCTGCAGTTAGTGGCACCACCAGACTTGCTAATAACCCTGTCCTTCTCCTCTCCCAGGACACGTGTAAACTTGTCCAAGCATTTATACTTTGAAGTAAGAGAAAATCTGGCTTTAGGGATTTTCTTAAATTGAATTACATTTGGCAAACATTTTAATTAGCTGATATGGAAGGGAAATCCAGATGGTATCTACTCATATGATTAAATACTTTAAAACCTAATTCTCTACCCTTACCATGCCTTTTTTCTCCTGTACCTTACTTTCTTTTGATGTAGAAGAAAAAGCACTCAACCTAAATTCTATTCATAAGTGTAATTTTTCTCATCCCATGAATTGCTTTTAATTAGATTTCAGAGATATACTCGAACCTCCAAGATTTCAGAGATATACCCCAACCACCAAGATTTCAGAGATATACTTCAACCACCAAGAGCATCAGAAGTATTGGGGAAATTTATTAAAAATACAGGCCCTAAGGCACATTTTCAGAGAATTTGGGGGAAGGTATACTTTCCAATTCAGAATTTCTCAACTGGCACCTGGAGATGTACATTTTACCAAACAATCCTCTTTCCTCTCCCACCTCCATGATTCTTATGGGCATTTCCATTTGAACTTCAGTCCCCTTTCTCATTCAGTTTATTCTTTTGACTACTCTAGTTTTGCTTAATGAAGCATTAGCCAAAGTGTTATCTGAAACATTTGATATTCAATTTCTTTTTGTGAATTGCTTCTAAATATGTAACTTTTCTAATTTGATTAATTTATTTCCTTAATATCTTTCCCTGTTGCTCTTTTCAATACTATATGTGGGGTGATTCACTCTTTTGGGTGGGCTAATTAAATGCTATGCAAAGTACTAGAAATCTTGAGTATCTAGAACTAATATATTCAATGTCTTTAAAAAAAAGTATACATTTCTGTTACTTGGTTTTATCCCTTAAAAAAAAGTCTTCTAATTTTTCCCCCCAACTCTAATTTTTAGAACAAATAATATACTTGTGATATTAAATTTGATAAGAAATATGGTTCCTTAACTTAAAAATGTAGCATCAAGCAGAATCTTAGTAAAGCTTTAATTTTATTAGTCTGTAAATAAGTTATACAATACCTAATAAAATTTTGGTCAGCTACGAACACATACAATGGTGTATACCATTTAGCCTAGGTGCATTGGTGTACTGTCTAAGTACTCTATGATGTATGCACAAGAATGAAAAACCTAAGAACTCATTTCTTAGATCATATCCCCCTTGTTAAGTGACATGATTGTATAGCTTAACATTTACTTTTAGGAATTAAAGAATCTTAAAAGTCACTTTACCATGTATGCTACAGAAAGTTGGGGGGATGCATTTCTTTCTTTGTATTGGCATGAATATATCAAGAAGAATAGTTTTAGTTTAATATAAAATTACTTCTTAGCCTAATATTCCTGGCATGGAGTGTTTTATGAATCAAATATTGACTGCAGATGGATTTGATAATAAAACAGAAGGTTTGGAACACAAGCTTATAAAATTTGATCATACTAATAATCTAATCAAAGCTTAATATTTTATTTAAAATGAATCAACTTTTGTTCACTTTTCTTATATATGCATGCATCGGATTTAACTAAGGAGTTGCTCATTGCTCTTATTTTACGTGCTCCACTGCCCAGGAGCTCCTGATTGGAAATAACTACTGCTAGTGTGCAGATAACTCTTACCAATTGGTGGAACTGGAGAATCAGTCCACAAAATATGTTGTTCCATTCTTCTTAATTTTTACTTTTCAGCCTAAGTCCTTATAGGAATCCCTTCCTTTTTTTTGTTGGTTTCATCTTTATTTTTCTATCTCATTTTTCCCCTATCCTCACATTGGAATTTGCCCAAAACCCTTCTGTTAAAAAGCTGTTTTTTAAGTGTACTACTTTAATACTTTAGATAGAATGTTCTCAATATGCCAACTGTGCTCACATTTTCCACACCATCCTGTGTGGTCATTACTGCCCTAGCAAACACAAGTTAGTGTACCGGACACTGTCCTGAAAGCTGGAAATACATGGGGAGTGCCAAAGCCCCAGGCTCTGCCCCACCAGCTTCCACAGCTTATTATAAATTCACACAGAGATGTGATCACAAGACTAGTAGGAACACTCAGTGAGGACACCTAGGGCACCCTGGGAGGGCTGTACTATGGGGTGATTTATCAGTGGTGTCTTCCTTACCTTTCCTTTTCTTTTAGGGGTCTTGCATCCCCTTTGAGTGTTCCTAAGACCCTGCATTATGTCAGACTGACCACATCATTAAACTCTTCCCTGACGATAATCTCTTCCACTTGACTGGATATGACTCCGAGCTTCTCTGCCTGGTTGTGTGGCTGTACTCACGTCTGACAAAAAGGCCAGAAATAGACTTCTCTTCACTGTTCCATCCATTGGACTTGCTGAGTCCTGGAGCCTTCCTAAAATTGGAAGTGTCATAATCTTTGGTGAGACTGGGTTCCTGAACAGGTGTGGATATGGGAGAAACGGGCTTCAACTGCTCAGATGTTAGAACCAAAGGAACCTTGGACCGTATGCAATAGAATCCAGTCATAGCACAGATGACAATGCTGGGACTCAAGTGACTTGCCTGAGTTTCCAGTTGGTAAAAAGTTTATGCAGCACCATAATCGGGCCTTCAGATTTTCTGTGTGTTCTGGGGCTCTTTCCTCCATAATATGTCTTCAAACTAGTAACCTTTTGTCAGATTTCTTTGCTTCTCATGGGTTTTATTGCAAGATTTAATTATATCAATGATATAGTTAAGTAAATGCCATTTTTAGAAATAAAACAATATATATACCCATAGAAACACATGCTTGTAGGTTTGGAACACTCAAACATGAATGTTTTGTATGATGTCAAGAGAAAAGGAACAATGGATTCATCTTAAATTGGTTTCAAAAAAATCAACATAATTTTTAAAAGTTCAACTCAAACTAGAAATTATCAACTCTGACTTGATGTGATGGTTGGGAGCTGCTAAAATTCTCTGCCGACTTTCACAATAGTAATGTTGAGTCTGTCATCAGGTAAGGAATTGAGTCCTCCGTATTTTTTATGCCTCTTTCTCCTTTGTGTATACATAAGCCCTTCACTTAATTCTCCCTGGTAATGAGCAGCCTGCATATATTTTTTTTCCAAAAGAGAATAATGTAAATGAATTACTCCCAATCCATCATGAAACCTAATTATCAACTCATTGTCACTCCTGGGGTTCATTTCTCTTTTATCACACATGTAGTCTCTATCTCTGCTTATTGCTAAACTACTTTGAAACAAACCCCAAATGTCATATTATTCCCCTCATAAATTCTTTAGTATGTATCTCTAATAGATAATGGAAGAAAACAGAACCCCAAATCATTATCATATCTATTTCATATCATCTAATTTCCACCAAAATATCACCAAATAGAGGAGTCAGAATTTGAATAATGAATATCTTAGACTACCTCTTTTCTTTTATTAACTCACTTGATAAACTTTCACTGTCATTATGACTTTTGGTTTGTAATCCTGCAGTCACAAACATAACCTGAGATGGTTTCTCATTATTTCCATTTCGTAGTTTTTCATATCTCTTTTTTTCTGAAATTTGCCCATCTTATATCTCTTAAATAGCTTATATACTTTCAATATCTGCCTGGTCGTCATCATTAGTGAATTTGAGTAATACTTTCTGTTCCTTATTTTGATTTAGACCATTGAATACAAGAGTGTAAAAAGATTTCCAGAAGCATGCATGTGATATAAAGAGGCAAAAGTCAGGGTCCTCATCTTAGTTTTACTTCTCTCTAGGATTATAAACTTGGCTAAGTCACTTCACTTTGAATATCTTTAAAATGTAGGCAGTACCTAGATATTTTGTCAACTGTGTGTCTTTTGGAAGTCTATTCAAGCCTTTGGTGGCCTAAGCCTTGGCATAAATACAGATTCTCTCCCTGCCTTCTCTTAAGGTCTTAGCTGGGGTATTAATGAGCCTATGGAGGGTACAGTTTACCTGGGCAAGGTTAGAAGGTGTCACAGTGCATTCCTGTAGGCTGGAATGGGAAATAACAGAGAACATCTAGCCATCTAAACCATTATGTCATCAAAAGCACAGGCCTACAAAATGTTCTGTTCTATTTTAAAATTGCTATTACATATTGATATAAAAAAAAATACCAGTTAACTTTTGAATGCATACTAAAAGAGCTGAGTAGAGCCCATTGAATCCAAGTTCTGTTTCATCCTGTTTCTCACCATGCTGAAAATTCTCTTTGAAGGAACAGGAGTATGAAAAGAGGAGAAAATGGGTAAGTGGGTACAAAAGGACATGTTGTTTACTGACTTACAATTTGGATGCCATGGCTGTATGTTTGGTGAAGATTGTACAAGAGATGTAAAAGTATTTTGGAATATTATCGTCATTACTTTGGATTAAGTTTTCACAGTAGAGATAATAGAGGTAGGAGTCTTTTCGTTTATTATGAATCATCATATTTTATGCTTTTATCTTCAGAAGACTTGTCATTTTATGGTAACTGAAAGTCTGGGCCCTGGATTCAGACCTTGATTCAAATCCCAGCTTTGCTGCCTACAATTTCTTGGGAATAAGAAGATATTTAACTTTGCTGAATTTCAGTTTATATACAAAATGAAGATGAAAATACTATTTATAATTGTCTAAAAGGATTAAACAAGATAATGTACCTCACCTATCTTAGCACTGACACAACCATATTCAGCACGAGGAGGATGTGGCTACTGCGTATCCTTCCTTGAAACACTTCATTTAGGGAAATCCTGTGATGAGTTCTTTTTCTTTATGAACATGCAATGTTCAGCAACATGCTGTGTTGTATTTTCTTTCTTCCTGAGGATCAGTCTCTTGGGTAAAAATCTCGATTTCATTTGGCTTTAGTAATTAAAACACCAAGAGTGGCTGTGGTTATTTTGGTTAGGTCTCTGGAAAGACTTGTAAATCTGGTGAAAAAATTTTTATTTGAAGATAGTTGATGATTAGCTGCAGGGAAAACGCAGAATACCTGAGGCTTGGGAAATTAGGAAATCTGGGTTCTGGAGGATACCCTTTTGCTGATGCCAGGAAATTTGCTTAAGCTTTCGGGATGTCAGTGTCCCCTGTTGTGAAGGAAGGGTTTGGAATAGGTGATGGTGCAGATGCTCTGGGTCCAATATCCAGTGATTGTCATTGCCAGGTAGAGCTTCACCCTGTGAGTCAGATCTACCAGGCATGAGGCTTATGGGTTTGGAGTTGGGAACTGGAGAATAACAGGATATGACAGAAGGCATCACTTTTCATAATCAAGAGAGCAATATGGGAAGTGGGAGGAAATACGAGACTTGAAGAACAGAAAAGGAAAGCAGTGCCAGGACTCAGATCTGTCTTTTACTTTTGGAGCAATGCCAGGGCCTCATAGCAGTGTCCACTATTGCCTCTGGTAAGTGCCTGTCTTTAGGTATATCTCTTTGATAGTGTACATTATAAACCCAAGCTCTGGGGGAACCCTAGACCTTTGCGGCCCTTTGGAAATGCAAACAGTATGTTTTGGTGACTGTGCTAGAAGGCAAATGAGAGTATGGTACAATGGCTTTTGTTCTCAGCTTTATAAATAGGAAGTTCAAATGTGTGGCTTGTGTTTGTAGCCAGTAGGATCCATGGAATCTCACTCAAAAGCAGATATGAGCATGACCTTGGCTAGAGTCAGGGATATTTTGCCAACAGATATGATGAAGTTACTTTTAAGATGTGCTTATGTTGCCTTGTGCCAATCTTTGGGTGGGATTTCCAAAAATCTTCATCATGATGATTTGGGATTAGAGATTAGCAGGTAGAAAGATCGGCATTTAATAGGAAAATACTCCTTGGTTCTTTTTGTATCCTCTGTTGTTCAGGCTTAATTAGATTCATTTGATTAACCTTTAAAGGAACACTTTATAGCTCTGGTGATCCAATCATCTAATATTAGGTCCCACCTCTAAACATTACTGCCTTGGGGGACACACCTTCATGTTCCTATGTCAAGAACAATATTCCATATTTTCATTTGCTACCCCATCCAGAATTTCTAATAACCTTGTAATGCAGGTTTTATAATCCTTATGGTATAAATTTAGAAATAAATATCAGATTATAATGCAGATCTTTTGACTCTAAAGCTTATACTCTTAGTTACTAGCAAACTCTATTTGGTTTTCCACAAATGGTGTTAATGAAATACTGTGAATAGCCAGGGAGATTGAACAGTTGTTTAGGCAGAACTTCATAAAATATGGTACCTCAGTGAGGTCATTGGCTTCTAAAAGCTGATGCTTTAACTTTGAAAATCCAGCAGCATCATTTGTCAGTGCATTACTGACAGTCTAGTCCCAGGGCAATGATCCTAACAAACCAAATTTATCAGATGCTAATGTATAAATGAACATGATAACTGACAGTGTTAAATGGGTCTTGTGTAAGCTTTTTGTTATTGTGACAAAATACTAGAAAAATAAACTTAAAGGAGGAAAGATTTATTTTGGTTTGAGGTTTCAGTACGGGGTCACCTGGCTCTGATTTGGGGTCTCAGTGATATAGAACACCATGGCAGAGAGCATGTGGTGGAAGAAAAAGCTGCTCACTTTATGGTGACTAGGAAGCAGAGAGAGAAAGGGCTAGAGCTCACTTTTATAATAAATCCCATTAAGCTATGAATCCATTAAGGGGTTAAAATACATTGATGGTGTCATAGCCCTGGTGATCCAATCACCTAATATTAGTTCCCACTTCTGAACATTGCTGCCTTGGGGACCACATCTTAAACACATGATCTTTGGGGGGCTATTTCTAATCCAAACCATCATAGATCCAAAACTTTTGTTCACTTTTTCATGTAAATTTTCCTTTGGGCAGAAAATGGCTATTATAATCAGAGATTGAACAGAGTTTGTAGAGTTAGTTGATTGACCTTCCTGGCAAGTATCATCAAGTTGTAATTTTCATCTATAGTTCAGGGACAAAAAGAACAAAATTTCTGAATACCCAAGTTGGATATCCAGGGAGCTGTTGGTAATAACCTTCCCCCTGTCTTATTTCCACATTTATTATCCTCTTGTGTTACACACATAGAGCACAATTTGTCATTTATGTCATTGTATTTCCAGTTTCTAGCAATGGCCTTGACATATTTGTTAAATGATCAGATAAATGGTAGATGCACCAATAATTGACATACTTTATCGAAGCTGAGTAACAGTTTTGGTTGTAAGCTTTCGCATTTCCCTTTTTTGCCCTCTTCTCATAGGAGTTAAATGCTTCCAAATCTCTGGGCCACAAATGGTTCCTTTGTAATCTAGTCCATTAGAGAGTCTAATTGCATCCTTTTCTCCTTTTAATCATTCTGTATACATGAATTTATCTGTAGCCATGACTTTTTTTTTTTTTGCAGAGGAAGTTACTGGGGATTTGAACTCGGGGGCACTTGACCACTGAGGCACATCCCCAGATCTATTTTATATTTTATTTAGAGACAGTGTCTCACTGAGTTTCTTAGGTCCTCACTTTTGCTGAGGCTGGCTTTGAACTTGAGATCCTCCTGTCTCAGCCTCCTGAGCTGCTGGGATTACGGGCATGCACCATCACTCCCAACTCCTTGATTCTTAATATCTTGAAAATGCTGATAAATCCTATATAGAAGGAATTCCTCCATGTAGGTCTTCAGCTTTCTTTTTATTTATTTACTTATTTTATTCATATATGACAGCTGAATGCATTACAATTCATATTACACTATATAGAGCACGATTTGTCATATCTCTGGTTGTATACAAAGTATATTCGCACCAATTTGTGTCTTTCATAAAAATTTTAAACTGAACTCATCACCTTCCCCCAAATTTGGTCTGCTCTATAATTCTTAGTTTTTCTCTCCAGTCATCTAATCAGTATTGGTGTATTAGTGCTCCAAAGCACCGACATTTCCTTAATACTACCTTTGTTTCACCCAGCCTGTGCCTGCCAGCCTTACAGTTATTAGTCATCTTTAAATGTACTGGGTAACTGTAAATAATGTAGACAGAGAAATCAAAGAGACACGCTAAGCCCCTTCCTTCAGGTAACATACAAGGGGAAAAAATCTTATTGTAAAAATATTGTAAAATAAGTCAATATGTGATAAATAATTAAAAGCATTGTAAAATTCTGAGGGTTAATTTTGACTGTGTGTTACAAAACTCCAGGCAGATCACTGTGTTTGAACAGGGACTTGAGGAATATGATTTTGCTTAACATAATTGGCTAAATCTTCATATATGCCACCAGTCTATAAAAAGAGGTATGCAAATTAGAATTATCTTCCTCTCCTTAGAACTGTTTAGTTCTTTTGCAGCTTTACAGTAAAGAAATGTATTTTTCTTGAAGTCTCTGGAAAATTTTTAGCAGGTGTGTAATTCTGTAGTTTGATCCTGTGATTTCTAAAACCCTCAAAACCAAGAAATGACAGTCCATCCTTTTAATGTACTTTTATTTTTTTCCTCAAGGCAGAAAAATTCAATTGTCATGATCTGTTTTCATTTACTCTCCACCAATTCCTAGAAAAACCAGTCATGGTAGTTCAACTTATTAAAAATTGGTAGGTAAAATAAACCTTTAAAATGGCTTCATCTACATACATCTAGAGATATTTAGCTATTTTAGGTAAGATCCATGGCTTGGGAACAGCTGTCTTTTCTTAACATTATTAATGATAATAAAAACTGTGACTATGTTCCTATGCCAAGAACAATATTACATACTTTCATTTGCTACCCTATTCAGAATTTCTAATAACCCTGTAATGCAGGTTTTATAATCCTTGGGGTATAAATTTAGAAATAAAATTTCAGATTATAGTGCAGATCTTTTGACTTTAAAGCTTAATTACTAGCAAACTCCATTTGGTTTTCCGTGAGTGGTGTTAATGAAATATTACTAAATTTTGCTTCTTTTAATAAAAATAGTTTCATCAATAAACAATCCCAAAATATTATTTTCTGTCTTCAAATCATGCTAACAAATTGTGAAGGTAGATTAAAGTATCCAAAATATATATCCTTATCAGTTTTTCCTCATTCTTGGAAATAATTTGCTCTCCCATCATTAAAAATGATCTGTATGCACTTGTAAGAATTACCATTTATCTCATCACAATTGTCTTTAAATATTTACTGTCATAATTGAAAAAGCTATAATGGTAGTTTCATGAAGTTTTCATTAGTCATTCAGTTTTTGTTTCTACCACTGTATAAAATCCTCTATCATAAAAACCTACTAAAATAGCTGCAGAATTTTTTAGCATTGCTGGAAAAAAAATGTGACTCTTAAGAACAAAACCACAAATTATGAGAAATGGCAATTTTCTAAAGTCTCAATCTTAAACTTTCAGATCTTAAAAAGGATCCCGTTGGATCAGACTAATGACCTACTCTGGTTTGTTGGCCAAAAATGCTGTTGTTGGCTGCTTCAGAGTAGAGATGTTTGGAAAATCTCCTGTCCCCAATGTTATGTCACAGGGGAAAAAACTCATTTGAGGATTAATAATCAATTCTCTCCTCAATCCCTATCCCCAAATGAGGAATAGGATTTCATTTTTCATTATAAGAAAATCTTATTAGTGGGTGTGATAGTTGATTTCATAACAATTGTCAATAGTTTATTCTCAGCTTTACAAATTCACCTGCTTTGGTATCATCCCAGGGGTGCCCATCCAGCAGGGTAATTATAGATTGCATGAAAATAGTTAAACCTGTCCACTTTGAACTTCTTTCTTAATGTTTTTGTACTGTGAAAAAAGTAGAGTCCTACAATTCTGCTAAATGGTTTTCAAAATGATTGTACTTTTTTTTTCCTCTCAGCCATTTTGATAATTTCTATGAGAAGTTCTTGGACTTTCCAAGAGGTTTCTGCTTTTATAAATTTTTATTTTATTTTAAATGAAAGTGACCATATGGAGCTAGCATTCAATACCTTACTGCTGTTATTGGTTGTAATAGCCCTTCACATTGAGAAATGGAACACTTCATATCTTCCACTATTCTTAGGCTTCCTTGAAAGGGGTGTGTGTGTCCACATAAATCATTGCTTAACATTCACTTGAACTTTGTGTCCCCAAATCTTGCTTTCTTTAGATTCAGAACTCAATAATATAGGGAAAAAAATAGCTTTGTGATTCTTTTATTAATTTCCTTATTTCTTATAATTTGGCTATTTAGACTTGAATATCTTGTTTTAGTTATACATTATGAACTGTCTTTTCCCAGACATAAATGGGCAATTCCCCTTATGCTTCTCATTTGTATCCATATTTATTCCTTGTATATTCTTATAATTGTGAAATTTCCAGGAGGACAAATTTATTTTTATTTTCAAAGACATTAGCATTACAGGTCCTGTTTCTCTTACCCACTCTTGGAGTTAAAATAAGCGTGGATTTAAGCAGGAGTTTTCCATGGGGGCATGCAGAATTGTCAAATTGTCTGTTCTTCACAAAGGGGGGTTGCCTGACAAATAGAAGTGGTTTTTTGTTTGTTTGGTACTGGGGATTTAACCCAGGGGTACTTTACCACTGAGTCATATCCCCCGCCCTTTTTATTTTTTGAGACAGGGTCTTACTAAGTCCCTTAGGGCCTCCCTAAGTTGCTGAGACTGGTTTTGAATTTGTGATCCTCCTACCTCAGCCTACTGAATTGCTGGGATTACAGGTGTGTGCTGCAATGAGCAGCTAGAAGTGATCTTTTTAGTGGGTGTTCTAGATTTGTTTGTAGGCTTAGATTTTTTTAATAGGGCTACCTTCAGCAATATTGAAGCTGGAAAATGCTCATAAACAATCTTTCATATTAATTTAGAAGAAAAAAATTCTTTCCATTCATGGTAGTGTTTTTTTTTTTTTAACCAACGAAAGTTTTGAAAATGCATGATATTTTTCATTCTGTACCCATAATCTAATTTAAGAGAGAACATTATTTTACAGATGAAAGGACTGCATCTCCAGAAGGTTCATTGACTGGCTCAGGTTGATACAGTCTATAATATAAAACAGTTTTGCTATAAATGCGATTCATATCCACAGTTTTGGCTGTAAATCTGATATTCTCACCATTTAAAGCAGAGTTACGTTTTGGAAGTTGCCCCCATAAACTTCATCAAAAACATATGGTGAATGCCTGCATATAATTTTTGGCATTGCATGATATAGTTAAAAATAGCAGAGTAGCTCCCCTTAGGAGCTTAGAGTTTTAAATGAAGCTCTTTGTTAGTTTCAAGAGTTTCTGCCTAATTTTCATTATTTCTTGACCAGTTTCTCAGATAACCAAGGCAAACAAGCTAAAAATCACGTTAAGAGGGATGTCAGCACTGCTTAGGCAAATCATCACTGTTTAGCCCCCAAATATACGAGTGTGTCATCAAGTCATCTGCGGACTGCCATGTATTTCAAGCATTGATGTGTCTCCAGGTTCTTTATCTTGTTTTGTTTCAAGTCATCTACCTCCCTCTCTTCATTAAGAAGGTTATTCTGGAGAACAGATTGAAAACTCCATTGTTCTTTTTTTTCCTCCATTAAAGTCCTTTAAAAAATGATCATTTAATGTTTTGTTCTTAGGTCCTAGTTTCCAAATTCATAACATATGTTTAGGTGTAGCTCCATCTCATGGTTTCTGTGTCACAACTTAGGATAAAATGTTTTTTTTTTATTGCTACACATGACAGTACAATGATATTGACAATTCATACATTTGAATCAAATGGGGTATGATTTCTCATTTTTCTGATTGTACAGATTGCAGAATCACATTGTTCATACAGTCACCTATATACATACAGCAATATTAATGTCTATTTTATTCTGCAAACAACAAAGGATGAAGAGGTGATTTCTGCTAGGTACTATTGTATGTATTTAGTTATTTCCTTTACATTATTTTCTCCTCTGCATGATAGTCAGAGATTTGGAATTGTGAAACCCGAATTTTAAAGACACTGCTTTTAGGTTGAGCTGAAGTACCTATTGGCATGGTGTGTATGTGTCTTTGGTGTTTCCTAGAAACTTATATTTTTGCAAAAGCAATTCAATGAGACCACAATGAAAGTAGTGGCAAGATGTGCCCCGACTTGCTAGAGAAGTATGGCCAGGTTATTTGAGATAGATTCTCCAGTTAGTGAAAGTATGTAATTAAGAGCAATCCTGCTTGCTAATATTTTTTCATCTTTGAGGAGAAAAAATTCTTTTAAACATGATAACTGGCTTTTGTTTGCATATCTGATATTTGATCTCCCTTTTCAACAGTTTTTTCTCTAGATACATTTGTTTGGGATGGAAAAAATGTATAATTTAGAAATATACTTTCTTCCTTAAATGGGTAAAATCTGAGTTCTGTTTAATTCTAAAACAAGATTAAAATGCATCTGTAGAGCTGATGTGACAAATAGAAGACAAAATTTGTGAACACAGCTAATGTTAATAGGAAATGCAACTCCTATCTGGAACTGGTAACCATGGTTACAGTGTGATTTATTATCTTCAGCTTGGATTTATATAAAATGGGAAGGTAGTAAAGCCTGGTCTGTCATATTTTATCTGGTGTATTTTTCCCGAAGGGATTAGGGTTGGTAAGTACTATCAATGTGTTCCATTTGCTTTGATAAGAAAAAGAGTTAAGATACATATCATTAAGGTTTCATTTTTATTCATCATTACTATATAGTGACATATGTGCTATATAGTGACATATGTACTTTCAAATACTTCAAATCGGTTTAGTACTCTTAATGCTGCCAAAAAAAATTTATGAATTTTTATTTAAATTTCTGATGAGATTTGAATGGTAGCTTCTAAATGGTAGAAACTGTCAATAGATAAGACTGAAGGTTTGGAGTTAACCAAATAACAGATTGTTTTTCATGTATGTACATGTATTTGTCCATGTGTGTATGACTGTATAGGTAGATATAATCAATTTCTTTTAGATATTTTAAGTTATAAAAAGCTTGTAGAAAAATATAAATAAAAAAATAAGCAACTCATATTCCTACTGCTTAGCAGTAACTTCTGATCACATACTGGCATGTGTATATATATATATATATATATATATATATATATATATATATGGACACACACTAATGTTTCTTCCAAAGTGATCATGGGACGTTTTAAGAGACATAATTGCATATATAACTTTATGCTAGAAAAATCTCTAAAATCTTGCAAAGGCTCTTGTACAGAGATTTTCTTTATCAACTAAAAAAAAAAATCGCAGGTCTAAGTCTTTGAAAGCTCATGGTTGCTCCATGCCAAAGAAGGAACTCAACAGCTCCTAAAGGCATTCAGTCTTGCTGTTTCATTGAACATCTCTATAGATTTGAATGTGAAATTGGAAAAGGTGTTTTTCATTTAATTATACCCACTGTTCCTCTCACCAATCCTTTTACTTTCAGAGGAGCAGGGCCATCTTTCGCCAAACCTCTTCTTCCCTTAAAGTGTTGTCAGCAATCTAAAGAAATTTTGGCCCTGACTTCTGACATCAGAATCTCATGAAGATTAGAGAGATTAGAATGTCATGCACTGTTCCTGCTGTTAGGGGCAGGGGAGCACCTTCCTGAGTAGATATACCTCTCCCTTCCTGGTATTCCCCAAACTTTGAAAAAACTGCTCAAGGATAGTGAATTTGTATCTGTCCCAAACTGTAACAAGTTTAAACTTCCTTTGGAAACCTTTATTTTAAACGTTCATTTAAATTTGGCATTCTAATAAAGAAGAATTAAATCATGTCATTTAAAACAAAATGGATGTAACTTGACATTAAGTGAAATCAGTCAAACTCAGAAAGTCAAGGGTCCTATGTTTTCTGTCACATTTAGAAGCTAGATAAAATAAGGTGGTGTGGGGAAAAATCTCATAAAAATTGCAGATATATCAGTTAAGTGACCAGGGGAAAGGAAGAGGAGAGTGAAAGGAAAATACTGAGGAATAATATTAACCAAATTTTATTGTTATATATTTGTTTATGAGCACAATATAACAACAAATTCTACCACTATGTATAATTATAATGCATCAAAAACATGAAAGAAAAAAAATAAACTTGACATTCTGTATTACATGCTATATTTGCCTTTAGATGGCTAATATCATTACTGTCCACCCTCCCTAGGTTATATGGCACTCCAGGAAGATGTCCACATTTATCCTTGTGTGTTTGTAGTTCAAAATCCTTGCCCTCAACATGTGAACTTAAGTGGAGAAACAACCAAAGTCATTCAGTGAGATTCATCACCTAGTGTTCCCTCATGAACATGGGAAAGGGTGCCCTTTCTTAAACGACCTTTTGATCACCTTTGCATCATCATACTATGATCACATCTCAGACAGGAGCAGTATAGCCTCACTTATACTTTCTGGATATGTTACTAAATATGAAACCCTAAAGTTAACACATTGTTATATTTGAATATAGTTATGAGGTAGACAAAGAATACTTAGGCATTGAAAAATTTTGGAGAATTTAGTTTTTCTTTATAAAAATGTATATATATTGGGGAAAAAATGATGGTAACCCCATCACCCAGACAAAAATCACTATTAACATTTTTAGACATTTCCTTCCCACATTTTCTTCCTTCAAATACATGAGTATGAATGTTCGTGGGTGTGCATATACACATCTGCCAGTATTTCAAAATGGGAATCATGTTTTGAATTCAGTTTTGTATCCTGCTTTTCATTTTGAAATTACTTTGTGCATATCCTTTGTCATTAATCTTTCATGGTACTAAAAATATTCTCAATTGTATGTTCTATTACTTACTATACACTTAATGACACCTGTCTTATGACTGTGTATAAGGAGGAGATGGGGGCTATAGGTTGTTGCTCTTGTTACCAGGATTTTCTGGCTGATTTCCTGGAACTTTAGCTCACTGTGAAGAGAATGCCCTCACCAGCAATGAATGTTATGTTTTTATAAGTGCATTATAACAATGAATTTTCCATTCACCAGATATTTAGTTTTTCTGCCATTTGTCAAGGAATGTGTGAGTGGTAGGGAAAGAATAAGATGTAATCTTGTCCTTAACATGCACACAGTTGCACCAACCAGTCTGTTGAAAAGTAATAGTGCTACATCTTATAACCTGAATGGGTACTTCAGAGGGAGAAGCAGTTTTGTAAAGGGTTCCAATGATATCTCATTCTTGGAGACAGAGCTCTGAGAAGTTCTATATGAAGGACAAACTCCTAAAGTAAAACTTAATTGTTTCACTAAATATTTCCTGAACTTTTCCAATTACAGAAATTTTTATTCCAACACACCAGGGTTCTCCTAAATCTCCACTTGGCTCCAGTGAACTATTCAGCATCAGCATTTTGTGATTTTAGGTCTAGGTTGGAGGTTGGGTTGTTACTGGGGGAAAAAAAATCTATGTGATAGTATAAATTACCAGTGGACCTTTATTTTCTTTGTAGGATGTAGGAGGAATGGTGATACTAGGGATTGGACTCAGGGGTGTGGATTGGACTCAGTGGCTTTCTTTCCTTCCTTCCTTCCTTCCTTCCTTCCTTCCTTCCTTCCTTCCTTCCTTCCTTCCTTCCTTCCTTCCTTCCTTCTGTATTTTGAGACAGGGCCTCACTAAGTTGCTGAGGCTGGTCTCAAACTTGCTATCCTCCTGTTTCAGTCTCCAGAGTTGCTGGGACCACAGGCGTGTGCCACCATGCCTGGCTCACATTTTTCCTTATCTTGGATAAGTCTCAAATTGATAGCATTAGGACTACCAGTACCAACATGCTATGCTGAGATAATTGAAAAGAAGATTGCAGTAGTACTTACCATGTCTGTTATGTCTGCTTAAAGGTAGCTCAGTTAATCCCTGCTTTGAACCATCAGCATGTATTCAAAAGTCACATTGCCATCTTTGCTGACTTACTTAATCAGTGTCCATGTGTATTTTTTTTATTAGTTGCTCATGACAATACAATGATCTTGACATATCATGCATTTGATTCAAATGGGGTATGAATTCTCATTTTTCCACGTGTACAGAGCCATGTGTATTTTTTGGTATAGCATTTCAGCAGTTAATCTTCTATACTCGTATTTCTATCTTTTTCGTTGGTGACTTTATTAGATTATATCTCTATGCTGTTACATTTTCATTCACTCCCAAACATCTGTCCCTGTGGCTCTTGATTCTCATTTCAGGTTAGGATGGGAGTGGGGATTGGAATGTAATTACTGAGGTTGACCTCAGCATTTCTCATGGGATGGTCACAGGCAGCTGCAATGTTGATGCCCTCTGACAGCCTAACTTTTGAACTTCCTAAAATGTACACTACTTCTTAAATGAATCAGTTCTGGCATTTTTCTGGCCTGGTAGGAATAGACAGTAAATTGCCAGATTTTCCCCCCACAAAAGAACCTTTATGAAGCTGCTTTATTGATATTATTGGAAAACGTGAAGTGTTGCATGGTGGCAGAAAGTACTGGCTTACCAGAAATTACTGAGTGTTTATCGTCATGGTTATCCAACTTCATGTACCAAATATGGCTCCCCTGCTGTGCAGTTGTGTAATTGACCAGCTGAAGCCACACAGTTACCCAAACTAATTCCTATCCAATTAAATAAAAACATATTTCCCTTATGATATTGTAAGTTTCTCAATGCTTAATATTCTGCCATTTCTGTAGTCTTTCCCATTTCACAAGTTGATTAACCAAGAAAAAGCCAAAGAACTTTGTAGATTGGTGTTAAGGATTATTACAAACATTTCCTTATCTATATAAGGATGAGAGTATCAATTCTGATTTTGGTCACCATGTCTTTTTTGTGTCATCTAAGTCTAAAGATAAGAATTCAGGGGAAGAAGATAACACACAGTTTATTATAGAATTTATCCTAGACGATTCAATCTAGTTTGTAGAGCTTGATGCCCATGGGACTACAATTCTGTGTGTGACACAACTGATTAGTCAAAGGGATGGGATACATTGGCACAGATTTGTTTTGCAGTCTAGTCAATGAAAGGATGTGACTCATTGATAATGTGTTGATAGCCAGTTTTTAAATACTAGAAATACACAGGCAAGAAATTCTATATTCACTCATGTTCACTGTGATTTAAAAGTGATGATAGGATGACTACAAAAGAACATTAAACAGGTTTTTAATGAAGTCAAAGCTGTCACAGTATTTCACTTTAGTCTTTTATATAACCAGTGAGTGGCATATAATATCAAGTAATAATGACCAGTGTGTACTGAGTCATAGAAGTAATTATGTTGAAGTGCTTGAGTTGTACCACCTCCTATATTCTCACCTTCTTGGCTTTATCATTAACTGCATTGTAAAGGAAAATCTGCTGAACTTCACCTAGCTAGTCAATGGTAGAACAAGGATTTGAAGTCTAATTAGATATGCTTGTGAGTCAATCAATAACTGTGGTAAATCATGGTTGGTAGGGACTGTGGGGGATGGAATAAGAAGACATGTCTGATCTGTATAATGTAGTTGTGCTATTTGGTTGTAAATGTAGATTTGTAGAATATAAAATACCCATACTTGAAAAGCAGTAGAGACAAATTTTTGTGGTTTCTTTGCCTTTCTATTAAATCTATTACTCCACAAGTGATTTCACCACATGCTTATGGACAATATCCATTTTTGTCATGTATGGTGTTGAACTATGGATCTTAGTTTAAAAAAATTTATAACTTTGTCCACTTTGTCTTCAAATTGTTTTAAATTTAACTTTTATCTTAGTTACTAAATCCAAAATTGTTTTATGAATTTGATTAGTTTACCTGTCATTTACTTGCTCCTATATTTAACTTCCCCAACTTGTATATTTCTAAACAGTGTATAAAATTCCCAAGGGATAAATTTGGTTTATTTCATTTCTTTTTTCCCTTTGATTACCTAATCTCCTCTGCCATGAGAAAATGATATGAACAGATACTTTACATGATTTAGTCAAACATTTTCAGTTTAGAAAAAAACTCAAAATAATTGAACCATTTTTGCCCTTGAATCATGAAAAAACTGAAGATATGTATTTTAAATGTTTCTTATAAATATTTAATTGAAAATCATTAAATAGTTAATGTTAAATATTTAATTTAAAGATTTAAAGATTAGTAATGCCACACTATGGCCAAGTATACATTCAGTAATAATTTTGACATGTAAATTTTATAAATAGAAATTTGTCTGGCAATTATTTTTGAAATCTTATGTAAAAATGAAGCCATACTTCTCAGCAAATCTAATGTTGCTTCTTCCTACATCCTGCCAAAGATGCATTCAGGACCAGGATGATAGGTGTTTATGGAATAATTTTATAGAAATGAGGTGAAATTTCAAGTGTAATATGGGGAGTGGCATAGCTAATATGTTAATGAATTGCTCAGTTGAGGCATAAGCAAGGGCTTTGTGATGATGTTTTAAGTTTGTTCTTTGTCAGTTTCTTCATTTTATGTTCAGTAAGGCTGATAATGTATAAAATTACCGTGTAATTATGTTTTGAGTCAAAACATTTTTGATCTTGGATAAATTGCATACATTCCCTGAGATTCCCTCTCTGTCATTTTTCCTTTTAATAGTTCTGATTTACACATTTTATCCATTGAAAGTGTACAATTCAGTGATTTTTTTTTTCAAGTGTGTTCACAGAGTTGGGTAATAATCACCACCATCTAATTTCATGGCATTTTTATCATCCCCCAAAGAAATCCTATTCTTGTTAGCAAATATTCTCCATTACCCTCCAAATCTCTCTTCTCTCTCCCTGCCTCTGGTCTTAGGTGACCACTGATCTATTTTCCAACTCTACAGATTTGCTTACTCTGGACTTTCCATAGAAATAGAATTATACATTATGTGGTCTTTTGTGACTGGCATATTTCACTTAGCATCATGTTCTTAAGGTTCATCAATGTGGTAACTTCCTATATCAGTAACTGATTCTTTTAATGGCTGAATAGTTCCTCACAGGGGCATACGTTTTGTTTATCCCACTCAACAGTTGATGGATGTTTGCATTCCTTCCACTTTTTGGATCCGATGAATAATACTGCTACAAAATTTCATGCCAAGTGTTGTGTGTACTTGTTTTCAGTTCTTTGGGGTCTATAACCAGGAGTGGTAAACAGCCTATTTAATCTTTTGAAGGACTACCAGGCTTCCAAAATGGCTACAGCATTTTACATTCCCACTAGCTGTGAATATTTTCATTACTTTAAATAAGAATAATAGAACTAACATCACCATTGTCATTAAAATTGAATAAACCATATGTATAAAATGATTGAAACTGTATTTGCATAAAAAGGAGTCAATAAATACTTCCTCCCCTTTTCATCACTAGGAAAACCTCTTTTGGCCCAAAATCTTGAGCCATTGGAATCCAGCTGAAGGTAAACAAAATGAATTTACTCCCTGAGCCAAAGCTAGTCCTTCAGAAAGGAAGGCAGTTATAATGCCCTATCAAAGACCCTATCTTAACCAGTTCAATGTTAGCCTACTTATAGCACAAACAGATCCATGCGTTATCTTATGTAATTATAAAAGTATGCAAGAAGGCCAAAGAGTGCATAGTGTGACATGGGGGCAAGAGCTCTAACCTAGAATTCACTCTCATCTCTGGATTAACTAAGATTCACTAATTGCTACTGAATGCCTCTATAAAATAACTGCTCAGATGAGAAAATCTCTAGAGTAGCTCCAGTTCTTAATATCTGGATTCTAATATAGCCAGCAAGATAACTTCCCAAATATCAGGACTCATCCCAGTGAAATACTCAGTCCTTTATTCTCAGTCCTTTTTTTTTCTTTTTTCCTAATTGAAAACTGTATTCTATTATGAGTTCTTACATTGCTGTAGAACATTTTGTCAAATTTTACTATTGAATTACAGAATTTCAGAAATTACTTGAGAAGAAATACCCTTGCCTTTTAATAAGAATCCAAGAATGTTTGGCCTGGGTGATAGATGTGACCCAGCTTCCCAATCTCCCCCTCATCATACTCCTCCTGTACACTAAGTAAGTTTCATCATCTCCCAAAATTCTTCAAGGGGAACATCTTTCTTTTCTTGTGGACTCAATGGTTTCCTGCTCAATGGATACAGTAAAGGTTGACTGATCCAAAATATGTTTTTGCTGGTAATTGAATGTTAGATTCAGATTTGTTTTTCCATACCACTTGGAAACAAGCTCTGTAATTTGGTGTACGGTGCATTGGGATTCTCTTTGTCCACATAGGGTTCAGAAATGGAGTTTCTTCTTTGGTAGACCCAAGGGTAATGTTCCTTCAAATGCTTCCAGAATTTTATAACTCACGAGTCAAACTCCCACACAGGTCTCCTTGGTAAAGGAAGAAACTCTCTTGAGAATCTCATTTACCTTAGAAACACAAGGTAAGAAAACAGAGGACTGGGACATTTGCTTTGGAAAGCCCAACAGATGTAGGGCATGGCTTATTGATCTCTAGATAGAGAAAAAGGTGCAACAGGCAAAGGAAAAGTTTTTACAAGCATTATTTAAAAAAAAAAAAAAAAAAAAAAGAAAACAGGTAGGCATTTTACATTTTTTAATGTGGGTATAAAATTTTACGTATTGTAACCAAATTAGAAGTGACATTTGTGTTATAAGTTTGTTGAATATTTGACATGAGGCAATCTAACAATGTGACATTGGGAGATACCAAGTAGCCCTAAACAACTAAGTTTTTGAAAACAAATAGAGAAAATAATTCCATCTTCGCATGATGGAGAGAACGGTGATTACATTATATGAGGATGTTCTATGCACATGGATCACTTTTAAATCATAATTAAGATGCGTTAGCCAAACAATACTCATATAAAGACTGCATTTTTCCATATTAAACTGAGTTCTTTTACAAATTCTCCAAAAGAAAAAAAATTAAGGAAAAAGTATAAGTTTAAAGTAAGATACAAGCAAAAATGTTTATAGTTTAAAATGTAAAAATGAAAGGAACTGGTGCAGAATTTTTCTTTCCTGAATAATTATTATTTTGCTCACCTCCTAATTTACTCCATGATGTAAGTTGTCCTAATGAATGGTGACAAAAGCACCAATTAGCACCCTAGACCTCTAGCATTATCATCTCCCGGTAGACTTTTAGTTCTTTCTTTTATGTGTGTGTCCTCAGTCCCCATAAGAGAGGCACAAAGTATAAAAAGTGTGCAGATAAGTTCTGCATTTCTTACTAATCCTCTGTTTCTAGACCATTTCAGAGTTTTAGTGGAATGCATTTATTGGCAAATAAGGAGGCAGCTTCAGTTCCTCAGAGTTGAAATGCCTTCTTGATGGACTGAAATTCCTTCTATTCCCCCAGGAGCAGTAAGCACACAGGGCTCCTCTCCAAGCAACTGTAAGATCTTTCTAGAGAAGAAGTGGAGCCTATTTGATTTTTGCTCATTAAATTTAGTGCTCAAAAGTAGAAATGGAAAGTGTAAAAAAGAAATTTATTATCTATCTCAAATATCCTTGAAATGCTTAGGGATTTGGGGGTTTTGTTGTTTTTGCAAGGTTAAAGAGACCATTACTATAGAGGGAGGAGGATGTGGGGGAAGATACAGGGGGGAGTGAAATCAAATTGTTCTATAGATATATGAAGATGCCAAAAGAAAACCCATTATTCTGTATAATTAATATGCACCAATAAAAACTAAAAGTTTATAAAACTATTACAGCTAAGAGTGAAATGGAACAGATCTGTCAGACTATCCTTAGCTACTGCTTTGACAGTGGCTAACCTGATGAATGAGGGAATTCGGTATATGTTTGGTGAGACCATTCTTCCTATTCTTTTTTTTTTCCCCATTTTTTTATTCCACTTTTTTTTTAAATCATTCTTACATATTCTTGTGGGAAATATGGGGGAATGCTAGAAAAAGAGAGTGGTGAGTCATTGAATGTCCTACCCAAAGATGACAGGGAGCATCATAAAAACGTGCCAAATGGTTATGTCCTGAGCCATTGCCTAGTCACCATTTTTGTCAGTGGTCAAGATAAAACATTGACAAAAATGCTTCTATAATGTTCATTCACTTAATCTGAGTGGGTAAAAAATACATTGATTAACAGATAAAATGTTAAGATTGGAAAAGTGGGTCAAAGAGATGAATCTTAGTGGGGATAAATGTGAAGTTCAGGAAAACTTGCAGAACCTGTCCAGAAGAACAGAGAAACTTCCTACCTATAGAAACTAGGAAACAATACAGGGCAGAAACTTGGCTTGGGTTACACATTAGAATCACCTGGTGAACACCTTGGGAGCTTTTAAATAAATGTCAATACCTGATCCCTGCTACAGCCAATTAAGTTAGAATCCCTGGGGGTGAGGCATAGGTATTGGTATGGTTAAAAATGTCCCCAGGTGGTTTTGTGTATCTAAGGTAGAAAATCACTGATTTTATTTTGTAGATCAATTATAAACCTGATGCGGAACTAACAATAGGACATGAACTAGAAGTTCAGCTTTGCCCAGCATGTGTGAGGCCCTTGGATAGATCCCCAATACCACCAAAAGAAGAAGAAAAGACAGGACTATCTACCTCTTAAGAAAAATTTAGCCTTTTTTTTTAATTGTTCAGATTACATTGAGTGTCATATTGGAAATCAGAAGTATGTGTAGGAAGTACAAGTATGAAATGATGAAATGATTCAAGATCTTGTCTGAGAAGTAATGTGTTTAGATATTTGTAAACATACACGGTGGTAAACATTTTCAAGGAACAGAACTCAGCATTCATGCCTTTATATTTAAGGTTGTCAAAACTCTGGGTTGCTACCAAATACTAGATTGCCTCCAGGTAATCAGAATATTATAGACTTTTTCTAAGTGAAATGCAGGCATCCTTAAAATGAGCCTTCTCTTACTGATAGTTTGGGATTTGTATATGTATAAACTTTTTTTTTTTTTTTGGTCAACAGAGTGGTCTAGAAAAGAGAACCCTGGTCTTCCAATTATGGAAAAGCACCAATGTCGTCCAGCCCTTGGCTAAATCTTCCCATTTTTTCCATTCTAGTTAAATAGTGTTGCAGGGCTGGGGTTGTAGTTCAGTTGGTAGAGTGTTTGCCTTGCATGCACAAAAGCACTGGGTTCAATCCCCAGCACCACACACACACACAAGAAGGTAAATGGTGTTGTAATCTTCCTCCACACACAATGAAATTCCATGTCCCTACACCTGTGCTTCCACACTTCCTTGCTGGTTTCCGTGGGCACCTGAGCCACTGACTACTCCTACCAGAGTCTGATTAACATCTTTCAGAGCTTCCTCTTCTCCCACTATCTTGTAGGAGTTAACCAGGGGGCTTGTTGATCCCAGAAGAGGAATAATGTGAGAAGAGGCTATTTTCACATCCATCTCTTTATTCTGTTGGAAATGAAATGTGTGAAATTTTATTTGATTGTGTGATTCTTGACCTTGCCTAATCTGAGCCTAGAAGGGAGTCATTTCAAAGTCATATCTTGATGTTGAGCCACTTGAGTAATAGTCATACTTGCCCTTATTAACTTGTCCTCGAATCACTGATGGCCTTTTCCTGAGGACAGTTTTGCTGTGATTTTTTGATAGACAAAAATCTAGGAGCATAAGCACCTAGACTGGGAATTCAGACAAAGTCTGTGCAAGGTGCACAAAATTCACTTTAAATAAGTGCATTATTGGACTCACTGTGGCCAACAATCTTTATTCACCCTGCTTTCATATTATGTCTGGTTTGTCACATTTTTATTACCTAAAGTCAGTTTAAAATTCCCCCTGGTGTTGACATTCCATTGGTTTAATGATGTCTAATAGCGTGTGTCCACCATTATGTTTTCATACAGAATAGTTTCACTGCCCAAAACATCCTTTGTGTCCATTTATTCATCCTCCACCCCCAACCCCACCACTGATTTTGACCTTTCCAGAGTGTCATGTAGTTGGACTCATTCAGAATGCTCCTTGGCAGCTAATTTGGATGTTCTTACCCATTAGCAGTCAACCTATGCAATGAAAATATTTTGATCCAAGAGTGAGTGAGTGTGTGTGTGTGTGTGTGTGTGTGTGTAAAATATATGAATTTTGGTACTAGGGATTGAACTTGGTGGCAGTCAACCACTGAGCCACATCCCCAGCCCTATTTTGTATTTTATTTAGAGGCAAGTTCTCACTGAGTTGCTTAGTGCCTTGCTGTTGCTAAGGATGACTTGAAATCCCAATCTTCCTGTCTCGGCCGACGGAGCTGCTGGGATTACAGGTGTGCATCACCGAGCCTGGCTGATCCAGTTATCTTTATGGTGACTCTTTTAATAACTATAAAGCATTGTTCAAATGTATTGTTCTAATTTGAATTATCACTTGGCAGTGTAATGAAGTAGCATGGGAAATGAAGCATTCATTAACAGTTGTTTAGGTTTGGTGAAAGTTTCTCCCTTCAGCCCTAATGTGAGGGAAAGAATATTCTCCCTATCAGAGAGTTTCTGTCTTTTTAGACAGAAACCAGTGGAATGTTGGCACTCTACAGGAGGATGAGTCTCTAGGGAAAGGCTGAATGACTACAACCTGCGACCACCCAGGGTGGATTCGTGCACATCTGAAGATGGACATGTGTGTGACTTCTTGTGACCTGTGCTGGAGTCATGCCCCTGTACCTGCTCTTGATTGGTCATTGGCTAGCAGAAGTTATAACTTTTCTGGGCTTCAGCATCTTTCTCTACAAAGCATGAGTGTTTTTGTAATAACTGACATCAACTCTCAAAACCCTCTACGGTATCATGGATTATAAAGTCATATCCCACTCCATGCAACATTATTCCATGGATTTTTAATTTAATAAAATTTAGAATTAATTTTGATGTCCATCCATGTTTATAACAACTTGCACTTCAGCCTGCCCTGTGTTGATGTTTTTACATAGAAAATATGAAAATGAATTCTTAGGATGATGGAAAATAAAGACTCGGGTATAGTTTTTGGGGGACATACTATTTTTAAAATCAGAATTAATATTTTCCCCTCATTCTTTCACACTTCAAAATATTAGAATATAAATCCAACATGAATTTAAGTATAACATGACACAAAATAGATAACACAGTGAGGTGAATTCTAAATAGCACCTTTCAAAAAGCCCTGAAAACGTCAACCAATCTAATTGAAATGCTGGAGGAGGCAACATGTCAGGTCTCTAAGAAATATTCAAGAGACATAGAAAAATTGAAATGATGGCATCTGTTGAAAACGCATAATTTATATTGTGTTTTGAACAATAGGCCTGTGCTCCTTGTGGATACCATTTTTATTTCTATGAAAATTGAGTTTGCATTGATCATATCTAGGACAATTGTTTGTTTTTTGGTGGTGGCTCTTAATTGTTCTGAAGTCATTCTTGACGATACCTTTCTAGATTAGATGTTTTTTTCTATTAGAGTACTCTCTGGCAATTATCTTTCCATGCCTTGAATTGCTTTATGTAAGTACCATGCAAACTTTAATTTTCTTCCTAAGCTTCTAATGATTGTTGCTTTCTTAAATATTGCTTTTCTGGCTGCTTTAGTTTGCTGAATCATTGCCTACGCCTCTGGGAGGCTTGTAGTTATTTCCCTAAGGGCTTTCTCCTGATGACGACTGATTACCTGCATAGTAGAAGCTTAGGTGTTTCTGCTCTTTGGTTTCTTTTTAGATAAATCATAGTTGTTACAGAGAAAGTACATAAGTAAGGCAAGGAACAGGGGATTCGTGGTGGATGCCTCTAAGGAGTTTGTGGCACATTCTGTGCTAGGTGTTCTCTTTAGATTCAGACATCTGAGGGCAATAGCAACAAAAACCATCCTGCCATCATCAGCTCCTCTGAGCAATTGGTTCCATTTCTTAGGCTTGTGTCTCACACCATTGACTGCTTTGAAACTGCTGCTCCCAGAACACAAGTGCAGAGAGTTTCACAAAGACCAATTAGAGATATGCATAGGAGAATGTGGCTAGACTTCTAAAAGCAGTGAAGTACTAGGGATGTACTCACCTGTACATTTGGAGCCTATTGAAAAATTTCAGGGCTACTGATCTGAGATCACTTTGGTTAATTAAGGTTATGTTTCATAAAGTAGCTTCATTGCACTTGCTGGGTGAGAAAGGCTGGGAAAGCTTTATAGAAACCATTTTAAATGGCATCATGCATCATTAATTAGTGCCAAGGAAAGAAGCAATCAGTTAGAAAAGACCTAAGATGATGCCTTGGCATAAAAGCAGATGATTATAATAAAGCATTGGAAGAAGCTAGTTTCCAGTGGAAGAATATGACAGAAGTCCCAAGCAGGTACAGAAAACAGCTATGGCAGAAGGATCTGGAAAAGTCCACAGTGGCTTACCCATCCAGGTGTATGATTGTAAAGTTAAAGTTTTTAGTTAGTACAGGACCCAGGAGAGGTTTCTGTGATCTGCCAGATCTTATAGGGTTTATGAAGTGAAGGATATGGTGAAAGAACTGGTTGGTACACTGTTTATTACAGGTGTGGATGGCTTTTAGATGAAGGCAGCACTTAAAATATTGGCAATGCCTTTGACTCTCAGACCAAGACTTAAGTCTTTTAAATATCACAGGAACAGAATTTTGTATTGTTGTTCGCACATTGTTTACATAATCCTTTGAAAAGGGAACATATTTGCTTCTTATAAATGGATTCTCTCAAGACACAGCTGAATATTTTTAGTTTGGGCTTGGGGTAACATGTGTACTATCACTCATTTTGAAGGACAAACTTGTATTCTTAGTTTGCTTTTTATTTTGTATTTAAAAATCCTACCTAGGGCTAGGGATATAGCTCAGTTGGTAGAGTGCTTGCCTCACATGCACAAAGCCCGGGTTCAATTATCAGCATCACCCTCACCCCTACCCCTCAAAAAAAAATTTTATTAAGCAGAAAATTTTTTTTTCCTGGTAATATTAAGGCCAATCTAATTCTCTTTGACAAAGGTAATCCATATCCATTAGCTCCTTGTTTTATTTTTTTTTTTAGTCACGAATAATAAGTTTCTTCCTTTCACTTCATCATTTGTAGACCCCAAAACGTGAACCTAATTTTCTCTTTTCCACACAGACAAAATTCCACTGCAAAGATTGGGAGCCTTGTGTAGCTGTAGCTGAAATTAGTAAATTTTTTTCTGCTACGATTACCTTAGTCTACCCATTTCTATAATGGAAGATACTTTTTCTTATGTGTGTATCTTTTTTTTTCCTGTCCCCTTTTCTCTTATTATACATCCAAAGTGATAATGCAAGTTCATAAGGAAAAACACCTTGCTGCTTTCATCTCCTTCTGTTTGTCATCTCCCAGGAAACAGAACCAACTTCCTTTCCTTTCTGCTTTTGTTGACTAACCCCAGCAGGGCTGCACACGCAGCCAGTGTATCTGATGTCATAATCAATTAGCATTTGCTTCTTTCTCTAGATTGTGAACTCCTTGGGGTGGGGTGGGGGATATGTTACTCACTGTGACTCGAGGTATACCTGATGCACAGAGGGCCCCACCCTAAGAGATGTTGAATTTCAACAGGAATTATGGAACATGATTTTGGGATTATGGAGCATCTGGGCTCCTAGAAAATCTCATTTTCTCAAGTTACTTTAGCAATACAAGATCACTGGAAGAAGCTAGTTTCCTTTGGAAGAACATGACAGAAGAGAATGCATTTTCATTTCCTAGCAACTTCCATCCTAACCTATAGGATGCCAATTTAGAGATTTTTTTTTTTTTTTTTTTTTGCACAGAACTTCACAACTTGCCTGGAAATTTTTATATATGGGAAATAACACAAGCCAACTTTTTTGGGGGGAGGGGGGGAATGCTGTATGCTAGACAATGTCAAAGTTACTTTCCATCCCTACCTCTTTTAATCCTCATAGTGACTCTATTAAAAAGAAAATGTAGAATTAGGAATTGTGGCACATGCCTATAATCCCAGTGACTTGAGAGGCTGAAGCAGGGGATCTCAAGTTTGAGGTCAGCCTCGGCTACTTAGTGTGACCCTGTCTCAAAATGAGAGAGAAAAAGGGCTGGGGATGTAGATCAGTGGTGAAGTACCCTTGGGCTCGATCTCTACTACCAATAAATAAATGAATAAATTCTATATATAAAAAATAGGTAATTTTCAAAAGACCATTGAAGAAATGGCTCTCTAGAACCGTGGTTGAGCCAGAGCTGGTCCACATAGTATCCTCTAGTACTATACTGCCTCTCACTGCATTTCAATGGTGCCCCCTCAGACTCATCTTGTTGCTGAGAGAAAATACCAGAGGATGGAAAGGGAGAAGACCTAAACAAAGACTATGCACACATGAAAGAAAAGTTATTTCTGATAATAATGAAACAGAATCCACAGTCTTCAAGGAGGTTCTCCCCTGGAGAAAAGCACGAGGCCCTGACTCTTCCTTTCAGTCTCACTTTCCTATGAGGCTTCAGAGTCCCTCAGCTCCAAGGAGATGCTGAAGACCATTGTAGCCAGTGATGTAATGGGTGACATGAGAGAGAGTCCCTCCTGTGGGTCCATTAACAGGAGAGACCCACTGGAACTTGCTAAATGCCAAGAGTGAACTAAAGGGATATAAACACAGATTTGATACATACATCAACTAAATCTTCAGATTCCAGGCTTGACTTCTGACTTCACTTTCTGCTGGGGCTGCCAGAGCCTTTTTCTTCTGCCCATTTCCTTTAATACCTGTACATTAGCTTGATGGGTCTTAATGGTTTTTTGTCACGAGGATGCTTTTTATTTACTTTGTGTAGAGACAGTGCTGCCCATGTGAATGTGAAGGCCTTTGGTAATTGCTATAGCCTTCATTTCCACCCCTTTCTAGCATGAGCAGTTTAGCTCTAACTTTGTGCTGTTGGGCTACTGATGTAGCTAAGTGGTAGAGCACTTGCATAGCATGCATAAGGCCCTGGGTTCGATCCCCAACACCCCACTGCCCCTCCACACACCCAACAAACTTTGTGCACTGAACTCTCTGCAAGTTTAGTCTATTTCTGTGCAGAGAGTACAATAATGTTATCTTGTTGAAATATTTATGTTGGAGTACTTATGACGAACCATGCTTAAGACCAAGGTAGAGAGGCCCTTGTTGTCTGTCATCTAAGGCTGTCTGATAAGTTTACCTCCTTAAGAGGTTGACTTCTTCCTCAAGTGATTGACTCCAGGAATTGAGGCCCACCAGTGTCTGCCCTTTCCCTTTAAAAAAAAAAAATAGATCCCAACTATAGTTGATAGTCAAAGACCTAAGCAGGCTAATAAGCATATGACCTGGGCTCAGGTTAAAGGAGATCAAAAGGATGAACCCTATTTAGTGGTAGATGGCAAACAGAGAGTACTAGAGCTGGTGACAGAAAGCAAAGAGGTAATCTTAGAGATTGGAACTTGGGGATTGGATGCCTATCCCTGATTAGACTCTTATGTGGCAAGACCTGAGTCTTGGGGAAACATGGGTAGAGGATCCAAGGAAGAGTAACAACTTGGTCTGAGTTGGTCTTGGCTGATGAAGATCAAGGGTATTGCAGAAGCCTGCTACAGAGTCATCCTACTGGTGGATGGCCTCAAATGTGGGGATACATGGCAAGGAGACAGGCATGTAATCAAGATGACAATTATCATTATGGTTTGGAAGTGACTTAATTATAAACTAGTTATAAACTACAATAAAATACAAAATGTTAGCACAAGACCCCAAGTGCGTTAGTCATTGTTGCCTTGTTAGGATTTTTTGTGTATCCTTTAATAAAGCTTGGTTTATCTGTTTCCTTGAAGAACATCTTGACAAGGTGAGAAACTAAGAACTGTTACTCTTTAAAAACTGCTTGTCTATATTATTGGCAATTTTCCAGTACTATGCAGCCCCCCCCCCAAATATAAACATAATGAGTGCTAAGACAAATACTTATGATGTTCAGTTTAAAATTTGAGAGTAAATCATAGCAACCACATTATTATTAACTAGCTTTATAGTGAGTAAATGTGGTAGTATAATTGGATTCTGTAAAATAGTCTTAATGTTGTTTTTATGCATTGGGGTTTCTTATTAAGATCTTGTTTGAAAGTGGTTTTCACTGCCTTAAAAACATTTTAACAGCAGCAACAACAAAAATACTCACAAACATTTGGAAACACCAATCCAAAGAATGCTACTTATTGCTATTAACATTACAGAGATATAGTTTTTGTGATAGTATACAACCTTCTCATATTTAAGAATGGGGTTCCTGAGTGTGGTAGCACACATCTGTAATTCTAGTGAGGTTGTGGTAGAAAAATTACAAGTTCAAGGCCAACATGGGAAACTTAGACTGTCTCAAAATTAAAAAAAAAAAATTAAACGGCTGGGGATGTAGCAGTGTTAGAGCATCCCTGGGTTCAATCCGCCCCCCAGTGTCACAGTAAAAATGTGGTTATTTTCCCTCCTTGTTCAATTCGTTTTAAGTGATAAAAAAAATTCGAACAATTAGTTGCAGTACTGTATAAGAAATTACTATATCAGCATCAGATTCTTTTGTGGCTGAATTATATTATTTTGGTAATAACTCAGTGCTTCAGCTACAAATGCATTATTTGTGAACTTTAAAAATTTCAAGAAGAAAGATTGTTTTAACTTCGATTTTCAGATAGACTCAAATTGAACAGAGGAACCCTTTTGTTTATCCAATAAAAACACGATCCCAGGATGTCCTACTTTAGGCAGAGCCAAAAGGTGGCCTATTTTCATCCCAGTCCTTTGAATGGGGTTCTCTTTGGCAGGGGCCAGCCTGTAAACTGACCTCCCTGGCTTTCTTCCCTGTTGTAGAGGAAGTGCTTCTTCCTGTCCTTATCAGTGTTAGGGTTGCAATTTCATGGAGCTCTAAAGCCCATAGGAGACACGGAGAGATCCTAAGAGGCTGGGCTGGCATTAATAGAAGCTGAAGGGAAGAGCCTGAGGGCAGTCTGTGGATAGGAGAAGAGTGTCATTCTAGATTGTACTTCTACTGCGGATTGTGCTTTTCTCCCCCTCTCATTTTTCTGTGTATATAAGATAGTGCATTTCAGTGTCAGAGAGGATCAAGAATGATGTTTTCAAAAGATGTAATCCTTGAAGTTTCTCCTCCAAGTCAGGACTACAGATAAGTAGTAATAATCCAACTGCTATTATCATTTTGTAGATGGAACAAAACCACAAAGGAAATGTCCTGCTCCAAATCCACTTTCCAAAAGGAAGGGGAGAGAGTGGTGGATAGGAATGGTTTTAAAAAGATCTAATTTGCATATAGGAAAGAAAAGCCAGCTATTTGATTCATTGTTGTGCTTCAGATGATGAGAAACCTATAAATCAGCCATATTCACTCTGGCTATATATATATATAATTTTTTAATGGGAAATTCCAGGGTGCTTGTGAATATTTGTGCATAAACTTTGAAAAATGATGTTACATACATTTCAGAAAACAATCATAATAAGGGGAATTCCTGTTTAGCTTCGTTCTCTTCAGCTGTTTCTTATTGATTTGTCTAGTGTTAAAAAGGTCCATGTTCAGTCAGAGTATGGGAGAAAACAAGGTAAAAGGTAAAGAAGACTTTAACGTCTCAAACATGTATTTAGCCATTTTTCCTGTATATCTTCTAGATCCTACTCAAAATCCCAAGGTCATTACTGTTTAGCTTTGAAGTCTCTAAGACTTGGAGAATTTGTTAGCAACACACACACGCACACACACACACACACACACACACACACGCACGCGTGTGAGATATATTTAAATTTTCTTTGAGAAAAGAGCCCAGAATATGAAGACAACTTAAATGGCTGGAAAATGTACTTAAGCACAGAATTCTTAACTTGAAAGAGAATGGAGCTGGGAAGTAGGTAATAAGATTTTCTCCTCTAGAGAGCATCTGCACAGAGGTGAGAGATGTGGAGAAGAGAGAAGAAGAAGATTTCAGTCCTCTCAACCACATTGTGAACTGCAGAGTGTAATCAATACCTTGTACAGGAGTAAATGGGCTCAGAGTTTAGTTTTCTTTGAGGCAAATAGTAAATTTGACTTGGAGGGGAATCCCCTGCTTCTCTAGGACACAGAGGTCAGCAGTGTCCTGGGAACCACAAAATGACTAATAGAAATGCTGGCATCTTTCTTCAAAAGCTGTGGACACCTTAGTACCTGAAATTCAACTTGTAGAAATTTCCAGTAGCCATAGAACAAACGGCCCTCCCTGACCAAATTAGTGAAAGGAAAAACCTCAATGAACAGAAACACTCTAAAGTTTGCCTGCATCCAATTTAAATCAAAGATTTAACCTTTGGAAATTTCATTTAAGAACTACAAACTTCCATATCGTTGGAGTTGGTTTGAATAAAGTTTGGAAGATGAAAAAAATGAGAAGATCCTTTTTGTGAACTGCACTTGGCACTCAACGCTTTTTGGTGATAGAAACCAGACTTATCACAGGTCTTCCTCCTCCTTGAAGACTTATAAGACATTGAAGTAAAAAAAAAAAATGGTTTTCTAAAGTCCCTTTTCAGCTCCCTAGGGGTAGGGTATCAAGAATATTCAGGATAATGGGTGATTTTCCAGTGATGTTTTCTTTTGAAAGATCAGCAGAGAACCCTGGCTGGGCCTTTGACAATAGCTTCATTCTTTTGGGGTGGCTTTGCAGATCCTCTTTGCCAGTTTTTATGTTGCAACAACCGTGGGTCACTATCAAAATAGAGATGTCCGTAAGAGGGTCTTGTCAACAAAGGGCAGTAAGCCTGGGCTGGCTTATTTCTGATGCTCAAGAAAGATCTCTTGGGAAAAATATGACCCCCATTGCTCTTGAAAGAGAGCAACCATATTTTGCCAGAACTTCAAAGAGCAGCACTGGTTGCTCTTAGGAAACCACAATAGAAGAGCCACTGGTGCCAAGGGCACACTTAGCTCTGGTGGTTATACTGAAATCAATAGGCAGTGTGAATGGCAGAGAAGCAATTCCTTGAAGTCTGCATCTGGGGGAAATAAAAGGTGGCCAAAAGTATCCCAGAGCAGATGGATGCACTGTGACTTGCACAGTGTTCGCTGCGAGGGGATACATGGCTCCTCTCTTACTCCTGGGATTATCAGATTTTCAGTGAGTTTAAAGATAATGTTTTCAGTGAATTTGCAGAAATGTGTTTTGCTACTTCCTCCCAGAAGGCAAAGTACTTCAGGGTTCATGGAGCATAATTGTACATGGTGTACCTCACACCCATGTGCTGCGAGACTCCACTCTGTTCTTAGAAGTGACCTTGCCACAGGACCTCCAATGGATGTTCAGTGTCCTGGAAGATGGTAGAAACCCTTGGGATATGCTTGTCAAATCCTTCAGCAATGGCAAAAATCACTCAGTTCCTCAAGTGACTTCTGTTTCTCCGGCAAGGCTAAAGGGTGGCACTACACACACCAGCAGAGTGAGTTGTCAGCCCAGAGCAAACAGCCCAGAGAAAACTTCATTTGGAGCTGTCCAAAGGCCCAGCATTACCATAATACCAAGAGTCTTGCCTGGGCACCAGCAGGTTGCCCTGGTCTGGGTGTTTCCACCCATGAGTAGAGGTGAGTGAGAATGTGAGGAAACGACAAGGGGGAAAAAAGCATGATTCTCTGTTCCCAGTGGGAGTGAAACTTGCATTGTAGCTTTTATCCCATGAGGTAGTATTCTGCAGCTTCTACATGTTTCCTAGATCTATGTGTTCTTTGAAGGACAAATTCTGTGGAATGGAAATTGAGCCCCGGAAAGCTATTCTGAGATTTGATTCCAGATCAATGGTTTTGAATGAATAACTTCACCTTTGAAGCTTTGATTCTATTGCTTGTCACTTTTAAGGAGTTGTATTAGTTTGCCAGGACTGCCACAACAAATCACCACAAATTGAGTAGCTTTAACCAACATGTGTGCTTTCATAGTCCTGGCAACCAGAAGTCTGGAACAGAGGGGTCAGCAAGGCTCTGAGGAAGAATCTAGAATCTGTTCCTTGTTCCTCACCAGCTTCTGGTGGGTTTGGCAATCCTTGGCACTCCCTAGTTTGTAGGTGTATCATTTCCAGCTGTTTCTGTATCTCCCCTTCCTGTATCTTACAAGGACATTTGTCATTAGATTCAAGGCCCACCTTAAAGAGGATAATCTCTTTTCAGTATCTCTACAGTAATTATATCTGCTAAGATCCTTATTCCAGATAAGGTGACATTCTGAAGTTCAGATGCACTATCATTTGGGAGCCAGTATTTAACCCAGTACAAGAATGATCATGTCTACTTTGTCTACTAGTCAGGTCTATGGTAGGAAAAAGTGAGATAATGTATACACAGAAGTGGCCTTTGTAAATTCCCTGTTTTTTGGAAAAAAGCTCCCTCTTCTATTCCTGCATTCCATTTTCATTATGGTCTGATATCAAGCTTGCTTTCCAGATTCATTTCCTATTGTATCCTCTAAGGTATGTTTTACTCTGGCCCAAGGAAGAGATTACTTATTTTCTGACTCATGATATGCTTTAATGCCTCCTATTTTTGTTTTCCACTCATTCTTTCCTCCTCACTTTAAGCACTCTTCTCTCCTACTTATCTTTCAAGGGCAGGCTGATAACCCACTTGGCTAACCATTCTTCTTCCTGTAAGTTGGAATTTTTCCAGGGGTGTGTTGGAGCTAGCTTGTACTAGATTGCTGATTGTTAAATATTCAGCAATATTCTGGCAGCTTGACATCAGTCACCATGAAAGCATTTACATCATGGATATTGGCAAACACTAGAAATCAGAGTTCTTTCTCTGTCCTTTTCTAGAATACCATTGAACCTTTCCTTTCTGTGTACTTCAAGAGCACTTTGTATTTACCTCTATTTCCACAATTTAAATGTTGTCCATTACATTTAGTTATGTAAATAGCCATCACTTGTGCTAGATTTAGAGTTCCTTAAGGCCAAAATAATATTCTATATTCAGTAGAAAATAAAGTTGTCTCATGTCTCACAGCACCTAATCATAGAAGATGCTTATTGCGTAGCATAAAGAACAAAGATAATGATAGCCTGCATTTCCTGAGCCTTCTTGGTATCAACAACTCTCTGGAGCAGGTGAATTGCTAGGCCAATTTTACAAAAACTAAGACTTCGAAAGATGAATGGTTTGCTCAAAGTTATACATCAATAGGTGAACCCCAGAACTCTGGCTCTGTAGCCAAACTGTTAAGCACTATGTCAGACTTTTTTCTTAAATAAAATGAAGTGTCCTGTCCCAGATGTCTGCATCCCGTAGAGCAGCTGCTAGCAATGTGCAGCTGTTGAGCACTTTAAAGATGACTTGTCTGAGAAGTGCAAAGCACATACCAGATTTCAAAAAACTTGGGAAGAAAGAAAACAAATGTTCAGTGTTGAAATAACAGTTCAGATATTTTGAGTGAAAACCTGTTAATGTAATTTCGCTTTTTAATGTGGCTACTAGAAAGTGGCTCTCACTACATTTCTGTTGACTGTTTTCTAGGGCCTAGTAATTCTGCTCTAGCTGTCATATTTCTAGACTAACATTTATATATCCAAAGACATCTTCACTTATCGCAGCCTGGGGCCAAGGCATAATAATTCAGTTCTATGCCACATATCCCTAACTTCCTCCTGGATTTGCTCCTGGCCCTGGTCCTTTAAGGCTGGGCATTTATTATGGATGAAGAGATAAAGGTCAGTGCTTCTTGTGAAAAGGTGTGGCATCCACAGAGTCATGTTGGAGCCATTGGCCACAATTTTATCTCCAAATAAAGCATGAATATCAGTTACAATAAGGCTTATGTCTGCTGAGTTGGAGGGGAGCCACAGCCCAAAAGAAGACATTTCAAAGGAATTAGCAATCAATTCTTCTCTTCCTTCAGGGCAGGAAGCTGCTTCCAGTAAATACAAAATAGTCCAAGCTAGCATCTCACAGCTCTCCCCAGCGAGCTAGGTTGAGGTCATGGGGATGAGGACCACTTTTAAACTGAGAAAATGTACAAGAGCAGGTATCTAAAGTTTAACCATTCTTTCCCTACTAGGTTATCACAGGAGGCAAATGGTAAAGGGAAGATGATGTATGATTTTTGTAAATAGGTCAAATGTTTTGGAAAATAGAAAATGGAACACTATTAAATGACAATAAATTCATCTGCTGAGCCCCCTGCTTTCAGGATCTGTGCCAAGGAAGTTCTCATACACACCATTCTGAGTCAGAAGAAAAGGTGGGATGTGAGAGCCCTAATTTTCCTGACATCCTAATGAAGAAACAAATTCTGAAAGTGTTATGATGACATTTTGTGTTTCTCCAAAGTGCAATAGTTTCGTGTAGTTATTTTGGTTTTTCTTCAGAGCTGTTTAAGTCTCTGACTGTCATTCCTGGGAACATCACGAATCTCCCCCGTTTTGCAACCACAGAACATAGACATCAGCACCCAAGCTGTGACCTTAATGGTTGTCTCTGATTACTGTTCACAAATGCTGCCAGAGGTCTTTGCTGCTATTCCTTCTCTGGATTTCCAGGTGTATGAAATGTGTATAAGTCCTATCTAAACCACTATATTGTGAATGAATGGGTTTTTCAAGGATGTTGGGAAGGATTTCCTCTGGCAGGTGGAACCCATCTGCTGCTGCTTTGTTTACTGAGCATAATGTGAATTTCAAAGATCCATATATGTGTATCCGTATAAATGCATATATGTATCATTCCTATAAAGAGAACAAAACCACAGTTTTAGATCTGGAAAAGATTTTTAAAATCATCTAACAGAACCTCCCTCCCATACCCCGATTTTTAAAGTAAGTGACCCAACAAGGTTAAACCACTCAAAAAGAGTCACTTACGTCAACCAACTGCTTGTTCACCTGCATTTTACCATACTTTACTAAACGGCTTCCAAGTTCCTCATTTCATTCATAGGAATACACTGGATGGCAAGAGCCTAGTTTCCTGTTAAGTGAGTGACCTTCGGGTTTTGGCACTCAATGTAAAATCTAAGCATGGTGCATTTTGGCCAGGGAACAATGACCTTGGAATCCCTTGCTTCATCCTTTTCATAAGCAGACACCATTTGTTTCGGTTAATTTAGATGACAGGAACTAAGATGCTTTTATTAGAGAAGCATGGCCCCCTCCCTTTTGTTAAAGGGGGGTCAGGGGAGACTTTAATATCCTTCAAAAAGTATGCTTCCTCAGGAGGAGGCTATCTAGCAGCCACAGGAAGCCTTCTATTTTTACCTTTGCTGAACCATTCCCATCCTTCTTAACACCTCTGTACTCCCTTTAGCCTTATATCCCTATGTTGCTGGCTGTGACATTTTTAGAATGCTTTAAAGTGAAATGCTTTGGGGTTTTTTTTCCCCTTATTTGGGGGAAGCCCTGTAGTCTTTGAACACCCCAGTTTCCCTTCTCCCTCAAGCAGAAGTCGGAGTGTGCAGATGCCTGCGATGTGGTCCTGTGGCATTTGGCAGCAGAGCCAGTGCTGGGTGAGTGCCCAGCCTCTGTCCCCACTGGTATTTCCTGCCACTTGTGGGATCTGTTTCCCATTACCTTTGCTCACCCTCGGAGGTTTGCGTTTTAGGCAGACACTTCCTGCTTCCGCAGTACTTCTCAAATACAAGACTTAGAATAATCTGAGGATCAAATGGAATGACTAAATGGCTAAGCAAATTCATCTAAGTGACACTTAATTACACATATTTTCTGGGTGCCATTTTGGGAAAGGAAAAAAAATAATCAAAAGATGATTTTATTGGTTATGGTAATTTGGGGTAAGATTTAATGTTTTTTTAAAAAAACTTGTCATAATGCCTCTTTCCCATAGATAACCCCCCCCCCCCAATTAACCTTTAAATTTGGAGCTCCCTTTAAAACAACCTTGGCATTGCTGTTTGATAAATAGTATCCAGCTGATAGCCTACTATCTGCCCTTGGCTGTATGGGAAAGCTCAAAAGAACAACAAGGAGAGAGATAAAGGGGAATAAACTATTTTGTTTTGACAAAGCTGTCATTGAATGTCCTTTTGAACCCAAAGATGTCACCAGAAAGTCTCTGTACTTCTAATTCATCTACAAACTAGGAACTCATTAATTCATGCTAATGTAGGGATTGAGATTAAGAGGTTGGGGAGCCCAGTAAGAATATTGGGCACTACACAGAATTAATGCTAATTAATCTCCAGGCACCTGCTTAGACTATTTCCAGCGCACCCAACAAAGATGCCTTTAGATTTGCTGTTCTGATGGCTTGGGTGAGTGTCATCATTCTGTTCTGATGGATGACATATTTGCTGTCTAAGAGTATTTTCCTTCACTTCAGGCAAGAAAAATTGCTCATTAAAAATAGACCTTTTTATGGTTCAGAAACAGAAAACCCTCCTTGGTTTGAAACTTCTAATAGTTTGCAGTTGTCAAAAGTATCCACATGCTTTCAAGGTGGATGTTTACCTTTTGCTTTCCCTTTTTCTTCCTTCTTGGAACAGATTATAATTTTAGGCAGCACTATTGGAAGAAAAAGCTGATGACAAATGTCAGTGGTTTCATTGGACAGGTATAAGACCTATGTTAGCACTCTGTTGCGACCATGCTCCTCTTCATGTTCTATGATCATATGAGAGCCTTTATCCATTTTCCATATGAGTTTTTGCCATTGATTAAGCTGGTCACAGGCCTGGGAAGTGAGATGAACGCAGCCAGCAACCCTTTTTAAAATTTCCCTGATAACCTGGTTGAGCTAAAAGACTTTGTAGTAAACTGTTTAGGTTATTATCTAGAGTTATCCAGAAATTCTTATTTGAAGTTATTTTTGCAGCTTGTATGGAATTTTGTTGGCTGATCATGTGTGAAACCTGCCTATGGTGAGATTAGTACAAGTATGAATGGTGTTGACATCTGAATTTCTGTTCTCAGTAAGGTACGAGGTATAAAAAAAAAAAAAGACTAACCCTGCATCCCTGGATTTTAAAAAATCATTGTTATTAGCTTAATAAGTATTTGTTGCAATTCTAGTACATATCAAGCACTGTGTTTTATGTTTTTCTTGAACATAGTTTGAAATGAAGTTTTTCTTATCTGAAACATTGCATTAATCGGTGTCTTCAGAATTTCTTCAAAAGCAAAGTTTATTAAAGGATAAAGCTTGTTTTCTCTTATCACTTTTACTTTCACAGTTATGTATTTGTAGTAATAGCAGAAGTTCATTTTCAAAACAGTTAAAATTTAAAAACCTTTTTGTAATTAGTTTCAATTCATCAGCATCAAAATTGGGCTGGATTTCAATGGGGTAGCTACAAAATTGTAACCCAAATAACAGACAATTAGAAGTCCTTTTAAACATTAGATAGACATTTGTGACTCTTAGGACACATTCATATTTTAAAATTATGTTAAGTCAGGCATATTAAAGGATAAACCTTTTTCTTAGCAACTAGAAGACTTAAAAAGAGGACAACCACTCCCTCTAGTGACAAATTATAAATTAGCAACAAAAGGAAATTTTGTTTAAAATTCCCAACAGTATAGAGAAAGGTAAGTTACAATTTCAGATGAAACATGATTTATGGCTAAAATCAATAGCAACTGGGGAAAAGTGAGTGACTAGAGAAAATTTTACTTTCTATTTTTATGCATTAACAACCCATTCTTTTAGGGTTTTTTTTTCTCCCTTAAGATCACTGTCATGAATGATTTAAAATGTATAAGCCTGGAGATCAATTTTGGAGTTATTTTAACTTGAGTAATACTTAGTTTTGGTATTTTAGGGTTACATATTTTACTTCTAATGCTGTAATTTCTTGCCAGAATTTCAGTGCTCTTGTATAAATGGATATGAGGTAGAGGTAGATAAAATACAAAAGCTAAAAGAAGAAGAAAAACACTTGACCCACTACTGAGAAATCTCAATATTAACATTTGAGATTTATGTATTTTTATATTTTTTAATGAAAAATCTGATTTTCATACTAAAAGGTCAATATATAAGCATCTTTGTGGTCCCCACGATTAACTAAAGGTGAGTTCAGGGGCTTGAGATGCCTCCGTACAATGTAATGTTGATTATATTCAGAGATGAGTCTGAAATGAATGAGGGGCCCTGACATAAGCAGTAGCTGCCCCTTACTGACACCTCCCAGAGGCTCAGTGTCTGTTTATTGAGTGAGTGAGTTTGCCTCACTACTACACAGAGCTTTGAAGAGTAGGAAGAAACTTGAGTTAAACCGACTTTTTAAAATATACTCAGCCTAGAAGGACATTCATTTTCTGATAGCTCCCAAGCATCTGTCTGTATCACACTGGGATGCTCTCCTTGGAAAGTCAAGTCTTTTATTTTTAATCTACTCTTATACTCTTCCAATATCCCCTAAAAGCATAATGTTTTAATTTGAAGCAAATTGGGCAATGGTAATGAATAATGGTGGGAATTCTGAAATTAAGACGCTTGGGTTTGAAATAAGCATTGAAAGATGTGATTGTGTCATTTTGCAAACTTTCAATTTGGTTTGTGTGTGCAAGAGTTGTACAAATATTCTCCACTTTCATCATTGTCTGTGGGACCCACTAAGAAATCAGATGTACCACAGAAAACAAGCTAAGTATTTCACCGAGGTCATGAGACAGCAATGAACCATCCTCAGCCTCTACCCCATTCCTAACCATATTCCAAAACATACACATTCGATTCTAACAGATGTCCTTTGTGTTCCGCACCTCTATGCCTTTTCCACAGGGGTAGCCTCTGCTTGGTCTAATCATTTTCTGTCCTCCCCATGAGGGCAGGAATCAAACCCTGGTTCTGATTTATTCACAATGTCTGGGGCAAAGCAGACACACAATAAATACTTTTCAGATGAATAGTTTACTCAATGTTCTCAAATGCCTCCTTATCCAGGAAGCCTTCACTGAATCTTGAAGTAATCACAGAATGTTTATACCATTGTCAAGTTCTTAGAGGACAGGTGTACATACACTTATTCCAGAATTGATCCTTGGTGTTTACATTGTATTCTCAGTAATGTGTCCCATGACAAAGCTAGTGTTGTTCAGTTTTCTGTCACTATAACAACTACCTAAGACAATCAGCCTATAAAAGGGTTTATTTTGGCCCAGTTTTAAAGGTTCCAGTCTGTGATAATTGGCCCTGTTGTTTTGGATCTGTGGTAAGATAGCACACAGCTGGAGTGTATGGACAGTCAAAATTACTCTCCTCATCAAATCCAGGAAGCAAAAGAGAGAGAGGCTGGGATTCCACAATCCCTTTGCGTGACCTGAAGACCTGACATCAGGCCCCACTCCTAATGGTCTGCCACCCCGAGGAACCAAGTCTTTAACACAATGTCCTTTGGGGAGCACTTTAGATTCAAATTATAGCAGCTAGTATATTCTTAAGTTGATACTCCAGTTTAGGTGCATTTAATTCCACACATCTTACTCCCTCCACACTGTGGACCTGAATTGACATTTTCTGGCTCCCAGAAGAATGTGGAGCTTATCTTGAACATTCTTAGTCTTAAAAACCACCTACATCCAGTGTCTTGAGCCTGGTGATTAGGATGTTGAGAATGGTGTACTGTAATAAGCAGGTGATCTATCTGCCTGGGTTCAAATTCTGCCCTCCTGACTCTGACCTTGGGCATATTGTTTATACTCCTTGTGTTTTAATTCCTCATCTGTAGAATGAGGGCAGTAATGGGACTTGCTACATAGGGAGATTTGTGCAAATTAAATGCCATAACCCAAGGAACTTAGCATGATAAACAATAAGATAATAAATGTAAAACAAATAGAGAATACTTCATTGAATCATACAAGTTTTTTTAGTTTTTTTTTTCTTTTAAAGTAATACCTAAAACAGTGTTGATTCTTCATTTTAAAATTGTGATAAAAATGTCTTAAAATTCTGCTGAATGAGAAATAATGCATGGCCACAAATCATGAGAAAAGGGAATATATCCCAAATTCTCTTAATTACACTTGTGATATAGTAAATTATGATAAGTGCTTGGAATTTTAAGTTTACCAAATACTAAGATTCAGGTCTGGGGTGCTTCACTGAAATTGGTTTAACAATTTTCTTGGACACTAGGGGGCACGTTGTGAATAGCAATCCAACAGAAATGAATAGGCATTAATAGAGATATTATTGTACTTATCATAAATACTTAAAAATTCTTTTTTTTTTTTTTTTGATGGAGAAGGTACTGGGGATCAAACTTAAGTGTGCTTAACCATTGAGACACATTCCCAGGCCTTTTCTTTTCTTCTTTTTTTTTTTTTTTAATTTTTGAGACAGGATCTCTCTACAACAGACACTAGTATGGCAGTATGTAAAAACGTGGATGTGTAACCGATGTGATTCTGCAATCTGTATACGGGGGAAAAATGGGAATTCATAACCCACTTGAATCAAATGTATGAAATATGATATGTCAAGAGCTTTGTAATGTTTTGAACAACTAATAAAAAAAAATTGTTGGTCTTGACCTTGTGATCTTTCTGCTTCAGCCTCCAGAGTTGCTGCAATTACAGGTGTACACCACCATGCCTGGCTAATATTTTTAAATTAAATATTGGATATAACTATTTTGTAAATCTAAGCAAGTTGGTTAAGCACTCAACAGATTTTTATGGAAATTATTCCCAGGGATTTGCTATTGTTTGATAGGACATGCACATAGCATTTCTGAGGGAAGAAAAATATAAAATGTATAAAGTAGAGATCAAGGTGATATTATAATGAAAGTAGAAATTGCCCACCCACTACCTTGCAACCCAGACATGACCACTATTGATTCTGTGTTGAATATCTTTCCAAACTTTTTTCTACATTGTTCCTTTCCCCTTCTCTCTCTTACCAAACTTCTTGTCCAGATCGATATTACCAGCTCAGATCAATCTCGAGTGCCATTGGAATGACCTATAAGCTCTTCAAACGTGATACCATTAATTGGTTTATGGGGAACTGCCCTCCTTAGGTTGCCTTTGAAAGTGACTCTAATATGAGTTGCAGTTGTCCAGGCAATCTGCCCTGCGACTCCAACCCTTCTTACATTACATTTCAGGCTGGTGGATGAAATTTTGTATTGTGTGACCTGAGCCTCTTAACGCTGGGAGCTCTCAAAGTGCATGGGAATCACACAGGGAATCTGGCAAAAAAGCAAATTCCTGTTCCCTACTCTGATTCCTGAGTCACTGAAGCCTTGGAGGGGCATCCCAAGAAATGCATTGCTTCCCAGACCACCCCAGATATTTTGAAACAGCTCATCTGAGATCTACTCTTTGCAAAACGTGGACAAGGACAAGGAAGCAAACATTATTGAACACGTAGTTCTCATTCTCTGTTCTCTGTCACTCTCACCCTGATTTATTTATTTGCATGAATTGTTGGAGCAGCCAGACTCACGAATACTAGCTGACAGCTTGAATGTTCTGTGTAACATGGAAGGTTCCTGGGGGAACTCAGCAGGGGAGGCCATATTGAAATGTACTTCCTACGGATTGGAAAACTTGGTATGCAGAATGTGTTTATTAACTGGTTTCTTTCTGTGAAGTGAAATTTGCTGTAGTTTATTTAGGTTCTCACACAGATTGTTCAGCTGCTCAAAATAGGGAATTTGAGAGAAAAATTAAAAATACAATTGTGACTTGTCAGAGCTGCCAAGGACTTCAGAGGTCACGGGAAGAAATGATGTTATTTCCTAGAGAGGGGAACTAAAGCCCAGAGTGATATATTGTTTTGCATAAAGCCATACTGCAAGTTACAATCAGTATCACTGGAATTACCTTGTCATCTCAGAGAACCCCCTCTGTCTAGCATTTGACCCTATCCTTAGATTGGATGGCATCCTTGAGACCCTTGGGTACAACTTCCCATGGTATCTACTTCCAGTGTTTCACAACCCCAAATGTAAGTTCTCAAATGAGGACTATTGTATTTTTCAGTTAATAACATCCTTCTGACAGTCTTTTGAGTTGGATTGGTTGGTTTGTGTTTGAGGAACATATTACAAGAAGAAAATACTATTTTAAACACCAGAATCGCAGAGATTTCTACATGCTGAAGATCCTGAGATTTTCTGAGAGAATGGCATACTCCACTTCTGGGGTGGGGGTCTCGAGAGATGTGTACTCCATTTTGTGGAATGGCCGAAGGAATTCCCTATGGTTTTAAAATTGAAGGTCTCTCATTCTTGCTTACTCATTCCCAGCAGCAAAGGATCAGCCCATTGGCTCTTGAGGAAATCAGAAGCAAAATGTTACCGGGAACGACTCATGGCTCTGATGCATTTTCCCTGATGATAAATTATAGAGAGCACAATCATTCTGTATCATTTCCTTCCTTGTGCAATCATTGCTGGCTCCTGAAAACTCTAGAGGTTTTGAACTGGTCACTTGTGCATTCTTTCTCTGTTAAGAGCAACCTCCCCATCCGCATCTAACACCTGATCAGCCTGACGTTGTGAGGTCTGAATGGCTCAAAGTGACTTAAGTCTTCATACTTACTGCTCTTCTCCCGACCCTTTGCATTTTAAAATTTGTTCTTTTTTGGTATACATGATTGTAGAGTGTATTTGGACATATAAATACATGGAGTATAACTTATTGTAATTAGGATCCCATTCTTGTGCTTGGACGTGGAGTTACACTGGCCATGTGTTCATATATGAACATAGGAAAGTTATTTCTGATTCCTTCTACTGTCTTTCCTATTCACAACCCCCCCCCCCTTTTCCCTTTATTTTCCTTTGTCTAATCCAGTGAACTTCTATTCTTCCTCTCCCCACACACGCTTGCGCTGTGGGTTAGCACCTGCCTATCAGAGAACATTGGCGTTTGGTTTTTTGGGATTGGCTTATTTCACTTAGCATGATAGTTTCCAGTTCCATCCATTTACCAAAAAATACCATAATTTCATTCTTCTTTATGTCTGAGTAATATCCCATTGTGTATGTATACCACATTTTTAAAAAATGTACTCTTCTGTTGCATTTTAAACTTGGCTTTTTATTGTGTTAACTCAAAAAGTTGGGTATCAGATATCGGGATGTAAGAAGAAGGGTAGATACTTAAAGGACAGTAGGGGAAGAGAAAGGTAGGGAAGCAAATTTCAATAGGAGCTTACCAACTTGTCCTTTAAATGCAAGCCTAATAGCGGGCAGAATTGGGGACCACTGTTTCCAGAAGTGGAGTTCTGGGGTTTTATGCCTATCCTGGCCATCTCGACCTCCCCACTTAGACCATACATGCAACTTTGTGTATATAAAGTTGGTATACTGAAAGCTATTTTTAAGGTGTTTTCACAAAACCACCAGTTGATTTAGGAGTCAGAGTAGAAAATTGGGCTCAGTCATCACAAATGAGGGTCCTTGTGAATTTCTCACCATAGTAGGTTTCAGTCTCTTCCCAGCTTAAGCATTCAATTTATGTTCTCCATTTTAAAAGAAGTGGTAAAGAGCTCCTTGTTGATAGATAGATATAGATATATCTAAAATTGTCAGAATGTAATGGGTGCCTGGAGCCCTGTAGTTTACAAGAACTTCAGAGCTAACTCACAGCAGTATGGTTAAAAGGAAAGATAAGCATTCTGGAGGCAAAGTTCAGGCCAGATCCCGCTTTCTGTGTTAGTCCTGTCCAAGGTACTTGGTCCTTATGAGTCCACAGCTACGAAGAAAAGTCTTGGCATCTGGTCTTTCGGTGAGCGCTTGCTCTAGGTCCATAGATTTTTACCTATCCATCCTGGTAGACTGCTTGCCGGGTATGCACAGGGTCTTGGTCTCCATCCTTAGCACTGCAAGGGGAAAAAATAGGCAAAGTGTGTGAGTACATAGCTCTCCAGAGGATATACGATGACCAAAAAGGACACAAAAGATGATCAGCATCATTGGCCATCAAGGAAAAGTAAATCACAACCATGATGAGATATCACTTTGCATTCATGAAATGGCTATAATCACAAAAACACATTATAAGTAGTGTGGACAAAGGTGTCCACACACTTTTGCTGGTAGAAAAGTAAAATGGTGCAGCCCCTTTGTAAAATAGTTTGGCAATTTTACAAAAGCTTAAACACAAATGCTCATAGCAGCATTATGGATCATAGCCCCAAAGTAGGGACAGTGCAAACATCCATTAACTGAGGAATGGATAAACAAAATGCAGTAAATCTGGCCATTAAAAGGAATAGAGAACTATCATGCTACATGAATGAACCTTGAAAGCATGACACTAAATGAAAACACAAAAGAACGTTGCATGATTACGTTTACATGAGATATCCAGATAGGCAAACCTAGAGAGAAAGGAGAGACTAGTAGTTGACTGAAAGGGTGTGGGGGTAGGAGGGGGTGCAGTGACTGCTAATAGGCATGAGATATTTCTCTGGACTGATGTAAATGTTCAAAAATTAGTGGTGACAGTACAGCTTCTCAATTTACTAAGAAACATGGAGTTGTACAGTTTAAATCAATGAATTTTATGTGAATTAAATCTTTTTTTTTTTTTTAAAAAAAAAAAAAAACAGCTCCTTTTAGGAAAAAGGAAATTTTTTACTCAAAGATATTTGAGAGAGGTCTCTGTGGTGATTAGGAGTCATCTAGAGGGTTTTGGTTTTGTTTTGGGTGATACTGGGGATCCAGCTCAGGGGCTTGCACACGCTGAGCTAGAGGAAAGATATTTCTAAGGAAGGATAATTCTGGATGTAAGGAAATAGTATAGGGAGGTAGAACTGTACTAACTTTTCAAAGCAGAAATTTATGTATTTCCTTTGATCGATGGGTCATTATTTCCAGTATACATCATCATTTACTTCAAAATGGCAGGAAACAACTCTCTGCAGCAGGAACTTTACAAATTTACAAAATAAACATTCCAATGACTAACAAAAGAAAAAAATTTCAACCCATAGTCCTATAATGTTTTGTAATACAAGGAAAATGTATATTAAAAAGTCCTGAGCTCTGCATCATGACTCTGTTCCTGTTAGCCCTATTGATGCGTGCCACTCTCAGGAGTGAGTTTGGCCCATAAGAGTAGGTGTTGTATTCAGGGGATCGAAACCCCCTTTCCAGAATGGTATCATTGCAGCTCGTTGCCTAACGGACTCCCAAACTTACCCCTGTCAGTTCACAGAGCTTTACACAGAATACTATTTGTGTGTGTGTGTGTGTGTGTGGGGGGGGGGGGTTAAAGAACCCATGTTCGACTGAAACAAATTTGTGTATGAATGAAAAAACAGAACATGACTTTTTAGTGAGAAAATATAAAGTCATTGCAGATAAATTCTGAAACAATTTGATTGGAGCATTTTGCAAAAACACTTGAACTGTGCTATTTAGTAACATGAAGTCTAGTACTGGGGGCATAGTTTTAAGTTGATGCTTTTCCAAGTTGGCTGTCTTCTCCCAGTATTCCATAGGGTGGCAGTATAGGAAAGCTAAATACTGTTTAAAAATTCTATTTTCAGGGGACTTTGTTACAGGAATAGGGCCTACTAGAAAATTTAAGGTTCTCCATCTACAAATAAAACTGTTTGCTGAACCAGAAATTGATGCTAAACTAAATTCAATTTTTAAGATATAACAAAAAATGGAAGATGACTTCCATTATCACTGTTTTGCTTTATTTTTTTAATTCAAATATTCTTCAGGCTGTCAGTTCCTTTACATTATTCAACATGTATTTGGATTTAGATGCCACAATCCAAGAGCATAGTAGTTAGACTATATTGTTTCCCAAACATTGCAAATATGGGCTGGGTTATAGAGTCATATACATGAAAATAAATTGAGGAAACCAAAGTTACAAGATTGTAAGTAGCTATATGTTGGGTTGAAATCAGGATGGATATATATTTACAAGTAAGGGGTAAAACTGTTTAATCAAGAAATATGAGAGAGAGCACCAGCATGTTTTTGATAGTCCAAAGGGGCTTTGAGTATTTAATTTAAACATTTTTTTAATATATATAAGACTATTAAAATTGCTAGTACTTTCTATGCACCCCACTTTTATGGCACAAGCAACTTTTTGATACTTCCTATGAATTTCTACAAAATCCAATTGGTACATGCCAAGTGTAGAAAGTTATAGCAATTGGAGATAATTCATAACAGAGATTTTATTCTACAACCCATGCAAATTCTGCTGGCAGGCTTCTACAAGGAAAACAATACTTGCTTGCTTTGCATTTGATATGTGTACTCAGGGTTTGGAAACAGATTGAGAACTGGTTATACTCTGGGTGACTGTATTAGTGATATATTAAGATTGTTTTTCTAAAGTATTTGAGAAGCATAATTAAACAATTTCAAAGCTCCTTCCTGGCGCCTGGTCCTTTCCGTACTCTCCGTTTTCCACCCCCAACCCCCACCCTTTAGCCACCCAAAGCCACTCAAGAATTGGTTTCCATTATTTACATTCTATTTTCATTGTCTTCCTTTGTGTGTGTTTGTGTGAGAGAGAGAGAAGGAGAGCGATTGAGAGAGAGTTTATAATATAGGCTCTGACTAATGTCTGAAGTGTGACATTCTTAAAGAGCACTGGGAGCAGTGTCTGTCATCACACTGGGTAGTTTCAAAAGGGATTGTTGATGGCAGGAGACGTGGAGTACATTTTTGAATTGTTCATAAGGTTGTGAGGGCTCATTCTGTGATGTTTGTTTCGTACCCACAGATGTGCTGGGGTGATTTCCTGTGTTGAGAACCTACCACACTCTTCTTCTTACAGAAAGGTGTTAGGAAAATGCTGATTGACATTTTATTCCTGAGCTCTGGCTGGGCTTCCTTCCAGGCTTCAACCTGAATGTACAAGAGTTGTAATATTTAGTCTCATTCTTATTCAGATTTTACTAATTCAACCCACAGTATTTTAAATGTCCATTTTTATTTTGTCATTATTTGAGAAGGGAACTATCATACTCCTCCATGTCTAGGTCAACTCCTAGAGTTAACAAAGAATAAAATAAGTGTCTCTGGATTTAAAAAATGCAATACAAGTAGTTAGCTGTGTATGGGTGAGCAGATGTTCTGCTATCAGTGTCATCCTGAATCAAAGAATGGACCAGGAAGAAGAGTTATTGTCCTTGGACACTGTCCATCTGATACCCTCCCAAAAGGGTCAGCTCTCTGAAAGTGTATCCCCAGGGAAGGACCAAACATTTCATGGAACAGCCATCTCCTGAGCAGTTAGGGCACTGAACTCTAAAGGCCCTCAGATAAGGTGGGAACAAAAAGAAAGATATTTTGAGAGGAAAATCGCCATATACTGTTAGTAGTGACTGTTAAGGTATTTCACTATGAACTGCACAAGAGGAGCAATTGCTCTGACTCTATGAGCATTAGGCCCATTTGATGTGATATTGCCGATATCCACTTTGCAAGCTAAGAGCTTTTAAGCAGGGATGGCAAGTAGCCATAAGAAGAATGTTTATTGATCACTTCTTCAGACATATTTTAGGCTGCTATGGACGTCAGAATTCTGGCTTCATTTTGTGAGATAGGTAGGACAGGTTCTGGCATACACTTTGTGAACCAGGTGGCTTGGAAACCAGACTAACAGACAGATGGGCAGGAGTGATTTGGAAGGGCAAGGACACAATGAAGTATTGTGGGGAGATGTATATGTTTGGATCCAGGGTATTTTCATTCCACATATTTTTCTAGAAATTTACATTTTATTGATGGTAACAGTAGTACAACCTAACATTTTTTATGTACTAGGCTCTATGGCAAATTGTTTGTGTGTGTTAACTTAATCTGCAAAACAAGTCTATAAGGCACACATTTTGTCCCCTAGGTTTACAGCTGAGGAAACTGAGGCTCAGGTTAAGTTCCATTGCCCTGGAGTCATACACCTAACAGAGCATGGTTAGAATTCAAATCCAAGTCCTTTGGATTTCAAACTTATTTACATTATGAAAGATATTTTGGAAATTCTGTTAAACTGATTATTCTGGGAGAGGCCATGAGTTTTCCTCATTATCCCAAGTTGATTGTGTACTATATTTTAGACTATTAAAAATTAACTGGGGGAGGAATAATCACAGATGAAACTAGGATAACCATACTTATAGATTTCCTGGGACAAATGATTGAGGTATGTTGCCCTGGCATCATTGTTAGCACCCCTTTCAATCTTTTTTTTTTTTTAGTTTTTTTTTAGATGTCGATGAACCTTTATTTTTATTCACTTATTTATATGCAGTTTAAGACTCGAACCCAGTGCCTCACACATGCTAGGCAAGTGCTCTACCATTGAGCCACAACCCCAGCCCCCCTTTTCAATCTTAATAGTGTTCCAATTTAAAGATAATTATATGCTTGCTGTGTATATTATCTGCTAATTTTTACCAGGGAAGGTTCTGAGAAATGGGAAGCCCTGACAGTGAGTTCATTCCTGGGCCACCATCTTACCTTACTCCAGGCACCTTTAGGGGAATGACAACTTGGGTCTCTGGACTGAGTCTAGATGTTATAGACTATAGACCAATGAATTCTGGCCTGATATACTTTTACATTCCAGTTCTCCCTCCTTGATTTTTTTTTTTTTTTTTTTTGGCAGTGCCTATCAGGCAATGTAAAGATATCTGTCCAGGCTTACAAGCACATAAACCATTAATCACTCCAGACCTATGTTATTTAGCTTTTTTACTATAACAAAATAGCTAAGAAAATAAACTTATAAAGATAAAAGGTTTATTTTGGCTCACAGTATTGGAGATTTTAATCTGTGGTCAGTTAGCCCTGTTGCTTTCAGGTCTGTGACAAGAAAGCACATTATGGCAGGGAGTGCATGGTAGAGCAACCCGCTCACCTTGTGGAAGCAAGTTAAAAAGGGAAGAAACTAGTATTCCAAATCACCTTCAAGGACATGTCCCAGTGGACATAAAACCTCCCACTAGGACCCACTTCTTAAAGTTTCCACCTTTCAAAAGTACCAGGGACTAGGAGCCAAACCTTTTCACACATGAGCCTTTGATGAATTCCATGTGCAAATTATAACAAGCTCTAAAAAAGGATGCTGGTCAAATGCATTGGTGGAAAGACTTTAATGATTTCTCTATTTAATGATAATATCACATAAAAATGTGATATTTTATGGGCCAAATAAAAGCTCAAGTAAAACTTCTCAAAGTACAACTTTATATGATGGTTTATGATTTGTACTTAAGTAGAGATGTAGCCATGCAGGATAAATGGATAACTTTACCTATTGCCACAGTAAAGTAGGACTAATAGTTTCTAAACTTTCATTTTCCTATGAGAAAAGGGTGTGAGGATCAAAGTGATATTTTGAAAACTATACTTCATTCCATATTTTAATGCAAAAGTGACTTATTAAATAATGTACGCTATTAATAACATTTGCATATGGAGCTCTTGTTTTTCAAAGAAATTTTGCATCTATTACTTTATTTGATCCTCCAATGCTCCTGATGAAAGTAGGGCATGAAATTGTATCCATTTCTATAAAGAAAGCACCTGAGCTATGAGAACGTGAACTGATTGCCAGTGGAAAGTAACAAGCCAAGACTGAAACCAGGAACTCTTTCCAGACCAGTGCTCTCACACCAACCCAAAGCCTTGACTGTTCACCTCAGATTTCAGCAAATCATGAACCCAAAGGCTTGAAAGTTATGCTTGCTTGATTGTACACTTGTTTTTTTCTTACAAAAATAAATTATCAATTCTTTCTAATTTAAAATGACTGCTTTTAGAGAAAATTATTATCATCCATTCTAGTTGAGGTGAGGACACTTTTGTTTGGGGGGTGGTTCTTCTCTTCCCCCCCCCCTTTTTTTCATATTCAACATCATCTTAAATCCCACTCTCCACCATCTCCCCTCTTTCTCCTAGTCTTATAGAAAAGTGGGTAAGTATACAGGCTGCTTGGGAGACGATTCAAAAAATCGTCTTACATATGCTACTTATAATTGACTTAATTGTCAATTAGTTGGATCTGATGGATTACAGAGGTTTACAATTATAACTTCAAAACCATGTGGTTTTCATATCCAAAGGCTCTGGAAGTCACTGCCTATCATAAAGTACCTGAGTTGTGGCCCTTGTTCCTGTAATTACATTAATTTTTGCAGTTGAATTAAAGTCAGATTTCATCACTGAGCTCTTGGGCTGCCAAAATGTATTGGTTATGAATAGTATCCAACAAAACATAGTCTCAAAAAGCAGCCTTTATTCTGGAGGATTGGCTCAGGATTGATATTTATTTCTAATTTCTTCTGTGAATTGCCCTTCTCACAATAGGAAAGGCAAGTTAAGACATGTCCTTATCCTACCAATTGGGGAAAACCTCTCAGCCAGCAGTTCCCCTTGTTTGTGTATATTGAATGCAATTAGATTTGGTTTCCAAGAGGTCATAGGTCATCCTTTGCCCTTGGAAACTACCCAGCTCTCTCCTTTGAACTTGTAAGGGAGAAAATATTGTTGATTTATCCATGGAAACACAACATATTCTATATCTAGCCCCTTCTTGAGTCTTAGGTTGTGATTTCAGCACCAATGTGGTTTTTGGAAAACAGTGACACCATAGCATTGCCAGGAAATCGGTTTTCTCAGGTTGGTGGCCTCATTCCTGCAATTCTGGGAATGATGTCGCAGAATAAGAATGAAGCAGTCGAGATTCTTCATAGTGAACTGTGAGGAACAGGTAACTAGAGAGCAGTTTATTTTGGAACACTTTAGGTAAATGACCTCTCAAGGCTTGTCCTTTTTGGTGCTGAGACACTAGAACAAGACACAAAACCCCAAAAAAGAATGCACTGTGTTTACAGAAGCTAACCACATTTCCTAGGAACACTGAGCACCAAACCTAGGAATGGCTCCACACTCGTAGCATCTGGTAGAACTGTTTTCCTCAGGCTTGGCTGTGTTTCAGACCACCTCATTGTTTAAAATTGTGTGTGTGTGTGTGTGTGTGTGTGTGTGTGTACACTTGTTCAATTCAGTGATGGCCCAGACAGGTTTTTTGAGAAATGCTATACAGAGTGTTCAATGCCTGGACTCAGTGCATGAAAATGCAATTTCATTTACTTTTCAGAATTGGGTATTAAGGAAATTAAGTATTTGGAAAAAGAAGTAGCAGTTGAGGATGTGGGCTCCTATTCTGTTAAAGGACACAGGAGTGCCAAATGCCTTCGGAACTACATACTGGCTATTGCCTCCAGGTAGGAAACGGGGGTGCCTGAAAGAGCTGAGGTGCAGGGCGCTCACTAGCAACCAGATGGTATTTCACTGCCTGCCAATGTACTCTTCCTAGACCTTCAGAAGTTGGGGCTGCTTTGGATAGTGCTTGCTTTTAGAAAATCTGAATTCTAGTCTAGCTCTTCATCTAAGTAAATTACTAACTCACCTGGTGATCTCGGGAGAGTCACTTTGTACCTCTGGGCATGGAAATTGGAAGCCATCAGTGTTTTTCCATGTTTGTTTTTATGAACCTACCAGCCCTTTTAAAACATTAAAATTTCACACCATTCTTTACTGACTTTCAAAATCTCAAAATGTCCCATGAAGACAATAATCAAAATGTTTTCAAGATTGAATGTTACTTTTGAAGGATAGTTAAAACTAACTTGATTCTGATTCACATCAATGTCTTTCACATCAAGTTAAAACTCCTGAGGCTTCTTGGGGTCCTCAAACTGCATATTCTGTTATGAGACCTATTCATGTAGAAGTGCTTTCAAAGAATCACCTCCTGGTTTTCCCTTATTTCTATTGTTCAGCAACAAGAATGTGAGGAAAGCTTACTATTTACTTTGGGTATGAATTGACCTGACTTTCCCATCAAATGCCTCCTTATGTACCAGTCAGAGTTAGGATGTGTCTGTCTCTCTCTTGCTCATTCACTTCCTCTCATCACCCCATCTATCTCAGTACATTTCCATAGTAATTTGTACCAGAAAGTAAATAGACTGCCTTTAAATTTATTGACTACCTTTGTTGCTGATATTCTTCAATGGCTTATTTGGTGTACATATAGCATTTTGCTGATTTGGTTACCTGAATTGGAATGCTGGGTATAAATATTGCTGTGAGTCTATGAATTATTAAATTGCTTAGTTTGTTTTCCATGTGGTAACATTCTTCATTTCATTTTGCCAAGCTGGTAGCATAGACTGTTAGAGCAGGAAGGGAATTCAGAGCACCAGATTTAAACCTCAAATGAGCCTTCCTGGGAATCGGTCATGATTTTCCTTAAACTATGGCTTCTTCCTTAAGAAGATTATACAATACCCACAGCTCTTCATAGGATCAATTGCCATCAGTTATTCTTCACATATTGGCTTCCGTACTCCATAAATGTAGAACTTGGGTGGCCTAATTGAAGATGCTGATTTTTGCTTTGCTAAAAGCTTCTAAAGCTATAAATAAGTTATCGTGGGAGAATACTCTATGCCCTTTCAGCTGAAATAATAATCTCTTGGATTGATAGTTTCTCTCTTACAAGAGCTAAAAGCACTTCTTACATATTAGCACATTTATCTTCAGCATCCCTGCAGAACTACACAGATTGAATCTCTGGATAATTCAACAAAACTTTGAACAAGGGTTTGCTGAATGACCGACTGAGTCCTCCCCTGAGCTAAATCTAAATTATTAGGATTAAAGGATTTAGAAGACAGAATCCTTGCTTTGGGTTAGTTGTTATAATAAGACATGCAATTATGAGACTAGAAAGAGAACAGGAGTCTTCATATAGGTCACTAAAGTATATAGGAAGACGGTAGTAACTCAACTTGAGATAGGACCGGATATAAGGACACAACAGTTGTGAGATCAATGGGAAGGGATATAGATTTCTACTAAAGCAAAAAATGAGAGATGGAAGAATTAGGCCTGTGATAAAAAGACATCAAATAGCAGCAGAAGTTTTATTGGTCAAACTGGAAGCAGGCAGGAAACAAGAGGAGACCAAGGGAGAAGATTAGAGAATTTGTAGACTTTGAATATAGATCAATGGAAAAAGAACATGAGCTTAAAATGGATATAAATTTGCATAGCACTCAAAGCTTTTTCAAATACTTTTTGCTTCCCTAAATAATCTCTAGGGGTTATTGTTGGTCTAACACTCTTAACTCCTCCCTTCTCTCTCCTACCTGGGAGATTGGGTGATTAGTATTATACCCATTTTTAATAAATAAGAAAACAGAGGCCCAGAGAAGATAAGATACCAGTCACATGGTAAGTGGTGAAGGAAAGACTAAACAATATCACCTGATCCTCTGGCATCTGACATTCATGATTCTACTTTCTCCTCATCCCCTTTTGTTGTTTCTAAGACTGTTGTAACTGAAGGCCAACACCCAGTCTTTTTCTGTAGCTTTAGCTGACTTAACTCGGCCATCCCCTTGCTTGCCAGAGGGGCCCCTCTTACCTTCATGAATCTTTCATGGTCTACTTGCTGTGTGTATTTTAACCAAGCCTTTGCCTCAGGACAAAAACTTAATACAGTCCTAGCTTGTGAGTTTGTCAGGGTTGGTTGTTTATTTAAGGAAGGTGTTTGGCCAGGATTAAAGGCATGTGATGCAGAGTGCATTGTTGAATGAACTTGATTTCCAGAGGTGAAATAAAAGGCAAAATCCTTCCTACTTACCTATAACAGCTGCAAAGAATCTATTGTCTAAACCCATAAGACTTAAAAATAGAGACAAAGTAAACTGAGTTCACTACTATTCCAATATATTCTCAGTGCTTATTTTAAAATGTTATCAATATTATAGCCTCTAAACTCTTTTTTCCTGCCTTTATTATTATCCTCAGAACTCAAATCATCTTTCTCTCCCCCAGCTTAAATACTAGGGATTGAACTCGGGGGTGCTCTACCACTGAGCTACATTAGCAGCACTTTTGAGACAGGATCTTGCTAAGTTGCCCATGTTGGTCTAGAACATGGGATCCTCCAGCCTCTCCGCCTCCCGATGTGCTGGGATTACAGACACTGAACCTGGCTTCAAATCCATCTTTCACTCCCCATCCCACTCCCAAACCCAGGTGCTGGGAATGGAACATAAGGTCTTGTTTGCGTGGTAGGACAAGTCTTCTACCACTGAGCCACACTCCTATCCCTCAAATCCATCTTTCTAATGTGACAGAGTTGTTCGTATAAAACACAAGTTTGACTATACCACGTAAAACCCTCCTCATTTGTCTAAGGAGCAGCCCCCAAATTTTAGCTGAATACACAGAGACCCATCACTTAGTGCTTGGCCAGCTCTCCAGCTTTTCCTTCTTGTCACTCCCTTCTCTGAACTGTGTTACCACCTCAAGCACCCTATGGAAGTCGCCTCTTCATAACTTTGCTGCTTCTATCTGCATTTATTTCTTCTGTCATTATCATGCCCAACTGCTGTGTAAGGATCAAGATTGAGCTCAGGCCCCATTTCTTCTGGGCCTGCCCTGATCTGTACTTCTTCCCATCTCCAGTTGGCCTGAGGGCCCCTCTTTGGGGGTCATATGTCCCCCTGTACTATAATGGTAATAATATATCAAATGCAAAATAAGAACTTCAATTTTATTCTTTACTATGCATCCTCACTGTTAATAGCTCATGTAATCCTATGTCACTTGGCACGTTTGAAACACTGAGGTAAGGCCTGTTGAATAGAATTCATGAACTATGAAAAGAGTTGTTATGTAGATGTTTCATATGCTAAAATTGATTTCCTGAGCAATTCATTAATTTTCCTGATGTTCAAAGGTAGGGAATGAGGGGACCTAACTACTATACCCACTGAATACCAAAATTCAAGTTTAATTTCTACCTTCATCAAATTGTAAGCATAGAATTGAAAGGCCCATTCCAGCAATGACAACTTTTTTTTTTTTATTCCCTGAAGACAATAGGTGCTCGATAATGTTCCATGGAATTGACATGAATGTTCTTCTTAGTCCCCTTTTGATTGTTTTTCATCTAGGGCCCATCTCTACTTTTTTTGTTTAGTGGTTTTATTTTTTTGCAGTGCTGGAGATCAAATGCATGGCCTCCTGCTATCTCTACATTCAAATATATTTTAAAGAGTCAGGATTTTTATGTTTATATAGCTGACAGATATTTTTAAAAAATAAAAGACTTGATCGATTTTCTCTAAAATTTGTTTCCTAGATCCCCTTATTGGTGACATTATCAAATGTCTCCCAGTGACTTTCAGAACAAGGATGACCCGCAATTTATCACACTTTTGAGGATAAAAGGAATTTCTATTGATGAGAAGGACAAGTGTAACTGCACGCAGCTGATCCATGATGTGTGGTCACCCTAAGCTATAGTGAATCAGAGATGAGAGAGACTTAATCCAACACTTTGAAGCAAACCCTTACAGTAGGCATTGTTCTGAAACAGGCATTCTGCCCTGAAGGGTATCCCAAGAGCAGCCCATGGAAGCTACTGTAGATGCTCTGAGCCAGAATGTTGCTGTACTTTGATTATTTAAAAGTTATGGTAATAACATACAGTTACTAGAGTGTGTTGTGCAAACAAAAAGATTGAGAATCATTGTTGAAGGAAAGTAATTCCATGCTGCCCTACCTCACCTTGTATTATGACTTTTTATTTTCAACCCAGAGGAAACAATAGAATTTTTTTTTAACCAAATTTGTCAATAATAAAGGTGGGTTGTGTGTAGGTACGTGAGGTGGAAATAGATCACACACAAGTTTTTTGGAAGTTATTAAGTTTATTTTCTTTGACTCTTGTTTTTGCCCTTGAAATATACTTAGGACATATACCTGAAAACATTCTACCATATTGATTTTCATCTGGATTGACACACCTCCTTTGAGATCTGTTGGAATGGGAAAGTGTTTTGATTATCACAGTCACTGCAGGGACATCACTGGCATTAACAGGTAGAAGTCAGGATTAGTGATGACTCTTTATTCTTCAGTATTCAGAACTGTTGTGCACAATAAAGATTGTCTTTTTAAGGACAAATAGTGTCTCACTGTTCAATGCTCTGGGGAGCATACATTCAGATTTGGATAGCATGAATTGTTTTCTTCATAGGTGTGAAAGGCAAAGCAAACTCTTCAAGTTTAAAGCCACAGGAAGTGACTCCCATGTGAGCTTTTTAGTCTACTAGTCAGTGTGATTATTGAAGTATATATTTTTTTTAATATTTGGCAGAGCTCTATATTAGCTTGTGAAATCTACCTACTGCTTGTTTGCATGTTTAAAATGTATTGTACAGCTATACAAAAGCCATTACCAATTAGGAGGAGAGGGGAGGCAGTATTTACAAACCCAAATAATGTAAGGCAAAAGGAAATTATAATGCCCAATGAATAAAATATTGCAGAATCCAAATAAAACTGAAATATGAAAGATTAGAATTTTTTAAAATATAATTTGATCCTTGACCCTAGAAGTTTAGATTTTAGTATTTGGGGCAGACATTTATGGTTGTTTGAACAAGCTTGCCTAGCAGTAGTGGGTCAAGATATCCTGGCAAATCAATGGAATTTTAGAGCAATCTTCATCAGTTATAAATTACCCTGCTGATTGCATGCAAAAGTAGAATAATTTTGTTTGTAGAAGATGGTCGGCAGACATTTGTTGGTAGGTATTTGAGTAAATGAATAGAAGAAAAAACAAATGAATATTTGTGCCTTGTGGCCTTTTAATAGCCAGGATTCTGTAGTGCTCAGCCACAGCCAACCATAATTCATGGTAGAAAATTTTTAAAGATGTCAGAAGTTATTGACCTAGCAAAGGCAAGACAAGTCAATATTTAAAGACTACTACAAGAATACATCTGAAAGTAGATTTCATTGCCAAAGCACAACCCTTTCCAACTCTGTACCATGTAATGTCGGGTTTGAACTTTTAGACAAAAGCCAGATTTCAACAAACTTTCTACTTGTGGTCACTGGAGTCCCCTGAATTAATTATTTAAATATAGAACTGATTGGTGCAACTTAATCATAATTACTAATTTTGAATTAAGGTATAAATACTATGTGTCATATGTACAAATGCTGCCGATTTAAGGGAACTAAATGTGATACCCAGGTAATGATTTGTTTTGACCTTGACTAATACAAAGCACAATACTATCCTGTACATTTTCTGCATGTTTGCCTGCTGTATGGAATGTTTATTTTCTGTATTCCAGGTGGAATCTCACTGTATTCATAAAAAAAACTGAACAATAACCTTATCAGTAGCTGTACTGCCTACCCTCTTTTTGAAGAATGATTATGACACTAAGGCTGGGGTCACTTTCTACCTTGAGTTTATTTACAGACCTCTTCCTTTCTTCAACTGGACTTTAAATTCCTATAGACAGATGTTGTCTGTATCCTAGGCTCTTCACATAGGTTGGTGCCTTGACATGGTATTTTCACAGTAAAGAGCAAGTAATGTTTATTTGTAAAGCATTTTGTTCTGTTTTTAAATAGTCTCATATGAACGTTTAATAAATTGGGTGACAAAATGTATGCCTCTGTGGTACTCAGAAAAAGATAATCAACCCACATTTGGTGACTATCTTGGATTCCTCTTTAGCTTCCCTAGTGTACATGAACTACTCTGGTGCATGAAGCTCCATTCATTTCTGCCCACCATCGGGAGTGGCCAGTACAACACTTTCCTCAATGGTCAAGGCAGACATGTTATTATAATTAGCCATGTGGGATGTTTGTATTTTGATATTAATGAAAGGTCATTGGCCAATTTACTGCTGTTGAGAGTAAAATCCAAATGGTGAAGCAAAGGTAATGACTGCTGGAAGGTAGACTCAAACATGTAGGGAAAAGAAAAGTAAGGCCTGGAGAGATAGATGTATGAAAGTGACCTTCACAGCTGAACACTGCAGTTCCCATGTTATGTTCTGATGTTATTTTTACCAAGGTCTACATCTGTGTGACAGTTTGTCTTTAACAAAAGGTGGAACTTCATAATAAAAGATAGGAGTTCATTTCAGGCATTTATCTTTTTTTTTTTTTCCTAAGCAAGTTTCCAGACCAAAAATCAGTAATCAGAAGATAGGCTCTTGTAGGCAGGAGAGGACACTCTGCATAGAACATGAGGGCCCCCATCTCGCTGATGCAGTAGTCTGCTCCTCAGATTCCCTTGTCTTTAGAAATGTTTTATTTTAGCAAAAATGAGATGAACCTGGGGCAAGGGAGCAATGTGAAGCTCAGGAAGTAGAGTGTGTAGAGACTTTCCGCCAGCCCTGGAGGCCAGGTGCACAGAATATGTGCCAGGAATAGGACCAGGATGGCTGAGTCCAAGCCCAAATTCATTCCTCTATACAGGGGCCCATGTCTTTGGCTACATACGGTTATAGACAGTTAGAGTTGGAGAACAGGCCTCTGAGATCATTTAAAAATCACTCTGCATTTTATAAATGTAAGAATGAGTTATGTGCTGTGCCCAAGTTCTCATTTCAAGCTAATGAGTAAGGTGGGGCTGAAATGAGGCTTCCAAACTCCTAGCAGAGTACTTTTTCATTATTAAATAGATTTCTTTTCAACGGATGTTTCTAGAGCTTGTGGGACATTTAGAAATGTATCCTAAACTTTCAGGTTCACTTAAGAACTCATGTTTATATCCAGTAGAAGATTGAATTCACACGTTAGCTCTTGAAATAATTAAATGAAGAATTTTTATTTCAATCTGAAACTTGCACTTTATTTTTGTAATAAGAAACACTTGGCTTAGGAGATAATTATTCTAACATAAAATGTAAATATTATAAATACAACTAACATTTTGCCTTGAAAAGATAATAAAAATATAGGTTGAGAATCTGAGTTTTCATCAGCTTAAGAAAATTGAATGTTATGAAACTCTGGGTACTTAATACCTTTTGAAAAGGTCACCCTACATAGAGGTTTTCAATAATTTTTAATGCCATTTAAAAATTTCTATTTATAATTTCCAGGTAAACTCAGTTAAATTGAATTTTATTTTTTTTATTTTTTAATTTTTTATTGTTGGCTGTTCAAAACATTACATAGTTCTTGATATATCATATTTCACACTTTGATTCAAGTGGGTTATGAGCTCCCATAAATTGAATTTTAGATAATTTTTTCTTATATAAGGATGTCCCATGCAACCTATGGTACATGCTTATATTTCAAAAGTTATTGTTGTTTGATATTTAGATATATTTGCTGAATCTGGCAGACCAATTTCCATTGTATTTATAACTTTGGCAATATTAATTTTAGATTTTCTTATATTTAGCTCATCAATGGTTTAGGTTCTAGGCATCACAAAATAAATAAAACCCATCTTTCCTCAAGGAATGTGGAATAGATCTGAAGAGATAGTGTTAATAATGTAGAAGTACAGCTAGGACAGCAGAAAGGCTACTCGGGTAACCTGGTGGTTCAGGAAAGGTTTCCATAGGTAATGACACCTGGGCACAGGTGTAACAGATGAGGAAATGTTAACCACCTGATAAGAATTAGGAAGGGTGTTCCACACAGAAGCAATGGAGACAGAAGGCTCAGGTGCACAAATCAGCATAGTTGGTGCTAGAGGCTCCGCTGACAGCTGGAGCAGGAGAGATTTTAAAGTGTGGTCAGAGTTGTACTTCAATTGAACCCCTCTGGTCACCATCTGGCAGGTGCATTTCAGGAGGGCGGGATGGGAAGAAAGAAGGTCCGTGTGAAGGCTGCTGCAATCATCCACCTCAGGAATGATGTGTCATAACTAGGGCTCTGATAACTGAAGAAGGAGGAACAGACTGCACACATATCCAGAGGCAAAATCACCTTTTCTCACTTGTAAGTTCAGTGTAGGCCTCATGAACAACATGATGCATTTTCACTTCAAGGCTGTAGAAATGAGTTATGTGATTAAAGCACATACAATTGAAATAGATGCTTTTCATTGTAATTAATAAATGTGTTAGTGACTAATTTGACAGTCTATCTCCACGAATCCCTGGTTGTCAGGCAGCGGATCCACAGGTCTAAGAATATTCAAGAAAATGACACTGGTGCTTGTTTTCTTAATGTTCCTTCCCAAAAATTCTCTATAGGGAGTAGGATCTCACTTATTTCTCTTGGTCCTTATTGTGCCATCATCCACCTGCCACTCTGTCCTGCTCCAACAGTACCAACAGCTTTCCATGAAGGCCACTCAAGTTTCTGAAAGTTTTCATCCACTCTTTCTGCAGAAATGTAACCACTTCAGAGGTGGCACATCAACCTTTCACACACACACCTTTTTCTGGGTCCTCTGTTGGGTCCTGAACTTTTCTGAGCAATACATGCTCAGACATGTGTTCTTGAAATCAAAATTATGACCTGAAAGAGCAGCCCTGCATAGAATTCCTCTGTTCTCAGGCACCAGGCTGCACTATAAAACTAGCTTAACCAAGAGCTAGCCTCTATGTGTGTTTTCATTCCATCTCTCTAACCTTGGGGATATTCTGTTATCTCTGCTGGCCTCAGTGAAGTCACTGTCTCAAAACTCTGGAAGCTGGATTTAATGAATCAATTTTCCTCAAGACAACTCCAAGAACCTTCATCTTTACTCTCTCTTCCATGATGCACTTTCCACCTGGGTGGCATATTCCCTAGAGATTTCTTCTAGGTCTCAAGTTTTCTCTTGCCAATGCACCTTGGTTCAGTTAACGCAGTTCTTTGTTAACTGCTATGTGTAGCCAAATGCCCTCCATCAACTCTTCCTGCCTTATCTATCTAGAGATCCTCCCAAAGCCTACTCTGGCTCTTTTCTTACCACTATCTGCTTCCCATCAGAGTCCTCCCCCTAGTCTTGGAGAATGGTCCATTGTAGGTGCCATTTTCTCTTCAAAACAGTTTTTGTAGTCAAAATAATTGTGGTATAATTTATATATCTTAAAATAACATTTTAAGCATATGGTTTGGTGAACTGTAAAAAATGAGGAACGAGGGTCTCTTACAAGGACACTAATCTTACTCCTGAGAGCTCTACCTAATCGTCTAAAGTCTCTACTTTATCTTTGATGTTATTTTTCCTAACCACATCAATGAGGATGGGGGTAGGATTTCAAAATACTAACTTTGAGGGGCCCCAAACATTCAAGACATAGCAGAAACCAAAACATAAATTATGATTCATGTAATTCAGGCTGTTGTTAAATATATTAGTATTGGTATTCAGGAGTCAGAAACAACTGTATTCAGTGTCCCTGTTGCTCACTGAATTCCTTTCTGGGGTGCCATTTTCCTTGTTGCTTAGGTAAACAAATAGGGTAATACTGATTTTTTTTTTTTAATCTTTTTTGATCTCTCAAAAGACCTTTGGTCACAATTAAAAAATTCTTGAATTTGTTTGGATGTTAAAGCCTTTTCCCTCCTCCTGCTTCAGCCTGATGGGAAGCCCTGTAACAGGAAAAGGATGGGGTAGCTAACTTACCTCCCAGCTCCCTGGGTTGGGGAACAGGGGGAGGCAGAGTGTCGCCACTGATGTAATGTGGCAGTGCTTCCCTCTGGTTGTTAAATGGGAGTATAAAGGTTCCCCTCTTGGCGCTGTGTAGATGATCAAGGGTGCCTCTATTGGTAGCTTTTACCAGGCTCTTCTAAAACATCAATCATTCTTCTCACCATGCACCTGGCTACTCCTTCTCCTCCCTTGGCCTCTGGAAATCCTGGAGGCATGCTGCTGGTTCCAGAAGTCCTCTGGGACAGGGTTTTCAGCTGTTCCAGTCTCTGACCTTGGTATAGATGGGACAGGGAGTGGTGGGCAACTAATACAACTGGGTTAATGCTTTGTCCTTCCCTCGTCTTCCTGTCAGTAGTCACAGCCTTTTGCATGGAGATTTGGGGATTGAGCAAGCTGGCCCCTGGAACTCTGAGGTCCTCCAAGGAAATGCCTCTACTCTGCTCTTAACCGTTGTGGGTGAGGATTAGTCAGTGTGTACTGACATCTCCAAGTGATTCCTGCCTCACCTCAGTCTTTTAACCTCCGTCACCCTGTAGCTGAGGTTACTCTGCTGTCTGAGACACCCTTGGCAAGTGCCACTTGTGTGTCTCATATCTCACTTTCAAAAGATGGAGGTGGTTGCTACCAATGTTTTGTGCCTGCAGCCAAAAAAGAAACTGAGCAGTCTCAATTTGACATCCTGTGACATACAAAATTTTGATGAATTTCCAGAATTGCATCATCTACCTGTCTCTAGTCCATGGTGTCCAGGAGAGAAGGCAAATTTCTTCAGACCTCACCCACCCTCCTGATCCTGTTCCCCCATGGTGGCTTCCTTCCCTGATCTCCAAAAGACACAACCCTCAGAGGCCACCCAACTCCTTTAGTATCTCATCTCTTCATTTTTGTAATTACTTATGAGAACATGTCTCTTATCGTAGTTACATGTGGAGATGCCTGTGTTTGCCACATTACACTGAAGATCAATCTTTTATTGTTACAACTAACCTTGCATCCTGAGAAATACTCAAGGATGTTGTGTATTCCAGTTAGGTTCTGCAGTTCACTCCACAGGAAATGCACTGAGTGGATGAATAAAAACAGGTTCTCTGGTCCCCTGCACCCTCCCCAGTAGGATATACGAACAGAATTAAATCTATGCATAGAGCAGATCTCTTGTAGACTCTTTACGTGATAAACACGTTCCTAAATTTAAAATCTTTGTTTCTGGGCAGTGCGAATAATAGGAACCACTGTTTAGTGGAATTTTTTAGTATCAGAATTTTTTTTCTTAAAAATTGGGAACCAAAAAATAGTGCTTATACTGTCAATTTTCCTTTTGTATTTATTCAATTTTCATTATGACTTTTATAGCACTTGAGAGTATTTCAGTTTATTTATTAAATATTTATTGAAAGCATTGCATCATTCTGAATAAAGCATTCCAACTCATTTTTAGATGAGGTAAAATTACTGTTTTTTCTTTCTTCTGCAAGATTACATATTTTATTTTGCAGAATCTCCTCAATTTCCCAAAGGATAACATGATATTTGATGGTGAATAATGTGGTTTGTGAATTAAAGTGATGGTTCTTAGAGATTTTTCTATTGTCTCCAAATAGAAGAGAAATTACTTAGTAACTATCCTGGGAACTAGAGGAGAAGATTGTCAGTAATGATTTTTATCATCCTTTCAACTGTTTTATTCTGCCAAGTTTTAGCTGAGGAGGCACTTGGTGTAGAAGTTTTACAGATACCAACATGAAGCAACATGGCATCCACCACTTTGGTACTCATGTTTATTTCATGAGTTTCTCTCTTGTATTTTAACGCCCATAACCTCAGATGAGGGAATACACTTCTTTTATAAACTCAATATCACCTTTAATAAATTGGCCAAAATGAAAACTTTATTCAAGCTCATAATGCTTTAGTGAGGAAGAAAGTGGCTAGCATTTCATAAAAGGGGATTTTTATCTCAGAAATGTGATAATTATTGTGTACTTCAAGTTCATTTTTTTAAGTCAGATTTTTACTATTTCACAAATTGGGGAGAAGGAGTATTAACGAGTAGACTGAGTGGATGATCAATCCTTTCATCAATTCATTAACTCTTTCAATTGATTGTGTTTTATTATATACACAATGTCATTCTAGATAGGAATAAAAAGATAAATGAGGTGTGGAATCTGTTCTCACCGACTTTAGAGATGAAACATGAACATTAAAATAATCATAGTCCTAAACAAAGTTTTGTCATTAGAGGTAAAATCAATTACATATGTAGTGCATATTTTCTCTGAGCTGGGTGTCATGGTGAAAATGAGACATTATCTCTCAAGGAGCTGCTATGAACCTCGGCCTTTCTGGTAGCTGGGTATCCAGTAGCTAGGTAGTAATTGACAGTGAGATTTTTTTTTTTTAACATTTCCATAGTGCATTAGTCAGGGTTCTCTAGAGAGAACAGAGAAACAGAACTAATAGGATATGTGTGTATGTATACACTATTAAAATGTTAAAAAATTTTATACATTTAGAACCAGAAATTAGCTCATTCAATTATGGAGGCTGACTAGTCCCCATGGTCTTCATCTACAAGCTGGAAAACCAAGAAGTCCAGTGGTGGCACACAATGCAAAGGTCTGAGAATGAGGGAGCCAAAGTCTTAGATTCTCAGGGTCTGAAGGCCTGAGACCAAGCTAAAGATCAATATTGTAGCTGAAGCAATCAGGCAGATTGTTTTATTAAGGCCTCATGCCAATCCCCTGTGGGGGAGGGCTGAATCCACCAAGTCAAATGCTAATCTCATCAGAGACCACCCTCTAGACACACCCAGAATAATGTTTAATCTGGTCATCTCATGTTTACTCGAGTTGGTTCAAAATTAACCGTCACACGTCATTGGTGCTCTTGGTGGCTGCAAACATCTCCCCAAATCCTAACTAGCAGCCAATGACAAATCCCTCTTCTCACATACCTTCTTAGCAGTCAGTCACTTCTAGGGCTGCTGCTGCTGCTTTTTTAAAAAAAATTCTTCTCTGGTGATCATAAACCTATTGGAGATTAAAAGTAGGTTTTAAGAAAAATCATAGTACTCATGAGAAAAAGGAAGTACATAGCTAAGATTAATTGCCCTGGCTCTATTAGTCCTTATTTATTTTAAAATCAAGCCCTTATATATCACTTACTGGTTTAAGTACTTTACAAGTATTAACTCATTTTATCTCCATAAGAATACCATGAGTAGACTATTTCCATGCTTCAGAATTATGGAAACTGAGGCAGAGACACGTTAGGTTGCTTGTCAGAGTTCATTCATCCGGTGCTGGGTTTCAAGTCCATGCAGTCTTGTTCTAGAGTTTGGGCTTTTCTGTAGTACACCGTGGTTCTGTTTCATTTCTCTCCATACTTCCCAAGGGTAGGTAAAGTGGGCACGGGGGTACTTGCTGCAACTGAGCTGGTTTTCTTCAAGCACTCTCCATCCCACCCCACCGGAGCCTTAGAAGGAACTAGCCTTCCATTTGATTGCTTTCTCCCTAGCTCTGCTCTAGTGGAAGTGTTTGTTTATTTATTTATTCATGGAGGTTTTCTCTACACAGCAGAATCAGTAAGAAAACGGCACTACTTATCCCTAATAACATAATAACTTTAACTAGCATAGAGAAGTTTAACATTTATCAGTTTGAGTTATGTAGACCAGAAAGTACAGTTGCTCCTAATCAGTTCTATATTTCAGATTTAAATATTTATTTCTGAACCATAAACATTACTAGAATTGTTTATTTTCCAAGTGAGAAAATAAAATATTCTACATTTTAAAAATTCAGAGGATAACTGAGTTTTCCTTCCTCTTCCCAATTCTGTAAGTCAGTGTAATCTAATTGCTAAAACAAACCTGATACAATAAAAGTTCATTATTGGTTCACTTCACGGTCCAATGTGGTTTGGCAGTGGGGCTATGCAGTTATCTGGACACCAGGCCCCTTCCAGCCCAGGGATCCATCATCCACCATGCCCTCCGAGTACATCACTAGGCACTTAGTAGTCAACCAACAGCCAGCAAAGGAAAGAAGAAAATGATAGGAAGGTTTTAAAAGCCAGGCCTAGAGGTGCAACATGTCACATCAATCTTTCTCCTTGTGTTTGTCAGCTTTCCTTTGCTGTGACTGAAATACCTGACAAGAACAACTTGGAGGAGGAAATGTTTATTTTGAGCTCACAGTTTCAGAGGTTCAGACTTGGTCAGCCAACTCGATTGCTCTGCGTCTTACATGAAACAGAACATCATGATGGAGGAGCGCAGTGTAGCTCATGGCAGCCAGGAAGGAGGGAGACAAAGAGGGAGGGATAAAAATATGGTCCCTAAGAGCATGCTCCTAATGACCTACTTCCTCTAGCCACACCCTACCTGCATAGGGTTACCACCAAGTAGTCCATTCAAATTATTAATCCACCAGATGAATTAATCCACTGATGAGGTTACAACTCTCACAATCGAATCATTTCACCTCTGGACATTTCTGCATTACCTAACATGAGCTTTTCCAGGGACATCTCATATCCAAACTATAACACTCCCCTTCTGTTCTCAGTCATCCCTTCACCTAGCAACAAGGATGCTGAGAAAGGCGGTCAAGACATGTGCCCTGCAGAAATGATGTGTCTCCGCTGTGCTAACCAAAGTTTGATAACACAGATATTCTTTATTTTCTTCCCTCTTCTTTCCTCCTTTCCTTTCGTCATCTATTTAATGAGAACCACCTATTAAGTGTCAAACACTCTAAAGTCTGTGGAATATATTTGTGAACAAAAACAAACATTACCTCTTCTACCTGGGAGCTAAAACCTTGCAAGGAAGTTGGGCATCAATCAAATAATCACCAAAAAAAATGGAACATTGCAACTGTGACTGGTCCTCTGAAGGAAAGCGTGTGATACTTTGGATACTATAGTGCCAGGAGTTGACTGAGTGTGAATTTTAAAACTGAAATACTAGAGCCGGTTCCTGAAGGCTGAGGAGGCATGATCTAGGTGACGAGTGGAGACAGTGACAGGAAGACCAGAGTGGTATGTGGAGTTAGGAAAACATACACAGGATGAAACTGAAGGACCAGGGAGGGGGTCAGAGCACAGGGTCCATGATGGAAGGGACGTGGCAGAGGATGTCTTTCCCGAGTGGAGGACAGTGGCAGACATGTGGGAGGCACATCGTGTGTATTTTTGGATGTGGAGTTTGATACATCTAAAAGAAGACGTCAAATAGGCAGTTGGATTTTTGGGTCAGAAGCTCAGAGGAGGGGTCTGGGTTGTGAGTCATCTAGTGTGGGTGATAACTGAAGCTGTGGGTGTGGATGAGATGGCCTAGGCAGAAAGTATAGAGTGGGAAGAGGAGAAAGGCCCAGGAGGGAGACTAGAGCCTCTGACGTTCCGTGGGAACTTCTGCAAAATAAGAAAGAGCAGAAAGCTTTCCACAAAATGTCTTTCACAAACACTACTTCTCAGTCTTCAGTTCTTTAAAATAAATAACTGGTTGAAAGCAAGTCAGCCAATTCCTTTATATGTTTATGTTTTACTCATCAGAATAGAGCTTATTCTTAAAAAATAAAAATAGTACACAAGTAGACTGATGCTCTCTACCATGCTGCATATACAGGAATGTTTGCAGAAATTTCATTTCAAAATGGATTCACTAATACCAATTGACGAGAAAGGTGAAAATAATGTTCTCATTTTCTCTTGGTCTCTCTAGAACTGGCAGTTACTGTTTGGATTGACCAACAAGTTTCTTGAACCAAACTTTCAAACAATGCAAAATGACACTACATGGCTGTAGTTGTGAAGGGAGACTTTTTTTTAATTAAAAAACAAAAACCAGGGTGAGGTGGAATCTGCTGTAATTCCACTATGATGCTAGTTATGACAATAAATTCAGGAAAAAGGAACTTGAGCTCAGCAGGCAACCTACAGTAAGATTTTGTTGTTGTTGTTGTTGTTTTCCACTTTGCCTTCCCAGATATATTGACATTCCTACTTGCTTAATGAGGACAAAAGTGTCAGGCAGGAGCCACATAATAATAGCATTGCTACATGCCTGTTTGTTTTCAGAATTTCGTACACTAGTTAATTAGTTAATGCATCCAGTGTTATTAGCTGATCTCAGAAGCACATCTTTGTTCGAAGGATCTGAGTTATTGTAAAAGCCTGATGACTGGTGGGGTTGGGGGTGGAGGGTAGGAAGAACATTTCAAAATCAGGCCCCTGTGACTGAGGTTTTTCTACATGTGCACTAGAGAGAAGTGTCTCTTCAGATTGCATATTATTCCTCAAAGGAGTTCATAGATTAGTGCTTTCTTTTATCTTTAGAGCTCTCTCCCTTTGTCTAGAGTCATTATTTCTCATGACAGAAGTCTTGAGCAGCAGGGCTGATAAAGCATAATGGCGAAGTTCAAAGTGGAAAGAGTATTTCATAGAAGAAGGGAGTCCCTGATTCTGTGGCCTTCCACAGATTTATTCCAGAGCAGCCAGGAATAAAATGAGAAAACATTGCGTGGGGGTGTGCTGGAAAATAAGTTGCCTGAACAGATGGCAGTGGGGGAGGGGCAAGAATCAGCAAAAGCAGTTGATCTCTGGCTGCATTGGGAGAATAGCTGGGAAGATTGGTAGGAGGGAGTGAACCTCCTGAGCCTCTCCTTCACAGCAATAATAATCAGGTAACAGACAAATGTACTAGAAAAAGGCAAAGCAATGCAGAAATGTATTAAACACGTAGCATAACTATGCAGTTGACAATATTTGAGTCTTCAGACTGATTTGCTATATCTAGGGGTGCCTTTTCTCAGACAAGTGATCTTCTGAAGGTCATTTAATCCTTTTTGAGCCTCAGTTGACACATTTTGTGAAACAGGAGTTATAATACCTATCTTACAGGATTTGGGTACAGATCCACTAGATAATATATGTAAATCCTGGCACATAGCAGATATTCTGTACATACAGATTAGTGAGTGAACAAATGAATGAGTTACTTAGCATAGTGCCTGGCACAAAATAAATGCTCATTACATGGAACTTTCATCATGGTATTACTTTTGTCAACCATTAAAGAAGGTTGAAAGATGTCTTTTGCCTTGCAATCTAATGCTTGGATATACCCTTGCTATTTCACCTGTAGATTATTAATTATGAGATGGTTGGATAGTTTGCTTTCTTGCAGTTCTGCACAGTGGAATAACTAATATTATCAGTAGCAGTTTGCTGCCTCGGTTGCTTCAATGTGCTTGGAGAAAGGCCAAAAGTAAAAGTTTAGAGGCATCTCGTGCTTAAGAGAAAGATCAGTTTTCAGTGGGATTTTTGGACACATACCTGTAGCAGCAAAAAGTAAATGAAATTGTGTGGATTGTGAAAATGGCCTGGGAGAAACTCAAAAGCAGGAGACCACCAATTTGTTTGCTTTCCTATGGAATGAGAAAGAGTAACCAGGGCCATCATATGAAATAACAAAGTAGAAAACCTGGAGGGTTCTCAAATGAATTTCTATTTGAAAGTTAGCCTAGAAAATGCAGAAGAAATGGTATATTTGCAATTATAGTGTAACTATTACAGATTTGCCAAACAAAAGTCTACTCTTGTTGATAAATTTGATGGAGCAACATCAAGGAGCTTGTTTTCTTATTATGATTCACCCAGTCCATGAGGGATAGTGGTAGGAGTAATGAATGTGGAAAAGGCAAGGTAAAGAAGAAGAAAAAAAACACTATAGTTTCCTGAATATCTGCTATAATCAGGCACTGTACTAGAACTAGTTACTTGGTAAAAAATTATGTCACTGTAATCCCATGTGGAAGGTAAAACAAGGTGTTTGACTCCAGAATAAGTTATTTTAGCTACAGTGGCACATATCTGTAATCCCAGCAGCTCAGAAGACTGAGGCAGGAGGATTATGAGTTCAAAGCCATACTCAGCAATTTAGCAAGGCCCTAAGCAACTTAAGGAGACTCTTAAAATAAAAAATGAAAAGGGCTGAGGAAGTAGCTCAGTAGTAAAGCATCCCTGGATTCAATCACCAGTGCCAAAAATAAAACAAACAAAAAACCCCGACCCTTATACAGGTCTAGTTAAAATTAAAGTTGGTCCTTTTATTGACAACCTGTGTAATGAGAAAACCTAAACCGTTATCTAGGAGTCAGCAAAGTACATCCAAATCCATCCTCTGCCTAGGTTTGTAAATAGTTTTATTGTCACAGATGTCCATCTACATGTCATCTATGGGTGTTTTCATACTACAGAAGTAGAGTTGAGTAGTTGTGATGGTGGTCCTGTTTCCTCCAAAGCCTAAAATATTTGCTATCATACCCTTTTCATTGTCCACCAAACTATTAGTTTATTTTTCACAGCCCTGACACTTTGGGCAAGATCCTCTTTTGAGAATCTCTTCAGCTGGAAAACAGAGACAATAATGCCAGTCTTCTCCACTTCACAGGGTTGTAAGCTATTGTACATGAAAATTGCATGACAAGCCAGGTGCGGTGGCACACACCTGTAATCCCAGCAGCTCGGGAGGCTGATGCAGGAGGATCCAGAGTTCAAAGCCAGCCTCGGCAACTTAGTGAGACCCTGTCTCTCTAATAAGATATAAAAAGAAATGGGAATGTGGCTCAGTGGACAAGTGTCTCTGGGTTCAATCCCCAGTACCCCCTCCCCCAATTGCATGACAATTTAAAAGGGGTCTACCATATAATATCAGTTACAACATGCTATTAGGGGACTTTTCAAAGGTCAAAAAAAGTTGAAAGAATGTACAGTAACACCCATGTACCTGCCACCTAAATTGCATAATTAACATTTTGGTATATGTAAGTATAGATGTCAAACATCTCTCGTGTTGTTAGTTGGAGGTCAGAGCAGTCGTCCCTCACTATCAATATGAAAGTGGTTCCAGGACCCAAACTAGAACCCAAACTAGATGCTCAAGTCCCTTATATAAAATGGTCTAGTATTTACATATAACCCATGCACATCCTCCCATGTGTTTGAAATCATCTCTAGATTATCTTTAATGCTTAATACAATGTAAGTGCTACATAAATAGTTGTTGCACTGTTATGTTTAGGAATAATGACAAGGGAGAAACCTGTATACATTCAGTACAGATATAATTTTTCTCCCAATATTTTTCATTGAATAGTTGAATCCAAGACTGCAGGGGGCTGCCTGTGTTTTTCTTTTTTTAGGGTAAAACTTACATACAGTAGAATACAAAACACCCTTATGTGTACCATATTTTTTAAGATTTTTATTGTTTTTAAAATTGTTTTTAAAAATTTTTATTATATATGATCATACATAGTGGTGGGACTCAATACATATTGGTACACTTACAAGACATAATTTGGTCAGCTTCATTCCCCAACATTGCCTCTTCCCCTCTTGAAGTCTATTGGACTCCCTTCTATTTTTACGTGTTCATTTTGATAAATTTTAACAAATGCGAATACTTTGTAATACAGGCTCTTTTCTGAGATACGAAACATTTCTATTATCCCCCTCAAAATGTGCCTTCCCAGTCAATTCCCACCTCACCCCATTTCTAGTAGGAGCTGCTGTTATTTTTTTCCCCCACTGTGAATCCATTTTGCCTGTTTTAGAATTTCATATAAGTGGAGCTTATAGCGAATACCTGTTGGGATAAGTCATCTTTTGCTCAGTGTATTGAGACTCAATATGTTGTGGGTAATAGTAGATTGTTTTCTTCTTTTTGTTAATTAAATAAGATTAATTGTATGAGCACCCCATAATTTATCCATTCACCTGTTAATGGACATCTTGTCTATTTCCAGAATTTTGTTGCTATGGGTACAGATGGCATAAATGTTCTTACACAAGTCTGTTTGGGACATATGTGTCTTATCTCTGTAAACAACTAGGAGTGGAATTATTAGGTGATAGGGTAGGTGTTTGCATCATTTTATAAGACACCACCAAATCCTTTTCCAAAGTGGCTGTACAATTTCTCACCTTCCTCAAACAATGTGTTAAGAGTTGTGACTGTTTTACATCGTTGCCAACATGTGGCATTGTCAGTCTATAATTTTAGTCTTTCTGTAGATGGTGGTATTATCTCATGGTGAATTTAATTTTCATTTCCCTAATGACTAGTAATGATCAAGTTTTTACATATAGACTATTTGTAAATTTCTGTTAAAGTCCTGTGTCCATTTTTAATTGAGTTGCTTGTTTTTCTAGTTTTGATTTGTTGGAGTCATTTATAATTTTTTGGTCACTAATTAGTTAGATGTATCTTTGAGAATATTTTCTTTCAGTTGTGGCCTATTCACTGTTTTTATTTTTTATTGACAAATCATAATTATTTGTATTTATGGGCACAAATTGGCATTTTTAAATACAATATTCAATCAAACTATTTAACATATTACTACAAATATTTAACACGATGATCAGAACTTTTTGAAATTTACTCAGTGAAATTTAAATTTACCATACTTAATTACTACCTGTATTCACCATGCTGTGCAACTGATCTCAAATAAAAAAATCAAATTTATTCCTTCTGAGGCTTTGTATCTTTTACTGTCATTGCTTTATTCCCAACCTTCCCAAAGCTTCTTTATTTAACTATCAACTTCTGAGTTCAATTGTTTTAAATTCCAAATATGATAACATGTGGTATTTGTCTTTATGTTTTAGGCTTATTCCACTTAACATGATGCTCTCTAATGCCCTTCATACTGTTGCAAATATGGAATACTTTAAGGCAGAATAAAGTGTGAGTGTGAGTGAGTGTGTGTGTGTGTGTGTGTGTGTGTAATACACCACATTTTCTTTATTCATCACTATGTTGAAACACTTAGGTTTCCAAATGTTGGCTGTCATGAATAGTGTCATAATGCACATGAGAGTGCCGATGTTTCTTTAACATACTGATTGCAAATCTTTTGGCTAAATGACCAGAAGTAAGATTGCTGGATAATATGGAAATATTTTTAAGTTTTTGAGGAAAACTCTGTACTGCTTCCCATAATGGCTATACTAATTACATTCCCACCAGCAGTGTAGAAGGGTTCCCTTTTCTCCCCATCCCAGCCAACACTTTGTCTTTTTTTTTATTAGTTGCTCAAGACAATACAATGATCTTGACATATCATACATTTGATTCAAATGGGGTATGAATTCTCATCGCTTTGTCTTTTTTATACGAGCCATTCTAACAGGTGTGAGGTGCTATCTCATTGTGGCTTTAATTTGCATTTCCCCCAATGATTAGTGATATTGAACATCTTTTAATGAATCTGTTAGTCTTTCAAATATTTTGTTTGCAGAAATGTTCTTTGAAGTCTCTTGTCCATTTTTTTATTGGAGTATTTGCTTTCTTTCTGTACAGCTGTTTGCATTCGATATGCATTTTGGCCATTAATTCTTTGATGGCTTTGAAATGCAGAAGATTCAAATTTTGTTGAAGTTTAATTTTTTAACATTATGATAATTGTTTTCTATGTCCTAAGAAACTTTGCCTGCTGTGAAGTTATGAGGATTTTCTGCTGTGTTTTCTTCTAAGTGTTTTATAGTTTTAAGATAAGTTCTATATGTGATTACTCTTTAATTACTTTTAATGTGTAGTGTAAAGTGAGTGCCTTTTTATCCATGCAAATATTCTGTTCTTCTACATGATTTGTTCAAGAATTTTCACTGTCGATTTTCATTATTGATTTTTTGTTGAATATAAATTGATGGTATAAATGTTGACTTATTTCTGTCCCATTGACATTTTTTGTCTATCTTTATGTCAAACTATCTTTTTTATTGTATTTATAATAGTTAATTATACAGGTAAAATCAGATAGTATAAGTCTTCCAACTTTATTATTTTTCAGGATTGCTTTGGATACTCTAACTTCTTTACATTCCTATACAAATTTTATAATGTTTATATCTAAAAAAAACCATGGAGTTATGATTAAGATGGCCTTGAATTTATGCATCTAAGGAAAACTGGCATTTTATTTATTTGAGTGTTGAAGGCCTCATGCATGCTAAGCATATGTTCTACCATTGGACTATGTATTTTAATAATGGCCCATCCAATTCATGAGTAGGGTATATCTCTACCTTAATTAAGAACTCCTTTAATTTCTCTCAGAAATGATTATAATTTGCAATGTGGAAGATTTGTCTGCCATTAAATTTGTTTCTAAGAATATTATAGGTCCTTTGTGTCCTTTCCAAAATAGTGTTCTTTTTTTATTATTTCATTTTCCAATTTGTTTTGCAGACAAAGTACAGATAATATTTTTAGATTACTTTTATATCCTGCAAAAGTCAATTTATTTGCTAGATCTAGAAGTTGTTTTATGAGTTCCTTTGGATTTTCTATGTGAAACATCATGTGATCTGTGAAGACAGGTTTACTTCCTTTGCAATCTTTAAAACTTTGCTTTTTTTCTTTGACTTATTATGCTGGCTGAGATCTCCTGAATATTGTTGAATGAAAGTAATAAGAGTGATGTACTGACCTTATTCTCAGTCTTAAGAGGGAAAACATTCAGTATTTCACCATTGAATATGACATTAATTTCTGTAGGTCTTTCGTAAACATCAGATTAGGAGTACCAGGAAATTTCCTCAGTTTGATGAGGTTTTGTTTTGTTTCATTTTAATATAATGATGCTGAATTTTGTGAAATGAATTGCCTGTATCCTTTGAAATGATCCTGTGAACTCTTCCACCCTCCCACTCTTTCCCTATTAATGTGATGCATTATTTTGATTGATTTGTAAATATTAAACCAAGTTTGCATTCTTAGGATAATCCCCACAAAATTGTTAAATTTATTTTATTAATATTTTTAAAGCATCTTATATCTCTTGGTATGAAAGATCATTCTGGTCTGTGTATGTGCAGTTTCTTTGTTAGGTTTGGTGTTAAGGTTATGCAGCTTAGTTAAACAAGTTGACAACTTCCTGTTTTATGAAACTGTTGATGTATAATGGTGTTCTTTTTCTCCCTAATATTTAATACAGCTCACCAATGAAACCATATAGGTTTGGCATTTTCTTTGTGGGATGGTTTTTGATAAAAATTTCAATTTCCTTTAAAAACATATGTTTCTCAAATTTTCTTTTCCATCTTCTGCCAGTTTTGTCTTGTTTTTTAGTTTTAGTACCAGGGATTGAACTCAGAGGTGCTTAACCAGCGAGCCATATCCCCAGTCCTTTTTAAATTTTTTATTCTGAGACAGGGTCTCACTAAGTTGCTTAGGACCTGACTAAGTTGCTGAGGCTGGCTTTGAATTTGTGATGCTCCTGAATCAGCCTCCTGAAATACAGGTATGCTCCACTGTGCCTGGCATCAGCTTTGATAAGGTATAATTTTTTGATAAGTATGCTTATTTCATCTGAATTTTCAATTTATTGACAGTTTTTAGTAATACTTTTTAAAGTTCCTGTAGGCTTTATAGTGATACATCCTCATTTATGTCTGGTATTTGTAATTCACAATCTCTGCCTTCTTTGTGTTAGTTGCCTATAGTATATAAAACATCACTCCAGACTTAGTGATTTAAAATAATAACTATTTAACTGTGCTGGATGCCTCTGCTCCTGGAGTTTGGCTGCCAGTGGTGCATAGGGGTGCTGGGCCACATGTATCACACGTCTACCAGGCTAACCAGGCTTGTTCATGGGGTGGCTTGGCAACAGTCCTAGAGAGAACTGCAAGTGTGCAAATTCTCTTTGAGGCCTGCACTTAGTACTATTTCAAAATTGCTTTCGTCCTGTTCCTTTGTCCAAAGCAGTCGCAAAAACAATGTTGATTTGCAGCATGAAAAAATAACTACCAGTTCCAAGCAAATGGGCTTGTAGGACCATTTTTTTTTTTTCCGTCTACTGTATTTTAAGGTATCTTGTTACAAAGTGATTGTCGTGGATGTGGTAATTTTGTGTAGTTCGTCTGAGTTCTTCAATATTGTGAGATGGAGTCCTTGTGCATATTTCCTGGTCTTACTGCATAGGAAGTTCTTTGGAGTCTCATCAAAGGCAGCCATTTCCCCCATTAATACTTATGGAAATTCTGATTGCTAATGTTTTTGCTTTGTAAAAAATATATATTTTGGTTATGTGCATAACCACAAATCAGTAAAGATCCAAGTTATTTTTTTTTTGGTTGGTATTAAAACCTTTTTGTCCCATAACACCTGAAGAATTCAGAATGAGGCACTAATAAATATGATCATGGCAGTACTGATTTTAGGCTTAAAACACAGCTTAGGACTTGAATCATTAAAATTGAAACTATAAATTATCTATAGCTGTTGATAAATTGCCTACCTTTCATCTTAGCTATGATTTATCTTAGCACAGGTAAAGTATTTATCCAGGATTCTATTTCTTTCTGCTAATAGAGCAATTCTTGGACGAAGAAAACGTAAGTGGAGCTAGGAATGGGAGATAATAGAAGTTCAGTTTAATTCCACCAGTCCTGAAATAGACACTGGCTAGACAGCCATCAAGTGTTTTACTTTTTCAGAAATCTACCTTAAAAATTTAAAAATGTGTTTCTTATGAGTATGTAAGCTCATCTGATGGATAAGTGCTCCTTTATAGCATTATTTCTCTCACAGAAAAGTTGAAGATAATACAAATGCATGATAATTGGGCATTGGATAAAAAAAATATGGCATATTCATCATGTGGAATATTATATAACCACTTAAAAGTTACACAAGAGTATTTAGTTACCTCTACGGATGTTCATTATATATGTACATATATTATTTATGTATAATATATGTATAAATATATGTAATATTCTAAAGCAGATTGTAAACTACTTGCCTGATATTATTTTTGGTAAAATAGTTACTTTAAAATACATATACACAAAGTCTTGAAAGAGGAAGCAAAATGTTAATAATGGCTCTTTCTGAATAGGGACAGTATAATTTTAAAAAATATATATTTCTACTTGATATTTTGTTTAAGGAGACCAGAAAGGTAAAGGAATCAAGGTTAGGAAGGAAGAAACCTGGGAGGTATTGGGGAGTGAAATTGATTCAATTATGTTTTTATGTATTTGCAAATATGCCACAATTTAATCCACCAAACATAATGAATACTCACCAATAAAAATATTTCTTTTATCCTATGATTCTTGAATAGTGGTCTCTTTTTGCTTGTATGGTAAAAATATTTACCATAAGATCTACCCCCTTAACAAATTTTTAAGTGTAGGACAATATTATTGACGATCGTATATATTCACACACACATACATACATACACATACTACAGATACTATAGTACAGCAGGGTTTAGACTTATTTATCTTGCTTGACTGAAACTTATGGATTAGCAAGTAACAGTTCACCTCCCCTGGTCCTAGGCACTCACAATTCTACTCTTTGGTTCTTTGAGATTGAATCCACTGTGAGGTATCTAAAATAATCAATCACACACTATTATTTTACTTAGCACAATGATCACATTAGTTTTTTGTTTTTCTGGTTTTTATCCATAATTGGAGAATTTTTGAATGGATTTATGTTGAAGATGTAAGAAAAGTTTTGAAAAAATACTTTCACAGAGAAACTCTACACAGCCCATTTTCAGAATTTTTGTATTTCTTGTGTCCACTCTACATACTGTTGTCTCAGACCTATGCTCACCTATAATCTGGACTGGTCTCCTCATACAGAAGGCTGGTCTCATTGCCACTCTAATAAGACATGGCCTCATGAGATGCAGTAGTCACTTCAGGATTTTAGCTTTTGCTAATGTCAGAAGTCCTTATAAAGACTGTTTTCTAAAAAGCATGACATTTTTATTTTTTAAATAACCCATAATTATTGAGAAAAAGACTTGTAAAAAGCTTTGGTTAGATGCAGAATCAGCATTTTAATTCCTTTCCTGTAACTCAAATATTCATTGGGTCTGAAGTCTGTAAAAAATCGAATTGGCTGGAAAATTATCGTTAAAAATAGCTGTAATGTTGCATCTGTTAAAACTGTGCTTGTCTTGCAGTCTCAGGAGCTCACCGACAGGGTAGCATACACCACACATCTGTGGTAAAGTGGTATTTTTGTTAAGTAAATCCCACTATCTTCATGGGGGGGAATGTAGACTTTGGCCAAATCTTGTTAGATCTTAATACTATGGCTACCAAAAAAACCAAAACATAACCAACAAAAAACTTGGAGCTTGTGATACGTATTTTATTCTCATTGACTGAGCCAATTTCCACCCATGAAGTGGTTAATAGAGTGTGCAGTCTGAGATGCTCAAGCGTGTCTAGGAGTGAGTATTGACACTTTCTGGAACCCAAATTCGATCTGATTTAAATTAGATGCACTCTGGCAAGAATTTTTTTAGAGTGGAGCAAAGTGTTGTGAAATCACTACCTGTGCAGAATAGACCACAGATTTTAAATTTTTTTATTGATTTGATTTATTTGATTTGCTGTGGGAAGGAGCAACATCTAGACACAGATGGCGGGGTGTCCAGAGCTGAGTACGGGGCTCCTTGGGGTTGGAGGGGGCCAGGGGCGGACTCAGTACGCCCAGGTGCCTGCAGCAGCTCTGAGCCCAAGGCTCTGTTGTTCAGGCAGCTTTTTCCATGTCAACACCTGCTCATTAGGAACTGGACCAAGACTCCCAAAGAGCTCTCAGATGGCCCCAATTTTGTCTCCCTGCCAATCTGTGCTAGAATTTAATAACAACCTTGAGGTGAAACTTGGTCCTTTCCTCGTTGCTAATCCCCAAAACCATCTGGCCTTTCCCTTTCTCTGAATAATAATTTAGTATATGTGTGGAGGTGGGGGGGATGGGGTGGAACAAGGGAACAGACCTACCTTACATTTCTTAAAGGACAAGCCTCTTGATTTCAGAGAGTTAGGTAGTTACTTTGAGACCTAACCTTGTTCTTCCTATAGCTTCCACATCTTTAATTGCCAGATAATTGTTTGAAATTCACACAATTCATTAATTATTAAGAAAACTCCAACTTTAGTTCTTCAATGAAATAATGCTGAAAAGAAGCGTGTTAGTCTCATCACGATGCTGATGTTTTTAAAAAATGTTTTCTTTAGTTTTTCATTAGTTTTAGTACAGAATTCATAGGCAGAACATTCTTCATAAATATTTGCTTTTTCCTATACCTTACTCAGCAAAGTAATTAAAGTAACTTAGTAGAAAATATACAGAATATAATACTAAACTACAAATAAAGTGTAAAGTGTCAGTATTTCCTCTATCTTCTTCCCACCCGGGGAAGGACCTATAACATGGTGAACCAGATGTCGTGGGCATTTGTTGAGTTTGGGTGTCTTTTCAGCATGTATGAGTTATGCTACTTGAATAAATGAGATACCCCATGAATTATTTGTTAAAGAAGTAAATTAAAGAAATTTTATCCATATGAATGTGGTGTAGGAAATGCACATAGCAGCATGTGTCTTTCCATCACTCACATGACAGGTATCGTGTTCAAGTCCACAGAGTAGATTTCTGTGGGTATTACATGTATGTGCACATACACCTGTGTGTATTTGCATATATGTAAGTGCATAGACATGTATATTCTTTTTTTATTGTTTTGTTTTCTATATTTTTAATATAGGGGAATTGAATATCCTTTTTCATATGCTTATAATGGTCATTTATATTCATTCTTCTGTAATTTAACTTCACATTTATTTGCTCGCTTTTATCTTGTGGATGTGGTCATGTTTTTTTGTTTTTTTTTCTTTAATTTTTATTGTTGGTTGTTCAAAACATTACATAGTTCTTGACAAATCATATTTCACACTTTGATTCAAGTGGGTTATGAACTCCATTTTTACCCCGGATACAGATTGCAGCATCACATCGGTTACACATCCACTGTTTTACATATTGCTATACTAGTATCTGTTGTATTCTGCTGCCTTTCCTATCCTCTACTATCCCCCATCCCCTCCCCTCCCATCTTCTCTCTCTACCCCATCTACTGTAATTCATTTCTCCCCCTTGTTTTTTTTTCCCCTTTCCCCTCACTTCCTCTTGTATGTAATTTTGTATAACCATGAGGGTCTCCTTCCATTTCCATGCAATTTCCCTTCTCTTTCCTTTTCCCCTCCCACCTCTCACCCCTGTTTAATGTTGATCTTCTTCTCATGCTCTTCCTCCCAACTCTGTTCTTAGTTACTCTCCTTATATCAAAGAAACATGTATATTCTTGTAAATATTCTAGATATTGGTTTTGATTCTGCCGTCCATTAGAGACTGTCCAAGCATAACTCAGTGTGATGCCTTAGAAGAGGGGTGAGCAAATTATAGTTTATGGACCAGCTCTAACCTGATTTTGGTACAGCCTACAATTAACAATGCTATTTACATTAGTAAAAGACTAGAAAATAACCAAAAGAATAATATTGACAACACATGAAATTCAAGTGTCAGTGTCATAAAGTTTGAATCAGAGCCATGTTCATTAACGTATGGTCTCTGGCTACTTTTGTACAGCCGATTCCAGAGGGTGTAACAGAGTACCTGGCCTGCAGAACCTAAAATATTTACTATCTGACACTTTATCTTGCTCATCCCTATGTTAGAAGATACAAAAATGAAGTAGGATGAAATCTGCCCGAGTTGAACTAAATTTTACAGTATTGAAAAGAAGTTGCCCCTTTACTTTGGTTCTTTTTTTTTTTTTTTTTTTAGTTTTACTGATTTTTTTTAATATTTATTTTTTTAGTTGTAGTTGGACACTATACCTTTATTTATTTTTTATGTGGTGCTGAGGATCGAACCCAGGACCTCACACATGCTAGGCGAGTGTTCTACCGCTGAGCTACAACCCCAGCCTGATTTTATTTTTTTTAAATACACAACAGCGGAATGCATTACAATTCTTATTACACATATAGAGTACAATTTTTCATATCTTTGTATAGAGTACATTCATGCCAATTCCTGCCTTTGTACATGTACTTTGTTTTTATTTTTGCATTACAATTCTTATTACACTAATATACCACAATTTTTTCATATCTCTGTTTATATATTAAGTATGTTGACACCCAATTCGAGTCTAAATACATGTACTTTGGATACCTTGGTTCTTTTTAAAGAGAAATTGGAAAAGAATGAGAAAATTGGTCTCATTTTTTATCTTTTCTAAAGGGCCTCATAACATTTTCCCTTAAATATGTAACAGGATGTTTTCACTATTCGAAGTTTAATAACTTGTGATCATACCCTGACATGGTAAAAGAAAAGCAAGTAAAAAGTTACAAATCTGTGGGACATGAAGCTTAATGGTTTACCATGTGAATTATAAATCAATATGAAAGAAACCTACCAGAACTTCCCAAGTGGTGGGACAGGAAAGAGGAGAGGAAATCCCAACCTACTTAGGGACCCCAGTGCCAGGCTGCACTAGTCTATCCTGTGCTTCAGAGTATTGCATGTTTTCTGTGATGCTCGTGTTTTATAGGCATGAGTTGTTGAAACCTATTGGTAAGATCGGGAGGAAGCAAAGGTTGTTTCCACTTTGCAGAAGAATGGGGCTATAAGTTCTGCATGCAGCTCTTTCTGTGCCTGTAAGTCAGTGCTAAATCCAAGAAAAAAAGAATTATTTTATTATTGTCATAAAATATGTTCAGAGTTGGTATGTCCCACATTATAATAAAGAATTATTACCTGACTTTTGTGTAAAATTTGACAGGTTGTGTACACTGTATCTGGCATAGTGTTTAGCTGTTATTCTGCCCTTGGCCATTGTTAGTATGGCCCCATAAATGAACTAATTAAGTGCTTCATTCCCTCAAAATAAGACTGTTTGCTTTCTGTGTGCAATTTCATCCCTTTTCCACATGATCAGCAATGATCAGAGTTCTTAAAAGAAATGTTTTCAAAATGAGCTTACTCTCCTTATATCTTGATCAGAATACAACAACAGAAAAAGGGGAGACACATCAATCATTGCCTCATCCCTGTCATTGTATTTGAGCATCACAAAGTGTGTATGCTGGGAGAGAGACTTCAGAACCTTTACCTTTAACAGAGACACAGGAACTGTTAGAAGAACAAAGATTTCTCTAAGGTCTCAGGGACTTAGTAATGGAATATGTTAGTTTGATCACTTGCATTATTTTTCCTTTAGGCCACCTCAAATATAATTATCATATCAACAGTAAAGAACAAGAAGTCAGTGAAATATTAAATCATAGGATATGTTATGTTTGGCTGTGAAACAAAACACATTTCCACAAAGTACCTAGGAAAATATATACCATTATTCAGCAGTCATACTCCATCAGTCTCTTTAGAATTGTTATTAAACTACTAATAAAAAGGTGATGGGAGCTATAATTATCCAGACAACATAGAAGATAAGTGATACAGAAGCCTATTATTTATCTTCAATATTAAATGTATCAGAATCAAACATGCTACTTGAGAGAAAACATTCATGGTTCACTATCAAATAACTTTCTTGATTTAGAGGATGATTTTGGAGAATTGCTATCTGAATAGAGTGGAATACCTAATTCAATTGACTCCTCGCTATCTTGTTTATTTTTCCTGGTAAATGTTAAGCATGGAAAGAAGCAAAGAGCCTTATTAACAAGTATCCACTACCCAAGCACTTCCAATTCAATCATCCTATCTTTCTTTTCATAGCACTTATTACTTTGTGAAATTATCTTATTACTTATTTGCTGTCTCCTTCTGTGTGAGTAAGATTGGAAGCTTTAGTGAGTGACCTTCATTGGCGTTTCACCACTGTACCACTGACACTTGCAACAGTACTCAGGGGCAAAGGGAATCCCATACTGTCTGTTCAGTGCATGAGCAGTTGGCTGTGTTGATTAGGGCATGTGGGGTTCAGTGGTGAAATGGTAAAATCTGTGGACCGGGAAGTGTCTTCATTCCTCACCTAGAAAGCACTGTTTGGAGCTTGGACCTTTTCATTCTATCTTCTACGTGCTTACAGCCTTTTCTGCCGCACCTACATGTATGTTTTAAGTGTTGGTTTGCTTGGCTTTCTCTCATTCGTGAGCCTGGCCCAGAGACCAGACACAGTGACCAGCAGAGTGAGTGAGTAGGGGAGTCCTTAGATGCTTCTTTTAGCAAAGTGCCTGAGAACAGAGTTTTTGTGCTTCATGCCTTCCTATAGGAAACAGTGACTGACTGAAAAGTGTCCTCTGATGTTTATTTGGAGAAACTGCTACCTTCAGGAAGACATACTTTGGCAAACAGGGCTCTTTTTTTTTTTTTTTTTTTTTAGCGTAAGACTACTTTAGTCATGCACATCATTTCAGATTTCTAATCACCACATTTTCAAAGATTTTAAAAAGTGAAGTTAGTGCCAGGTATGGTGGTACACGCTTAGAATCCCAGCAATAAAGGAAGCTGAGGCAGGAGGATCACAAGTTCAAAGCCAGCCTCTGTAACTTGGGTAACTTAAAGCAAGACCCATATGAAAATAAAAAAGAGTTAGGAATGTAGCTCAGTGGTAAAGTGCCCTGGGTTAAATTCCCGTATAAAAATTCCCATGAAATTAGTAACATGTTATCTAAGTAGACATATCCAAAATATTATTTTGATATAAATCAATATGCAAAATTATTGACTTTTTAAAAATAAAATTAAGTTTTGGAATCTATGTAGTTTACATTTCAGTTTGAGGGCTAAGTTTTCATTGGAAATATTTGATCTGCATTTTATTTCATAAAACTTAAAGTAAGAAAAGTAAATTCGTATATTCAAATTGTTCCAGATACATATATTTGTGTTCTATTATCTGAATTAAACATCGTTTTTAGGCTTAAATTTTTAAATATAATTCAAAATTCAGTTTTCTGGTTACACTCTTCTTATTTCAGGATGAGTAGCCACATTTGGGTATAGGCTACTGTGTTAGTGCAAATTATTATTTCTTTTAATAAACCTTTCCTAGATATGTTCTTTTATTTCCAAATTCCAGCACCTCCTATCACCTTAAAGCAGTGCATTCAGGTGTAGTGAGGGGATATCTTCAGAGCTAGCTGGCCTTGCTTCTGCCTTCTCTAAGAAGAAGGCGCTCAAGGGGGAAATTGCATGGCCCCTTTGCTTTGTTTGCATTTAACTCCTGGTGTGAGCTGTTCCTCAGTGCCCTGCCAAGCACTACCAGTCCACTCTCCCAGGTGAGGCAGAAATCAGGGATGTATCTTCAGGGCCTTCCACATACAGAGAAAGATCTCCTCTCTGCTGACCAGTGTGGGTGTGACGGAGAGTCCATGGGGAGGCCATCCCTGCATGTCTGCCCCCATCTGCCCATGTGAGGTCACTGAAGCAGCTGGCGTGCCAGGGACCAGCTGGCTTTCTCTCCAGTGCTGAGGTCAGACTGGTTAGTAGGATGAACAGCACACTCTGGGGAAGGAAGACAGATTGAATGCTAAGACAGATGGTACCAAGGCCAGTGCTCATGAGTCCAGAGGTACCACTCCCTGCAAGGAATGTGGACCTTCTGTCCTTTGGGGATATCCAGCCACACTTTTTTTTTTTTTTTTAAATAAGGACATCATGTGTCTTATCTAAAAACTCCTGTGACTAGGATTTCAGAAGTCCCCCAGGTTGCTTCTCATTTATAACCATTGACAGATTTAGTGATTGTTTTCTTTCTTGTCCCCCACACCACTCAGAAACTACTCAAGGTCTCTTGATATCATCTCTATCTAGGATGCCAAAATTAATGAAATGACAATAGATCCATTTTTCTTGGTGAAGGAATAATATTTTGACTGTCTCTTAGGGTGAGGCTGTGCTGCTGCTGCTGCTGCTGAGAAAACTGGAGTGGGTGCAGCACAAAATGGTTTTCCTTCCATCAAAACATATACTTACTTTGTCACTGAGAACCTGGAGTAGGCTTAGAAAAGTCATCTCTTTTTTCATTTTTGCACTTTTCCCCCATTTCCACTAATTTATACATCACCTCCCCTTCCACTTCTCACACCACTACAAATCTTTTCAAAGTGCACAGCTATTGTAACTTCAGAATCTCCAAGTGGCAGTGTCATCTCCATAGAAATCGCGTGCATTGTTTTTTGTGTCTCCACATTGTTGAGCTGAATTGGCAATGTGAAATGACAACTCAGCATAGGCAAGTTATCAATAGGCTGAACTAACTTTCAAAGCTTGCCATGAAATCTTGGAGAGGTATATGCAAAAATTGAGGAGGAAGAAAATTCTCTGGCTTTGGTATTGAAAGACTGTAAAACCTCCCAGTGAATTGCTTTGGCTTCATTTTCAGTGGAATATTTAGTCACAATTGTTTGATTCCTGGATTTGATATTATTTGGGGTATAACCACGACTCCATTTGCCAAACTTGAAAGTGGTTTTTATTTTTATTTTTTTGTAATAGTTTCATGGTCTAATGATGCATAGGCAGCAAGTACTCTAGATGACACTCATTATCCCTAGCAAGGAATTAAGAATTAATGTGGAATAAAATGAAAATTTTAAGAGGAATCACTTTTTGCATGGCTCCTAGTGAAAAGGGACAAGCAAGAAGAAGACTGGGACTCTTGGCTGCAGAGTGCTGGCTTCCAAATTATGCTCATCAAAGCAACCTTTCAGAGGAATGTTGGGGGAGCCAAAGTCATGGGGTTCCAGGACACCATGCCTTCAGCTCAGCCTGGCAGCTCTACTGGTGCACTCATTATACTTGCCTTTCCAGTACAACTTAAGAAAGTCCTCTTTGGCTAGTAAAAGGTCACTCCTGTCCTATATTTTGAAAGGATGGTTTGGGAATTCTTGCACTTGGGATTTTTATAAAATAAGAATAAAATTTTTTCCCCCTGGGAAATTACTGAAGAATTGTTATTCTTTTCCTGTCAGTAGCTTTGACAGTCCACAGGCTGATAGCCACATCCTGTGCAAGTGCTGTCCTTGTGGAGTGGGACTGAGGACGTTGCTCTAGAGTAACCGAACTTTGTATCATTGTTTCCTACAATGCGGTGTCTGCATCCCATTCTTGTTGGGGACCTGCCATGCTCCTCAGACACACAAGTATGCTCTGGCTAGAGAGGCACTTCCGGTTTGAAGATTTGTACCAGTTCTATGGTCTCCCCAAAGACATCAAACTTTTAAGACTTACATAGAAAAGTTTGAAATGAAGGTTTTTAAAAGTTCTTTTAATGCCTCAATTTCAGCCATAATAAAGCCTTATTTTGTTATTGAAAATAATAAAATCATATATTATTTAGGGTAGGGGAGCCAGCATCCCTAGGTCTCTTGGGTCCATGTCTGTGTATTGAAAATAAGTACAGAAAGAGACTAGGAGTTTCCTTACAGGATGTGTGCTGGATGGAGAAGAAGGGGCTGAGCCTTTAGTCTTCTGATAATAAAAACTTAGGACCACAGAGCCGACTTCCTTGGCAGAGTTTCTGTTTGGAGTTCAGTTTAGAAATGGAAGACTTATTCAAAGAATAATAATTTTCTATAAGAAAGAAAATCCAAATAAACATGCTATGCCTTAGTTTTTATTTTTAACGTATTATATAAAGGAAAATATGAGTTGATGAAAATTCACACCATGGTGTCCTAAAAGTCATGGTGCATTCTCAATTTCTGGTTACTCGGGGGAAGCAAAGAACTTTTCTAGACCTAAATAGGTTGAAATATACCGGTGGCTCATTTTCCTGTTTTTTCAGGTGTGCTTTTGCTCATGGAGATCAATGAGACATAAAATGCTTTGCCAGCCTCAGATGGAAATGTTACCTTGTACAAGGGTACTTATAAATACAGAACATTTTAAAGAATCATTAGTGTCTATAAGGAATTAAAAGAAAAGGTTCAGGAGCCAGTGGGAAAGCAGCCAGTTTTCTAGTTGGCTGTCCTCTTCAACTTGCAGAGAATAAGGAAAAGAAGTTGTATGAATGTTCCTCAAAAGTATAGGGTGGTTTACATGGGACAAAAGTACAGAAAGTGTTCATTTTAACTCTTTACCCCAATTATTAGTTTTACAATAAAATATCCTGGTACAGAAACACTACTTTTTACAGCAGGCCCAATGTGGTTTTTTCACTTTTAAGTCTGAGTTACTTTTTCTTTTCTTGTTTGTTTGTTTGTTTGAACCCAGGGGCACTTTGCATTGAGCCACATCCACAGCCCTCCCTCCCCCACCCCCCGACTTTATGTGTGTGTGTGTGTGAGTGTGTGTGTGTATTATTTAGAGACAGGGTGACAGGGTCTCCTGAATTGCTTAGGGCCTTGCTAAGTTGCAGAGGCTGGCTTTGAACTTGAGATCCTCCTGCCTCAGCCTCCCTAGCTACTGGATTACAGGAGTGTGCCCCCACATCTGACTGAGTTACATTTAATTCTCCACTCTCATTCCTCCCCTCCCCTTCCTTTTTTCATCAAATAGTGGTTTCATAGGCAATACAGAAACTTTCTAGAACTCTATTTATTAAGTCAGTTTCTGTAGAAAGCACACATAAGCAGTGGTGCGTGTAGTAGGCCCTCAGTAACTATGACCAGAGTGATTTGCACATAGTTTTCAGAAGTGTACAGTCCACTTGAAGTAAGACTGAAATGCTGTGGGGCCTCAGTCTTTCCCTTCCTGTTTTCTATCACTCCTGGCAGAACTGGAAAGGACCCTACAAAGGAAGAAAGGGGAAAATCTTTGATCTCCACATCAGAAACGCAGAGAAGTTACAGGCAAGGGTTCACACTTGTGCTCCAGAGAACCCCAGCCGCATCCTCATGGATGTGCTGGACTTTGTGCTCCACCCTTTGCACACCTTAAAGTCAGCCCCACAAAGCTGCTTACATCAACCTCCAAGGTTATGCTGTTCAGAATTCTAAGTACACACAATAAGTCTTTTCAGTGGAACATCATCTTTTTATTCTCCTTGTTTTCTTGGTGAAATTGGGGTTTCTTTCCTCAGGTCCACGTGTTTTAGGCCCACTCTGATATTTCAGCAATTTCTTCCGAGTATTGTGTGTGTGTGTGTGTGTAAATGATTTCCACTTATTAGATTCTTTCCAGTCTGTGCATCCTCGCAGAAGACAAACCGGCAGGCTTTGAGCACTGCTGCTGCTTCACTTCACATAATGAATATTCAGAGGCTGCAGTCATTGAGGACTCAGGTGGCAAAAATAGTAAGGTGATTGAAGCAAACCCTAACATGAAAGCCAAATCTGCATTTCAGTGACTCGAACTCTGATTACAGCAGATTCAGATTCCTCGTTCTCTGACCCTGGGACCACATGAGAGGAGAGTCCTGGGGAACCTCCTATGAATCGGGCATCTGTTCCATACACCAACATGCTCCACGTCTTTCTGTATGATGTGTTGTAATCAGTGTGTTGTTTTTAAAAGACAACAAGCCCTTCTGTAGCCCTCTCCACAGAATGCATCGGGGCTGATAACAGCATAAAGGACGCACTGTTGAGACCGGCAATGCATGCATTGTTTTCCTCATAATGCAGTCAGGATCGCCATAGGAAAATTGAGCATATTTTTTTGAAGTCTTATTTTATATATTTTTGTCACCATCAGCAGTTGAACTAAAGTAGGAACTGCTCCATTCTATGACGGGTTAAATTCTGCTCTGTGCTGATCTAGTGGTGATGTATAAATTGCAGCCCTTTCTTTCTTTTTGAAGGATTCTAAAATAGTTTTGGAGAATCAGTGCTGGATTTTTGCTTCTGCATGTGTGGTGACTCTTGATTTTTTCCCTTTGGAGGAGCATCCTTTGCAGCATTCCCCCTTCCGAGGAATCACTTAGACACTTCCAGCTGGTGGCAGGGGATACAGCCATAATACAGCTTCCTCTGTCCCAGCTGTCTCCACTACGGTAAATGCATTACGATGGCTGCACCCGTGTGTCGAGGCTCAGGTGAAGGAAGGTGTAGGATGGAGTCTGGACCCCACCGTTTGGCTTTCTAAACGCTTCAGCTTCTCCAGCATCTCTGCCTTTTGAATGTCTTCCTGCTTCCAGTCAAAGGCTTTTCTCCAGTGAGTGGGATGCTGCTGCACGCCTGATTAAAGGTGCCTGAGGATATCACCTTTTACACGGAAGCCCTGCGTGCTTTAACAGGATCTTTTTCAATGCATTATGGCTCATGCAGCCTCACAATTAAAGAAAAACAGGGATTTAGAGATCAATGCTGAAGAAGAGACTGAGAAAAAAAGAAAACATCGCAAACGGTCCCGGGATCGGAAGAAAAAGGTAGCTATGTATGACAGAGCTCAGATCTTGCCTAGATTCTTTTTTTTGTTTTAGTTTCCTCCTGGCATCTGTGAGAAGCGTGAAGGGGGTCTTTTCACATGCTGTATAGAGTGTCAATCGGGTGTGTAAATGGGGAATGGATGGTCTAGCCCTGTAGTGGAGACTGGCCACAGGCTGGGCATGGTGTGGACAGGCAAGGCTTTTCTCCTGGGGAGGGATTGCAGGGCTATGCGGAAGGTGTGTCTCACTTCACAGAGGCACCACCGGCATGTTTCCACAACACAGGAAGGTGCTGGGAGGGAGTTAAAAAGTAGTTTCTGCACAGCCGGTCAAGGTTAAATGTACTGCGGTGACTTAGTTTTGAGGGAGAGGCCAGAGAGTCAGGCTTTGTACTTCTTAGAGGTCTGTCTCGTGGAAAAGGAGCTTTTGTGCTGGAACTGTGTCACATGCATGCGTTTCTGAGGCTGATCTGTGACCTTAAAGACGTAGCAGAAAAGTCATTTCCTGCTTTGCTGCTTTTCCTCTTTCTTTCCTGGCGCCCCTCATTTCTATAAGGTGCTTTTAGTTTGGTTGTACAATGGGAATAAGCTGCTACAAATAACTTTCTGTTGTGAAATAAAGCTGAAACCACATAGGTTTGCATTTGCCTGCTGGGTGAGTGATTATCCTAAATGCAGGAATTCCCGTGACATGGCCGGGACCTGCAGCCTTTAGCACTGATTGCTTGAGCTCTGAGCTCAGGCATGGATGATCCCCTACTGAAACCCCAAGCCAGGGGGGGAGAACAGGGAATGTGTTTTAGGTCAGTGGTGTTTTTTTCATAGCCAGAGAGTACTTACTGTTTGGAGGCTTTCCCTTAAATACAACTGCTAGGGACTGGCTGGGAGTAAGGCCCCAAAGCACCTTTGCCTCCATGACAATTAATCAAAATGGACTTAAACTCTGTGATTTAAATATGGAAGTCAGGTCATAAAGCATTTTTATGTGTCTTTGTGAGAATCCCCAAGGGAAAGATATTCTTAATTTGCCCTGAGCATTGGTGCATGTGCCTTATAAATGACATGCAAGTTTCATCTGCCACATGTACAGGAGTGACTATGGCTATTTTTGGTCCCTTTGCCATTTTCTTCCGAGTTGGTGTCTATAGGAGAAGGCTCTCCACCTCATGGCAGAGCAGACTTTGAGAGACTGAATTTGGAGGACTGTATGTTTAGCTGCAAGATGTTAAATATAGATGGTTCCCACTTTGATATGCTTGTAAATAAACTTCTTGAATACATTTTCAAAAAAGTGCAAACTTGGGGTAAGAAGTTGTATGCAGGCGTATTCCAAAGCCTTCAACAGCCTGGTGGTTATGAAATGGCCATGTCTTGCTACATTCTGCTCTAGTTTTATCATATTAGGTTTTTCTTGGGGAAGGTCACTACTGATTGCCCTTTCTCCACACATCTCTGACCCCACCACTCACACCATGATAAACAGGCTTCTAAGACACATAAGGAAAGAGACGTATATTTGTATAAAGATACCATGTCATCCTTGAAGTCGACACCATGTGAAAGAGTTGTTAGCCTTGCCAGGCTTCAGTGCAGCAGTGTCCTGTGGCAGCTTTTGTGCCTGGGCCCCTGTTTGACTTGGAAGCAAAACAGGGCAGGGGTGAGGCAAAGGGTGTTTCAGGACTCATTGAGCTGAAGCTAATGCTTTGTGGACCCAAATGCTTTGTTATGAATACAACAGAGCCTGTCTAATGTAAATCTCTTAGCAACCAGAAGGAAACATGGAGAAATATCAATATCACTATTGTAAATGTGCAAACGGATTTAGATGTTCTCAGAATACTCATGAAGTAGATCCAGAAAGTGGCTCATGGATCACACATTCACTGCTGTTGTCCTCATTAACTCATAACATAGTATAATAGGTACAGATCAAAGATCCAGTGTGTTATGCCAGGTGTAGTGTTTGTAGTCAAATTACTTCATCGACTACTTTGGTACAGAGTTAAAAATTCAGTTATTTTTGAAGGCACATTCTAGACTTCTTTTAGTATTACAGCATATTTAACCTTTAGTCCCTACAAAGTGAATTGTTTTGACTCTGAGTTTTTTTTTTCTTCTTCTAAGATCCTAATTAAGGCCTGTGGGCTACTTTGTTCTATAATATAGGCCCCATGCCAATAGAAAAAAAAACTGCTTTTAAATATAATTTTCTGGATTATTGTGGGGATAGTTGCTCCTATTCCTATGCAGAAGTATCCTCTAGGATCTTTGAGTTACATAAAAGTAGTTCTGAGGGTACTCATAAAAGCACAAAATAGAAAAGTTTAGGAAGTATCTAAGCCTCTATTATCTACTAGTAGTTAAAAGTGTGTGATTTACAAAATAAAGAATTTGGACCATGGCAATCTTGCAGTTTAGGCTGGGTCAAGCCCCAGATGAACCTGTCTTGATGATATCTGTATGACACAGTGTTATACACTAGGGACTATTGATAAGTATTATAATCAAATCATAATGTAGACAGCACTGGATTCACATTTCATCAGGTTCTTAAACTGGAGAGTTACAAGAGTTACAGAGTGTCTATGTTGAATACTCTAACCATGAATAAGTAATTACCAGTACCCCCCCAGTATAGAGATCTTCTAGGAATTTATAGTTAGTTGAATTTTAATAAAGATGTATTTTATTCTTGATACAACTGAAGTAGTGTCAAGAAAAAAAGAAATCTTCCCATTGGTTTAAAAGAAATGCTTCTGGGTAGGTGCATATTTTGATTATTTAAGTGCTTTGCATTCAACCCAGGGCCTTGCTTATGCTAAGCACATACTCTACCACTGAGCTACTTACCTGACCCTAAACCTTCATCTTTTATCACCAATTTTTCTGTCTTAAAGGAAAAATAAAAAGAGGTTTTAATGAGTATGTAGTTTGAAACAGCTTAACAATGTATTTACAAATATCTCTTACCTACAGTTTCCCATTGCTTTCCCTGGCTTCTTTCCATTTTTCCCTTCACACTTCTTCCCTGACGGGCTGCTTAGTCGGCAGCCGGTGGAAGATACACCAAAGAAATCCAGAGAGCCCCTAGAAGTGTTGATGCTAGGTCCCTGGCCTAAACAAACTAGAGAGGAGCTCTTCATGCCCCCTTCTTCCAGCAGGCTCCCTGACCCATCCTCCCCTGAACCCATGATGGTTTGTGTCAAAAATGCCCTTCTTGTAGTACAAGACATAGTCCCTGAATATCCCTTGTTGCCACTAGCTTCTCATGCCACATTAACTGCATATTTTGTTGTCTTTGTCATTTCTTCGAAATATATAAAATACATTTCAATTGTGAGAAATATCAAGATAATAACCTTAATATATTCAATAAATGGATTTTTAAATATATGAATATATGTTCCTATATGTTGACTATGTTTTGTCAAAAACATTTAAGGCAACCTAAGGAAATTTATACTACAAAAGAAAATATAATGGAGTTCATTTCTATGTATGTAACTGATACAGTGCTAGATACTGGGCTAAGTAGCAACTAATTATGTGATTAATATAATTTCTGTGTAGTGATGTCAAATTCATAGTTAATCAGTGGGAGAGCAGGAATAAATATTCATTGCTTCATCTTGTATTCACATATTCTTTTAGCAAACATTTATCGAGGGACTTCTGTGGACCACACATTGCATCAAATGTTGGAGACAAAACTGAACCAAGAGTAGTGGCAACAGTTGAGTGGCTCCCGTAGAGTTGATAAAGACAAGAGCATCACCCATCACCCAAGCTAAGGTCTGAAAAGTCAGTAGCTACAAGAGCCCATAGAAAGACCCCCACATGACTCTGATGGACTCAGAAGAGTCTCTGTGAAGCTAAGCCTTAGAGGAGGAGTCAAAGCAGAACAGGAACCCCATGCTCAAAATGATGGAAGTAGGAGAGGCTATTTGAATATGAGGGAAATAAACAATATTGGAAAGCTTTCAGCCAAGGAGGCATGAGTTTGTGCTAAGAAAAATAGGTGGGGGCCAGGGCATGAAGACTCACATGTGTCCCCTTATAGGGTTTGGAAACATGCCTGCTGAAAGGAGGGAGAAACTTCCATGGTGGTTGTAGGCAGAGCAGACCGTGAATAGCTTTATGGTTTGGCGCCATTGCTCACGCATCAGTGTCGTAGACAGCAGCAGGGAGAGCAGTCAGGAAGCTCTGATGAGATCCAGGCATGAGATGCCGAGAGGCTGAACCATGGGGAGACTCTGCCAATGGAGAGGGGGTGTAGCATGCGAAAGATATTTAAGGGAAGACTCAGTAGAACTTGGCAATGGATTATAGGTAGGAAGTGAGAAAGGGAGATCAGATTCTAGGGTAACTGCCAAGTTCCTGGCTTCAAGGGGAAGATGAAGAATTAAGTTTCCTGAATTTGTGTCTTTTCTCCCTGGACATTTCTTGACCATTTATTATGTATCCAAGTTTTACATTGCTTTGTAGGCAGGGGCTCACGATAACGTACAAAGAACGTGTTTTTATTTTCTCCATTTTGTAGATGAAGAAATTGAAGCATGAACGTTCAAGTTAGTTGCCAGAAGTTCCCACAGTGGTTGGTGGGAGAGAGATTCTGGTTGGGTCAGTCCAGCTTTCTGGCTGTGTTCTAACCACACCTACATGACATTAGTAGTGAGCAGCATTAATATTTTCATAGCTATACATCAAAGTCGGCTTATTTCAGAAAATCTTGTAAATCATCTATTTCTTATGCATCTGAAACTTTAAATAGATTTTGTGTCTCTAAGTAACCCACTATTGTAATGGGCCTGTTTTTCTTAATTTTTATAATAGATTTTAATGTTTTGCCTAAAGGTACTCTTTTTTAAAAAAAAAATTTTTTTTTGAAAGATAAGAATAAAAATGACCAACACCAGGACTTCAAATCCTCAAGGACACATTGGTGTAAGGACAACATGACAATGTGTAGGTGCTTGATGGTATGTCAGGCAGTGTGCAGAGGAATTCCCAGGGGATGCTGTTTCTCTCTCCCTCTGTCCCTCTCATCTGTTCCTCTCATCTATGAGTAGGTATTGTTTCCATCCCCATTTTTTTCATAGATAAAACCTTCAAAGAATTCACCTGAAATCCTGTAACTAGTCAGAGTTGGACCTAGGCTTTAATGTGGGTCATAGGATCTTGGAATCTGAGACTCTAGAAGTCTAAAGTTAAAACAATGAAGGGTTTGAGAACAGGTTTGAGGATGCATGAACTTCAGTGTTTCTTGCTGCAGGAGGTTGGTACTGCTTGACATTTCACAGGTTTTCCTCATGCCCATCAGCTAGTTTTCTGTGGCACCCATAGTATAAGGTGCCAGGCCACGTGAGGTTTCAAATTGCAACAGCTGGACTTTTGTGGGGCATGGTTGTGTGGTCCCCAATGAGATACAAGGAACCTGCTCTAGAAAGTATAGAAACTATAGGTTTATAGGGAACTTGGTATCCCTATTTGCATACTCAATCTTCTGTACTATAGTTATGTGTTTATATGTCTGGCTTACCAGGAGACTATGAGCTTCTTGAGGCCAGATATGTGTCATAATCATTTGCTGTTACAAACTGGTGCTTGCTGGGTGGGTAGGTGGGTGGTAGATGGGCGGTGGACGAGAGCCAGTATCATGCAATGATTAACAGCATGGGCTGTAGATAAGATTGTCTGAGATCAGATGATGGCACTATCACGTGTCTGTGTGACCTTGGGGAAGTTGACCTCTCTGTGTCTCTTCACCTGCAAAATGAATGTACTAAAAAGTATGTGCTTAGTCATAGGATTTTAATGAGATTTTAATGAGTTGGTTTTAGAACAGCTTGGCACAAAGGAAGAGCCTTATAGTATTGGTTGTTGCTGCTGTTGTTCAGAATTAATAGAAGAATAAATGAATTAATTTCATCCTAAACCTTCGGGGATTGTACCCATAAGTTAACTCACTGAAGTCCAGCAGGCTAGATTCCTGGGAACTAATCTGGCTGCAGCCTGTTCCACTCTTTAGAGGAGGGAGGATAGAAAAAGTCTTAGTTCACTCTGGGAAAAGTTGTAAACCTTTGTCCTTTGATGTTGCACTTTTGATATTTAGAAGTAAGAAAGTTATTAAATAAAATTTGCTGGTGGATCTGTTCCCCATTACTACCACGCTATATTTTTTCCCTCATCTGTTTAAGTATTAACATTTTCTTTTCTTGATCAGTTATCATTATGATCACTGCAAGATCATGTTAGATAGATCATACATTTATTAATGTCTGAATGTGTTACTTTAAAATTTCCAATTAGTTTTGACATTTCTGTACCCTGGCTACTGGTAACTGTTTCTTCACTACTCTTCAGACCCATAGTCCTTTCTGTCCCTTCATATAACTTGGAAGAGATATTACTTTGTGTGGGTTTTTTTTTTAATATCAATATAGAAAAAGTTTGCTTTTCATAGGTATGCTTGAAGAAAAAGCATAGGACTTGGCAAGAGTTTGCTTTTTTTCTAGTTAGATTATTGGAAAGGCATAAATTAATCATACCCCTTTTACCTGCATCTGGCCATTTCATAACATTTATGCACTTAAGGTATACCTTGCTGTAATAGGTACTAGCAACATGCAGGAGGAGACCTATGGGGCCATCGACCTTCTCTGGTTTAGATTCTACTTATAGTGTTGAGGTAAAGGACCATAGAAAGAAACAACTTTTGGTGGATCTCCTGTGTGCTGGGTGCCTTTTGCCTTCTTCATCTTACTTGACATTATATCAACACTGTCATGACATGGTGTTATCCTCATGCACAGAGGCATTAACCAAAGCTTGGGTCTGTTATACAACTTGCCTCAAGTCACAGATACAGGTGTGTTTGAAACCAAAATCTGGTTCTCAGACCCTTACCCAGGCTTTCAGAACCTCTACAGGAGTTTTCTTGGGGTTTTTGGTAATGGAGGTGCAAGGTTAATGATCACATTTGAGATGTTAGAAAACACAATTAGTAAATGATTTAACTTTCAGCAATTATTTAAAAAAATTTATTTGAAAATCTGCAAATGGACTGGGTTGTGGCTCAGTGGTAGAGCACTTGCCTAGCACATGTGAGGCACTGGGTTCAATCCTCAGCACCACATAAAAATAAAGGTGTTGTGTCCACCTACAGCTAAAAATGTATTTTAAAAAATCTGCAAACTGTGTAAACCATTTTACTAAAGTTAATGTACTTCTATTAAAAGAATTTTTAAGTGAAATCTATTCATTGAAACAAAACAAAACAAAAACTGTTGACATATGTACACAGAGTAATGTTAGCTTACATATTGAAGGGGAATGTCTAAATACAATATTAGATGCTGTTATTTTATCCAAATTTTACTCTAAATAAATATTTGTATGGAAAGATAATATTTGAAAACAACCAGTCTCCCATAAATTGGTCCAAAATCAGTGTTCTGATCTGTATAAAATAAAAGTAGAAGAATTGAGCAGAAAGCAATGGAAATGAAACTCAGGTGTTCAGCATACGGGTCAGGTCTGTTTCTGACATTTATCCCATTCACTCAAGTTTATGCTGTCATGGATCCAAAGTGGCATAATGAAATAAGATGGCCCATCATTGCCCAGTACAGAAGCTGCCTATAAAATGTATAGATTTCAATTTAAATTTAATGACTTCTAGTAAATTATTTTTTAGCCATTGGTCATCTGACTAATTAGGGTCATATCCTTGGTTCTGCATGAACTCAGATGAAGTTCATTAGAATAGGTAGAACAGAGACTACTGTTGATATCTGCCAGATCAATACCTTGGAGGTTACCAGGATGTTAAGCTTCCCAGTACCGTCATTGGAGAAGGCTGATGTATGGACTGCATGGGAGAGAGCTGGGGAAGGTGGCACACATCTATAATCCCAGCTACTCAGGAAGCTGAGGCAAAATGATCCCAAGTTGGAAGCCAGCCTTGGCAATTTACTGAGACACTGTCTCATCAGGGAAACAGCTGGTGATATAGTTCAGCGGTAGAGTGCTTGCCTAGCATTTGCTAGTCACTGAGTTCAATCCCCAGTCCTGGGCAGGGGTCAGTGAGTGATGAGAGGAATGGGAAATGGAATTAGGATATAGAAAGATCAGAAGAAGGAAGGAAGTTCAAGATCTTCTAGGTACCGGAAGTCAAGTAGTAAAACACTTATACCTGTCAATTCTTCTAGAACTCTTGTGATTTTTTCTTTTAATCCTGATAAAATACAACTTTTTAAGAGGTCTGTGCAGTTGAAGAAGGTATAAAAACAGAAAATTTTAAGAGGATTAAAAACACTAATAGTGTAGGTAAGCCATATAGAAAGAAATGGGGAGATTAAGTATCACAATTTATGATGGGGTCTGGATATAAATTCATGTTAAAACTGTTCTTGTTTAGCTATGTGGCCTTGAACAAAATTTCTCTGGGCCTGTTTCCATATTGATCAAATGAGAATATTAATTTTTAAATGGAGATACTGTAAATAAGTGCATTTCACCGGATTCCTGGCATAAAGGGAGTACTTAGCGAGAGTTTCCCGCTTCCTCTCCTACAGTATGGACTCTCAGATGTAATTGCATGACTATAGTCAAGAAGGAGGTAGTGGAACTGAGTAAGTTAAGGAATGTTCTGACAGTTTTCCTACCTCATAAGCATTCAGAACATTATTTGCAAAAATGATTTGCTGAATGAAATTTTACTACTAGTCCACCGTTCCCAAATAACCATTTGAGTCCTGCAGTTTGGCTCTTTGCAGACTTTGTAGTCCTTAGGGAATTAAATCTGTCATTTTGAGAAATACTCCCAAAGACTCATATGTTAACTACATTTTCCATTCATTAACACTGTTATTAATTAGTTTCTCTGGGTGGTTAAATGATTGCCTACGTAGATATTAAAGCTTAAGAACCATATGCACAGATGGAGGAAGTATCAAATGATTCTTTTACTTTATTTTGCTGATTCAAGTACAAATATTAAAAAAAAAAAAAAAAAGCCAGGCATAGGCATCCAGTGACTCAGGAGGCTGAGGCAGGAGGGTCACAAGTTCAAGGCCAGCCTCAGCAACTTAGTGAGGCCCTGTCTCAAAACTAAAAAAATAAAATAAAAAAGAACTGGGAACATAACTCTGTGGTCAAACACCCCAGGGTTCAATCTCTAATGTTTAAAAGAAAAGTGTAAATATTGAAATATTTATTGAACAAAAATACTTGAGCTGAATGAAGAGTCTTTATAGCTTTGATTTGAGAAGAAGCAAAATGTTTCTTTTGCAATATAAGATACTACACACACACTCTAATACATAATTCATGACCAACCAATGTATCATTCCCTCTAGGCAGAATGGCCATGACAGAGGTGTTGTGATAGCTTTGTGATAATTTGGGATTATTATGAATAATTGACCTCATGAATCCTTTTCCACCTTTTATACCAAGTTTGTGAACCCAGAGTGGCTCACTGGCTGTCCCCATTTGCCAGCAATTTCCCTTCTTCATATTTTCTCAGATGGTTACTTGCTAGGGCCACTAAATTTCTTCAGCCACATACAGCAAGTTACCCAGTACCTGACCAATTGGCCTGATTCCACAACTGCCACTTAGCTTCAACAGTGTATTTCTGTATTTCCATTCACCTTAAACCAAAAAGAAAAACTAAGCCTGAAACTAGGATGTCTTTCCTTAGACATTTTCATCATAGACTCCATCTGATTTCTTTCTTTGGGTTATTTTTTGTTTGTTTGTTTTATTTTGTTTTGTATCAGAATTGAACTCAGGGGCGCTTAACCACAGAGCCACATCTATAGCCCTTTTTGCATTTTATTTAAAGACAGTCTCTCATTGAGTTGCTTAGGACCTCACTAAGTGGCTGAGGCTGGTTTTGATCTTGTGATCCTCTTCCCTCAGACTCCTGAGCCCTTGGGATGACAGGTGTGCACCACTATGCCCAGCTTGATTTCTGTTTTTCAAAGGACAGTGAGGCAAAAGTATGGGAAGAATGTATTCATTCTTTTATTTATTAAGCTTTAAATCCTTGAACTTACCAGGTACTTCGTTAGGTGCTTGAAGTAGATTACTGTATTGAATCCTCATGGAATGGATATTATGGTCCCAATTTTCTGGATTAGGGAAGTTATACTCTGAAAATGTGGATAGCTTTCCAAAGTCCCACAGTCATCCCTGTGCCTTTCCTACCACTTCATCTTGTTGTCACCCCCAAGTCACCCCTGGAAGTACCATTTTCACAGAATACTGTACTGAGCACCATGAGATAAATCATTCCTGGACCATGAAATACCATGCTGGGGTTTTTTCCCTGCTAGAAAATCCCTAGTACAATCCTACTCATGATTTCTCTTTTTCTCCCAAAAGAACAATATACAATGGAGTCTGGCAGGTAGGAGGGTGATATTTCTGGATGTAATAAATAAGTTACTTCATTTCAAATCACTTTCACTTCAAACATTTATTAGGAAATAATCCTATTAATGGTTAAGAAATGTAAACATAATAAATTCCCCAAATGTTTTTATCTATGTATGGGGGGTGCCTGAGATTGCACCCAGGGGTGCTCTACCACTAAGCTATATCCTGGACCCTTTTTATTTTCACCTTGAGGAAGGGTTCTGCTAAATTGGTGAGGCTGTCCTCAAATTTGCAGTCCTCCTACTTCAGCCTCCCGAGTAGCTAAGATTACGGGTGTGTGCCACACGCCCATCAAGTGTTTGTATTTTTAAAGATAAGTAGAAAAATCATTTTGTGTTGGCTGAATTTGTTGGTTTCTGAAATGCATCTCTTCGCACATTTGCTGGGGCCTTCCATTTCATACTCATAATTTTTATGAGAGAACTGTGGGAAAAGCTGGCTTTAAATAACTTACTCAGCTGGCCTCAAAAACAGTCAAATGTTTACAGCTTAGATTAGAAATTAAAATGCAATTTGTAGAAAGGTAAGAAATTAACACTGACATCAAAAGCTACTTCAGATGACATTTTTTTTCTAAAAATATTTGAATCACCATGGGCTTTGCCAGGATCTTTTCTTTTTAGCATAGAAAAGACCCCACATGAACTGATATTTGTTTACCCTTAACAATAAAAAAAGGGTGAATGAAAAGTTTAATTTGAGGGAGGGGACTTGACAAAAATTAGAATTCTCAAAAATTTTTATTATTCAAAATTAGATGTCTTATTGGTTTTGCTAGTAAGCCTCAGTTTGAAATTATAGCAAACCTGCCAACAAGAGCCAGTTCCATTTACAGTAAAATAATTGGTAGGTCTAAAGGTTATTGTCTCAGTTAATCCTTGAAAGGACCCTTTGAGTAAATTGGCATTATTTCCATTTTACCAATTAAATTCAATTTCCAAGTTTTAATTTTTTTTATCAGTAACAGCAAAAAGTATAGGTTGAACTTGAACCCATGGCCATTGGACTCCAAGGTTTCTCCTCCACGCTGCCCCTGCATTTCATTATTATGCTTGTAAATTGTCAAGCATATAAGATTCTGGTGCTTAGGGAAAGTGTGTACTTCCATTGTTTTCTAATCAGTTGTTATATCATTTTTCATTTACCTTTCATCATTACTGGTGATGTTCATGCGTTCTACATATTCAATACTAGGTAAAGAGGGCTTTTAAAATAATGAAGTGTGTGATTTGAGCTTTATGTTTTTATCTTCAGATGTTACAAAGGGGTGTTAAGTACTATTGTAAAACACACAGCAATTTTGAATCGGGTACAGAAAAGATCAGGGTTGTTGCTTGCACCATGGATTTACAGTCTGAGGAAGTAACATTTATCAAAACCATAATCTTGAATAATACATTTTGTTTTCTATTAGTAAATCCCTCAAATATCCAGTCATCTTATTCCCAGCCTCATGTCTGCCACCTGGGTGGTCAGGACTCAAGGAGACACAGGACATGCTGGAAGAGACACAGCTTCTGAGGTCACTGAATGTCTCCCTGGCTGCCTCCCTTCTTCTTTAAGGACCTGCTATCCCTTGAAGCAGTGGCTGGATCACTGAAACCTGACTCAATAACATGATGAGTAGACTTACTTAGTTCTGTCAACACTCAAAATACATTTGCCTGCCCTTAACAGGAAGATAACCATATTGATGTTTTAAAATGCTGAGTGTAATTAATTTCTTTACTTTGAAGCATGACCATTGTTAATGATCCCTGCTTTACGATGCCTCTTCAGTTGGAGTCATTCCCTGCTGTCTAAAAATAAATGGTTTCATTATGCACATTTATTCCATCTACATGTATTCCAAATAGAATTAATATATTAATACTGGGAATCCAAGCAAATGAAATTCACATATTCACTTGTCTTCATTACTATAGAATTCATGATCCTGATAACCCGCCTCAATTCCAGTCTGTGGATTGTTTCAAAAGGTTTTGAATGTGCCTCATCTTATCTGAAACTGGATCTTTGAGAGTGACCAGGAATGTATTTAAAAATGCATGTTTCCTCTGCTGACAGTGTTATGAACTGTCAGCCCTGGGCTTGACTTCCTGTCGTCACATAGGGTAGGAATGGTAGCATGATTTCCTGCTTCTTCATGTATGAGTCCAGATCTTGGTCTTTCTCTTAGCTTCCCACAGAACAGCCTTGTCTTAAGTGGCCCCCATTGTAATTTGACTTTATATAATATGTTTCAGTGGATTTTTCCATGGGATCAGATTAAAATTTCAGTGGATTTTCTAGGGGAGAAGATTAAAATACTTATCTACCCATCCATTTGGCCTCTGATGGGCATTATGTTTTTATTTGCTTTCTGATGGATTAGTAAGGATTTTGTTTGTGACAAAGAGCAAGTACGCTAATATCCATTTGGCATCCTTGGGTTTGACCTGCTTTCCTGGAGCTTCATTTCAGCTTTAGTGGAGCCCAACTTATTAGGCTGTTCTGTCTGCTCATACAACTTAATCTGGCATAGTTTTGTTTTGTTTTTAAGTAAGTGCTGCTGGAGATCTCTGAAATAATAGGAAAACTAATTTTTGGAGACTCCAAGGAACCAGGGAAAGGGCCTGGGTGGAGCTGTGGAGTCGGTCAGGCCTGGGTTTGATTCTTGACACTGTCACTTCTTTTTGTGGAGTTGCAGTCATTTAACCTCTCTGAGCCTCTGTGCCCTCATCCATAACAATACCTACCACGAAGGGATGTTATGAAGACTCAATTAAATTGAACCTGAAGTGACCGGCACAATGCAGTGATTCAGCAAATGCTCATACCTCCCACTTCTTTTTCCCTGGTGCACATGGAAGAAATGAGAACTTGTTTCATGCGAAGTATATTTAGTGAGACTTGTCAGTTAAAATGGGAAAGTATATTTACTGAAATGAACTATGAGCAGGAGGTCAGTAAATAAGTAAACGGTAAGTATATGTCTGCATTTATGTTGGAGTGTATATTCCAAAAAGGACAGTTAAAATGAGAACCATATTTCCATCAGGAGGAAATCCAGTCTTTAGAACAGAGGCTCAGGTTCTAGAGAGGTGCCCTGGCTTTCCATGCTTTCCCAGTAAGGTTCTAGTTTCTTCTGTAGAACCCAGCCTCTAGTGCAGGTGTCTCCATCAGCTTGGTGGATTTCTGAATCAAGTTACGAGCCAGCCTTTATTTCTTAGGGCTTCATGGGTTTCCCTAGGCATTCCCATTGAAAGTCTCCCCCGGCATCTGCTGCTAGACTCCCAGCAAAAACACTTAGACGGATATTGTCAGCAAAAGTTCTGTTCTAGTGACTCTCAGAAGACAGCTTTGGAGCCAGTATCTGATATGCAGTTTCCCAGGGACAATTAGAGAGAAGTAAGCAAACTGCTGACAGATGGGGTTTCTTGCTAAATATTAACTGTCAAGTGAAAGAAGACTTCTTCAAGAACTTTTGAGACTATTTAATACCTGTTGTGCTACTTTAACTCCCTACTTGATTATGTGTAATTTTTTTATTGATTGCTCAAAACATTACAATGCTCTTGACATATCATATTTCATACATTTGATTCAAGTGGGTTATGAACTCCCATTTTTACCACATGTACAGATTATGTGTAATTTGCTAGAGCATTCTTTGTGTTTTCCTAACTTCTTTTTTTCTCACCATATAAGAAATAGATGTCCATTGTAGAAATAATATTAAGCACAGGGAGGTAAAAAATCACCCGGAGGAACATAGATGTAATTGTTTCAAATATATATTTTTTAAAATATATTTTTTTAAATATATATTTTTTTAAAAAATATTATTCTGTGCATATATTTGCTTAGCTGCTTCTTTTGCTCTCTATTTTCCTCCCCAAAGATGAATGGAAATGAGAGAGTAGTAATAGCTCTTCTTTGATAGCCTCATTTTCCCAACTAAATATATAATGGGAACATGAAAATACTTATGTCCATTTTAATAAATATATAACATTCTACTTTATGAATGTACTAAAATGTTTCCAGTTAATATTATTTTTCTATATTTAGTTGATTCCAATTTTATGAAAATTGAAAAGTTATGAAAAATATCACAAAGGACAATACCATATCCTCTTTTGTTCTAAACCATAGTGTGGTCATTTTATGCTACCTTGGTTTTTCTGGTGATTTTTTTTTTTCTGGTGTTCGAGGTCCTCCATTTACAACCTCATTTCCCACAGATCTGCTAGTTGACGTTAGTTCTAGTTCAGATTACTCTGTCACTGTTCCCAAAGTGTACTCTTCTTTTCCACCTCTGATCTTTGTGTTGCTCTGCCTGCCATTCCTTTCACCATTCTCTGTGTGCAAATAATTCAAAAAGTCAGGGCCCTTTTCTAATCCCATCTTCCCGAAACACTCATGTACACAGCTGATAGTAATCTCTTTCCATTATTTTACAACTGTTTGTATCTCTCAGGGATTGTACAACACTCTATACAGAATTGTAATTTTCTGGGATGATATCTAGATGAAAAATATCATATTGTGAAATATCTTAATTCTGAAATCTGGGCAAGTCCCCTACGTTTGCAACTTGAGTCCCTTTCCTTGTCAATTTAACATGGAGGACCCCCAACGCAATGGTTCCAGAACTCCTTGCCAGCTCCAGGGCTCCCTCATTCTCCTACCACACTACACCTTACTTGGGCAGGACCACACTGATTCATAGCATGCCCTTTCAAGAGTTCCCTTGGATTGATCTGTCCTCTTGGGTGAATAAGTGGAAGTGGTATGGAGGTCTCCGCCCACAGTGCTTGCTTTTCCTCCTACTTTCATTATCTCACCTGAGATCTTTTGAGTTCAGTGACTCTCAGTGGGAAAGAAGCTGCTGCATCGTATCCACCTGGGTTAGTGTAGCCACCTGGCCTTCTTCTCCCAAGACTTAGTTTTCCTAGCATTTGGGCCTTTGTGATAAAACTGGGATAGCAAGGCCCTTCTCCCCAAAGATATACAATTGTTTGCCTTATCCAGGATGATACATTTTAAGATATATATATATTCTGTTTTTCCTATACTTGCGTACTTATGATAGGGTTTAATATGTAAATTAGGTACAGGAAGAGATTAATGACTAATAATAAATTAGAATTTTAATAATATACTATGATAAATTTGCCAGCAAATACTTAAACAGAAGCACTGCGGTACTGCAGCAGTTGATCTGATAACCAAGATGGTCCCCGTGACTAACAAGCAGGTGGTATATACAGTGTGGATACCTGAACAAAGGGATGACTTACATCTCTAGTGGGACAGTGTAGGTCAGTGTGAGACCTCATCACACTACTCAGAACAGGGCACCATTTAAAACGTATGAGTTGTTTATTTCTGGAATTTTCCATTTAATATTTTTGGACAGTGGGCATCAGGTAACTAAAACCACGGAAAGTGTAACTGGGTAGGGCTGGGACCTACAGTGTTAGAAGTGGTATGGAGGTATCAAATAGCAGAACAAGAGCTCTCTCAGCTTGGTTTGCTGTGAAGGTTTTGCCTTCTCTCTGTAAGCATGATGTCATTTTTCTCCCTCTAGGAGTCTATTTCCCATTTTTTAAAAATTTCTAGTGTGGACAGTATTATTTTTTCCTAAATATTCTGCCATCTCTTGATTGTTTATGCACACAGAACCCTTTCACATGCCATGCCTTGGCTAGTATAGGAAAGTTTATAAAATTCAGTTTTTAGTAACATTATTTGAGGCCCAATTTTTGGCTTTGTTTTTGTGTCTCTGACTTTTCAGACTCCCTGGATTGAGTGTCTTATTCACCTGTTCTTATTTAGATTTTTTTTCTGGCCTTAACTTTTCAAAACTGTATCCTTCTTTGGCCCTCTCTACCTTAGCCAAGGGTAGGACGCTTAAACCTTCCATCTCACACACTGAGAGACCCCAGATCTGGCTGCCACCTTCTGCCAGGCAATGCAATATTAGACAAAAAACATTACCACTGCTCAAGGTCAGCCTCAGAAACTTAGTGAGATCTTGTCTCAAACTAAAACGTAATGAGGACAGGGGATATACTTCAATGGAATGTAGGATGTAGCTCCTGGGTTCAATCCTCAGCATGCATCTCGAAAGAAGCCCACCATTTTCTTATTAGGAAATGTTTTGATGGGACCACTACTGAGTAACATAACTGAAGTGTTCTATGTGCCAGAGAATCACATCTCATCCACACTTGCATGATTGAGACAACAAACATGATCTCAAATTGTATTACTGTGACTACTGGGTTAAAAACATCTGTGTATCTTGCCTCCATTTTTATACCAATCACTCAAATACTATTTAATGTACTAGTAATGACTTTCATAGACTGCAGATTAAAATACATGGTCCAGTCACTTTGTTAGTGAGTAAATTAATTATTACATTTTTTAAATGAAAAAAAAAAAAGAGCTACTGTAGAATCTGAATTTGAACTTACAGGGTATAAAGGAGAAATACATCATTTTGAAGGGCAGAGTTGTGTGGAAAATTCCCAATCCCTGGAGTCAAGGAATCTTAGAGGTGGAAGGGAACTTTGAGGTCACTGAGCCGGGGCTATGCAGAACCTGCCTCTCCTTGACAGTAGCTCTATGAATTGTTTGTCAGTCTCTGCTTATGAATTGCCTGCGAGTGGAAATGTCCTACGTCTAAACATAGTCCCCATTGCAGAATGGTTCTAATTGTTAGAATATGCTCCCTTATTTTAAGACTAAATCTAGCACCCTGTTATGTCCACCCATATGCCAGCTATTTATATAGATGAAGATAGTGGTATGTAGGTGCTGCTGCCTTTCCAAACTAAACACTCCCATTTCTTTAGAAACTCTGCATAAGACATAGTCATGAGACCCTTAATCCCCTCATAGCCATCATGTGATGCCTAGAATTGAAGAAGGATTTCGAATGTGGAATTTCGGTTCATGGTATACACAGCACATGATCAGCTGTTGTCATTATTGGTAAAAGGGTTCAAGGTCCCAGCTATTTTGAAGAGAAGGCATTTAATGAACATACTCTGTCCGTTTTCTTGGGAACTTTGTTTCTATTTTGCATGTAAATATTTATCCTTCCTCTTTAACTTAGACTTATCTCTTGGTTGGCATTGACATTTATACATTTGACTGATCTGTGAATACATTAGAACATTTAAAAATAGCTAAGCATAGATTTTTTAAAACTATGAAATTTTCATTCCCTCCAATACTTTATCTATCTCCTGTGTTTTCTTTAATATCTCCTATACCTTTATTCATCATACTTAAAAATTATTTTCCAAGTAATTATTAAGGACCAGTATATGCCCTGCATCGTTTTTTTTTCTTCTTTTTGCCACCCTCCTTTTTCTTTTCTTTTTGCCCCCTCTTCTTTTTTTCTGCTTTCTTTTCTTACCTTCTTTATCCTTAAAGTATTGGCTAGAATTCACCACAACAGGTAGACATGTTCCAATTTCAGTTGGATTCCAAAGAGGGAGGAACAAATTATATAATGCGTTAAAATGTATGGAAGTTTGATTATCATGTGTTTCAGACTAACCCATTTCGTAGGTAAAGAGTTGACTTCTTAGGAACTCATTTTTATGGACCGAATCCTGAGACCCTGGCAAGTATGGAGAATTACTTTGACAGTGAAGTTAGCCAATAATAAGGGCATTAAAAAGCAAAATTCTGAAATATTGCATTGCAGTGATGATAAAACATACACGTGATTTTGTTTCTACAGCATTTCAACAGTGCAGTTAAGCAGAGAAAACATGCTTTAAGTCCGTTGGGAAATGGTGACTTGGTAAAGGAGACAGTCAAGAGTAAAAGAATTAAAAACAGTTTTATGGCTGACAGAGAAAGTCTAGAATGTTCAATGGAGGCCTTATAAAGAATCTGCCAGGACAGAGATGAGACAGAGTCATGTGGAGAATAAGACTGGTCCTGATGATCCAGAAGTATGGGCAGATATCATAGAGAACTCAGGTTGAAAACCTACAGGAAGGATGATTGGTTGACATGATGGCTCACTGAATGAAAGTAAGAGAGAGAGAGAGAGAGAGAGAGAGAGAGAGAGAGAGAGAGAGAGAGAGAGAGAGAAGCCAAGGAGGATACATCACAGGTGACAGACGTGAGCATCTGAGGCTGCTTATACCTTATAGTGAGGAGGGAATGCTGAGGATTTGGCTTGTGTGTGTTTGAGATGTGCTCCCCTTCCTTCTGCCTTCTCCTGGTGGTTCTTATATTTTTGTGTTTGTGTACCTCTGTCAACTGTTATATTTTTGCCAATAAGACATTAGCGTAAGTTAATTTTGAACTTGGATTTTTCAGTTTTCTCAAATGCCAACATTCTGGATTTGGAATACCAGAGAGAACAGAAATTCACTGAACTGATAAATTAGAAACCTGGAGAATAATTTTTGAATTATTTTGAGAAGTGCTGAAACCATTGATTTTTGTCTAAGCTATCATTTATAGGGCACAGAGAATATTAGACAAGCTTGTTTTAATACTTCTTGGATTTAGATAATGACAGTCTTCAAGACAGGAACTGTGATGCCCTGTTCATGTTCTCCATATACCATAAGAATTTGTTACATTTATGATAAGGTTTTTTTAACTGTGTCCTCCATTTTGAAAGCAATATATTTATGGTGGCTTTCAAAAAACCGAAAAGTAGAAAAATATCATCCACAATAAATTATGTGATCGATTTAATACAATCAGTTTTTCCACTTTTTCTAACAGTATTAGAAGCTTAATTTTTAGAAGTTTAGAGAAATTTAAAAAAAAAAGGAAATGTCTTGGAAAAACAATAGGAGAATAGATTTCCATTACAAATCTGTTAACAAAAATGGGCATGAATACCCATAAGATGTCTGAATGCTCTGAAAATTTGCCCAGCTGATTTGAAACCACACATGCCAGGGTTAACTTTCTGAAATGCGCTACTTTTATTGGAAGACTATTTCAAGTTTGAAGCTGGATTTTAAAGAGTCTAGCAAAAAATATTAAAATGTATTCAGTTGACCTTTTTATAAAACACTGCTGGGGAAGCATACATAATGCTTTGACAAAAAATGTTGCCCTATCATTAAACATTAAAGCTGTAACAGCAAGGAATGCTGTTACACCAAAACTTGTGAAATTAATTTGTTTTTTGGTGGTTCTTATATTTTTGTGTTTGTGTACCTCTCTGCAATTTTAAATTTCAGTAACTAAATTTTAATATCAGTATTTGCAGTTATTAGTTCTAGAAGAAATAGACAAACACATATCTAACCTGACTAAAATGTTTAGCTTGGAGAGTCAAAATAGAAAAAAATGAGACAAAACAGTTGTAGTTCATTGTTTTTATAAAGATAAAAACCTATCTACTACTTAATGCAATGGATAGTTATGTTTAATAGGAAGTTCCCTGGATGGAACAGTTGTAAAATTCATGATGGTACTTGGCGATCTAAATGAAGCATTTTAATTACAATAATTGTGTCTTGATGTGTCTGTGTTTGAGGTCAGATTTCAACCATCATAAACTGAAGCACATTCTGTGGGAAGTAGCCTTTTTAGACTCTTGTTTACTGTAGTAGACAGCAGCTGGGACGTGTACTTTAGATATGAGGGAAGTCCCAAGGTCCCTTGTGTCAGCAGGGGGAATGTAGCAGGAAAGCCTAGACCAGAATTTTTAATTTGAGTTTGCAATTTAATGTAGAGCTTTTAATTGCATTCTCAGCAATATTTGCTTTCATCTCATAACAATAAACTGTTCATGGTAACATCCTAGTATAAAATGTGGCACTAGAAATCTCTCAAAAACACTTATTTTATTTGCCTCACAATTACATGTCCAGAAAATTCTAAAAGGACCTCTATGCTTAAAATCTTATTATTTTTTTTTAATGTTGAAAGGGGGTTCTTTTTTTAATGCATAATTTACTTTGCAGTCAAATGGACTGATCCGAAGTGTGTAGTTACTCAGTTTTGACGAATGCATACAATCATTCAACCCATCCTTCAACAGATATAGAAACTTTCATCCCCCTTAAAAGTTCCTTTGTTCCTTTGCCCTGTTGGTGTCTCTCCTCCACTTGAAGCAGCAGCCAGTGTGAGGATTTCCAGCACTGCTGTCAGAGCCTACTGTTAACTCTTAGAGGTTGTATGTTATACTGAAATCAAAGATCTTTAAAACTATATTTTCCTTTGAGGAGTTTTTTGTCCCCTAGACCCTTAGAAAATCATTCAGAAGTACATGTGTAGACAAAGAATGGACCATATAAAATTTTAGTGTATTGCTACTAAGACACATTGGGGTGGGATGTAGCCTAGTCTAGAGCACTCGCCTAGCATGAATAGAGCCCTGTGTTTGATCCCCAGCTCCACAGGAAAGAGGCACATTAGGGCAACTACAGTTTCTAATAGTTATTGAAGGCGGAGCAGGTCAGTTTCCAGCCTATGAAAAATGTTTCAAGTCACTTTCTTGTTGTGTTTTAATTTGCTCCTATTTCAGTTTCCACTTAGAGTAAAAAATTGTCAGTAATCCTTTGTGATTGCATCTTACCTTTGTGTAGTATGTGTGGAATGAAAGAACAGTTAATGTAAAATTATTAAAAATGATCAATAAATGTCACGGATGCAACCAAACAGCTCAGTACCCTGCTACTCTGTACTGAAAGAAGCAATGTTTGCCTTGGTCTCCTATCACCCCACGTCTATGCCTTCTCTATGATCATGTCCTGCTGCATAAAATGAGAGGCACTATCATTTGTATCACGGTGACCAGACAAAGAGCACTTCTGTTCTCTCTCCCTGAGAGAGAAAGAGGGAGGTAGGGGTGTGTGTGTGTGTGTGTGTGTGTGATATTCTACATTGCCCCCTAAAGATTTTGCCTTCCCTCCTAATACATTCTTCTTAAAAAATAAATGTTAAGGTTGGAATAAGCTGAACAAGCAGAGAGGTATAAGATTCCAGGATAGAAAGCTACTTCTATTTCATTATTGAAGTATATGAAGTATAGAATGAAATTGCACTGCAGTCATAATTTATTCTCTTTATTAAAATAGACAAGCATTAGACAAGCCATAAAATTCCCATCTGCATTCACAGCAGGCTCCCACCATCTGAAATAGAGATTCTCCCCCCCACCCCCATTTTTTTTTTTAAAACACCAAGGATTGAAACATTTTAATTTTGGGAGTCGACACAATCATAATATTTAACTTCTAAAAGCAATGGGTATCCTCATCTGCTCTTTGGCTTGCTGCATCTGTTTTAAAGGGAAAGCTTGCTGTCTGTACTTAAATGTCACCAAGGACACAGGAGTTGGGTCAGAAAGAGCTGCAGTGCAGCAGAGAGGAATGAATGGACTCCCAGCTTGGTGATTCACTGCAGTTCTGCTTCTACCGCCTCCTGGCCTGATCACCTTGAGAAGGAAAACAAAAGACATTTTTGCAGTATGCAAATGGTCACTCCTGAGGCAGGGTATCCATTGTCATTTGAGGCCATTTTTCTCCATTTCCTGAAGGGGCAAAAACTTTTAGTGCCAAGAAATTGTCATCCAAGGCATGTAAATGGACTAGAGGGTGAATCCACCCTTTTCCTCTTTAAAATGAATGCATCATTTTTAAAGACAAACACTTGCTTGACATTTTAGGCATAGAAAGCATGAAGTCCTATAAAGGTGGTTTAAAAGATAATGGTAAAGTCTCTTTTTTAGCAAACTGTTCCCCTGCTTGGAGAATATTCTGTTTCAATTTTTTATAAAGGCAGTGTGATGAAAAATTTAAGCAGACTCTTTTAGGATCAGGTCTTCTGTCAGATGTCACGCCAAGCTCCCATTTGGTAGGAACGGTTATATAAGGCACTCTGTACTATCTGTCTAAATAGACCTCCACCATCCAGGGTCCTGGAGGCTCCAAGCTTGCCTTTCTCGGAAGACTTCCTGTTTATGGTATTTCTGCCTTGATTCACTTAATGTAATAGGACCTTTTAGTAATGTTAGTCTGTTGGAACAACACCAGGGAAGGAAATGAGGGATGTCCTCAGGCTGGAGAGTCAAACAAAATGTTCATGCAGTGGTACAATTAGGTAAATTTAGTAAGAATAAAAATGATATTGGAGGGGCTGGGGTTGTGACTCAGTGGTAGAGTACTCACCTAGCATGCTTGAGGCACTGAGTTTAATCTCTAGCACCACATAAATGTAAAATAAAGATGTTGTGTCCACTTAAAACTAAAAAAAAATATTTTAAAAAATGATATTGGAGCAGGTTTGATGAAGAATAGGATACCACAGTACTTTGAGAGGGACACCTAGGGACACTAAAGAGGGAAAGTGTAAAATAAAGTTTTGATCTTAAAAGTTAAGTACAGATTTTATAAGGGACTTTCACATACATTATCGTATTTGATCCTTGTAAGTCTGTGGAAAAGATATTCTCGTTTTCTCATAAGTTACAGCATTTGTTCAAGGTCAGTTAACTCATGTCACCCGGAATCCTTAGTGTGTTTCTCCCTCCCTTCCTCCCTCCAATATGTCAAATGTGAAAATTCTGCCAGAGTACCATTTCGGGCCTGTCCCCATCACGGAAGCAGCAGGGGAAAGGCTCAGCCTGTCTAGCTGGCATCCCAGAGGAGATGCTGACAGCATTTCCTTTGCGTTTCTAGCAGGGTCATTAGTGCTAAGGTAAGAAGAGAGAAAGCAGCTGGTTTCTGACAAAGAATTTCCAAGTACAATGATTTAATACTTTGGTCCTAAAATGCAAGTTCCTTGCCCTTGACAGGAGAGGGCCAACTTCCAAAGATTAAATATGTGTGAAGTTGTTTTAGCAAGTGTGTGTGTGTTGAAAATTTAATATTAGTAGTATCATCAATTAGTAGTATCATCAATTATTACCACTGTCACCACTGGTTACACCATAATATAGGTTATCTTGGTCAGCAATGGAGTCAGATTCCTGGATTCCCTAGATGTCTCTCCTCTGTTGCTCATAAATTGTGTGGATTTGTTGATTAACTTCTAGGTCTGTTTCCTCATCTACACAACGTGGTCCCTCTCAGGTGGTTGGGTAATTTTCCTAAAGTGGTCAACTGTAAAGTGTTTGGAAGTGCTAAGTCAATCTCTGATGCTTTTTTATGGTCTCATGGTTAAATCTTGGTTGAGAGTTTCCTAAGTTTCTCAATATTGGTCAATAGAAAGTATTTCTTAACCATTAGGCAACCAAGAGAGAAACACTCCTAACAATTGGTAAATGTTTGTAACCTCAGGATCATGTAGTTCAGTCTTTCCTTCTCAAAGCAGGTTGCCCCTTATTGTTCTAGAGTTGTTCTACAGCCAACATTTGAAAAAGGTGATAGGTATTATCTGATTTTGGTTAATAGATTTTAGAATGGAATTTGAGAGGTATCTTAAAACATGTAGATCCATCATTTCACAAGAATGAACCATGTTTTTTTTTTTTAATTTCTTGCACATCATTTTGCAATGTGTGTTATTTTAAATGGGATGATACCCCTGTGACTAGAGAGAGTTAAGTCTTTTACAGAGAGAATTTTATCTGAGAAGCACTCCATTTTCCTTTTCTCCTTCTATTCTTCCCTTTTTAAAATAAATATTTTAGCATCTTTTTCAGGCAAGCTGCTGGAAAATAGTGGTAAATTAGACAATTCTTCACTCTCTTGGATTTTAAAGTCTGTTTTCACACCTTGAAATTTATTACATATCCTCTACTTCACATGCAAATGCGTGGTTATTTTGGCTTATTTGCTCTCAGAGAAGATCCACAAAATAGCTCCTGTTGGGATGTTGACTTTCACCCTTTGGAAGTGTAGACCATGTCTCTGTATCCTTTCTTTTCTTCTTTTTTTGTTCTTCAAAATATATTGTTACTTCCCATCTTTAGGTTGCCCACATTAGAAAACCTTATTTTTTCATTACCTTAGAAAACAGCTTACTATTGTTTTATTTTTCCAACAAATTATCCACATTCTTATCATTTACTCTTTCTTCTGACCTCTCTGACACCTCTTTACAGCATATGGGATCACTTGAGCAATCTGGACTAATCATATTTGTGGACTGTCAAATTGACCAAGGTACTGATAGTGTAGATGCCATTTTCTCCTTTAGAAAAAGAAAAAGAAAAAAGAAAAAAAGAAACTCCCATTTTTTTTCAATGGGCTTGGAGATGCTTTGTCCATTAGCTTAAAACAAACTAAGCTTTTCATATAAACAGTGCTTCTATGAGAAAAAAAAATAGGACCTGACATGTACAGATTCCCTTTGCCTGCCCATACTGCCTTTTCCACTTATGCTTTTGATAACCTACATTACGTTTACGCTTTGGTTCTATGATTCACTTTAGGGTTTTACTTGTTGATTCGGGTTCTGGTACTTTTGAAGTTGCTGCATCTAAAGGAAACCATGATGATCTACATTTGTTGTTGGGCAGTATCAATCTTTCTTTTTTTTTCTAATAGAAACATTAGTGATAGGCCCTTTGAGGCTTTCACACTCAGAAGGAATGTCTCCTGTCTGCTGAGCCAGGCCTCCCTGCCTTGAAAGGGCCATATGGTGAGAGGATGAGATAGTTGTTTAAGCTGACCTTTGGAACCCTGCAGCAGTCTTCCCTGTTTTGCTGTCCTGGCCTCTTAGTCTCCTCTCATTTTCTTGCCTCCATCCAGGCACCATCTTGGTTAGAGGAGTGGTGTGTTCAGTAGGAATGCCTTTGGCTACATTGGTATCGGTTCATGTGGCTAACAGTGGATTGAACAGAGGGCTTTCTCTTTCCTAAGAAACATGCAGTCTGGAGGTAGAAAGGTGCTGGAGCCAGGTCAGAGGTTTCGTGATGTTGGCCTCTACTCCTTGGTTAACTGGCTCCATACCTCATATCTGTGTTCAAGACAGACAGAAGTAAAGAATCAAGCTCATTGATGCAGGGCTTTTATCAGAAAGAGAAAATGCCTTCCCAGAAGCCTCTAACCAACCTGTGTTTTTATCTCACTGGCCAGATCTGCATCTATAGCCCCTTCCAGCTGCAAAGAGAGGCTACAAAAATGAATAGGAAGCCATTGTTCTGTGCAGCTGGCAAAAGAAAGGGGGTGAGGAATATCTAGTGCATGAGCAAAGGACAGGTCTGCCACTGTTCAAGGTGACCCACTCCATTCCACCCTCCCTCGGGTCTCGTGTCCCTCATAGGATTCCTTTTCAGAATTGTTCAGATAAAGTTCTCCACTATGAACCTACCTGATCCTACAGCCATCATCAACTAGACAGAGCACGCACCTGATCAAAGACCACATGTCCAGGTGGAACACTGTGGAAGTACCTGAGAGAAAGTGCTCAGTGAATGTTTGCTGAAAGAATGAACAGATGTGTAGGATGTGTGGATCTTAACGTTGCCTGAGCCAGCTGCTGGAGGTGAAGGGAGAATGCTGAATTAGGAAATCTCCCTTCCACCTGCCATCCCATTCTTGTCCATGGGCATTCCCCTGATGAAATGTGAAACCACAACCCTGACCACTTGTATTCATTAAGATACAGTGGAGAGTATTTTGCCAAAGCCCTGCTGGCTCACGGAAATATTCTAGTGTGGGATAGTAATCTTTCTGCCTCCCTAAAAATTCTAACCAAAGTTTTAAAGAGTTGTAGTCATTTGGTCATTGATGATATAAATCTGAGCTCAGCATAACAGTTCTCGGAAATGAGCAAATGTCCTAAGTATCTCTTCATAGGAATTATTCTTAGTTGTGCCTATATAAACATATCATTTAAAATGCAGCCTATCATGGAATTTATCCTAAAAAGATAATTGAGCAAGTGCACAAAGATTTGTGTGCAAAGCTTTTTTTTCTCTGTAACATTTTTTTTTAATATAACAGCTTTCTAAAAAAAAAAAGAAAGAAAGAAAAAGAAACATTCCAACTCTTCACTAGAAGTGGATAGTGTAACTGTGGAAGTACTAAAAATTATCACATAAGACACCCAGAGATCATAAAAATGTTGCTGGGTGATCAGATAGGATATGTGTATGAGGCATGATCCCTTAGTTTGCAAGGTTGGAATTACACACATGGCGATATGGATATGTATTTACTGAAATGTTAGACAGTGGTTATCTCTTGATGGTGGTTTTTTTTTCCAGTTTAAGTTATACATAGTTCAATTTTTAAGCAATATATGCACATTTGTTTTACATTCAGAAGAATCATTTTAATGAAAATATGCTTTAAGTTAATAAAAAAAAATAGTATGAGGCACCATGCTTGACCAGAAACAACCTCAGCTGACGAGAAACAAAGCAACCACCTGCATTAGCAACCTTTTTACTTTACGTCCACAGAGTGGGAAATCAGGACAAAATGAACTGTAAACCAGGAATCTACTGTCAATGACTGTGTTCAGAGCAAGCCTTGAAGTTTGTCTCTTTCAGTTACCCCCATGCCTTATTCTACTACAGTGAATAAAAACCATGACTATGGACTCCTGCACGCTTTCTTCCTACTGGATAAAATAAACTATGTGACATGCAAGTAGACTAATGCGTTTATGAAATATTTTCAACATCAAGGGCTAAAAAGTATTTTCTGAAAAGTCTTGAGTTTAACCCAAAAAAAATTGAGTTCACAATTCTATTCCTTGAAAATTCCAATTACTAAAGCATTTACCATAGAAATCTGGAAGAAGTGATTTAAAAATTCCTCTTTGAAATTCCAAGGTATTAATATAACCGTGGACCAAGAGTGGTATAGTTATAATGTTGTTTGTCCTGCTTTTTTTTTTTTTTTGTAAGTAGTTCAATTATTAGTAGCAAAATTCTGATCAACTCATGTGGAAAATGTATTAGAAAGTGTAAGAGTGAATATTAGTGCAGTGGAATACAGAACAGCTCCTCGGGTGGTTGAGAAAGACTGCCCCAGAAGAGATTTCAAGACCCAGAGTGTAGATTGTATCCAGTGTCGCACATCTGTGCATGAGAGAAAGTAGAGTCCTTAGGCTAAAAAGTAAAAATTTATATTTGTGTAACTTCAGAAAAAATAAATCTATCTAGCCTTATGTTCTTTATTAATGGTTTAAGTAGATGTGGATTTTTTTCATTTTCACTGATCTTTTCTAGAAACAACCAGTGATACTCTTTATAAATCTCAACTTCCTTTTTCCTTTTATAGATAGATCATAGATAGAAATCAAGAAAAATAATTCTGAGTTTCTCTTTTTAGATGAAGATTTTTCAATGTTAAAGGTTCAAGTTATTTTTCATCCAAAAGATTTCTTGTAGCTTCTATAACTCTGGTTCCTGGCTCCTTGGATCTCCTGTTACTAGAAAGGAAAAGAGCATTTTAGGTAGAAATCTTCATTTTCTCCTTACATGGACAGACAAATTGCACACCTACTTTACTAAAAACAAAATGAAACAAATATTATACTCTAAGTTTTTTGGCCTTTTGATAGAGTGCTCTTGTTCATTCAGCTCCCTGAAACAAAACAATTGTTTTTTATAAAATTAGATCTGCACTTAATTCCTTAAGATATTAGTCAGAAGAGATGGGGACAATGAGCCCAACAGAGTACTCATTTCTCCCCCTACCCCTCTCTCTTCCTCTCTCTCCCTCTCCCCGCCCACCACTGTACATGTGTTGATTTTAACGGTGGTTTACAAGCTTTATAACTAGCTGGGTGCTGTGGTGCATACCTGTAAACCCAGTAACTCGGAGGCTGAAGCAGGAGGATTGGAAGTTTAAAGCCAGCCTCAGCAACTTAGCAAGGCCCTAGGCAATTCAGCAAGACCTTTCTCAAAATAAAATATAAAAAGGGCTGGGGACGTGGCTTAGTGGTTAAGACCATCTGGGTTCAATCCCCAGTAACCCTCCTCACTAGCCCCCCTCCAAAAAAGACCTTTATAACTATCAGAATTATATCTTGGATCTGAATAAAACCGATTTTGGACTTTTTTCAAAGTCAGTTAATTTACTATTTCATTGTAGTAGTTCAGATGTTTGAAAAAATTACCGATACTGAAAATTTTAGAAATGAATGTTGGAGTTGTGCATAATCCTTTAAATTTGGTCAAATTATATTTCTTGGCATTATAGTCAGGAATTTTTAAATTTCAGGTAACATAGCTAAACTGTTTCAACTTTCACAGGCTGTGATTTAAATTAGGGTTGTTTTTAAGGGAACCAATTGATAAGAACTTAGATCACATTATTGCAAGGGAAGCATATATCACAAATTGGGATTAAGAATACAGATGAGGCTGGTTGCAGTGGCCTGAGCCTTTAATCCCAACAAGTTCAAGGCCAGCCTCAGCAATTTAGTGAGAGTCTGTTTCAAAATTAAGAATAAATAAGAAGACTGGGGATATAGCTTAGTGGTATGGCATCCCCAAATAGTTGAATCCCCAGTACTGCAAAATAAAAATTAAAAAGGCTAAATTTCATCAGGAACCAAGAATACGGATGACTATGTTTTCAAGAGCCTTAAACTAATAGAATAGTAGTTAATTCAGGTGTTACTTGAGGAGGTGCTATTCTCTCTTCCCCACATCTGGCTTTGGTGTGTCTATCAGCAGACTGAAATTGTTCCAGGGCATCGATTCTGATCAGCACTTTGATTCAAGGTGGCCATGTGCTCCAGCTAAAGAGGAGTGCTACTGAGGCTACTGCTGTCACTGGGTCTCCACCCAATTCTGACAGGACAGCAGGTACTTGTGGAAAAAGCAAACTCCTTACTAACTGACGTCATTCCTCACAACTCTGATGTGGACACTGCAAGTAATCAGACATCAGCTGTTTCTTGACCCTTGTGTCAGACACTGTCCCAAGGATACCGTAGTGAACAAGACAGCTTGAGACCTCCTAAGGAATGAGCTTCAATCTAGTGGTGAGAATCAAACAGCAAATGTGGAAACAAGCCAATGATGGTTTAGGGTCCAAATAAGTGCTATGAAGAGGGTGCATTTGGTGAAGGTGGGTGAATATGACCAGGAGGTGTAAAGGTCGGGCGAACGTCGGAGGAAAAGACCACCAAGAGACTGTCTCATGCAACAGCAAAGGGTTTATTGGGGGTCCAGCATGCTGGGGCTCAGAGCTCACTTCGGAGGAGCAGAGAGCAAAGAGCCCCGAGAACAGCTTGAGCAGAGCATTCTTTGGAAAGGGCAGGGACTTCACATACAGCATAACAAATCATCACACGCTGCGGGGAAAATCAAACAACAACTCTTAACTATGATTAGTACATTCACTGGCGGGAACAAGTCGGGTAGGGGTGATTGGTCAGCACAAAGAAGGGTATACATTCGAACTGATTGGCTTAAGTCCTGAGGTGTGTACGTGCCGGACTGCACGGTTTCTGGGTGGGGAGGGGGTTGTTTTTACAGAACAACCAGATGGTCAGGGGAGATTTCAACATACATTTCAGTGGCTTTTCCGGGAGTTGTTTTTAACTTCCACATGAATTTCAGGTTCCAAATGCAACTTAACAGAACTTAAAAACTTTACAGAACTTGAAACAAATCTTATTCTTTACATTTCAATTTCTTTAACCTTTCAGAGGTGCCGCTTTGCTTATGGTAGTTAGGGGAACCCTATCCAAAGACATGACAGTTGAGTTGTGATCTGAATTACTAAAAGGAAACTTTCCCAGAAATGTTTTTGTCACATATAGGGAACAGCAAGGACAAAGACCCTGAGGATGGAACTAGGCTAGAGTGTCCTAAATTCGGAAAGGGACCCATGTTCTAGGAACAAAATGAACTAAAGGAGGGAGGGGGGTATAACTGTGTGCCCACTCCACAGCTAACTGTGACTGCATCCACAGGACAGGTAGATGTGTAAGAAGACATACTGCATCAGGGATACAAACCCGAGCCTGGAGACGGTCTTTGAGTGTATTGAGTGAGTGTAAATCTGTGGAACTTGGTGAGAGAGTAATTGAGGAAGAAGAGAAAATGGCTGAGCGCAGAGCTCTGGGGAGCCCAATATTTAGAGATCGATAAGACAAGAAGGAACCAAACAAGAGAGACTTAGCCACACAATGATTAGTTAGAAGGAAGACCAGATAAATCTGCCTAATTGTGTAGGGAAGACAGTGATTTGTGAAGGAAGAGGTGGCCAACCATGCAAAATGCTCTATGGTATTAAATAGAAAATGGACCGCTGACTTTGTAAGATGTAGGTTGCTGGTGATTTTGCTAAGGGGATTTAAGAGAAAAGGGTGGTAAGTAAAGCAACATGTTGGGCATTTTATGGTAAAGGGGAAAAAAATAAGATCACAGAGGGACAAGTGGGACCAAGGGAGAGGTTTGTTTTTTATTTGTTTTTAAAGTATGGGAAGAGGATGGGTAAAGCATCCCTGTGTTGGGAAAGGGATTGTGGAGGTGAAGAAATTGACAATTCAAGAGAGGGGATAAGGCAGGAGTTGAGTCCGTGGGCATGAGAAGCCCTGATGATTGGAGGAAGCTGGTACTCACATGAAAGGGTTGGCCTTTGATAAAAGCAGGGACATTTCTTCCAATGTAGAAAGAGAGTACAGTATCTGGAACAGATTCAAGAGTTTGGTGAGAGTGGTAATCAGGAGATCATCTATCACATCTAGTTCTCCATGAAGCATGGAAGCACCAGAAAATTAGGAATGAACAGGACTTAAAAAAAGATCAAAGAGAATTAGGCATGGAATCATTCTCATTTTGATGGGAAAGCAAGATCACTAAGGAAGATTCATGAAACCACCTAACACTATTGAGTACCCATTCAAGACTTTTAGTAATAGATTTCACATGTACCCAGCCAGTGAAATCAACTGATGATTTTTTTTCTGGTGTTGTTCAGTTGGCCATATCCAGGTGCAACTAGATTTGTTTAAACATGGTCAGGGGATTTTTCCAAAAGTTATGGTTGAAGTGCAGAGGTTGGGATATATGAAGGGAGCTATTGCAGTGCTAGATCACAAGAGTAAAAGCTGATAAGGAGGGAACCAAAAACAAGAAGGTTGGGGAATAGTGGAAAGGTAGGGGGATCTGTGGATTTTAAGGTCTGTGTTGAATAGAGTATTAGAACAACTGCACCAAGAGATGTAGGTGGTGGTTAATGGGTGAGATGCTCCTGACATCTGCTTTGAAGGCGATGCAATTGTTGGTCATAAGATGTGGCACATGACCATGGGAGTGCATGGCTGACATGGATGGGGAGAGAACATTGGAGTAAAGTCAAGGACATAAGGGCCAGAGCCTTGGAAATACCGGCTATGCAAATGCTGAAGCTGCCAAGAAAGCTTCAGGGTCTATGATGGAGAAAAGGATACTGAGTCCTGAGGTTCAGCCATCAGTTACTAAGGATAGTAACAAGGCTGTCTTTTGATGAACCAAATAAGAAAATCTAATGGGTGATGGTCTGATGCTTCAGAGGATCTGGGTTTTCAAAGGGAATGGAGAGGAAATTGTTTGGAAACTGCCAAAGGGGAACAAGGACACAGGCTCCCATGGCTAGGCCTAAATATTGTGAAGTGTGAAAGGAAAACATTCTTCACCTACAAGGATTACAAAAGTGTCTTAAGGAGATAGTGATTTTTACTAGAAGAGCAACCAGAAAGTGCAGTCAGTATCTAAGAAACATGGACACTGGTGGTAAGGTGTCCTGGATAGTAATAGGGAAGGTGAGACTAGTTGGTAATATAGAGTTCAGAGCATTTAGCTGGGGCCAATTCCTAAGTGTTTTGTTTCCCAGCCCCTAGGAATGGGTTCTGGACAGGGCGTTCTCCAGGGAACTGCTTGTTAACTTCCAGAGCCAAGGATGCCCATATGTTAGGATGGCCATTCTCCTCAAGTCAGAGGTTGCTGTGCCAGCAAGGGGAAAGCTCTGCACATCTCATCTTTTCAGTGGCGATGGGACTGTCACTCACTATAGACATGTATTTATGCACTGCATCCAGGTTAGAAATACATGCTCAGGAGCAGTACCCCTGAAGTGTCTATAAATTTTATATATGTGTGTATGTGTGTCAGGATGCATTTTCCTGTGAAAATTATGTTGTAATGGTGGAGGGTATCATTTTCTCAGAAAAGTGCATGAAAACTATTCATATGCAAATGGTTAACCCAGAGGTCTAAAGAGAACAAGTTCTCACCATCTTTTCCATTGTTTCTGTTAGGAAAGTGCATTCTAGTCCATGATGCTTCCACATAAGCAACCCAGCACGTATTTCAGTCCTGCTTATTAAATTTTATGTGAACATTGCCGTTATTAAACTATAAGGTCTTTGAAGGCAGGGCTGCACCTGTACCTGTATCATAATGCCCACATTAAATTACCCCAAAAAACACTTTAAAATGTTTTGTTTTTCTTTCTCCCTCGTCTTTTTTGGGAGGGCAAGAAAGGAACCATGAGAAGATAGGAAGGAAAGAGAAATAAAAGAAGGAAGAGGACCTTTACTGGCCTCCTTTTTCCAATTCTGCCTAAAATGTAGAACTTCCTCTAGCCATCAGAGGGCAAGATGGAACTGACTGCATTTAGGCACATTAAGAAAAGGAGCCTGGAGGGAGGTATCTGGAATGGTCCTTAAAGTACAGCTATAATCTGCAAACAAAGGAATAATATGATATTATATGGAAGTGAAAGAGCACTTTAGGGTCTTTTATGAGCATGTAAGAAGGGGCATTCAGCCCTTCAGCCAGTTTATCCTATTCCTCGTTTTGAGCAATGCTTTCTGAATTATCCTTGGCTTCAGATAACTCACAGTGATTAGAAGTGATGAAGCCACAGGAAAGGATCTTGCCCACTTCCCAGGCCGCACTGGGCCAGGTCTTATTCCCCAAAACACTGGCAATGACAGTCCATTCAAGAACTAGAGATGCAAGTTAACCACTGAGAAAACAGGCTGTTCAAGGAACAGGCACAAAATCTAAACTTGGGTTAAAATGTGAGTGTACACACCTGCTCATTTCCTCCCTTTTAACATCATTGAGGGGAACGTAAAAGATGTTGACTTAATGATAAGATTTTAAAATTTATTTTAATTGAACTTTTTGGAAAGAGCAGTTGTTTTTCTTTTGTTTATAAATTCCTCAAAATTATAATCCTTTAAGAATGATGAAAAATACAAATGATAAAAAATTTACCAATCATGACCTAGGATGAAACAACACCTAGTATTAAAGGATTGATTATAACAATATTTCCACCTCATCTTTTTGTCCTATATGCTATTTTTAATACCTAAAGTATATTCTATAAACAGTCTTTGTAAAGTAAATTTATAATCTGTTCTTAGATTAAACCAGAAAACACAAGATCTCGTAGTTCTAAAATTAAGTATGAAGATTTTCGGTTTCAGGGCTATTTCTTTAGCAGAAAAATGGAGTGCGGAATTTCCTTGGAGAATACAAAATCATCTATATCTAAGGAGCATTACAAAAGGAAAAGCATTTTTAACTTAAAAGTCCATAAGTACAATATAAATTTGTTCACAATAAGTTTCTACTTTTTATACCACCACACTTAGGGGGAGGCTCTTTTAAACTAGAATAAAGGCAAGGAATTAACATTAGGAACCCAACTTGCATTACAGTCCTTTCTCTTAATCAGTATCTAAGCAAGAGCCAAGAAGAACTGGGACAAGAGCTATTTTTATGTTATATGTTCTTTATTTCTGGGATTTGTGAGCGAAATGGTGCAATGAGTTTCCTGACTGCTGTTCTTAACTCGGGTTTATTTGGAAAATGTTGTTTAAAAAAATAACATTGGTTCTACTTATTTTGCATTAAGGATTTACCAAACAATGTCAAATTCAGCATTCAACTGAGTGTGAAGGTAGCACCTGTCTTTTTATGGTAACAAAAGCAGTTAACTTCTGAGAAGAGTGTTTCAAGCATGGGAAGACATGATCCTATTATGTTCTTAATGACAGCCATAATTCCTAGAGAACCACTGAGTTATCTGGAAAGCGTGAAGTACTCAGACTTAAAGGTCTCTCAGATCTCCTCTCATGATTCTTCTAACAAATGCATCATCCTTCTTAGGGAAAGAGAGTGGCTTGAACCCTAAAGGTTTATTTTCACCATCATGGAACAATTCAAAGTATTCAAGTCAAGTACTGTAGAAGATAGGATGCAACTAAAATGAGCCATTCATGAGATCCTGATAGAGGAGTACACTTCTCTGCAGGAGGCAACACTGCCCCATGACATCATGAACTGCACGTGGGGATGGAGATGCATAAGCCAAGCACAGCCCTTTGGTGCCTGGTCATAGGCCCAACACCAATGATAACAATGCATGTGGTTCTCCGAGCTCTGCCTGCTGACATCTACTGGGAAAAATTAACTGACTGGGATCTCCCAGGGAATCCTAAGAAACAAGGCAAATGTTTATGGGGTGAAATGGTAAGCTTTTGAGACAGTGCTTATTTTAGAATTGGTCTTCATTCTAAATCCTTCCCCTGTGATCTTTGCATTCTTTCAGTGTTTGTTGACTGTTCCAGATTGCCCCTTCCCAGAATATGCACCAGCACATGCAGAGTCAGAGATGTGGCCTCCCATAGTCAGCCTGGGCTGCTCAGCTTGAGAACATACTCACACCTAGCATCTCCAATACAGAAAATGGAGTAGCCTGATTTTGTATTAATCAGTCAACAAAATTACTGATGAAAGGAAGACCATGTGGCTAGAAATCCTATAGATAGTAAATATCATGAGATTTTTGGTAGAGATATTGGGCAAGGGTAATCAAGGAAATTTATACAAAGGAGCTTATAATTATAATAGTTACTGAAGTAGATGATACCCCATTTCTGAATTATTACATTACGTGTCCTAAGAGATATGGGTCATGGACTTTAAGAATAGTAGATTTAAGATTCACATTTCCTTATTTTTTCATTCAATTTTCCATACCAATCTCTTTCTCTCCCCCCTCCCCCATCTGTCCATCCTTTTATCCCTCCTCCTTCCTCTACTGAGAAGGTCAAGTCAACCTACTCAAGTTAAATGCAAGCATGATTTAACTGCCTTGTGCTTGTATACACAGAGAACCCAATACTTAACCATCCCTGTGTCTTAGAAATCTTATTTAAAATTGAAAAGTAAATCATTCATACACGTATACTTTGCTAATAAATCCCACCCTCTCTTCTTTTGAAAATAAAAGTAAGGCAGGGAAGAGCGCATGTTGGAAGAGTTGAGGATGGCCCAAGGTTCCTTCTTTAAGAACACTGTGGGAAGAGAGTCCTCACCTGTGCTCTTGGGCCCACCCTGTTATCAACCTCTGTAAGACACCATTGTTCCCCAGGCCAGGTAACCTACTTATACCCCTGCTTACTAATTTCTAAGTCCCTCAGTTACTGAGAAATGAGAGATGAACTCTTTAGCTATTGCCTTAGTCTGTTCAGTACTTGTGTGTGTGTGAAAGAGTGGGTGAGCCCAAAGATGAAGCTTCAGGGAGGAGTTTATTGTCAGAAGTGAGATTTTTTTTTTTTTTTAACTTGGGCTGTTTTTCAATTTGCTGCTTATTTTAATTCACAATTCAAATGAACATAAGTTGCCCCTGTCCACCTATACATCACATTTAAAGCGGGAGGGTTTTTTGTTTGTTTATTTTAAATGCATTTCTGAGTACCTTTAATGCATTCTTATCTGAGCACTTTGTTTTATTTTTTTGATCCTTATTATTTTGAGGTTCCTTCCCAGGTGCTTGTTAAACTGTCTGTGAGACCCTGATGGCATGAGCAGCTGTCTTCTGCCCATCTGTGGCCAGTCCCCTCTAACTTCCCCATGACTCATCTTGATTCTTCCAGAAACTCAATCAAAGGTAGCTGCTTTTTTACCTTATTCTGCTGCACAGTTTCTTCCTGAAGTCTGGGGCGATAAATAGAACTCAACACCTTGACATGGTCTGTGGTTTTAGGGTATTTTAGTAAGAGAACCTGGGCTGAAAAATGCAAATGAGTGATCTTTAATTTCCCCTCTTCCAACATGGAACTTCCCAGTGCTCCTGTCCTCGGATGGAGCAGTTTATGACAGCACTGAGGTGAATAAATTTTATATTTGGCAGTTCTGTGTCAAAGCAAGTCTCATAAACACAGCAGATGTACATGCTGGGTGACTGCCACTTGTGTGCATCTGGGAAGTTATTTACTGATTATTGGCAGATTTGTGGTGGGGGATGGTGGAGGAAGGGAACCAAAGTCCTTCCCCTTCATTGTTTCCTTATCTGAGGTATTGTCCCCAAAGAAAAACCTTCTTGGTCTGAATCCTTAAATGGTTTTTACACTTAAATCTTTGTGGTCCTGGTAACTGTTGGAAGCATTGCATTGGAGGTTTTCCACTGAGCTGGGAGAAGCAGGCCCCACCCCTGTCATTGTTTAAATTCCAATTGTTTATAAAAGAAAAGCATTTGAGAAAATGAGTTTGTGTCCTCTGCATGGCATTGTCTGGTTTTGTAAAGGTCGACTGAGGGGATTTTCTCTGTGAAACCCATAAAGCAGCTTAAGTAATTGGAGCTAAATTATTCTCCCTGGAGCAGGGCCAGGTCAATGACCCTCTGAGTGTGGAAGGGCACAGGGAAATCAAAGGTGGGGCAGCAGGCTCAGCTCTCCTATCCTCATGCAGCTGGTGATTAAGGGGCAGCTGCCACTATGGAGACCCCACGGAATCCCCCTCTGCTTATCCTGCACTTCCATCCAGAGAACCTTCTTGATAGCAAGGCTCACCTTCCCACAGTGTCATGTTTCTCCTCTCCCGGTAACTCTAAGCTTCTGTCACTTTTACACTGGTGACAGTTAAATCGTAGCTTCCCACAACTTCTTCCTTTCCAATCAAGATCAAAGGTGGGGTTTAAGAGACTCTTGGCTGGATTTCTGAACTCTTTCCTGAAGAAAGAGAATCAACACAGGATTGGCTTGAGCAACCTCTGGGACCTGCTTCATTTAGTCCAAAACAGACTTGAAATCTGTTCTACAAATTACCTGGTATCTTCCCATCTCCCCTCATTTGTAACACGCCAAGTGTCAGAGGACCCCCATATTGCTTGTGCAGTGTGCACTGAGGAGCTTTTCATGATCTGAAGGTTTTTGAGCACATTCATTTAAAGCCATAAATCCCTCCAGCCCTCACTTAATTCATTCCCTCCCCACCTCATACAATTCAGTGTCTTCATAAAGCCAGAACCTTAATCACCTGAACTCTATAATAAATAGCCCATTTTATTGCATTTTACAATATCACCAACTATTTACATATTATAGATATTTGTATAGGTCGTCTTTTCTACCCTACTATAGTGTTAATTCCTTAAAAAATCAGTGACAAAGCATTTTTCCACCCCTGACTCTTCTTACTATAATGCTTGCACGTTGTATGTGCTGAATAAGTGGGGCCAGCACTGTGGTTGCCAATGAATTTTTAAAATGTAAATAATAGATATGTCAGCTATTAAATGTGTAGTCTCAGCACCACTTTGCCCTTTTCCATTCGTTTCCAGGAAAATGTTTATTAACTAGACAGGGCCCTCACTTTATTTTTCTTCTCCTGCTGTTTTCTTCTCTTATTACATTTTCTCCCTAAGTCTCTAATGACTTCTGGGAGATGTGGTTTGTCCTGGAAACTTGCTCAGAGGTTTCTTTTTCTTTGACTGTTGTGCCTACTGAGGACAGAGTGGATGGGAATCCCTACTTCTCCCCTCATTCCAACTCCCATTGTAGAGATTGATGCTATTTTTGTACTCTTTCCTCTGTTTCTTTGTATTTAGAAAGAATTAAGGTTCATGCGGGCTTTTAGCAGATATTTGTGTCCAAAGAACCTGAACTATTTTTGAGTCCATCTTTATAAGACGCATTGATTGTAAACAAAGGAGGAGGATTAGGATTTTATATGTTTCGGATTTTTTCTGTTTAAAGAGAAAAGCAATCCTAGATGCACTGAATATTTCATGAATTTGTTTACTGAGCTATTACCCTCCTTAGCATCAAACAATTACCCCTCACTAATCTTTGCTTAATGTGGTCATGAGAATTGAAATTTCTGAACATTTTCTTCAGTTTTGAATCGCTTGCCAGACCTATAACACACAAGGTCTTTGTACTCTTTCTCTGGTAATTGATGAAATCCAGCATTCAGCCTGTCTGCATACACATCTTACAAATGAGATCTTTTTTTCCAACTTCTCTGGTTGAATTCGTCAGATCATAAGTTAAATGAAAGGCTGAGGTTCAAGTAGCAAATGAAAAGCCAAGTGTGAGAGCAAACAGCACCAAAAATGTTCTGCATGTAAAGCAACTGTTGTACAGCTGGGTTGTGGCGTGTCGGTGTTCTCCCCTCTCCTGTGGCTCTCAATAGCCCATCTTGTTTAGTCCTGGGGCAGGTCTTCTCCTGAGGAAGCTGAAACGGCAGTAGAGAGCTGTGACTGTGTGGGAGAAATATGCACATTGCTTTAGCATCTTTTCTATCTTTTAAAGCTAGAGTCTACATCTTTTAGCAAATAGTGGATATTCTCCTTTTCCCTCATTGTAAGATGATGGAGAACTTGTCCTGTGCATGTCCCTGTACCAGCCAGGCACGGTGGGCCTGTATGGCCTGGATGAGACTTCTGCGAATTTATTTCTTGTGTGGATTTTGAAACTGGTACATTTTCTTTAAGGTGCACCCCTCCTATAAAACAGAAGTAGTGTCTCATGGGTGTAAAAACCACTACTACTCCTGGCACCTACCAGATGCAAGGTCTTTACTGTATCAGGCACTTTAATAAACCCTTCAGATATATAATATCCCATTTAAATCTTCTAGCCCTCTGAAGTGGGTAATATGTCTTTATTTAGCAGCAAATATAACACTTCTATCTGGAAAACCAAAAAGTAAGGTTTAAAAAAAGAACAAACAGGAAGAAATACAGGCAACTGTTAACAGAAGGCTGAAGCTCATGGAAATGAAATTACTAATCCTGAGTCACACAGTGAATGTGTTTCAGAGCTGAAGTTCAAACTCAAGTCAGTCTTGCCCCAGTCTGTGTCCTTAGTCACTACCTGCTACTTTCTCCTGGAGGTTGTTAAATGTCACTACTTCCTGAGACAGCCAGTCATGACTTTTTGGACTTGTTTTGGGGTTTTCTTTCATATGACAGATTAAACAAGAGTAGGAAAAATTAGAGACCAAGGCCCCAATTTCTGCCACTTCTGTTATATGTTAAACTCCCCCCAGTCACCCAGATTCAGAATGGGCTGGCTGGGTGTCCGGACTTGTTAAGATTCAGACATGAGTTTGCTTGGGATGTAGCAGCAGGCAAAAGGGAGAAGCCTCCTTTGGCCCCTCAAAGAAGCCTGTGATGAGCTTTCCTCACACTGTTACTACTGAGGCTGCAAAGAAAGTGTAATTAACTCTAAGTCAGAGCAGGAAACAAAGCCCCTTTCCTGGCTGACCCTTCCAATGCTATGCAAACAAGCAAAGCACAGTGGGGTAGTGATGGGGGGTATCTGAAGTTCAAGGTAACACCCCAAACCTCAGAGTCCATCTGACCCTTCAAGCTGAAAAGATGCTTTTCATTATGGAATGCTTAAGAAGGTTCTCAAAACTTGGCCCCTGGGTCAGCAGGATCAACCTCACCCAAGCACTTGATGGAAATATAAATTCTCAGAGGGCAAGTCTCAACAATCGTTGCTTTAACAAAAAAAAAATTCTGACACAGTATAAAGTGTCACAACCACTAGTTTAGTATATGCTTTTTTTTAAACATTACAAATATATCTAGTGACAGAGAACCAACTAATCGTATCAACTCACCATCCGGAACTTAATCATTTATTTATTCATTTATCATTTCTTGACTGTCAAATACTTTGATGTTAATTTATTTCATCTTTATAATAATCTTGTGGGAGAATCTTATCCTCTTTTTACAGTTAAAGAGAGGTATAGAAATATTAGGTTATTTGTCCAACATTACACAGCTCCTATTTGTTTTGGGATTTGACCCAAGTTTCTGGACATAAGTCTGGATATTAGACAAATATCCAATCCCAAAAAACTATCTCACAAACAGATACCCAGACAAAAATTAGGAATCCTACCATGGGTATGCTCTCATGGTAATAAAACTAACCAGATCAACATAACAAGAGTTAAGCAAACTGGCATTCCCTCAGGAAAAAAAAAAACACATAAACCCTGCTAGACAAGAGGTAAAGTGATTAAAGGTGATCTTGTTCTGTATGGTATATACTCATGGAACACTATGTAAATTGTTACATTTTATATTTTATATCCATGAGATTTGTAAGTTGAGGTTTTTTTAAAATATTTTTTTGGTTGTCAATGGACCTTTATTTATTTATATGCACTGCTGAGAATTGAACCCAGCGCCTCACAAGTGCTAGGTAAGTGCTCTGCCACTGAGTCACAACCCCAGCCCTGTAAGTTTAATTTTTATAAGTCTGTTTTATGTTTATATCCTTCATTATTTTTCATTGAAGGATTTCCTTATTTGTAAGAATGTGTCATACCTATAGATTATAATCTTTTGTGTGAGTTACATATATTTCTTCCCTTTCTGCATGTCATGTGAAAAGATTACATTTTTGTATAAACAAAATTATCAACTCTATATTCTCTGACTTGAGGGGTGTTGCTTGTTTTCATTTTTATTTGTATTGGCTTTGGTACTAGGGGGGAACCCAAGGGTGCTTTCACCACTAAGCTACATCTCCAGATACCCTCTCCCATTTTATTTTTTTAATTGTAGATGGACATAATATTTATTTTTATGCAGTGCTGAGGATCAAACCCAGTGCCTCACACATGGTAGGCAGGTGCTCTACCACCAAGCCACAACTCCATCCTCTCCCATTTTATTCTGAGACAGTCATGTAAATGACTAGCTAGCCTCCAATTTAGAATCCTCCTGCCTCAGTCTTTTATAATCTCTCTTTTTTTCTTTTCTTTTTTTATTTGTTTTAATTAGTTACACATGATAGTACAATGATCTTGACATATCATACATTTGAATCAGATGGGATATGATTTCTCATTTTTCTGAGTGTACAGGTTGCAGAATCACATTGGTCATGCAGTCACGTATATACCCACAGCAATAATAATGTCTATTTTATTCTGCTGTCCTTCCATTCCCCCTTCCCCTCCCCGATAATCTCACTGGGATTATAGGTGTGAGCCACCATGCCTGTCTGGTTTTTGGATTTTGCACATACCTAAAAAAGTAAGGAAGGGACATAGCTTCTTTTTCTTTTTCTTCAAATGAGCAACCACATGTTGTAGATCCAATCATAATGAATAATCCACCTTTTCCCCACTGACTTCAAATCTACCTCTGTTATCTACTGAACTCCCTAATTTGCTTGAATGACTGAACTATTTCTGAACAAGTTTTTGGATTTTCAGGTATCTTCCCCAAATCAGTCTCTGCTCCTAGAATGAATTGCTAGTTAATAAGGGGCCACATGGGTCACACTTGTCAAAACATCTTCCCAGGAGCCCTAATGTAGTACCCTTTTCAGAAAAGGAGTAAGATACAAACAGTTTTAAAGTGTATTTTTTTGTCAAGAATATAAGTCTTATTACTTTTAATGACATTATCCAAGAATATAAGATCCACAAGGTCCTAAGAGGTAGATTCTTAATAAATAAATATAAAATGAATAAATTTGGTGCTTTAGTATTATATCTGCTTTTAAAAACTTAATATATTTTATACAGATAAGGAAGTAATAACACCCAAATGGATATAATTCATCTATTTCAGGTTGAGTACTATGAGTCAAAATCCATAAAACCTTCTATGAATCTATCCAAAGGAAATGAATTAAAAAGAGAGGGAAAATTAGCATGCATAAAAATTCTCACGCTTAGCAAAATGTGGGTAGCAAGTAACCTAAATGACCAATGAAATAAATTACTTAAAAGTAATTTATTTTAAAAGGAAAATATAGACATTAGGAATATGGTATGACAATTATACATCCCACCCCCCATGGAAAAAGCCTAGAATGAACAATATCAAAATAAGTTATGTTGTATGTAGGGTGATGTTTTGGTTTCTGCTTCCTTGTTTTCAAAATGTTAATGATAGCTTCTTTCTTCTATCATAATAAAATTGCACCATGAATCTAATTTAATGCTTGATTGAGGCATAGGTACATGTATAGCATCCATAATTGTGTATTTTTTTTTCACAGTATTGGCTGCTGATTCAGTATTTTGAGCTTTGTGCAGCTAAAAGGGTCAAATGACATACATCTGCTAGCAGACTACTTTGTTGAATTCCTTCCTATACAAACATTAAAATTTCTGTTGGCCTTGTGAGCTCTTTTTTTTTTCTAATTTTTAAACTTTTTTAGTTGTAGATGGACACAATATTTATTTTATTTTATGTGATGCTGAGGATCAAACCCAGTGCCTCACATATGGCAGTTTAAGGGATATGTCTATTTCCAATTTTTTGTGTGCACACAAAGCATATTTCTTTGGATCCCTTCCATCTTTTCAAGTTAACCAAAATTTCACTTGAATTTACTAACCTAAATTAGATTGTTTGCACATATCTGAAGATTCTTTTATGGCCACAAAATAAGGAAAAATGAACTACCTCCCACAAGTGGCCATTTCTTAATTCTGTTTTCAATGTTATACACGGGAGGGGAGGAGAGGAGAGAGGAGGGGGTATAGGAAGGGCAGCAGAATAAAATAGACACTAGTATTGCTGTATATATATATGTGGCCGTATAACCAATGTGATACTGCAATCTGTACATGTGGAAAAATGAGAATTCATACCCCATTTGAATCAAAATTATGATATGTCAAGATCATTGTATTGTCATGAGCAACAAATAAAAAAAATGCCATAGCGCGCACGCTCTCTCTCTCTCTCTCTCTGTGTATGTGTGTGTGTGTGTATATATATATATATATATATATATATATATATATATATATAATTTTCAAAATAGTTTTGAAGTTTTGTACTCAGTGCCAATAGCAAATGTGAAAGGTGTTTCCAGGAGTGTGTAGTGACAACATTTGGACTGACTGTGCATCCCAGGGGAGGGAGAATGCTTTTATTCTTTGTTGTGTCTTTGCAGTGCTTTGAACTGTTAATCTGTACCCCTCCATCTCCTGTGAAATCCAGGCACTCTTATAGCATCTCTGGCATCGGACAATCTGGCTTAACTACCCTCTTTCGTTTTATTCTTAAATTTTCTATACCCACAGGAGTATCTTTCTAGATGATGTCTGTATTGCTTTTGGTGGGAAGTGAGGCTACAGACGTGATATTAGACTCCTGAAATCAGTTCACAATGACTTGCAATGCTTTCTTCCCATTTGTTACCTGTTGAATGTGGATTTGGGGAAGCAGGTGATTTAGGTAGAAATGGCAGTGATGGTCAGGCAAGTTCTGCTTTTATGGCACTGGTTTAATATTAAATAGTTACCTTTACCTCAGACCCTTCACAGGTTCAGCCAGGAGCAACCACTCCCCAAACTGTAGTCCCAGGTCCAGAAATTTTTCAGAACTGGTGCTCACCCTGGCATAAGGGTTTTCAAAACATGGGTCCTGGACCAGACACCTCAGCATCATCTGTATTTAGATGTACTTAAACTAGATCTCAGGTCCCACATCAGTCAGACTGAACCAGGTAGGCCCAGCAGTCTGTTTCAGTTAGCCCTTCCAATGATTGTGATAAATGTTCGGTCTCGACAACCCAGACTCCTACAAGAACAGAAACCTAACCCACAGCTGCCTTCTCATCACCATCCCCTTTCTTCATTTATAACTGCATAATACAAAAAACCCAATTTTGAACTTTAGAGGAAAATACTCCTAGATCTGCCTCTCCTCCCACAAAAAGGAAACATTTTTGATCATTTCTGTTTTAATATAGTAGTAGTTCTTCCCAGCTCTAAAATCGGTTCTTTATTAATCATCTGCAAGAAATGTTTATTGTACTTTTGTTGAGAGATGAGGGTTTAGCTTAGTTATACTCCCCTATCCTGTTTCCTCCCAATCATTCGTCGCTTACACGACAGAGATTACTTCATACCTTTAAAATTCCAAAGTTCACCCACTGAACTTCATAGTATATGAAGTGAAGAAATGAACATTCAGCTTCCTCCCTTCCTGCCCTCTGTTCTTCCCTCCCTTTCTCCTTCAGATAAACAATTAATTTTAGATTGTCAACTGTGATAAATTGATAGTTGATGTGTTTGTTGCTCCTAAAAATTGGAATTACTGTTTACAATAGGGTGGTTCTATTAATATTATTTACTCCATATTATATTAATATTGTTTATGGAAGATTGTAATTGATCTTTTTTGGGGGGGAGGGGGTTCAAAAATTCTTTTTTTAATTTGTTGTGTTTGATCTTTGACTCAATGCCTGGCCCACCATTCCATGCTTGCCTAGACTCAGTCTGCAGCTTTACATGGTCCCATGACAGTATTACCTAAAATACTTTTCTGTACATGCCAAGGGGAAATGTGGCACAGTGAGTTCACGGAACATCAGGATGTTCTTAAAACACATGACCACAAGACTCTTTGCTGGGAATTTGTCTTACATAGAGCAGATCTTGGAAAATGTGCCCCCTGGGATCTGTAGCTGTTTGGATCCAGATGACCTCATTTCTGCCTAGATTCTGTATCCAGCCTATTACAACTTACCTGGTTCAATGTTCAGATTTACTAAACCACTGCCTACTGTGATCCTAGCCCCAACTTGTTGGACACATTTCTGCCCAGCCTCTGTATTAACTACTGAAGCTCCAGCTGTGTGATACGTGAGGTGGTAAAGGACTGCAGCACCAATTGCCTCTGTTGCAGCACACGTTCACTGATAGTCCTTTATCAGATAAGATTGTGATTGACATGTTTCCTAAATGCTTGGTTTTTCTTAACCTTTTCTCCCAAAATTATCATAGAAGTAGTACAGTGACCTTAATCAGTCTATCCCTCTGAAGGGGGATAGTTTCTTTCTTTCAGATAGTTTCTTTCTTTCAGAAAAGCAGAGCCACCTAATAACAAAAGAAATTGACTCATTTAATGAGAATACCCCTGAAATACAGCCCCAATTCTTAGTTTAGTTAAGATTCATGATTCAGTGACTGAATTCTTATCCACTCAAAAAAGGTTGTTTGTTTTTAACAGTTGGAATACTGTAAAAAAAGAACATTTAATTTCAGTTTGATTCTTACTTCCTAAGAATATACATTTTCTCCTATTTGTGCTGGTGGTCGAACCTGGGATGATGCACATGCTAGGCAAGAGCTTTACCCCTGAGTTACATCCTCAACCCAAATATACCTTTATTGAGGACAAAAGTCTTGTATTATGGCATTTTGCAAAATGTAGGCAAGCACAGGAAATGAACATAGAGTAGATGGTTAACAAAAATATTAAGTTTTAAAGTATTAATCAATTTGACCTAATAAAAATGTTTTTCCTTTTGCCCTGCAAATTTGGTTCCTTCTCCTTCCCTAACCCCATCCATTCTCATGAATGTCAGCCAGAAGGAAGCAGGTGTACATTCATCTTTTTGGAAGATTTCTCCAGCTGAATTATCTTAGAGACACTCTGTTTTATAAAAATGGCCACAGTATGCTAGAACCTAATGTTGTCAACACAAAACCTATGCTTCGTGTGGATTGATCTAATCGTGGGACACTTACCAATCTAGATATTTTTAACCTAAGATTAGAACTTACTGTTTCCTTGGATTCAATTGTATTTTGTATAGCCATTCATTCAAAAACCGATCACTCCAGGCCTACTCTGTTTAAAGCACTATGCTGTGCACACAACACATAAAGGAGTGAGGCCGGATGACTCCCCTGAGTGCCCACTCATTAACTGGGAAAATATGACATGTACAGAAGCACACAAGTGCAAAGCAAATATATGTCCTCTAACAGAAGCACGAATACTGTTCTTCTAGTGTCTCTCAATAGAAATATATTTCAATTATTTTGGTGAAACTTCTGATACTATCCCTTCATATCAAAGATGAATCATAACTGGTAGATTTGGGAAGGAACATAAGGACACAGAAAACCTGGTTTCTGCTCTTTTGGAAACTTGATCAGGAAACAGGCCATGAATGTAAGAATTTTGGTAATAGACAATATAAGTCAAAAGAGATGAGAGCTCTCATGAACCAGAACATGACTAATTACCAGATGAATAGATTTGCATTTTAAAAAAACTCTTCCCAATAGTTTCCATGGGTCTTTTCTACTTTTGCAGGAAATCAGAATGTTCCAGATGCTTAGTAATAAAAATGTAGAGCTGATCTGCTCATGCCAAGGCTAGGGGGAAAAGAAAGATGAGAATTCTTCAGAGCAGCATCACTAAGGAGCATGTCTGATGACAATGATTTTGAGCACATGCTACAAGGAAAGAGAGGCAGACACCATAGTATAACAGTTCAGAGTTTCTGCTGAATAGCAAAATAATCTTGGGTTTGCATCCCAGGTCTGCTACTTTGCTCTCTGTGAAAATGTGGTTATTTTCCTTAATCTCCCTAAACCTCAGTTTCTTATCAGTAAAATGGGAATAACAGAATTTTGTAGGGTTGTGAGGATAAAATGAAATTAAGTAAAGTGCTTAGAACAGAGTTTATACAGATTAAATGTTTGGTCTATTAAGTGTCTGCCCTATGTTGCTTCCACTTTTGCTACTTTTTTATAACCCCTTCGCTAAGCTGTAAGAGGTATAGTAATGTCTTCACATAAGACTTTTTTGATAGAATTGAGACAAACCATTATTACTACTTACCCAGGGCTCTAGCTTATGCATTGCATATTTCCAGGTGGGCATCAATCCTGCCTATATTCATTACAGATACATGTAGTCATTAGTACTTCTTGAGGAAGAAACAGTTCTCTGCACTTTTGCACAAAGTAATCATATTTTTGATTAGTGAGCTGGCAAACAGTAAGCTCATCAGAAATAGCTAGTATTGTTGGTTACTACTATTTCTCTTCCCACTCTGGAATCCTGGTATTTTTACCCCTACTGCTACTCTTGCTCCCAACAGCCTCAGTCATGCCCTGGAAAGAGAACATTCTCTGGACAGGTCAGAAGGGCTACTCAGGCTTTATGACTTCATTTAATATTTTCAAAAACTGTAAGATGAATATTACATCTAACGGAAGAAAATATTCTTCTTACTGAAGGCCTGTGGCCCTCATATGATCTAATTAGAAAGTAAACCTATATCCGACTGTTAAAGTATACAGCCTGCTCCAATGATATGTCCATCTTTTTCTTAAATGACAGGTAGAACTGACTCAAAGACCATATGATTGGACTATGGTCCCATAAGTATATGCGCATAACCTCAGTGTTGCTGCTAAGGAATTCTGGTAACATGCAGGCAGTGATCATAAAATGGTCTTTGCTTTCCTAAGAGAAAAGTCGTGGGATTCTAAGAAGGCTCACTGATGTTTTATCTGTTAATGTTTCCATTTTATTCCACAATCCAGAAATGTTCTTGGCCTCTGAGTAGATTACATTTTCAAAGCAATGCGGAGGATTAAACTCCCACAGATGTTAATGGAAGCCATATAGCTAGGCAGCACTTTCAAAATGTACCACTTAATGTCTGAACCATTTAATCATGCTAGAAATTTTTTTTCTAGCAAATAAACACAAATCTATTTTGGTACTAACAAAGAAAAGCAATAAGCACACATTCTGTTTCACTCAGCTCTCAGGGTATATACTGTCTTTGGAAATTCACCAGATATCTGTAAAGCTTTTCCCTAGAATTGATGGCTTCCAGACTCAAACACAGCTCCCATTTATTGAGAGATGAACAACCAAACAAATCCTTCAAACAAGTACAATTTTTCTGCATTAAACTTTAATAAAGAAAAACATTCTAGAAAAAGTTCAAAGAACAAGCCTCTAATCAGTCTTTATTTAGAAAAGCTGCATAAAGAATTTATCCAAAGATAAACTTACAGTTCTGTCTTCTCTACTATAGAAATTACCATGTAGTGCAATGGCAACTGGAGTAGCTTATAGACCCCACAAGGGCTGGGCACATGCAACATCATATACACACTTGTGTTTCCATTGCTTGGCCCATGGGTGTCCCCTCATGCCATGGACACAAAACGATGATCACTAAAAAGAGTCTGCATTCTATCTAGTTTGAAAAATGATTTATGACATACTTTTCTTTCAATATCAATTTAATTGTGGTCCATAACTTGTTAGAAATAAACATTCTGCTGAGGGTGCAGCTTAGTGATAGAACACCTGCCTAGCATGTGCGAGAGCTCACGTTCAATCCCCAACCCGGCAAACAATTTTTTTTCTAAGTAAAAAGAGAAAAATGCACATTCTCAGGCCCCAATCCAGACCCACTGAAACAGAACTTTTGGAGATGGGGCCTAGCAACCTTTTTTAAACAATTCCTCTTCACAATGCACAGAGACACTGAAAGACCATCTAAGGTATTGAATTAACCAGTTTTCTATGTCTATGTCTCCTGGTAGTTAGAGGTTTATTCTGGCCTACTGTCCACCATTTATACTGGTTACCTCTCTAGTTGTACTTTTAATCAGCTGATGCTCTGTTTCACGCTGTACAGAGCCTCAGGGTACAGGAAGTAGGACCCAGGACTCAGGAAGAAATTAGAGATGAATAGAGAAACAGGAACATGAGCACATGACTCTCAATACAGGAAGAAGAGGTCAGTCCTGAGCCTTCTTCATAAGAATTCTCAGCAGCACTTCAAACATTTTTGAATTATGGGGTTAGGGTTAAAAAATAAGGCTGGACAAAATGAATATGGAAAGTCAAATATAAAATTATACCATGGGATAAACTCAAAACTCAATGCTACTTCATTGCCCAGTTGAGTATAATCTGTTCTTAGCTAATACATCACCCCAAGAACATATATTTCTGCAGTAGGTCTCAGAGCAATGCATAGAATAATTGTAAACCTTGTGTCCATATCTCTGTGAAGGCAGGGAATACCATGCTTTATTCATTTTTAATGTCTTGGGAGTTTGACAGATTGCTATTGAACTGCCTCAGACCCCAAGTCAGATTTGGGGAGAGCTGCTCCCTTGCCAATTATGAGATAAGAGACACATCCCTGAGAGTGACTGGAAAATGAACAAAGACGACCAACTAGGGAAAAGCCAAAAAGATTGTGGGGTGAAAGGGAAGCCCAGAATTTAATAGAGAAAATACTGAATGGGAGCCTGATAAGAGAAAACGCCGTGATTGGAAGGAGAAATCTAGGACGGAAAAAAGAAAGGAAATGGTGGGAAAATGTGATGTTTGGAGGAAAACAAAAAGGGTTGTATACAAAGAGGAGAACTGAGAATGTAGCATAAAAATAGGGAGTTCAGAAAACAGAATGGAGCAAGATGGGGGCGACAAGGAAAAGATGGGGTGGAAGAAATACCATGGGCAGTGGGAGAGAAAAAGCATAGAGGGAGGGTGAACATTTGATATTTTATTTGATCAGCTAGACTTAAGGACCTTAAGATTCATTGCTGTCATTGTTTTACCATCAAAGGAAAGTCCAACTCACACAATGCACCCATCTGTCAGCATCCCCACAACTGCCCAGTGTTCTTTCCTGAGAGCCCCCGCTGCATAGTTTTGTCCTTGGCAACACAGATTCTCTGGACCTGGGATTAGAGGCTTTCTCCTGATAAAAAGCCACTGGGGCAAGGGCCAGGGACTCCAGGGTCAGCTCTCCATGCAGGTACCATCCCTCAACTACCTGACCACAAAGAGACTGAAAGATACATAGCTCAATGGTCCAAGGAAGGGGTCTTTCTCTTTGTCTCAGCCCTAGCACTTTTCTTGCTGAGTGCATGCTGCCTGTAACAGGGCTCTGATTCAAATCCCAGGGTGCCACTGGGCCTGACCTGTGGGGTCCAAAGCCTCAACTGATACCAGTAGAAATGCAACTACCTCTTCACCATTGCCTTAAGCAAAATGCATTTTTCACTTCTTTATGAATAAACCATTGATACTTTTTCCCTCGAAGATTCATATTCACTTTAAAAAACATAGGTAAGCAAACAAATGAAATCCTCCCAGTTCTACCAAACTAGAAAAACAGTTAATAGCATTTGAGCATTGCTGCCCCCGCCACCCCCCTCCCGTGTGTGTGTGTGTGTGTGTGTGTGTGTGTGTTCGTACGTATGTACGTACATTCATAATACTTTTTTCATGGGTTACCTAATGTCAGGAATATGTTCTAAGAAATGTATCATTAGGTGGTTTCATCATTGTGCGAACATCATAGACTGTACTTAATTAACTCATGGCTAGGGCATCTATAGGCCATATAATCTTACAAAACACCGTCACATATGAGCCTTGTCATTAACCAAGACATCATTACATAGCACATGATGTTTGTGTTTATGTCCTAGCAAAAGGAAAACCATTCCTTCAGGCAAAATGCTTTGGTGTGATGCATTCTCTTCCCTTATTAGTTTATGTTCTCTCTGTTGTGAGTGATCCGTCACTGTGATATATTGGATTGATGGAAGCATCATGAGAAAAGTCTGGGTTTTCATCTTATTCATCTTGCTCTTGAATTTTAAACTTCTTTTCAGGGTCTTTCACATCCCTCTGCAACTATGCCCAACCATCACCCAGCCTAAATAAAGCCATCGTTGCCCCAGTATTCAAAATCCATCATTTTCTATAACCTCGCTTTTTGTAAGTATACTCCTTCTCACTCCTTCACCTGCTTTGGTGTGACTCTTGATTGATCATAAAATGTGTTTAAGATACTCTCAATACTGTACCACTGATCATCAAACTTCAAAATCTAAAGAGAATCATCTGGGTTTTTTCTTACTGGGTTTTTCTGCTGTCATTGGCACTTATCAATTCTCATCTTGTAACTTCTGTCACCCAACTTGGGTTTGCATTCTTTTTCTGCCACCCAGAGGTAGCTGTACAACTTTAGCTAAGTGTCTATACCCCCTTGGTACTTTCTTCATTTTACTTGTAAACTGGGTGCAATAATACAGCTTACCGAGTAGGGTTGTTATGAGAATTAAATAAGTTAAAATTTACAGATCCCTTTGACTACATCAGAAAAAAATGATGCTGGTGATGTCCTCTCATATTTCACACAGGATAGTTTTGAATAAGGACTGATGGACTCATTACAATTCTGATCTGATCACTTGATCTGCAATTGCTCAAAATTCTAGGCTTCAAGAACTATCTTCATTGCCATTATTTATATAGTTTGGCACATTGCCCTTATTTGCTATTCTATAACTATTTACAAGGGCTGGAATTCAGATGGGCTAACTTTCCTGACTTGCTCTGCCAAGCAGCAGAAATGGGTCAAGCCTGATTTGTTTCACTCACAGGGAATGTAATTTTGCAGATTGTCTACAATAGAATAATTTCAAATTCAACATTATTTTAAAAAAGAAAAAATGAAAACCCTTCTACTATGCAGAAATTGTTTACAGGTATGTTTGTGTGTGTGTGTGTGTGTGTGCACCCGTGCACACGCACGTACACTTGCATGTTTCATGTCCCAAAGCAGCACCATTCCTTTGAGAAAAACTTTATTTGAGTAGCCAGGAAGATTAGTGCAAAGGAGCAAGTTTATCTTTAAGGTTTATTTGTGGCTTTCATTTCCCTCTATACCCACAACTGCACTCTCATTCCTGGCTGCCCAGGGACTCCCTACTGCCGGCTTAGGAGATGTCCTGTACCCTGGATTATGTTATTTTTCCTTAACAACCTACAAATATACACCTTTTCTATTGCCCCCTTTTCTCGATGCAACATAAGAATCTGGGATTGGTCAACTATGAAAACTTACCTTTAATAAAAATCCAAATGACACCTTGAAATTGACATTAATGAAAATTTAATGTGATATTGGGCCAGTATTTCAAACCTTTAAAAGTCTGAAAACTATAGACTCCACCCTCTACCCCCAGATGTACAGTAACACCTAACAGGGACATTGTTTTTAAAGGTTTATAAATCTCCTGAATCTGGTCCATGAAGTTCAACTTAATAAATTAAAAACTCAAGTTTAGCTGAGTATTTCTATACCCATAAAACACAGGCGTCTTTATCACTAGATTGGGACCGTCCTTGGCTGCTGTTCTGAATTTTAGGGTAAAGTATTTCCCATTTTCCTTAGTTAAGTCAGATAGATTTTATTGTCATAAAAGATTTCTGACATTCATCATCTTACATTAAAAACTTGTTTCAAAGCTATACGAAGCCATTACTAGGTACATTACTAGGTACGTTGCTAGACATCTTGAACTTCTCTAACTGGCATCATTTTATGAAACACTGGAGACAGGATTGCTAAGAATGGAAGTTTTAACAATAGCAGTAAATGTTTTATGAAATACAAGGGGAGGGAAGGAGTAGAGTACATTTTTGGATGCTATTAACATAGGTGAAAAATATTTCCCTATAAAATTAGCCTATCAAATTAAATAAATTATGAAGATTACTTAATGTGGTCAAACCATAAATACATGAAGCCCATGTTGATTGTGTTAAGTATTGAAAAAATATCTTCCTTAGGTGACAACATACAGGATCAGTACTCAACATATCCAAAACTGCAAAAATTATGAAGAGCTATGAAAACTAACAGAAATTACCTAAATTGCTGTCACCTGAATTTTTTTAACCCTTTTATAATTTAATGTTAACTTCTCCCTATTAAAAATCCTGCCAGCCCATAGCTAGTAAATAAAATGTAACTGAGCAATACACATATACATTACTAGTAGACAAGTGATAAAATGAAAAGAATAAATATAAGGAGAAATTAATATCCAAGATTAAGAATAGCAGACTATGTGTAATTTGAATGGCCCTTTCTGTAGAAAAGAAAATTTGATTTTGAAATCACTATATAAATTTGAGAACTTCTGATATAGATCTGTATGTCTCATTTTAAAGTTCTTTATTAGAATTAAAAGATTAAAGAGACTTTTTAAAAAATGTATGGGGTTGAATATTTTTTAGACTGCAACTCCTGAAAAGTATATAGATGTATAGACATACTTTAAATAGATCCTACCAAATTGGATTAAAATTTTTTCAATGTTATAATGCTGAAATGGTGTAATTTATTCTTATTTCTATTAATCCTCCTAGCATATCTTTTCTCTTTGTGTTGTAATCCCTCTTCACAGTTCAATGATCTCTCTGATACTACCTTTAAACCCTGATTCTCAGAATGGTTAAAATTACACAGTAGGTCTGGGATATAGCTCAGTTGATAGAGTGCTTGTCTCACATGCATAAGGCCCTAGGTTTGAATCCCTAGCAGCAAAAAAAAAAAAAAAATTACATAGTAACTTGGACTGATGCTCCAATAAAGCAATTATCAAAGTATACTGATGCCTTTATTAAATATGGTTTGGAATTTAGAATTGGGGACATTTTGTTTATTTATTTATTTGGGGACTTTCTGCACACCTGCCTATGTTCCTTTTCTTCCCCCTTATCGGCTACTGCCAAGCAAATGTGGCAATGCTGACAGCTGCCTCTGTACAGTAACCTTGCCATCCCCTGTTCTCCCTCCATGTGTCCCTCTAGATGAGCCAACTGTGGGTGACTACAAAGAGTTACAACCAGTAGAAATTAACAAATATGCTAAAAGTCAGAAAAATATACGGTTGGTGCAAACATGAGACCAGTGGCACCAGTGCCTCCATCCACAGCCCTTGCAAGACTCATGCTTGCGTTAGATGAATGTGGACTTGATTTAAGGGGAGTTTCTAAAGAGAAATCGTGTCCCATTTTTCTCTCCACATTGTATTCAAATATTTTGCATATAACTAAGCTTCATGTTTTCAACAGGAAATATCCTTTTGAATGAAGCCCTGAATTGCTTCTTTATACTTCTCTGGATTTAGAAACAGAACATTAAGGAAATATATCCATTTGCATGCATTTGTAATGGCAGAGAGAGGGGGCTGTCTTAATTAGTTTTAATCATGAGGAGCATGGTAACTCACACTGTCCATTTATGCCGAGCTTAGCACAATGGAAAATGGGCTTTAAATTGTAGCAAATAGAAATTGAGTTACCCACATGGATATATTTCCTGATGTTGTGAGTTGTGCATATGAGTTACTAAGACACTAAACTATAGTTATTTTAAACAAGAAGAAAAAGTGACGCTACTTGAAGCAAAGGGAAAGATGAACCAGTTTCAATTGTCTATCTTTAAAGTGGTTTCTCTGCAGTGCTAAGTTATACTTAATATTCATTTCTGAATAAAGTCAGGTCTTTAATTCTAATCAGTTGTTATCCGTAATAAATCAGTTTGTCTTACGTGAAAATGTGAGCTCTTTTTTAAAAAACAAAAATCTGGAAAAATTAAAATTAAATTGATTCATTAGGAAGTTTTAACTTGAGGACAGGCTAATGTGTTACCAAAATGACCCATCTGTTTGGGTTCACAGTGGAAGAGAGATGGGCAGAAATAGATTCTGAGCCACATGCATGACTGAAGAGTGACCATGCATGTTAGCTACACTGAGAGGCTTTTTTCTTCTTTACTTTTTTTTTTTAAGGATCAATTTATGGTGGGGTTTTCCTCTAAGTTATAGACATCTTAATCTTTTAAAAAGTTACAGAAGTAATCATCCTCCTCATAGAAATTTTAAATAGTAATCTCTTAACATACCAACCAGAGAGAAACACTGTTTTGCTTGGTATATTTAGTTCTAGTTTTTGGTTTGTGTATGTAATACATGTAGATATATATTTACAAAAAGAATTCCAGGGTTTTTTTATCTACCATTGCATCATAAGCATTATTATGAGAATATTTAGTATAATAAATGGATATCTGTTTTTAAGCACTACTTCTAATCGTTCCTTATTATAAAGATGCAGGGAACATTTACTGGTAAATCTGTGCCCACATTTAATATTTCTTCAGCAATAACATTTGGAGCTCACTCTTTACTTGTCATCTAGAATTGACACTGATTTTATGAGCCTATTCTATAGGATCTATCTGTGGCGTTAGAAGTGTCACTGAGACTTTCATTTCTTGCATGATTCCAATTGTTCTCTCTCAGAAGTGTCACCCCACAAAGACTTCAGTTTACTATCTTGAAAATACTTATTATAAGTGAATCAAGCCTTATTATAAATAATTTTTACAGAAAAGAAAGGATTTTTTTCAGAAAAAAAAAATGTCATTAAAATTTAATTGGTAGTCAACCCAAGTATATTTAAAATGTAGTCAAATTCACCAAACCCAGTTTACACACACCTTTCCAAAAATAAATTAGACAAAATGATGGTTTTCAAACCTGAGAGACTCCAGGTAACTTAGAAAAAGATGTCTTAGGATACAATTCAGTTGGCCCACTGAATCAGAACACTCAGAGGGTGGTCTTTGGAGAATTGGTATTTTAAAAATCTGACAAGTTGATTTTTATGGGTAGCTATAGGGCCACTAGTATCTTTTAGCCTTTATCTGTGATACTAAGATGGCACCAAGCAGAAGGAAGATGTCACGGAGGAACCAGGAGTGTCTGTTAATTAAGGCCACACAACTTGAAATCTTTGCCTTTTCTAAGAAATCTACTCTCCCATATCTCTATTCTTTTTATGGTTCATTAAAGGGGATAATAAGGGAAGGGGGACAAGAAGGAACTTTGGGTCTAGAAGATTATATAACTCTTAAGGACTATTTCGCTTTAGTGTAAAGGAAAAGAAAAGATTAGTAGAATGTGGGAGTCAGTACCAAAAAAAAAAAAAGTTTTTGTATAAGGCAGTATTTACCAGCCATCCCACTTTTCTAAATTTATACACTAATATGTATTGTATCTATCTGCTTAAAAAGAAAAAAAAAACAAAGCAAGCTGTCCTAACCTAAGAGAAAAATCTGCGCCTCTCTTTGTCCAAAGAGAGGACAACCAATGTCCCTAAATATGTATTTATTAAACCCATTGCGTGGCCTGAATATCAGCAGCCCCAGAACCTATTAAAGAATAGATATGAAAATGATGGTGAGCATTATTGGCATCTTATACTCCACTGAAGCCACAGCATTCTCATTTGATCTGCCTCTTGTCTTTCTTCCATCCTGTCTCATGAATGTTTGTATGAAAGTTATATGCTCAGATAAAAATAAATGTGTGACTGGCCTCATCAAGACCAGGGCTTGTCTTAATGCTTATTTTTTTTTAAGAAGGGAAGGAAAGCAGCCAGGTACTGTCCACCTTCTCATCTAAATTGCTGAATAGCATCAGTAGGAATGTCTGTGAGAGGGGAGGTGGCTCTGAAGTCGGGCGGATTGTTGGAGAACACTTCGGAGGGAATCCTGTCTGTGACTGAAAAGAAGGAAGGGGCATGATACTAGAAACCAGAGGGGGAACGTGCTTTCTCAAGCCCAAATACTCACACATGACAGGACACAAAACAAAAACAAGAATGCAGAACCACATCAAGGTGGAGAAATGGCGATAAAGTAAGCTATAGGCTCCTACTGGAATGTTGCAAGGCAAACATTAGATTTTATTCTTGAGCTTGAGTGAAATCATATATAAAGGCCTTTGTAACACAATAAGCCTACACCACCTTTGACTTTCTTAAGCAAAAGGCAATTTGTAAAAGGTAGAGGGAGCTTGTTGCTAATAGAATAAGAAAGCTAGGATCTATATACAAAACAGAATCTATGCAAGTTTATTGCTCGTGCTGCATGTCCAGAAATGTGAAAGTCCTTTCCTCATAGTTGGCTCCAGCTCTTACTTATGTTATGGTTATAATCCCCAGAGGGCCTCATCCTGGCCAGTCGGTTCTATAGCTGGGAAAAGAGATATGTAATTCCTACCTACAACTCACCTTCCAGAATTGGTCTTTTATCTCCTCCCAGCTACAGAGAAATGCAACGTTCCCATAAGGAAAGAAACAAAAATCATTTGTAGGTAAGCACCCAGAGACTCCATGATAAGCAAGAGGGAGGGCAAGTCTAAGAACCTTGTCTGGGATAGTCTTCTCAGGGCATATCTACTGGAACGGATGAATCCAACCTATATGCAGACTCCTTGTCACTGTCTTTGAGACTGAAACATTCAGGGAATAAATGTTTGAAGAGTCCATTCTTGGTTCAGATGCCTACTGTTTGATCAATGTAAGCAAAGCACATTATCAGCAATATCAGGTCAGAGTTAAACCAAAAGGAAATCCAAGTTCTCTTAAAATGATCCTAGAATATACACATGAGGTGTTTGTCAAAAGTCTCCTGGGAAGCTCCTCATCTCTGTGCACTATGAAGTACCTATATGTGCACTTCAAGGCACTGGGAGATAGCAGCTGGCACAGTAAAATTTCACACTGAATGAACTTACATGGTTAATGGTAGATAACCATGGTTGGTGAACTATTTGGTTGTGAGAATATTCTAGAATTGTGGGATCATGAAAAGATTATATGGCCTAGGCAGCTAAACAAAAAATTTTCAGGAGGCTTACAGGTCTTTGTGCTTTTCATTCCTGGAAGATTTCAAATTAAATCTGACTGACCATTTACTGTAAGTTTTGTAAAGGGATTGCGTACATTTTGCCTGAGTGGGAGACTAAGAACAATCTTCATAGGTTTCTTCCAGCTGGAAAGCTCAGTGAATGAATGAGGGCCCAATAAATTAAAACTGTCATTAAGAAACAGACACGAAATGAGAGAATCTGAGCCATATTAATTATCAGAGAGGACTCTCAAGGTCATCTGGAGGACTAGGTGAGCACTCTTGGCTTGTGACCATACTTAGCAGTCTCTGCTGCCATCTCTGTTCACCTGCTCTTGTACTGTCCTTGGTGGTCCTCACTAAGGCCACACTCCTAACACGTCCATTAGACCCCTCTGCTCCTGCCAACTCCAGGGCATTGCTCCAGTGTCTTCCACTTCTCTTTTTGCTATCATCAGGTGTCTCTCCATATTGAGTAGTTCCCAGTAGTGTTCTCACATTTAATTTTTCCTTTCTTTAAATAAATAACTAAATCCCTCTGTTTATCCCCTTTCTCCAGCTAATATCTCATGTTGTTACCTGGGGCCACAGCCAGAGGCTTGGTTCTGGGGTCCCAACTGGCTGGATTGGGTCACTGGCACTCATCAGGAGGAGTAAGAGAAAAACAGTATAAAAGGACAAAAAATATGCAGTTTGACCAAACTGGGAAGACAGTTATCTGCCTTTCTGAAACCTACAGAAATGTTAGGATTAAAGAGGGGAAGAAAGGAAGCAGGGGAGGAGGACAGATATGCAATTATATCAGGCCTGTGGGGTTGCAAATCTGGTTCTCCTGATCCTATTGGCATCCTCCTGGTGCCAGGGGCCAGGATCTTGGGGGACAGCTTCCGTTGAGCCTTCAGTCTCAGCATGAGATGATTGCCTGTAGGAAGCTAAGATGGAGAGATAGCCAATGTCTTGCTAGCCAGCCCTTTAAGCTGTTTCCCCACCCCCCCCCCACCCCAACTTTAAAGAAGCAGACTTTATGCTGGGAAGACAGCTGTTACAATGTCTCTGTCCATTTTTGTGGCTACATTTTTCAGGGTTGTTTATCCTTTCTGCCCCAGGCCTCTCTTCTGCTTCTCTTTTCCGCTTCCTCCTCCGTACACAAGTGTTCTTCCTGTGCACCCTACCAGGACTGCTCTTGCAGGAACCCAATGACCTCCACAGCACAAAATACGGTGATCAATTCTCTGCCTTCATCTTCCTTTGCCTGGTGGGAGCAGTTGACACATGATCACTTCTTTCTCTTTAAAATTTTTCACTCTAGGATGCTTTCCTGCTTTTCTTATGTTGCTAGCTGCTGATTCTCAGCTCTTCACTGATCCTTCATCTCTCCAAACTAGATGGCTGGTGTGCCCCAAGTTCAGTCTCTAGATGACTTCCCTTGACCATTTTCCTTTCTGTTTTGGGCATCTCATTCTGTCTCCTGGCTTTAAAAATCTATCAATAGATTGATAACTCCCAAATTTATATTTCCATTCCAGACATCTCCCCTGAACTCCAGGCATATATATCAACAGCTTGCTAAAAATTTCCATTTGCATGTAGGATAAACAATGTTGTTGCCCTTTGTTGCTTCAGAACTCAAAATTTCTGTACTATTTGGCCTGACTGGTAATTACAAATGCTTACAGTTTTGCCATAAATCTTTTGTGGAGCCTCAGTCTGCTAGGTCTATGTATGGGGCTGACTTAACTCTCATCAAGGGCCCCCTTCATTCAGTGGCTGATGGTATCTTGGCTTTCTGGTATCTTTACTGTCTCAGTAAATGATTTCTTCTAGTTGTTTGTCAAAATCTTGAGACTTGTGTTGCTCTCAGATCTCATAACCAATTAGTCAGCATATCTACTTTCAAAATCTACTCCAAATGCAATCACTTGCTGTTTTAATCCATAGGATTTCACCCTTCTGACATAGTTTTAATATTCAACAAATTTAAAATTGTATCAAATTAAAAATAATTTCACAAGGAAATAAATGTTCACTTGTTTCATTTGCTCTTATGCCCTCGGTGCCTAGAAGACAGTCTGGCATACACTAGGCACTCAAAAAAAAAAAAAAGCGTTTGTTTGTTCAAAAAACTGCATTGAGAAAAAAGCTTTAGAGATGAAAGGACACAACATAGAATTATTGAAGATGATGAGTATACTTCTTTCCAAACCAAACACCTTTGTTACTAAGATACTTGTACAACTAGGGGGGCAAACCTCAAGTGATTTCAGATACCCATAGTTTATCACTATAGGACACCACAGTAAGATGCCATGTTACAATGGTGGGAAGATGAAATGACCCATGAATCATTTTAAAAGAAAATTTCTGCCTTCCACCCCCACCACTTTTACATGTTTGCCTTTAGAGGAGCACACCTATGCATATGGGTATTTTGAAGACAAATTTATGATTGTCAGCAACACTTTAAAAAAGTGCATTACTCCCTGGATCAGTACATGGACTTTCTATGGGACCTTGATGATCAGCTGGGGGTGCCTGGAAGCAGGGTGCATAGAATTTAGGTTCACAGGCTCTGAGATGAGTCCCAGATTTATTTCACTGCTTATGAGAATGTACAAAACAACACTTCTGCAATTGACAGAATATGCTTTTCAATCTGGTTTACCAAAGAAGCATTGTTAGTGATTTTCATTGGCTGGGAACATTGTGAAGGAGCTGGATAGGAGGGTTTTGTCACTCCACATATGACTGCTAGTCTCTGAATCACTGCTACCTGAAGCCACTCTTACAAATGGACTGGGGGTGGGGGTGGGCAGGATTGTTTTCCACAGCTCAAGAATACCCTCTTTGCTGTTGCACCCAACAAGTCTTTCTCTCAGCTCACACCATCCCATCCAAATCAGATGCAGAGTGCCACCTCTATTTATTTTAACCATGCTCTGATCCCTTCAGATCTTGGTAACTATGGAGACTATTCTAATGATCTGCACACCTTGGGCCTTCAGATTTGGTGCTTTGAATCCAAGACCAGAGAGAGTGGAATGGAAAGCTCCTGATTATCACTCAGTCTTGTATTTCTGGGCTTAAAAGCTACCCACACTGGGAAGATAGTGGGGAAAGGTTAAGACAAAGTCATGCATATGGTTCCCAGCCAGTCCAAGAAGGAAGTTGTAAATGGAAGTAGGTTCCCTGCCTCTGCCACAAGGTAAATACAGGTCCAGCTCCTTCACTCTTCTAGGAAAGCAAGTGGTTGGAACTGAGGAGAAACTGATTTTAAGGCCCTCAAAGGGAGAAAACCTTGCAAAGGTAGTTGTGTTCTATATGAAGAGAAGGCCTAGAAAGCTGAAGGGAAACTGATGTGCGTTTCTCCAGGAATCCCTCTGGAGGACCAGTTTGAGAAACACAAGTCTAGAGCATTGTGGGAGTACTGGTGTAAACAGAAGTGAATTTAGGAGAATATTTGAGTTTCAAGTAATTATAATCAGTAATGAATTGACATACATGGTTTATGGACAAGATAGAGGTAGGATTTTTAGGTTAGTCAATATAATTTGAGGATTACTAGATTTTTGTAGCCAAGTATAAAAAGATTTCTTCATAGCAAAGTTTTTTGACACAGCTATGCTAAGTAATTACAGGTGTAATATGTCCCCTAAGAACATAAGCTTCTTGGAGGCGAGTCTCATTCACTGTGTATCCTCAGCAATGAAAGCAGTGACAATAGGAAGTGATTGTTAGGTACTTGTTGAATCAAGAATAAATGGGCTCGATCACATATTGAAGACTTCAGCAAAGTCTAAATACACTAAACATTGGGTGTAGAATAAGAGACACGTTGCATTATAACAGATTCTACTTTGCTATGTGATTGTTTCTGCTCCATCTTTTTGCATTTGTTGTTGGGAGACTCTTAACGAGCAGAGGTTAGATATTAAAAGATGTAATTCTGGTCTGTGTTCTAACCCGTCTACTGATTTAGGGAAAGGTTTTTAATCTCTGCCCATTAGTTTCCTATCTTTAAAGTATAACTGCACCCGCACAGACTACCACACGTCTCAGACACTAGTGAGGATGAAATCCATGATTATCAGAAACCATAACCTCCCCTTTGCAAAGGTTGACCTACGGCAACAGTCTATGTGTAGTGTTATTTCAAAGACAGAAATTTACTATGCAGCCCAGTAATACTTTGCAGTAATCATTTGTATTAAGAAGGCCAGCTTAGCTTTGCATAGTGAACAAGCAAGAGCTCAAGCCCTGATTACCAAGTACATTAGGCTCTGTGAGGCGAGGTTGCTGATTAGTGAAGTGTTCTTTAGAATTTAGTGGCATTAAATGGATTCATATTTGAATCACACTGATCTTAAATGCCACTGGCACTCAGGGTAATGATCAGTGCTTTTTAGATTGACAGATGTTTTCTTCCATAAATTGCCCTGGTGTTTGGTAATTTTCTAAACCACATATTTAAATATCAGACCACTATTGGTATTGAGACAATATTTTGAAAGGGGACAGGGTAGGGAGTGGGAGGAATGACCCTTTCTTCTTGGTATTCTGGAGTGCTAGCTCTTAATTTTTTGAGTAATGAAGGTCTCTTCCCCTCCTCACTGCCCTCATACACAAACACAAAAACAATATATATTGTTTCCAGAGTTAAGAGATGTACTAAGGCCTGTGACATTGAGACTTCCTGGGCTGATACATTACAGTAGAGTTTTTCTTTGAGTCAATTTGTATGTTGACATTAAGGATGAACAGTAACTCAGCTTTGTTGGCATAGGATTGATTTTGTTCCACAAGCCTATCTACAGGCATTGATTTTGAGAGTTCAATCTTGGAAACTCAAATTTTAAGAGGATACATTTTTAGGAGGATATAGTGTAGATTATATCATTTAAGTGAAAATGCAAGGTAAATTATAAAGAAAGGTACTTATGAAATGCTCATAAAAATGAGTATCCAGTACATAATTTAAAAACTCATAGTTAAAGATGTGAAAAAGGTGCAGACAATCCAAAACTTTATTTTGCATACTATGCATGGTGGATGACACTTCTGTGAAACATTTGCATATTGCTTTTATGACTTTATGAAAATGTCACAATTTTTTCATGAGTTGGTGTCTGGGGCCATAACTACAGTTCATTACATGGCTGCTGCTGTTATTTGGGCAACTTTTCTAACTTCAGTTTACTCATTTGTCGGAAGGGGTAATAATATCTGCTCCGTATTAGTCAGGTTCCATCATTGAAACAAAATACCTGAGATGAATAACTTAAAAGCAAGATTTATTTTTGGCTTACTGTTCCAAAGGTTTCAGTCTCTGATGACTCGGCTCTGTTGCTTTGGGTCTTTGGAGAATTACAGCATCATGGTGTGGAAGAGCAGGTCTTTTACTTCACAATGGCAGAAAATCAAAGGAAGAGAGAAGGGCCGGGCCCTAATATCCCCTTCAAGAGCACACCCCCAATGACCTAACTTCCTTCCAGTAGTCCTCACCTTCTTAATCTTCCACCACCTCAAAATAGTGCCATGGGCTACAAACCACACCTTCATTACATAGCCTTTGGGGACATTATGCTCTATTAACTCAAACTTCATTCATTCAGTGAACGGTATTTTGAATGGACCGATGAAAAAGTAAGTAATGTGATATGATAGAAGGTGATATTAAACAATGGAAAAAATACGAAAACTAAGGAGGATGGGGATTCGAGGAAGTTAAAGACGTTTGGGTAGTACTCTGAGTAGGCAAAGTACATGGCACATAGCAAATAGGCAGTAAAGGAAAACGTGTGTGTGTGTGTGTGAGTGAGTATATATATATATATATATATATATATATATATATATAGAGAGAGAGAGAGAGAGAGAGAGAGAGAGAGAGAGATGGAATTTGCCCTTGTTGCATGCAAATCCAAGTTCATATAATATGTAGGACATGGATAGACATATAAACTACACCTGTGATACATATGAGCCAGGTTTATTGTCTTTAATAGGAAAATTGTAAAAGCATTACAATTCCTCATTGACAATTACAGCTGACATGTGTTGAATGTCTATATATACTAATTAACCTCATTGTATGAAAGTATTTATTTAAACCAATTGGTTTATTCCTTATAAAAAACCTATGAAGTAAAACTATGATTATACTCACTTTAAAGATGAACAAACTGAGAGAGAAGAGGCCGAGTAACTTGCCCAAGGTTAAGAGAGTTGGGAAGGGGGAGAGTGAACTTGAAGCCCAAGTAGCCAGGTCCTAGCCTGAATTCTAACACATGGAACCAGGATTCCCTGCCTCTGTTTTTATCAGAACCTCTAGTTTGCTAAGAAATCATAAATCTAGCTTCTCTTATTCTGTTTCCGCTTACAGTGAACAGCTTCACAGGGTAAGAGCCATGCTGCCCCAGAGCCTGCGTAGATGGCAGCCTGGAAGGATCCAAGTGTTCATAAGTCATGTCCTCCAGGCTTGCCATGCTGCACAGGATTCTCAAGTCCTCCCTGTCTCTCCACAGGAGCTGTGGAGTGGAGGAAACTTGGCTTCAGAAGGCATTTGATGCCTAGGGAAGCCTGGATCTCTAGAAATTCTGCTGTGCTGATTTGAGTAAGTTAGAAAACCAAAAGCATTTCTTGAATATTCCTTCTGGAATTAGTGTCTCTTAGCATAGAATGAAAGCCAGGAAGATTTCAAACACTCTCAAAATACAGCCATCAGAATGTACTAAATTTTCACATTATTGCTCATAATATCCACTGGTGGAATCTCACTGGAACACTGGAATCCTTAACATGCTAGTTAGAAGGAGATTGGTGGAGCAGGGAGGCAAGCTCATTCTTAGCCCTGCAAAACTGCCATGGATTATGAAGATTTAGGATGGAGGTGGGGGAGAGCAACAATATGTTATTTTTATCTTGAACTTTTCCAAATCCTGTGGGAAACAATTATACAAATGCAACTAAATCTCCAAATTAAATTTTACCCTATGTTCTCTCCAGAATGACAGGTGGATAGATTAGACAACTTCCTAGGTCATTTCCATTTGCATTATTAGTATTTTTACAAATGACTCATTTCTAACAGTAATTTTGGCAGAATCACAGTGATTCTGGAACCTGTGTTTACTTTTTAACTGGAAGTATTTGAATCATTGCAATCTTGGCCCTAACTATAGGGTTTGGCATCAGATATCTTCTTGGGCTCTTAGAAAGATCCTTGGGTTCACTGGGTTAAACTAGTGATTTGTTTGTATATTTCGCACATGCCAGTGAAGATTATATAGATTTTAAAACATCATAATACAATAATACTTTTAAGAAGGATTTAAGTAAAAACATACTCTAAGAAATATAAAAACAATATCAAATTAGGAGTCCATTCTGTTGATCAGAGGAAGAGTTCATGGCTGCTACTAATTTTTCCATGAATTCATATTTTGTTTCTCTTCTTCCTCCCCTTTCCTCCACCATCCTATACAATGCAAGGCCATTCCAGGGAACAAGAAAAGGGTAGATAATGGCAGAGGCTGCCTGTACCTTACTTCGGCACCATCTTTGCCTAAACACATCTTGTGTTCTCACCTGGTTTATTTTTTGCATAAAATGTTACCCATCCCTGGAAAGTGAGGCTCAGGTTTTCAGCCTTGAGTATGCGTTTTCAGTTTCATATTCATGTGATGGTTCCAAAGAAATATGCTTATTCCTTTTCCGGTGAGTCATGTATTACTCATTGAATACATATTCCCAGGATGTGCCTCATTTGCATTTCCTGTCTGGCCCAGACCTGGCTCTATTTACATAACACAATTGAAAAATCACTATTTTAAGGGTTAGTTTGGTTAATTTCTTTCGAGATTAATGTTCAGCAGGTTCTCTCCAGTATTATACAATATTGTAGTAAAGAGACCTTGGACAATTGACTCGTAAAATGGGTTACAGCAAATTCTCACAGTATTATGAAAACTAATTGGGAGAATGAATATGAAGTGCTTAGTGCTGTGTCTTAGGTTTGGTTTTTGTTGTTGTTTTGGTGTTCATTTAATCTTACATATATAATGCTATACCCACATAGCATTATATGTTTCTGTCTCTGCTGAACATAGTAAGTGGATATCATTCAGTGAAAAGTCTATAATTTGAAAACTTGAAAATTTTGGCTTTATAACTTGATTCTCTGAGAGAATCCTACTAGTCAGAATTCTACCACAGGAAATGTTATATATTCTATCGCTCAAAAAATAGTTGCTGAATGTCAGGCGCTACTGTGGGTATGAGGGATACTTCAGTAACCAACAAGTGAATTCTTATTTGAGAAAATATTACTCTACAGAAGAAGGTAGACAGTAAACTAATAAAGATATCTATTATATACCTATCAGATAGACATAAAGGGCCAGTAAGAAGAAGAAAACTGAGTCAGGGACTGGAGCAAGGGATATGGCTGGTGCAAAGGTTTTTGGTTTTGTTTTGTTTTTAATCAGCTAAGATATTCAGGATAGATCTCTGACAAGACAACAGCTGAGATGCTGTGATCAATCAAAGGTGGTTTATAAATGCTGTCCAGTGTCATCTGTTAGACTATTCTTGGATTTCATTTGAGACTTGTTTTTTTGTTTTGCAAAAACATTTCTGTAAATATCAAACGTCTTTAGGATAGCTGAGTTTAACAAAGTTGGTTTAAAAGTGGAGGAAGGAATATATTATGGAGTTGCTGGTTGTTCCAAGAGGGCCAAGGTCAAAAAAAGACCATTTGAAAATTCGAGAAAATAAAGCGATTGATGGCTAAAGTTCAGGAGGAAATGAATGGCCCTGGAGGTCAGGCAGAGATAAACCTTGGACAGCAGGAGGCCAGTATATTCTAGCACACCCAGCCCTGCAGTCAAGACAAACTAGTGAGAAAGTCAAGTCAGCACTTGCTCCTTACTCTGCACAAAATGTTACCACCTGAGTAAAGCAGGGCTCATTTTTCTTTCAGTCCCCATTATTTTTACAGTATTCTATTGACATGATTGTTGCACAGAAATACACTTATTCCTTTTTCTGTGACTCATATATTACTCAGAATTAACAGGCTTCCTGTGACTGAAACTCTAGTCTCTTGAGGATCTCTCTCCAAAAGTAGTTTTGACCCTAACCAAGTTGGAGGTGAGATTCTTCCTGGGCTCCTGAGAGCTAAGGCCTCTGCCAAAGAGAGTATGCTCTTTTAGACCACTATTGAACATCTCTCCGATACCAGGCTACACAAGTTAGCACAGCTGTCTGAGATTGACCAGAGTTACCCTGCCTGACCTTCCCAGCAAAATCCCCAATGCTGTACCCTGGGAAGGATGCAGCCATGTTCAATGGGCCCTTTTCAAGGCTCCAAATTGTAAAGCTGCAAAGTCTTCTCTCTCCCAAGACCAGGCTGGGTGACCAGAGCAACCTGCAGAGGGAAATGTCCAGCTCAAAGTTACAGCTTTAGCACAGATACAACCAGCTATTGCCACATGGAAACCAGGGCTGATTTGGCTTTTATGACATCTGATTTTTTTTTCAGAGAAGACAGAAATCTGTACTTTTATATGAAACTTCTTTCTTTGTGAATATTGGCAATAAATTAAGACCATTTGCTTGTTTTTGTTTGTTATTATTTAAAGATTTTCAACCAATGAACAAGAGAGACAAAAGCCCTTTTTTCAAGAACTAAAATCCTGTAGAGCTGAAGGAAAGAAATAACCTGTGAATCAATAAATAAGAAATTGATCAAATAGTGCTCTACAGAAAATAAGGTGACATGGAGTTATTATGACATGGTGGTGACTTCAGACCTACTTTAGGTGGTCAGGAAAGGCCTGTCTCTGGGAGTCAATATATATTCTGTGACCTCTTGATTAAAAAAAAAAAAAAAAGAATCAGCCATGAAACATGTAGAGGAAGAGAGCATTCCAGGCAGAGGAACAGCAAGTACAAAGGCCCCATGAATAAAATTACCTTTTAGAGGATAAAAAGGAGACTAGTGTGCGTAGAGAATTAATTTGGGGTAGAGGGAAAATACACTAGGTGAGATCAGAGAAGGTGGTTAAGCAAAGATGCTTCTTTGAATTTTTTGATACAAGTTAAATGTTCTTCCCCCCAACCCCCTCCATTAAAGTTTTTTTTATAAAAAGGGTTTTCTTAAAAGACTAGGACCATTCTATCTTTCTTATCCTCTGTACACTCAATTATGTAGTGAATATTTAGTTAATTGACTAAATGTGAAAAACTTATTATTGGAGTAACAAAGTTAGGTTTGATTTAGGAATATTCAGAACTGGCTACATCTAACTGCCTGGGGAGGCTTGAAGAAGCCTGTTCTTGGCCAACTGACTTTAGTAGAACCCATCTCAGGGCAAAGTTTCATTCCTTTCTTAATTCATCCATGTGCTGTTTTGATCACATATTGCTTTTGAGCCAGTAGCAACAGACTTCCATCTGGTTTAGGAATAAAGAAGCAGGCAGAGGGACATTTCCCCCAAGTCTGTGTAGTTAAACAGCCATCACCACAAGATGGCCTTTCTCTACCAAGTCTGACACATTGATAGGAGGAGTTCTTTTTATCCCCCTTTCCAATAACTGACTGCTGCTTTCCAATTCTCCATCCTTTGCCCAAGAGGGAAATTAAATAGGGTTGGAAGGCAGACTGGTATCTTTAGTGTTCTCTCCCTTTAAAAAAATAAAAATAAAAAAATAAGTCATTTCTGCAGGGAGTGGACTGTTAAGCGCCTTACTCCATTTGACCTTGGGATTTCCAGAGGACATTGCAGATAGGAGTAATGCTTGAAGATGCTTAGTTCTACCTCCTTTTTAAAATGGAGGAGCGGGATACTTTTATTAGAAAAGAGGCAGTTTTAATAACATCTCTTCTACGTATTGTGTGAACATTGGGAATTTTTTTCTGTTAGAATCAGATTATAGATCTGACTGGAGTACATGTTGGGACTCTTGAGTCAAGAGTTGCTTCTTAGTAAGTTACTGTCAAGTTGATTTATTAATTTGTCCTCTTCCTGTCTCCTGAAATTCTGTTAAAGCGTTCATTTTTAGCTCCTTGTATTAAATGATTACTTACTCTCACCCTAGCTGTATCCAAATCATGTATAACTTCTTCCAAAGAATAATTTTCTGGATTAATAGTTATTTCCATTCACTGAAAATAACCAATTTTTTAAATAAGAATTATCCATATTTAACATTTCAAACAATATGAGAGGGGTGTGTGTGTGTGTGTGTGTGTGTGTGTGTGTGTGTTGCTCTTTCACATTAGATTTCAAATGAAATTGGGTTCTCTAATTTCTACTTGATAAAATGGAAGCTGCTTAAACACTTGATTCTGGGGTGACTGATTTTGCAGATTTCTCTATTTCCTTCTTTCTTACCTTTGGATTCTTCCTTTTTGATGCTTTAAATGGAGAAAATATCAAAATGGCATGATATATTTCTAAAACTATTTTCCTTTTACTCACAAGTATTAAGCAGTATTAGTATTTAAAATATAGGCAAAACTACCTATTATAAATTATTCTGCCCTTCTTAGCTCCAGAGAAATGTGCGGGTGTCATATTTTCAGGACATTCTCCTGAAAAAGCACAACCATGAGCCCATCATCTTTAAAGGTCTTGTTCTTAGACTAATCAAACCCCAGAGTTCATTATAATCTCAAAATCCTCAAGCCTTGATTATGCACAAAAACAGTAATGTAGTCAATTTCTTCTAAGAATATTATTCCTTGGAGCCCCTCAGAAAAGGGTAGAAAGTGATCATGTCATAATCAGCTCTGAGTTATGCATGCTTTATATTCATATATTCAAGAGCATATGAAGTAATGAAGAAAAGCCTCTGCCTCACCACATCCTTTCTGCAGGCTACACTGGACACAGGTTTGGTCATCTAGAAATAACCTGACTTTCCTAACACTATTTGGGCTAATAAAACCCAGTATGTCTTTGCACCTTTTGTATTTCATTAGCTGTGAAGTATTCTGTGTCAAAATGCATATATAAGGAGTGCTGAAGCAAATTATCATTATACATCATTTGTTTATATATATAAATTTTTTTTTCCTCTTGGATCATTTGCAAAACGAAGGAGGGAGGAGGATGGTGCATTGAGTACATTTATTCTGACTCTCCTGCAAGATTTTGTGGGAATGTGGTAGTGGAGCTTGGGGAATAGAGCTAATGTAGAAGAGGATAGGAAGAATAGCCCTCAAAGGAAAAGGTCCTGCAAATATCCAGTGCCAGAGGAGTCCTGGCTGCTTTCTGTTAGGTATAAACCAGACTTCCTGAAGGTTCAAAGAAGTGGTGCTTTTCACCTTAGAATCAGTCTTGTTAGGAAAATTAACCCCAGAGGTAGTTTGGTATAATCTCATCTAGACAGGCATCACTGAGTTTTGGATAGTGGAGGCTGAGGAGCTGAGGAGTAGAAAGAAAGGGCTGTTGGAAACAGTGTCCATGACCACATTGCCCCCTGTCCACCCTCACCTCATTGAGTCCCAACCTTGCGGTCTGCCCAGAAACATAAAAACCAGATTCCCTCTGAAGTCAAGGGTCTCCTATCAATGCCTTTGGCCATTTATCTTGTTGGTTATCTCAGCTGATAAAGGAGGGTAAAATATCCCCCAAGGAAGTTTGTGGAACATGTTGAATATAGCCAATCCAGATTAGTTTGGTGTTTGAAAGCTCCCTTGTAGATTGAATCATTTACCCTGATCAAAAGCTCAATGAGCTGCTTTTTCCATGTGTTCCTATGAGTAATGCCCATGTCACGGCCTCAGTTTGAAACAAGGGGAAAAACAAGAAAGAGAGCACATTTTGTTCATGTTTTCAGGAATCACGATGCTGTTGTCACTTTATATGTCCCTTTTTAAAAAGCTTCATGTTTTTGCTGAATATTGAACAAAGAAAACTATGTAGAATCCATGTCCCAATGTTCAAAATATTTTGTGACACACAAGTAAATATATATTTTAATATTTTAAATAATCACGTGGAAAGAATGATTTTAATGTTTAATTTTTAATTTGTCTTATAAGGCCTAATGTTCGAATGGGCTCTCTTAGGGATATGTGGGGTTTCTGGCATATTATTTTTTAAATCTTGGAATCAGCTTTTCAAAATCCATGGCCTTTCATTTAAAAGTACATCATGAGAACACAACAACCATCCCCTAACTATAGATCAGTAGTCGTAATACTTTCTCTGAAAAGGGCCAGATAGCAAGTCATATGGTATGCTTCATTACCCCTAAAGTCTCTCACAGCTACTAACTCTGTTGTTATAGCATGAAAGCAGCCCGGGACATTTCCCAAACACATGAACAAGGCTGTTACAGTAAAAATTTACCTATGAACACAGAAATTTGGCATATAATTTTCATGTGCCAAAATACTGTCCTTTAGATTTTTTCCCCCAACCATTTAAAATTATGATAGCTGCTTTTAATTTGCAGGCCATATAAAAACTGGTTACTGGTTAGATTTGGCCCACCGATTGTAATTTGCACAATACTAATTTTGACATTAGATATTTCAAGAAAAATGAACTTTAGGACTTGAAGTTGGTCTATAGGAGGCTCATTCTCAAAAGGGACAAGGTGGTGGTTGGGGGCAGCACCCCCAGCAGGTGTCCACTGGGTCTTGAGAGGATATGTGAAGAAGAAGGACTTCAGGAAGGATCTCAGCATGGGCATTAATACCTACCCCTTGCCTGAAATGATTTCTGGCGTTGGAGATTATCCTTAAAGGCCAATGATTATGCAGAACTCTCCTCTCCTCCATTCTTCTCTGCCTCCTCCTGCCTTCCTAGAACACATATTACATAAACCATGGGGCGCCTCTGGTTAGATGTTGGTGATATGAATCTACAGGCAGCCCATGAGCCTGGCAGTATATATATATATATATATATATATATATATATATATATATATATATATATATATATATGAGTGGAGGACCCACATGGGGCCAGCAGGTGAAAAGAGGAGATGCAGCTCACAGCATCCCCAGCACCAGCCCTTTGTGTCACCTAGACCTCATCCTCTCCTTGCACAGGTAACTTTCCTGGCCATTCACAGCTGGGATGACTCTGAATTCAGAATGTCTTGATAAATCTACTCATGATAGAGTCTCAGTTTCCAACTAAAATTGGTGGGAAAGGCTATGACTTCAAAGCAGTCCTATGTTTTTGAATATCCATTTAGAAAAGTATTACCAGGATATCCTTTGGGCTGGCTGGCTGGCTCTCTCAAGCAGCCTGATGCAAGTTTTCATCCTTTAGTCTGAGCTTCCAAAAGCTAAATCCTTGAAGTACTTATACTATAATTCTAAATGAGTATTATCTTCCTTTATTGAATAGTATCCATGTACTTTGAAAATAAAAAAAAAATGGGTCTTACTTCGAAAATTAAATCACTGTGTCAATACCTTAGGTCCTTATGCTTGTTAAAGGAATCCCATTATGAATTCTAAGCACAGCAATATCATTAATTCACAGTGTACCAACATGGGTATCGCTCTAGGCTTCTATTTCTTCATCTTTAAAATGATAGGGCTCAAATTAAATGATTGCTGAGATTATGTGATTTAATTGACTGTTTATCTTCTGTGTAAAAATGAAGTTGTAAATATTAGCTTTCCTTGAAACTTAGGGCACACTTGATCTCGTAAAGTAAGGTAGAAAATATTTGCATTGCATCCCACTGTAGAAAGTTCAGCTTTCTCTCAGCACTCCCAGTGTCTCACATCATGTATGGTGCAGGCACGGGACATTAGCTTCGGTCCCTGCTTCTCCTTTGCAGCTGCAGTCTCTGTGAGAGGAACCATGAGAGTTAGGGAAACAAAATGTCCTGGCCAGGGGGTGGGTTGGAAGACACAATTATGGGAATTATTGCTCTTCTTACTTAGTGTAATTACAGAGTGCTTTTCTCTGAAGAGCTCCAGAGAAAGGTTGCTTCAGTCTGGCTTGTGTGTCCTGGGGAAGAGAAGGCTGGAGGAGAGGGGATAATTCAGTGACAGTGTAATGCTGAGTGTTCAAAAGACGAATACCTGCTGTTCTCTCTTCTCACTGATGATGGAAGATTAAGATCCGGTAGGAGCGGTCTCAATTAGATAGGAGGACTAGCGTCTTGCCAGTAAGCATGATTAGATTTCCAAGTATGTGAGTAATCTCAAAAGTGAACTCCTGAAGGAGGTCTCAGTTAATAGAAAGAATCGGGCATTTGGCCTAGGCCATCTAGGCACATGTCACTCTCAGATTCCATTGTATGTGCTAAGGACTGTCTGTTGGATCCAAGGGGCGGATCCACAGGCCTTGATCCCAGGGGCCCTGGTTTGAGAAAGCAGATGGGTAACAGATTTGAAAGACAGGCATAGCAACCAAAAAAAAAGTGGCAAATGTCATGAGAAAAAGGTCTGTGTCTTTAGGCAAGAAAGCAGGCTTGGTGATGTGGAGGTTTGATGGAAGAAGAGTTTTCCCTCCATCAGGTAGAGCCCTACCTGGGATACTGAGGATTTTTATGCGTCTCCAAAGCATCAACCCATGACACTTATCATCTTTCCAGCTGCTTTCTCTACCCACTCCACCTCGGCCGCAGGCAGGTCAGATTTCCTGTATTCCTGAGATGTCCCTGTCAGCACCTCACTGTGTGTCAGTTCCCAAATAGGCACAGAGCCTTTCCAGGGTTTCCCTGCCAGAACCTGGTTTCCAGCATGTACATGGCTTAGCCAGGATGTGGTCATTATGTAAATGAATGAGGAAGGAGAGGAAAAGAGGATGTGTACTGCAGCAGTGAACAAGCTAGACCTGGAACTCCACACTGTGATGTGAATTCTCCAAATTTCCAAATGTTGGCAACTCGTTCAAATATTTTTTTCCATCTGTATTGAGATAAAATAAAAATGATAAAAACTGTATATATTTATGGTGTATGACTTAGTGTTTCAATATGCACATATCTATTGTGAAATAATCATCAGTCAAGTAATTAACATATCCATCACCTTTCATAATTCTCATTTTCTTCATGTTTTTATATGTGTTAAGAGCTTATGGCCAGGCCTGGTGGTACGTGCCTATAATCCAAGCAAGTTGGGAGGCTGAGGCAGGAGAATCCATAATACCAAACAAACAAACTAACCTCTTAGTAAATACCAAGTATACAAGATTGCTAGCTATATTCATGTTACTGTAAATACACAGGTTTCCAAAAGTCACTCATTTTGCATATCTAAAACTGTACCCTTTGACCGACATCTCCCATTCCTGCTCCTTCAGCCCCAGGAAAAGACTCTTCTATTTCTGTAAGTTTAACTTCTTTACATTTCAGATGTAAGTGATGTCATGCAGTATTCATCTTCTGGCTTATTTCACATGGCATAATGTCTTCTGGATTCTTCCATATTGTCATACATGGCAGCACTTTATTTTTTATGGCCAAATAATCCATTGTGAATATATACCACATTTTATTTATCCATTCATCTGTCAACAGACCCTGAGGTTGTTTCCATAACTCGGCTATTGTGAATAATGCTATGCTGAACATGAAAGTGCAAATATCTCTTCAGGACACTGATTTAATTTCCTTTGGGTATATACCCAGTGGTGAGATTGCAGAATCATAAAGTAGTTCCATGTTGAATTTTTGAGGAAATTCCATACCATTTTCTGTAGTGTCTGTGCCAGTTTGCATTCCCACCAACACTTGTTACCTTTTGTCTTTTCTGATGAAAGTCATTCTGTTAAGTGTAAGGTGACATCTCATGTTTTCACTTCCATTTCCCTGATGATTTATGATGCCCAGCACCTTTTAATACATCTCTTGACTGTTTTCTGTCATCTTTTGAGAAATATCTATTCAGATCCTTTGCCCATTTTTTTAGTTGCTTATTTTTTCCATTATTGATTTGTATGAGTCCTTTATGTTAAGGATATTAACTACTTATTAGATACATATAATATTTTCCCATTCCATAGGCTACCATTTCATTTGGTTGATTGTTTCATTTCCTGTGCATAAACTATTTAGTTTGATGTAGCCTTTATTATTTTTGATAAATTTATTTTTGGTTTTGCAGTCTGAGTTTTTGAAGTCATATCCAAAAAAATTGTTGCCTAGGCCCATGTGAAAAAGTGATTTTATTTTTAACACTTTAGTCCATTTTGAGTTGGTTTTATGTATGGTGGGATATAGATGTCCAATTTCATTTTCCTGCATGTGGCTATCCAATTTTCTCAGCCTCATTTATTGAAGAAACTATCCTTCCTTTACTTTGTGTTCTTGGCATGCTTATTGAAGGTCAGTTGTTTATAGACATGTAGATTTATTTCTGGGCTATTTTATTCCATCTCTTTACATGTCTATTTTTATGCCAATATCATACTGTTTTGATTATTGTAGCTTTGTAATATGTTTTGGAGTCAAATATTATGATGCCTCCAGCTGTGTTCTTGTTAGTCAAGATTGCTCTGCTAATTTAGAAATATTTTAAATGGCATGGGGGTGTCTAGAAGTCATCTATTTCCTACTTTCTGCCAATGTATAACCTTACCTTTAGAAAAATATAAAATGAGGTCCAAATCTCACTTACCAACTGGTCAAAAATACAGAGATAAGTTGCTTCACCACAAAACTCATTCAAATATTTTTTTTCTAAAATAACACATGTAAAGAAATTAATGTGATGCCTTGAATGTCTGGCAATGTTAGTAATATAATAACTATGATTCCATTATTATTATGTCAAACTACATGAACTTGCTAGTATGCACCTAGTTTCGACCTATAAAATTGGTAATTTTGCCAGGCACAGTGGCACGCATCTGTAATTTCAGCCATTTGGGAAGCTGAGGCAAGAGGACTATGAGTTTGAGGCCAGTATGAGCAACATAGCAAGACTCCATCTTGCAAAAAAAAAAATAAAAGAAGAAAAATGTAAATCTCGTAGAATTTAATCTAATATTAATATAAATCATATCTTATTAATAATAGTTAATAAATACTAATGATTAAATAATTTGGTAAAGTTAATTATCAACTATTCAATATTTTTAATCTTAAGACCTGTCTATCCACCCCTTAAACTTACACATTTGAACCCCTTTCCCTGCTCTGCTTTTTGCCATAGTAGGTATATCTTTGAAAACTCAACTAATTTATCATGTTTATGGCTTATTATATACTTTCATACTTATTGTAAACTTGTATACAAGTTTCATCAAGGCGCAAGGATTTTCTGTTTTGCTCACTGTTTTTCTAACTCCATCTCACACAAGTACCTAGAATAGTGTCTAGCACTTAGTTAGCTATGTGTAAACTTATCTTGAATGGATAGACACATGGACATTTCTAAAGTTTATCTGTGTCCACCGTGGCAGTTTCCTTGAATTCTCAAAGGGTTGGGGGCTGGCTATTGATCTGAACTAAATACAGTACAAAAAGCAAATTATTATAATGATGAGATCTTTTTAGGGCTTCTCTCTTGACTTCAAGTACAAGAATAGTAAAAATAATATTGTGTGTCCCAATCTGAAAAGCATTGAATGAGTTTTCTTTCTCGTGGGGGGTGGGCTAGTTGGTGGGGTTATTTTGTTTGTTTGTTTTGGACACTGGGGATTGAACCCAGGGGCATTCTACTACTGTGCTAAACCACCAGCCCTTTTTTATTTTAAGATAGTCTCACTAAGTTTCCCAGGCTGTCCTCATATTTGCAATGCTCCTGCTTCAGCCTCCAGAGTAGCTGGGTTTATAGGCATGTGCCACTATGCCCAGCTTTTAGGGGGCTTGGGTTATAGACAGGAGTTTTGTATAGTGCTGGGGGAGTGGTTTGGTTTTTGATTTGTTTTTTGGTTTCTTTTTGGTTTGTTTTTCTTGCTGGGAATGAAATCCAGGGCCTCATGCATGCTAAGCAAGTGCTCTACCAATCAGCCATATCCCAGAGGATGTATTTGTAAAAGAATGATCATCAACTTTACTTCCATTTGCCCTTGTGCAGAAGGAAATTGAGTTTAGAAGGTAACCCTCCTTGACAATAAAGTATGCTTTCACACTCTGTGTGTTGTACACGTGTGCGTTCATAGCGACATATCAGTAAAGCTAATGCAACAAAAGAAATTAAAGGTTGAAAAAGCCAAAGAGTGAAATTCAGGCCAGACTGGATTCCAGGGAGACAGGAAAAAATGGTGGCATTGTCTTTAGAAGGAATGTCACAGCAGCCTGCACGCAGAGGAAAGTGCTGATAAGCAGAATGACAAAAGCTGGTTTCATGAGTGATTCCAGGCAGCCAGGGGACACTCCCCAGCTGACTGCCCCGCTATTTTTGGTATTCCACATATCATGACTAAATACACAGAGCTTGACTGGAGGCCACAAATATGGTAAGTCCGTGGGGAATTCTGGGAGGTACTACATTGTTTGTAAGGTTGCCCACTCTGGTCTCTCCCCGCCCCACCCCTCCCATTTAAACAGTTACTTCTGACCAGTCCTGCTTCCTTACTAGGAGGTCGGGGAAACCTTTACATTTCCCAAAGCAGATATTTTTAGATGTGATGCTCTGTCCAAAGTGTTAACTAATTGAGTTATCAGGTTTCATGCTTGGCCACAGAGAATGGCAGTGGAAGAAGGAGAGGGCTTCCCAGAACAAGTAAGCATTTATCGCTTCCAAATGAAATGCATTTTCCTTATACAAGAGCTGCTTAGCTGTGAATAGTTTTGTTTTGTTTTGTTTTGTTTTGTTTTTGTTTGGGGGGGGGGGATGTTGCTGAGTAAGAGGAAACTAACCTGTAAAAATAATAATAATAATAATGAATCGCTTGAGTTAAATATGTGTAGGACAGTGGCTGACCTTTCTGTTTTGCTCAGATGTAGACTCTAGGTATGTTTCGCCTCTGATGTAATTTGGAGGGCATCTGGCTAAGGTCTGCCATAAGAGGGTAAGAAATTATGAAAAAGAATGGTTGATGAGGAATGCATGGAGGGTCTGGTGAATCCAAGATAGTGAGAAGATTTAAGTGGTTGCATGTTACTTTAGAAACCTGAAGGCTTTCAAATCAAGCTTTCTCTGATATACCAATTACAAGAATATGAAATTTTCTAGTTGGGGGAGAAGATATCATAGAGTAAAAATTTGTTTTTGAAACTTCTCAGTGTTAGATGTAGGACTTAATTTGAGATTAGAAAATGTAATTTGATTTCTGTTTCAATAGAATCATAAGTAAATATAAGCAAGCCCTCTCATTTGATAATTTAAAGAATTGGCACCATAAGCCATTTCCCCCTTAAGGGGTGCTACTGAAAAAAAAGAGGTAAATGTTTGCTTTGTGTTTGTAAAATTTCAAAATATTGGATTCTGGGGGATTCACAAAATACTATTCCAAATGTTGTGTTGTTGAGGATTTCATGTGATCTCATGTGCCCTTTCAGTTCATATCAGTTATCCAACCATAAGAACATATATATACTATGAATGGAAGGGACTATTTGCTATTAATATAATACATTAAATCCTCAACACAGGATGAACTTTTTTTTTAGTGATTTTACAACTTGTTAACATGAAGCATTTGCCACACATACCTTCTATTTTTTTTTGTTAAAAGTAAAAATTAGTGAAATAGTCATAATGACTATTATAGCACATTAGAAAAATAAGAACATTGGTGCTTGTTGAGGTAAGCAGACCTGCTAATGGTTTTGAGAAAAGAACTGTTATTGCACAGTATTAGGAAAAAGAAAATTTCACAATTTTTATTTTTATTTTAAGTGGATTTACTTTTAATCTTTGTACTCTTCCCTTTTTGCTAAAATATCAGCCTTTCATGAACTTTATGAAATGTAGCTATATTACAGCTAATCTTTGAAATTTTTAACTTGAGAGACTTCACAAACATTTTTGTGTGCCTCAGAGTAGGGCCTTTTCAGATAAAACTTTGAGATTCATAATAAAGATGTGAATCTTGTTCATGAATTTAGGGCCTTAGTGCTCATTGTAATTTACTAGTAATATAAGCATATTGACTGGGTCTGGTGGCATCTGCCTGTAATTTCAACTACTCAGGACGCAGAGGCAGAGGATTGTATGTTTGAGGAACATACAGCCTGGGAACTTAGACCTCATCTCAAAATAAAAAGACCCAAGGGTATAACTCAGTGGTTAAATGCCCCTGGTTTAATTCCCCAGTAATAACCCCTTTCCCTACTCCATATAAAGCATATTGGCAAGTGGCTCCTAAAAATTATGTCACTCCAAAAAAAAGAAAATCAGCTTACTAATAAATTATTAGCTATGTTTATGAATCTGGATTGTTTTCAGTTCCATTAGTTGTATAACTGAAAATGTTACATATAATCATAAATTACTTAGACTTAGCTTGAAGAATTACTAATTGCTCTGAAATTACTGACCCAAGCGCAGATATAGCATATGTTAACAAACATACCTGAAAAGCTCTGGCCTATTATGAATTAACAGATCTGAGATCCAAAAGGAAAGCCCAAATAAGAGTAGACCATCTCATTTTTGCCTCATGTCAGAATATATCAACTGAATGGTGAAAGCATTGGATTTCAGCCCATATGTGCAGCATTTTCTGTTTTGGTGGGCATGCTGTTTTAAAAATGTGTAATAAAATGACAGACTGAATTTGAAATTATCATGCCCTAAGCAGTAACTCTGGAAGGGTAGTGACCCGACACAGATCATAGAGAAGTCCCGTCACAATAGAGTTGCATGTACTATTGCCGAACTGGGTCTAGTTGGACAATGAATAAGAATTCTTTCTCTTCTGGCTTCATCTCTGACTTGAATGGAACACTGAACAGTTTATCTGCATGAGCTGAACTATGGATAAAATCCTTGCTAAAAGGGTATAGTAGATAACTACATTTTCACAAATAATCATAATACTTCCTGCTTACTCTGTTTAGCTTGTGGTTTCCATATGTTGTTTAGGATTTTTCTACAAAATTGTAGGGTCTGTGTTGGGGGAGAAATTTTAGTGATTTTACAACTTGTTAACATGAGACATTTGTCACACATACCTTCTAGAAAGGTAAATGTGTACTTTTGCTAATGTTAGAAACAGCCTCTCCTAGGTTGCTTTTAATCAAGTCTGTATGCAAGAACTAGTTTTGATATAAAGTACTGATGAACAGTTAACTCTAAAGCTCAAACTCTTAAATAATACTCATTTTAAAACTTCTAAATTCTAATTTTGAACAAAGTCAAAAAGGAATCCAATTTTAATGTGCATTTTAGAGACAACTAATGATAAGATCATTCAGTAGCAACTGATATGAATTATTTTTAATGCCTGTAAGGGAATTCTATAATATCAAATCAAGATTCTTGGTATTATTTTGTCTTCCAACTCTAATTTCTTCTGTTTTGTCTATGGTTTTCAATAATTGATTTAGTAATAAATACATATTTAACTCCTGGAAGAATCTGTTTTATTAAATAATTTAGGAAATTAGGGGCTAATAAGATAATTTATTTAGTCAAACTCAAAAAAAGAAACCCCAAACTTGTCTTTTATGCTGCTTAAACTATAGTGATTCTTATTTTGAAATGAGAACTGTTTGTTATTTAGTAAGTCTAATAGTTTCTTATCACATTAAAGCAATATTGGAAAAATAAAAGAATTAAAAGTGTCATGCCATATATTTTTAAATGTTCTTTTTCTAATGTTAATGCATTTTTATTCACAAAGTAAATATGTATTTTCCAACCCTTTATTCCAGTGCAATTATTTGTTTATTCATTTATTTTTACTGTGGTTGTCAGGATATATTGCAAAATCTAGATATAAAAAGTAATCTGTGTATTCTAATTAAATTGTTGATAATTATTATATAATATCAATTTCAATGTATATCAGGCAAATATTAGTTACTAATTTACCTAGTAAACATAATAATTTATAAATTATTTTAGAGCTTCATTTTACTCTTATATAAAATAAAGATATATGTAGACATGATAGCAAACATTTACAGAGAACAATGTGAGGATGTGCGTGCATTTTTCTTCTTTAGTCAAGTAATAAATGAGTGATAGCAAACCACTTTAAAAGGTAGAAGTCAATGTTAAACTGTTTTACAAAATCTGGATGCACTTTTATTTTATTGAGTTTTGAATTCATTATTTTTTAACTCAACATTGTTCTAATGTATTGACTATCATGTTTTTGTAATTCAGTGGTTTTATCATATTTGGAAAATGCAAGTTTAGGATAAATTATACTTTGAATATTTCTGATTTTTAAACATAGACTGTCTTACTCATCTTTCAGTCTCTAGACTGGTATATATTAAGCACTCAGTAAACATTTGTTTGAATTTAAAACAAATCCTCCTACAAGTGTATAGCTTCTCATTACTTTGGCCTTCTAGCTACCATTTATTCATACAAGAGACAATATTTAAATATTTTTAAATATTTTAAAGAAGAAAAAACGCCAGCTAACTTTCCATTTCAGTGACCAAAATCAGACTGTTATTTCTAGTCTAGAAGTTCTCAGAGCAGAGGATTTGTATCTGTAGTTGTGTTGACACAACAATGACAAGTTGTCTGTGAAGATTTTCATGCTATCTTTCTGATCTGGCAGCACCACTTGCTATGAGATTTGTTGCTTATTCTTCATGTGTCATTTCCAAGAACTTTAAGTTGACATTCTGAGGGCATTGCTATCTGCTAGAAATGTGTAGTGTCCAAGTATTTGCAGTGTGCAGACATGGACACCTGGAAACACTCTAGGATGAAGACTGAATCCAAGGAGCAAAAATAGCAATAAATATCAGAATATTTTGCAAAAATAGCAGCAATGCATTAATTTAGACTTTGCCTTTCTGCTCAGTTGTGGATTTTTCTTTAATTATTCTCTTATCAGGCTTTGGTATCATGAGGTCAATCTTAGAAAACTTTGCCATAGACCAGCCACTCTCAGAGTGTGACCCAAGAACTCCTGTGTGTTTAGTTTATGAGCTAAAAGATTTGGGCAAATAAGATCAAGTTCATGGTTCAGTCCATATGGGGTCAGATATGTTCTCTTGACTCTTATGGTCATAATCATAGCCAAACAAGCTAGAATGTTAACTTTAGAAAATAATTTTTAAAAGATAATATTAACTGGGGACCAAATGTATGTCAGGTCCTCTGTTTTGCACATATTACCTCTTTAATATCAATAATCTTAAGAGTTAAATCTTACTACTATTTTCCTTTTACAGGTGAGGAAATGACTTTAATGTATTGAGTAGCTTGCTTGTGGTAACAGTGTGAAGTGCAGAGGCAGGTTGTGAACTGAAGCATCCTGGATTCAGAGTCTGAACTCTGAAATCATGGAATTGTGTTGACTTGCTGATAGATCTAGAATAACCCATCATTTTCCATCTCCAAACACTTGAAAACCACATGGCAGGTACCTCTAAACTAACACGTTCTTCTTCCTACATAAAGGGCAGCTCCTTCAAAAGGAATCTTTGCTGTCAGTACATTTTGTAGCATATTTTATCTGTACTAAGACTGTAATAGGGCTGGAAGTCCACTATCGTACTGTAACTATTTGTAACTATTGATCCCATGGTTACCTTGACTTTGGGAGTAAGTCCACTCCTGTGTGTATGTTCATTTTGCATAATAAAAAAATCCTGATCTCTACTGTGAACTTCCACCTTTTAAAAGATCTGTTTCACGTTTATGTACTTTCTTGTTCTCTCTTTCTCTCTCCCTTTTCATGTATTCATTGTAAAGCTGCTATGTCTTCCATTCCAAAGCTTGTCCAGGAGGAATATAAATGTCACTTGAAGATTATGTAAGGTTCCCACATCAGTCTGTCTGTCCATTTGACTTCATTAGTGACCTGACCTTATTTTAAAGTAAGGTTCTTTTTTAAAATGGTAATCACTCAGAACATTCTTATTCAGTAAAAATTTATTTAAGACTGGGGGAGTAGCTGAGTGTTAGAATACTTTCCTAGAAAGCAAGAGGCCCTGAGTTGGACCCCTAGCAATGCAAAAAAACAAACAAAAACCCCCAAATTTTTCATTTAGCTGTATTTTCAGGAAGGACTTCTAAAATCTCTTTTTGATTCAAGATTGAACTAGAAATGAAGATTTTTAAAAATACCCTGATCTGATCATTATACATTATATAATGTATTGAATTATTATACTATACCTTTTAGGTATATACAATTGTCATATGTCAAAAGTTTTAACAGAAAAACAATAGCATTTTGGTTTATTTGTATAAAAATTAATATGAAACCATTCTCCCTGCAAGCCCCCCAAAAGGCAATAGTTTAATTTATCAACAGTTGCAGCCAGGCTCCAGCTGCACCAGCTGGCACACATTTAGGATGATAAATTCAAGAACCTGTCCTCTCACTAGCTAACGCCTCCTCTCCCTCTGGTGCTGTGGGTCCCACCCTTCAATTCCTCTGGGCTTTTAAACTCCAGGCCTTTAATTATCTGACCAGGAAGTTGAAGTCCTATGTATTGTAATTTCCTGACTGATTTTCACCACATAGAGTATATTTATGCATTGCAAGAAAATATTTGTTTGCAACATTAACTCTATCCACACCCAAAATTAAATTATTTATTTCCTGATCTAAAATTTAAAAAAAAAAGAAACTTGAGGAAATTTTCATCTCTTCAAGTAAATACTTTCTCTTCTTTTACCTAGGCCAATTTTAGCTTATCACTACTTTCAGTTGCTATATTTAAGATGTGAATAGTTCCCTGGATTAAATATTTCAGGACTCATGCCAATACCTCCTACATAATAAGAATCCTTAAACACGAAGGCTTGACGTCCTTGCTCTGATTCATAACATACCAAATAAATGGAAAAGTCCCAAGCAGTTGTTGCATTTTATATAATCCACTGGGTATTATGCCAGAAGTTGCTGCTATGTATTTTCTGTTTTTTTTTTTAAGTTGAACCACTTTTTCCATTTTATTTTATTTTTTATTAGCTATTCATGATATTACAATGATCTTGGCAATTCATACATTTGAATCATTGGGGTATAATTTCTCATTTTTCTAATTGTATAGATTTCAGAATCACACTGGTCATAGAGTCACCTATATACATACAGCAATCATAATGTCTATTCTATTCTGCTGCCCTTCCCATCCCCCCTACTCCTCCCCTCCCCTCCTTTCTGTCTATCCAATCTAATGTGACACACTTTTTTTTTTCTTTTTCTCATCACAACATCATACATGTATTCCATATAACGACGAGGGTCTCCTTCCATCTTCTGTGCAACTCCCCTTCTCCCTCTTTTTCCCTCCCACCTCTCTTCCCTATTTAGTGGTAGTCTTCTTCTCATGCTCTTCCTCCCTATCCCATTTTGAGTCACCCCCCCCCCTTATATCAGCGAAGACATTCAGCATTTGTTTTTTAGGGATTGGCTAATCAATGTTTATAGCAGCACAATTCACAATAGCTAGAATGTGGAACCAACCTAGATGCCCTTCAATAGATGAATGGATTAAAAAATGTGGCATTTATACACAATGGAATATTACTCAGCACTAAAAAATAACAAGATCATGGCATTTTCAGGGAAATGGATGGCATTAGAGCAGATTATGCTGCTATGTATTTTCTAAGTGACAAATAGCAGTATCTTACTATGATAGGGTCTATTTCTAAGGGCCTCTCCAGTTCACTTATTGTTGCTGTTTAGAAAAGCTATGAAATACTTTGGTATTTGTTTTATAAACAGAGGCCCTCAAAGACTGTCAGATTTTAATGACATGTTACTGTTCCACTTAATTTTATGTTTTAAGAGAGACAGTTGTCATTTTTAGCTCTCTTCAAGTATGGGGAGTGAACCAGGTTTAAATACACATGAACAATCGTCAGGTGAAAGGCAGTTGGATCAGTAGAATTTGTAGATCCCATTCAACCTAGAGGTTTGACAGAAATTTAGCCAAACCATTTTATTGATTTAAACTATTATTGACTAATTCATTTTTGTATCATGATGATTTAGAAAGAGTATTAAATCCATAGAATCTAAATTCTCTGTTTAGCAAGTTCTCTACTTAAGCAAATCACATCTCTCTTCACTTGCTTCCTTTCTGTACAAAAGAGATGATATGGTGACTTCTATTTTATCTCAGAAATAAGGCACATTTTGTTAAAAATAAAATTTCACATTTTTTTTGTTCAGTAAAATCCAAGCTTTTTTTTTTTTTTTTTTTTTTTTGCATACGAGACAGCTTTTTTTTTTTTTTTTTTTTTTTGCAACTTATAAAATTGAAAATCCAAGCTTTTTATTAAGGTTAAATCATTTGCTTGCCTGTTTACTAGTTCCCAGCTCCACACACTGAGAGTATGTAGTAAATATGGTTGAGGTGAGTCAAAGGCATGTACATAATCCTGTGCATGGTGCTACACCCAGATTGTACATGGAGGCATGCTAAGATGTACCTACGGGTCCTTCCAGGCTGGGAGAGCCTGATTGTTAAGTTAGCCACTTTTGCTGGTGAACTGGGAAGCGTGGGTATACATCACATATTTCAAAGGTCACTTAAGAGGAGAGTAAAGAGAATTTCCTGAAAGATACATTCATGTGGGAAATAATCAAGACAGATGAACTACATGAAGCATAGCAGGCATAGAATAAGAGATGGCCAATAACCAAAGATTAAAATCCCAGTAGCTATAGTTTTTTTTTTCTTTCTATTGTTGTTTAGCACCTGCTTTCTGCCTGACAAACAGAAAGGGATTTCAGGTTTTGAGGAACCCATTACCCACCAAATTTAAATTTATTTTTTTATTTTTTTAAGTACCAGCGATTGAAACCAGGGGCACTTAACCACTGAGCCACATCCCCACCCCTTTTTATATAGTTCATTTAGAGACAGGGTCTCATTAAGCTGCTGAGGCTGTCTTTGAACTCTCAATCCTCCTGCCTGAGCCTCCTGAGCCGCTGGGATTATAAGCATGTGCCACTGTGCCCAGCACCAAATTCAAATTTATGGACTACAAGGCAACATTATCTGCTTTTTTAATTTCCAATTGCATTCTTATTTTAACTCATTGGGGAACATAATTCCCTGAAATAAATATGATTAAAATTTCTGAAAGGACTAAATCTTCCTTTTATTAATATTCTATATTTGTATATATTTCAAAAAGAAGGAGAATTCTCTAGGGTTTTTGTAGCTTCTGAATCACTGTGCACCAAGAATTCTGCTGAGGGGGCTGTTCTTTCCCAAGTAGTGTGCTACTGTTTCTCTTGTATTTCTTTATCCCAAGAGAGAGCCTGAAACATGTCCGAACCCAGCAGAGGTGTCAAACCAGTCTGATAATTAACATACCTGCTGAGCATACTTTTCAGAAAAGGTTTCTCCATTTGTGGCTACTTTCCAGGCTTATTTATACGCATCTTTACATTTCAGAATAATTAGATAAATAATTAATTTTCAAGTTAACATGTCCCTGCTATATGGTTTCACCCTTATGAAAGTAAAGACAAACTTCTCCTGTCCTATTATTTTCCCTTGAATGGAATAAAGTGAATGACTAATTTTGTTCTTTACAAATACCTTGGATAAATAGCCATACCTCTTTTCACATTTTGCGGTAGATACCCTAGCCACACTCTTTGCTCATTTGGGAAATTAAGCACTTACCATTAGCAGTAAGAGCGAGTGGGTACACATTTTATAGTACTATGGCACTTGTAGAGCAGAAGGGAACTTGCCTGTCATCTAGTTATATCATTCTACCAATTCCTAACATTTATTGCATCCTGCCTAACACATAATACTCTGTATCCACAGCATCAATGCCTTGAAAATTCCACAGTGTGAGGACAACATAAGTTCTAATTCAAAATGGTCTGAAATTCTCTTATAGACTGGTACAAATCGAAACAAAATGTTATTATACTGAGTTTATATTATTAAGCCTTACAAACTCTCTTCCTCTGATACATGTAGGTTTTTATGCCCCTTGAGAGTCAGGTGAAACTGGCTCTTTTTAACTTGTTAGAAAATTGCAAATTCAAAAGCTGTTTTGCTATTGAACAGTATCAACTTTGTGCTGGAAAATACTGGAAATACCCACCACCAATACCCACTATTTTCCCCTGGAAAGATCTCTCTCTTTCTAATCAGTGTCCAGGAAAATATTTCAGAGTCTGATTTCTGGGGTGAGAAAAAGCATCTCCAAGTGCCTGGCTTCTGGGTCTTCCTAGATAGACTGAAAGAGAGTGGGTTTTATCAGCACACAGTATGGTAAATCTCTTAGAAACACTGCCTTTACAAAAACAAAAGGCTGCCTGCACTGTTTTTCTACTGATTCCCACTCCCCTCTATTTAGAGATAAAGATGGGAATGTGTTTTGCCTTTCAGCTTGAGAGGGGCCACTGTGCACAGACGCCCAGCAGGCTTGACATGTGCGACAGCAGGGGCCTTCCTGGCCGAGGTCCCAGTGCAGGATGCTAACCATGCCTAACATGTGTTAGGGGACGGTGACCTCATTTTCAGGGATGAACTGAGGTTACTACCAAGCTGAATCCTTGCAGACAAAGGCAGCCTTGTAGCAATCAGAGGGAATCTGTGGAGACAGCACTTCCCTGCAGTTGGTTTTGATAGTGATGATGACAAATATAGATAGCCTTTGGAAGCATATTTATTACTGGTTAAATTACCACCCCCTTCTACTTCTCTTTTGACTGATTTATGGATAGAAAATTCTGGAAAATTTCCAGTTACTGGATAGCAATTAAATCAAAAAGAATAAATCTGGTATAACCCAAGGTCTTCCCTAGCTAAAACCCATTCAAGTTTTTTTTTTTTTAAGTACTTGCCATGTGAAAGACACAAAGTTCCCCTTTAAGATCTCCATGTCCTACCCACAAAGACATACCTTAAAAAAAAAGAATGCTGACATATACCTCACTACCCCTTTGGGGGAAAAAAAGAGATGCCAACCTTCCTAAAGGCCCAGGGTTTTTATTGACAAGCCACAGATTGTAGCATGATTGTCACATTTGTTTTAGGTTGTGCAATTGGTCACATTCTTTTGAAATTGGTAGGAAATTAGATCATTGTACAAGATAACTATAAAATATCAGCACACAATATCTTCATCTACAGTATCTGGAAACTCTGGGCACTGTGTGGATGTCTAGTGGATAGGCAGAGGTTCAGTTCTAGTCTGGTGGGGGAATCTCCATTTATTGTTGCCAGTTCCCCTCTCATGTGCTTGGGCAAGGAACAGGTCCACGACCAAGTCCAAAGCCTTCATCACAGAACCATGAGACTCTCAAATCGCTTGATTTGGTTTTGTTGGAAGTTCTTTTGTTTTGAGTAAACACGTGTCTTGGATTTTGAAAAGTTGTCTGCAACATATCTCCATTTATACTTCAAAACTGTATTTGGTGTCGGAAATCACTAAATAGAGAATTTGGGGATTTTGGTAAGCAGTCACCCCACCACACACACCGTAAGTCCCTTCATGCTTAAGAATTATTTGCAAATTTGTATTAGTTTATTTACCAACTATTACTATTCAGTGCTACTAAGAAAAGTCTTACTTCTCTAGTTTCTGACTATAAAAATGTTGCTTTACCCCTAGAAGAATAAGAAAAGGAGTGGAGCAGAAAGCTAGAAAATCTTTGAAAGCCAAATTTTAAAATCTGGCTTTGGGTCTTTAATGTCTCTTTATGTGAAATGAAAAGTCTGACAGCACACCTTCAGCATGACCTCACACCTCAGTCCTTTGCCATTTCACTGCTGTCCCCAAATCTCCATATCACATTAGCACACACAATAATCCTTTTAATATTTTTTAGTTGACAATCTTAGACCTTTCTGGGTTATGATATGATATGTCAATATGTATAGGGTGTAATGATCAAATCAGGGTCAGTGGCACATCTCTCATCTTAAACATGTATTTTTTTGTGATAAGAACACTAAGAATCCTCTCCTATCTTTTTATGAAATCTATATTATTGTTAGCTGTTGTTACCCTTGTGCGAAAAGCACACCAGAATTTTATTCCTTTAACTATAATATTGTACCTACTAACCAGCTCTCTCTGACCCTCCCTCCCCAGCTTTTAGTAACCACTGTTGTACTCTTGAATTCTGTAAGATCAGCTTTTTTAGGTGCCATGTGAGTAAGATCACATGGTATTTGTATTTTTTTTCATCTGACATTACTCCTCCAGATTCATCCATGTTATCACAAGTAACATTTCATCTTTTTAAAGGCTGAATAGTATTTCACTGTCATATTTTCTTTATTCATTTCTCCAGGGTCCCGCACCCCAGATTACACATTAGAATCACCTGAGCTGCATTTATCAAAATTTCCTAACTTGAACCAGTTGAGTATCAGTCTGTGGGATGGGGATTCTCATACGTGTTTTAATTCTCCCCAGGAGATCCTTGAATTATGGAGGACTGACAACACTGACCTGCAGATCTTATCTCCGTTTTCTCCCATGTGCACATATGCTGTCAACTGATTGGGATAAATGTAGCTTTAATGATGTCTTTGCACTTATCAAAACTCCTCACTGCCTCCTAGTATCTTTATGGCAATGTTAAATCAGATGTATCTGGCATACCAAGCCTTCCCTGAACCTCTCAGTTTTTCCTTCCCAGGGGCATCTTCTATTCACCATTCCTCAAAACTTTCCATTTTTATACCTCTACCCACTTTTTCTTCCTTGTCTCTCCCTAACTAAGTGCCCTGCTGAAGTCTTGCCTCCTGGCTGTATAATCAGGATGCAGAAATGGTTCTTCCTGATAAGTTTCTATTAGTCACCAACTTCTGTCAGTGCTCTACTGTGAATTCTCATATGTGCCTTGCCTGGGTTTATGCATTTAGATTATTAAGGTCATTGAAAGCAATAACTGCATCCTCAAGGTGGAAGATAAGGATCTCTAAAAGAGTTAACAGTGCAACTTCGTAGGACTATCGATACCTAAGCAGAGATATGGAGAGAGAACTGGTCAAGTCCAGCGTTTATCAAGAAAAGTAGCAAATGTGATGTGGCCTTTGAGCTGGACTAGGATTCAGTAGTGGAGTCTGTTGATAGGAGATTTCACTGGGGAGTAGGGGGGTAGTGAGGACCACTAGCAACAAGGATGTCCTGGGTAAAATCATAGTGCTGGGAAGTTGTGGGACCAGTCAGAAATAATAAGCTGTCTAAATCACCTTTAAGAGTAGTATCCATGTCTTATTTCAGGCTGGAATGTGGATGGGTGGGGGGGGGCAGGTTTTAAAGGGCCTCAGAGGCTGTCATAGAAGTTGATTGAGTACCTGGTTTAAAAGTGGAAACATTTTTACAAATGAAATTTATCATCAAACACCAATATAGAAAACAGATGAAAGTCAATCTACTTAGGATGAAGCTGAAGATAGGCTCATGTAACTGCTCACTGAATGGTACTCACTCTGCACCCTGGTGTGCCCCAACTCCAGGGCTCTGAACAACCCAATTTGAAAACCAGTGGTGTTAAGGAAAAATCCTGAGTTTATGATCCTGGGTTTCAATCTTTGATTACTATTTAGCCGGATGACCTTGAGAAAGCAGCTTAACTTCTACAAACTTTAGTTTTTTTGCCTCTGTAGTGAAGATTCCTATCTTGATTAAATATTTAAGAAAGAAATAGTATCAATATGCACATAATAATACATAGCGCATTATAATAAAATATGTAAAATGCTTAGTAAGACCCCCAACATACAGTGGATACTCAATAAATTTCAGCTCTTCTCCTTGTCACGACTTTGTGGGAACCTCAGTAGCTACCCAGGAACTCCTGAACATTGCTCAATGCTTTCATCAGATTGAACTAAGCCAACTACAACCTCCTAGAGGTTTTTTTAAAATGATCTGGGCATCATATAGCAGTTGCCTGAGCTGGCCAAGGTGTAAGGTGAGCAAAGAAAAACTTAAAAAGAATACTTTCAGCTATAGAGAAAGCTAAGGTGTTGAGAAAAATTACAAGTCTTTAGAAGTGCATCTCTGAATTAGTCTTTAAAAATAAGGGATTTGCAGACATCAAAGATGATGTGAAAGGAAGAACCAGTTTTACTTAGTGACACAGATAGAACACAGGAGACAAAGTCTAGGTCATGCCCATGGTGTACAGTCTAAAAGAGACATTGAATCAAGCTGATTGTTAAAGGTCATGGTTCCCAATAGCTGGGTAAACAGGAAATGAACTCATCTTATAGAAGATATACCAGAAATCTTGCCTGACTCTGAGACTGTTGGAAAAAAAATCTCCCCTGAGAATTCATGACCACAGGAACTACTCATACTTTACCAGTTTGAGATCAAAATTTATCTGTGCAGTCTTTAAACCAAAAACAAAAAGCCCTCAAGCCAAGCATTTATTTTCAAAGTAACCTTGGATTGATAGTGCCTGTAGGCAACTGACAGGAGCAACCTCAAAAATCTTCTGGGACTACAGTAATATTAACCTGGGGGCTAAAGAATTGCTGAAGATTAATTTCTAAGGAATTTGTGTTTATTAGTAATCACAAACGACAGAAATGTACATTGGTGCAATCACTTCCTAAAGCAATTGGTAATTAAAGTTGAAAAGGCACATAGCCAATGACCCCACTTTTAGGATCCTAGGTGTATACCTTTAAAAACTTTTGCCTTCGTGTACCATTGTGCTATGGTGCCAAATATTAATGGCAACATCTTTCACTGTAGACTCGGAGACAGCGCAAAATCTGTCAACTCTGCAGTGGATAAATAGTGTTATATCACATAATAGAATCTTCTACAGCAGCACTGATAAATTGACTGGAGTTTCGTGTCAGCTGGGAAGACTCCGGGAAACACATTAGACAAAATAAGCATGTCACAGTTGGATTCATAATGTATGATTCCACTTATGCAGAGTACTGAGACCGTCGACTACGTAATGTTTAGCTTAGGGACACGTGCAAGAATGTTAAGAATGGTGCCAGAATGATTAACTAGATCAGGGGATCCCTAGGGGAGCCGCTCAAGGAAGGGCTGGCTGGGAGTCCTCAAAGCCACCTGTAACTTTGATTCTTGCACTGACTGAGAGGTATATGGGGGTTTCTTTCATGATTTTTCTTCATATATATTTTATGTACTCTTTTGTTTCTATGACATGTGTTCTTTTTAGAAGGAAAAACAGAAAACTGAAAGCCCTTGGGACTGCATAATGGGTAGGATATATTTATGTAACTTTCTGGTTCAGAGAAAGAAACAAAAGTAGTAATCAGTCACAATAAAGGATGTATACCTGGGTAGCCTCAGTCATCCTGGGACCTTTAAATAGAAATAAAGAAATCTGTCCTTCACATCTAATTTAGTATCCAGTTGCAGTGGCAGATACATTACATGTGTCAGTAAACTGTTGCTGTTGCTGTTGCTGTTTTTGAGGTGGGGGAGTTGTAGAATGTGGAAGTGAAACGTATGGGGATAAGGATAAGCAGAGACTGGACTCGGAGTATTGGGCTTGGAGAGAGTAGAGGAAGCCCTGCAAGCCATGAGATCAGTTAGAGAGAAGGCAGAGGAAGGAAAGAAATTTGAATTCTGACTTTGAAAAGGCCCATTATTCACTGATAGACTGAGGCTAAGCAGAACCAAGCGAGTGAAGAAAGATAAGAGATGCTAAAAAGAAGATGTTCAAGAAAAAGGAGGTGATCTACTCTCAGTTCAACCCTGTGAGCGGAGAGGTTTAAATGCTATGGGATTTGATGATTGGGATTTGGTTGGTGAGTTTGCACCAAGAGGCATTTATTGATTATGGAGAGAAGCTATATTGCCAGAAATGCAAATATAAATTAGAGTGAAAGGTATAGAACTGGGAATTTTTCAAAAAGATTGATATTTAAAGGGTAACCTAAAAATAAAATTCTTATTGTTTGTTATGGACTTGCTTGATTGATCTCTTGACATAAATTATCTAATTTCATCCCTATTTCATTTGACAGATGAGAAAAAGGTAGCACTGTTAGTAATGCAGCTAGGATAGTAAAGTAGGTACAGTCCATTGAGAGTTCAGTGCTTCGGTTACTCATCAGTCTCCTACTCTGAGAAGTAGAGGAGATCACTGCTTACAAATGATCTAGGTGCTGGGTAGAAAAATCAGAAGAAAGTTTTTGGTTTGGGTTGTTCTGTTTTCTCTTTTGGAGAGACCTAAATACATTGGTAGACAAAAGACAGGTTCCCCAGAAGAGAAAAGGAACATGAAGCTTACTGGAAGAACCATCTGACCCTTCGCATGGTTCCCAGTGGTTGGAAAGTTTAGGAGAAAGGTGGAGAAATGACAGGTCAAGTATAAATAGGCCCCAGAGATTGCCCTCTTACCTCTATCTAGAGGCAAAGGATCCAAGCTCTGTTATACATTCATTGAGCCTCCAATCTGCATTTCATTTAGGAATCTACTGTTGGTCTGATCTATGACTCATTATGAATTCAGTAAAGGAATTCTGGTCTGGGATAATATATCCGAAAGTACCTACCAGTCAATTCAGTGGTTGAACAGATAGATTGATGGAGAATGAATGAATGAACTAAGAGAATAGACCAAACATTTATTAATCTCTTTCTTGGGATAATGGTTAACAACCCAGACTCCAGAGTCACACTGTTGAGTTCCATCTCTGCCATTCACAAGCTACATGTTCCAGGAAAGTCACTCATCCTCTCTACAGTTCATTTCCTCACTTAGAAAATGGAGCTACTAACAGTTACCTACTTGTATAGTTTACTAGGTCTGCCATAATAAACCACCACAAACTGAGTGGCTTAAGGCAACAGAAATTTATTCTTTTACAACTCGGAGGGCTTGAGTTGAAAATCAGAGTGTCAGGAGAATCACCTTCTCCCAAAGGCTGTTAAGGGAGGTTTTTTTTTTTTTTCTCTGTGCCTATTCCAGTTTCTGGTGACTCCAGATGGTCTCTGTTGATGGCAGCAAAATCTTAATCTCTGTCCTCTTCCTAATGTAACCTTCTCTCTGTTATATCCACATGTCTTTCTTCTCTTCTTATAAGGACACCGGTAAATGGACTTATGCCCCATTCTAACTCACTATGGCCTCATAACTAAATCCATCTGCAAAGATCCTATTTTCAAATAAGGTCTTATTCTGAGATCCCAATGGACATAAATTTTAGGGGATACCATTCAACCCACTGTAGTTCTACTTCATAGAACTATTATAAGGACCAAGTGAAGTAGCATAAGGACTTATGCAATTAGTACATAGTATATTAAATGATAATAACATAAACTAACATAAGTTCTTGCAATAGTGTCTAACATATAGCAAGAGGTGTGTGAAGTATTAAGTTACTATTTATTGGCATTTAGGGAATGTGTTTCCTTTCTAACCACTGTATTTTACGGAATAATATCAATATTCCAGATTAGGTGAAGATGCTAAGTTATTAAATTAATTCATAATAATGCTTGATTTTGTCCCTGAAACTATTTCTTGAAAAACCATGAGATTTATATTTCTTTTCTGTGTAGTAAAATGGCTAAGTAAATAAAACATAAAATTTTCTTTCCATCTTTTGATGGTAGTGGGGCTTGAACCCATGCTAAGCAAGTACTGCACTATCCCTCAGCTTTTTGTTTTCTGAATTCTCACATCAGATTTTGGTCTTTAAGGGAAAAACAGTGTTGACTAACCTCTTTATATTCACCTTTGCAAGGACTAACACCGTAGGCACTGTCCTCCTCCATCTGATGTTTCACATGGGAAAGCCTAATTTCTCTTTGAAACTGATTTCCTTCCACAGTAATTTATTAACAGTCATATTTATGTATGTATGTGTGTATTTTTACAGTTCTGGTGATGGAACCCAGGGACATTCTACCATTAATCTTTATCCCAGTCCTTTTTTATGCTTTATTTTGAGGCAGTCTCATTAAGTTGCTGAGGCTGGCCTTGAACTCAAAAGCAAGGAAGATAGCTACCTTGCTTGCAGGTGGTTGAGTAAAAGAAGGAACTTCTTGGTTCTTTTCCTGTAGGCTTTAATAATTTCACTTTCTAAATTGTTAAGTTTTCTTCAGGGCAGTCTTCATACCCCTTCAACCACCTTTTGACTCTTTTTCTTCCTCTTTTTGTCCTTTTAAGTATAAAGTTACTGTTTGGAGACGGCGAGTATGTTAGTATATAACAGAGAGCCGAGAAAAGTGATGACAATTTTTGTCCTTTCTTATACTTCTTAATGTTCTAAGGCAATAAACTAACACAGAGAATTGTTTTAATATCAAAGCTTTTGGTAAAATAGAAATAATGAACTTATCTACCAGAGGATCTATCACAAGAGCAGGATTTCTTAAATACAGATCCATGAATAGCTTAGTACTCCTGAGCTATATGAAATGGGTGCAAGTTATATGTGCATATGTAGATTTGGTGAATATAGGCATAAATTGTCTTCCATTGGACACCAGCACTGTCCCCAATCTCCACAGACAAATCGGTGGAAACTCAAGTCTCTTATATAAAATGCTATAATATTTGCATATGATCTATGCATATTCTCCTTATACTTTAAATTCCTAGATTACATGTACCTAAAACAATATAAATGCTACATAAATAGTTATAAAGACAAGTTTTTTTTAAGTGTGTCGATATTTAATATACACAATTTTTTAGAAATATTTTTTAAATACCCTGTTGATTGAATCCACAAATACACAACTGGGATGTGGAGGATCATGTATATAAAAGAAAATTCAATCCTAACTCTTTTAGTCTCCAGAGAATTCAGATCTCAGGTAGAGAACCACTGAATTAGAAGTTTATCTCATCTGAATCTATTTGTTTTGCTTTACAGATTTGGGTAGAAAAATTCTGAGGAAAATGGACAGTGCATGGAAATACCAAACCTTTCTAAATCTGGAATCAAGTCAAAGACTTTTTTCCTTGAATTATCTCACTTTTTTTTTCAATAGCAGCTTCCTTAGTTGTTGTTATGTGCCTCAAGTCAGAGTTTGGGATGCTTAACTCACAGTTGTTATCTCTGGCAGTTGAATACCCAGGCTGATGTCATTTGTTCCCAGAACAGCATCTGAGCCCTTCTGGGCAAATTTACTGATAAGTCATTGAGCAGGCACAAAGATGGTGATGTTTTATGGTACAATGAGCCATCCTTGCATAGATAATTTAATTCTAACTGAACTTATAGACAAAAAACTGACCTCCTTGAAGTAGTAAACCTCTTTTAAAAAAAATATTTACTTATTTTTAGTTGTAGTTGGACACAATACCTTTATTGTAAACCTCTTCTAAGACTGCACTTTTTCTTTAAATTCCTGGAAACTTTATATGATTCTTTCTTTGTCTGATTTGAAACTTTCTCTTATTGTCTTCCTTTTTCTTAACTTTCTGCTCTGATTATTTACATGCTTAACTCAAACTCCAATTTTATTTTGAGTAATATCTATGTGTGCTCATAGCCTCATGGCTCAGTGACTTCATCTATGATATATGATGTCCATCTTTGCATCATAGCAGATTCTCAACTTAAATACCTGCTGCAAATAATTTGATTACCAGTTATTTCCGGTGTGCTTGTTTGTTGATTCAGCCATTCACAAAACATCTATAGACACCTACATCTTCTAGTTACAAGAAAAACAAAAAGATGGATATCATACGTAGGTAGGGTCACTGCATTGTGCTACATGAAGGCATGTGACAACCTAGAGATTTTAGCCTTTTTAAACTAGCAATCTTAAAATAAGTAGCTTCATTTACTTAAAGTAGTTCACAATTGGAGAAACCTTGCCCTTCATGAGACATTTGGCAATTCTAAAGACATTTTTAGTTGTCACAAATAGGGGATATGACTATACCTAGCTGGTCAAGACCAAGCACTGGATGATGAACAGAACTGCCCCCCCACCCCAGCAAAAGAATTATTCAGATCAAAATGCCAGTAGTGCTGAGATTGAGAAGCCTTGATTTGGAAGAGGAAATGTGCATTCGTTCAGAGTTTACTGCCATAAAGGGGAGGGGTAGAGGAGACCCTGGAGGCAGTGGCTTCTCCTCTGAGGTGCTGAGCAGGTCAATTCTTACTGATTGATTTACACCAGAATGAAAGACTGCTCCAAGAGACAGAATTTCCTTCGTGTCAATTACATTTTCAGGGATGTGTTGGTGTTCTTCAAAGCTTGGCATCTTGATGTCTTTCCAGTTGCCTGCTTCTTAATCTGCCTCTGCTTGTTCTAAAGGGGTTTACAATTTAGGGTGGGAGGATGGGTATACCAAAACTATGCTTCTGTGATAAAACCAGGAGAGCTCAGTACAATTAAGGTGTTGAGAGCACCGAGCCATTAAGCCCTGCCCTTGGGGGTCTGGTAGACCTCACAGATGAGGTGGCATTTGAGCAGGGGTTTTGAAGGGGCATTCACTATATGGCTGCAGGAGGAAACTTTCCTCTTTGAAGCCATGCCCTATGTGATTGCATTTATAACCAGTGACAAATTATTTTGTCTGCTCTTTCAGGAGCCAAACTACTTTTGTACTGTTCTACATTGAGCAAGACTCCTTTACAAACTTTGCAGGACCAACTTTGTAGTTTTTTCTCTCACTATCTTTTTTCTATTAAAGATTTTAATAGTAGTTATGTTCAACTATGCAGTATAAGTGTTAGAGATTAGCAGTAATTCAGAGTTGCAAGCTGTCAGTGAATGAATTACCTGTCTTGTTTTACTGTCTTTACATTTTGTTTGCTGTCCCAAATGGGGTTTTCTCCAGGCTGTGGTCTTAGCTAGCTTGAAAATCGGTACAAAAGGACACTTCACACTCCAAGTAGGCTGTTCTACATGCTTTTGAAATTCAATTTGCATTCTAAAACAAGGCTGAATCCTGTATGAATATACACCTGATGATCATCATCTACAAATTCTTTATTATTTATTTATTTATTTTGGTACCAGGGATTAAACCCAGGGGCACTTAACCACCGAGCCACATCCCCAGCCCTTTTTTATAATTTATTTAGACACAAGGTGTCACTGAATTGCTAAGCACCTGGACTTTGCTGAGGCTGGCTTTGAACTCATGATCCTCCTGCCTCAGCCTCCCAAGCTGCTGGGATTATAGTTGTGTACCACAACACCCAACTTCAAATTCTTGTTAAATACTATAACAACAGAAAAGGTGTTAATATCTTTGTGAAGTGACCAGTTGAATATTTGGCTGTGGTAGATTTAGAAAACTGAAATTGATGTTAAATTTCAGATACAGGAGAATTAGCAAGGCCTTTCTAATATGATTGCTAAGGATTCAGGCTTCCTCTTCACTCTCTGTAAATTGCACAATGATTGAAGTTGCCTGAATTTTCTTTCTCAATTCGGAATGATTTATAACATGAAAGAAGTAGTAATTTTGTACACTTCTGAAACTAACTTTTAAAGAGCTTGCCATTTTCTTGGTGACTTTGCAGAAAAAATTACTCTTTTTTTGTTAGAAACAGAGCAGTTAGGTTGCTTTCATTTGAATTTAGACTACCAACCCGGTAGTTATAAATCTGCACTTTAGTTTCATTTTTTCATCAAAATGTTTTTTTATTTTGTTTTTAATTTTAGTCTGATGCCAACGCAAGTTACTTAAGAGCAGCTCGAGCTGGACACCTAGAAAAGGCCCTTGACTACATAAAAAATGGAGTTGACATCAACATTTGCAATCAGGTCAGTTTTGGTCATTGTTGTTTATTTGTTTTATTCAAATTCTAAGTATTTAGACTTTAAACTCATTAAAGCTTCCATTAAATATTAGGAAGATTTTCTCCTCTTTTTGGTTTTTTTTCTGTTAAATTTTACCGGCTTGATATTATCAAAATAGTCTCTGCTTGTCAGAAGTTCAGAAATGGTAGCATACATTCTTTAATAATTCCTGTAATTTTAGTAATAATAATGAAGCAACCCACCTAGTTTTCAAGTACTCCTGCTCCTAATTTAGGTTGTTCACTGCACATATGCAAGCAAATATCACTGAGATTATCTTGCTAGATTTTGATTCTCCATTTTACCTGCACATGATTTCATCCCCTTTTCTAGTATTGATCATTGAGTGCTCTATTTTCAACCTGCCCAGTGAAGCTTTCCTTTTGCTTTTTATCAGAATGGGTTGAATGCACTCCATCTTGCTTCCAAAGAAGGCCATGTGGAAGTTGTTTCTGAACTGCTACAGAGAGAAGCCAATGTGGATGCAGCCACAAAGGTCAGTATCAGTGATGCTTTTTATGTCATTTGCCAATTTCAGTGAGGATTCTGTCCTCAGTAAGAATTAGGGTACATTTCTTGTGAAATACTTGTCAACTGTATTCCCTTGGGGAGCTTTAAACATAGGGAAATTAGAAAGGTGACAGAGTTCACATTGTCATGCTTTTCACTTTCCAGAAAGGAAACACAGCGTTACATATCGCATCTTTGGCTGGGCAAGCGGAGGTGGTCAAGGTCTTGGTCACAAATGGAGCCAATGTCAATGCACAATCTCAGGTAAACCTACGACTCTATTGCAGAGGAACTGTGCTATAATTTACAAATAATGCTCATTGGATGAAGTGCTTGCTTGGTTCACATATCCTCTAAGATACTTAAGTTCATATTTATCCTCATTTGTAATACGTGTGTGCTGAGAGGTAGAAATTTTTAACAGTGATCTATTGATGGAATTCTATGACTAGTAGTCATACACAAATGCTTAGGGGATTTCTGAAATGCAGAATCTTATACTCTATGATGCTGGCCCAGGTTGGTCCAGTCACATTATTTATTATGAAAATAATAAATAATGAAACGTATGAAAAATTGTTTTTTTTTTCTGAACTTGGAATTTCAGAATACATCAGTGCTTCTCCTAGTTGAGAAAGAGAAGAAACTGCTTAATTCTTCTTCACTAAGGCATCATTGCTGTTCTCTGAAACATATTAAAAATAAAAAATGGGCAGAAAAAAACTTTAAAAAGTCTTCAAACTTTAAAGTGTTCAAAATATTTGTACTGAATAGAGGTCGTCCTATAACTCTCAAGAGTCTTATAATGAGGTTTTAAAATGAAAACTAATAGGTTATCATTTTAAACTGGGTCTAAAGGAATTAACTTCACTTTATTGGTTTAAAAATATATGCTTCATTATTCAAGTATTCATAATTTACCTCCTACACAGTCCCTTAGAGGTTGTAAAGCAAACATCATGACCCAAGAATATCCACTGAGGACTTGGCCACTTTTAAAACTGGTCTTCATGCAAACATTTTTTCCATTTGAATGCCAATGTCTCTCCTTATTTGTCAAGGTCTCCACCGGGGTGTTGGGTCTTGAAGAAATTTATTACAGAACAAAATTGCAAGTTTTGTCAAAGATACAGGGTTTTTTGAGGTCCTAGAGAAAGACAGTAAAGCTGTGGACAGGTACATGATTCTTTGTCAATATTTGGCCAGGCAACATATGAAGAATTAGGTTTATTTCCTGTTAGATGTTTGATATGAGAATAATTTGAACATCAAAAGATTAAATGAAGAAAAATAATAAGTGAGATCTTTGGTTCTCATGTACTTCTGGAAAAAGACGATTTGCTAATTATGCTGAGGAAATAAAAAGCAAATGAATAATGTGATAACATCATGTAATTTTGTTGGAAAAGTTAGGCTTCTCCTGCCGCCCCCCCCCCGCCCCACCCCACCCCAAAAAATCACACCTCATTTAGTCTGTTTATTCCAAGAACCTCATACATGACTGCAGTTATAATCTGTGTTTTGTTAAATCACATAAACTTAGATTTACAATGTCTACTTTTATCTTTCAAGATTAAGACTCAAGAAAACTTTTTATATCATTTACAATGCACTTTGGATCTTCAGTTTAAGTGCACATGGTTTCATCACCTTTTCTAGTACTGATGATCTTCACATAACAGGAATCTCTTCTGCTGTCTGGGTCTGCAACACTGCAGTGACTTCCTCTCCCATTTACTTCACCCAGAGCAGCAATAGCTCTGTCACCATTCAACTTTAGAGCCATGGAAAAGGAAGTGCTTGCAGCTATATTTGCTCTAATTTCTTTCCAGTTACCTGTGGTTGGACCTTTGTCACATGGTCTGTGCCAGGTGTTCTGATCTTCTGTAAGAATTTACATCAACTATTAATAATTTTCTAGAAAGGGGTGACAGAAATTTGAACATTGGCAAGTGTTTTGAGAGATAAAAACCAGTTGACTGTAATAGAAGCATATGCTTTTAAGCCAATTTTTTTTTTCCAAAATATTGCCACACATTTTCACTAAAAAATTGCTAGTTTTAGGCCCCAAGATAGTGGGAAACTCTTTATTCCATTTATTTTTTATTTCTTGTATTCCCAGAAGAGGGAAAATAAACAACTTCCTTTTAAACATTACATGCATTCTTTACTGATTTTTTAGAGCAGCTATAGTTTCAAACCTGCTCTGCAGTGTCTGGGAAAACTGCAGTCGAAATAAAATCCTAGCCAGTTTTGATTTCAATTTATACACATTCCACACTGCTGAGACAGTGAGGGAGAAGGATGTAGCCTATGGGATTCCCTGATACACAGTGCATAGCAAAGGGTTTCCCCTTCCTCTGGGGTCCTGCCCTAGTGCAGCTTCTGCATAGCCTTGCTCTGTGGGTAATTCAGATAACGAGGTGACCATGCAGCAAAGTGGATTTTCCCTGATAATTTCTGGTAGCAACTCTTCAGTAGGAACTTTTATAAAGAATAGCAAGGAATGAATGCCATGAAAGAAGATTAAATTCCATTGAGGTGGCAGCACATAAAATGTCATGGGGATATTAATATTCACAAAAGATAGTATCTTTCTCTAAGTGAAATTTTAACCTATTAGCAATGTGTAATGGCCAATAAGAAACAGTTGAGAGAGCCTCTTGGTTCCCTGAGTATAAAAATTCTCCTTTAAAATAAAAATGACATTGGGCAACATAGGAATTCAGATTTTATTTTAAACCAATTTTTGCTGTTGCCTTGATCTTAGATCTTAAAAAGCACAATACTTGGGGTTGAACTCAGGGGTACTCAACCACTGAGTCACATTCCTAGCCCTATTTTATATTTTATTCAGAGACAGGATCTCACTAAGTTGCTTAGTTCCTTACTTTTGCTGAGGCTGGCTTTGAACTGGAGATCCTCATGCCTCAGCCTCCCAAGCTATTGGGATTACAGGCATGCACCACCACACCCAGCAAGATCATTAACTTTTACTTAATATTAATTAACATCCCAGAGATCACTTAACCATACCTTAAGAAAGAGGTTGGGTTGGTTACTTACATTGTAATTATGAAGAATTTTTCTATTGTTAAGTCCTTAATATTTTGCACTAAACATAACAGTGAACAGTGTTATTGAAAAATCTCAAACTAAGTCAAATGACATCCATCACTCTTCTCCCTTTTGTCTTTATTCTGTAATATAAAATTGTGTTTATAAAGAGGCAACACCTTTTCAGATAGCATTTCAGCTATAAAAATATTCTAAATGAACAATTTTTCACGATGGCATCAATAATGGCAAGACCCACTAAGTCACCCAGAGCTCCTTATGTGCCTTTTTGGTCTTTGCCTGTATGGCGGTATTCCTATGCTAAGAAAGTTAGATCCTAACAAAGTCAGACAAATGAATATGATCCAGATGAGGCTCCCTGACTTATGACCTTGTATTAAACCTCTAATTTGACTTTCACAAAAATTACAGCCATATATGAATCAGCGAAATCTTCACAATGCCCTTATATCTTAATTAAAAACAGCACTTTATGATGCACAGAGGCCATAGAGAATTAGAATGGCTGGGAAATTTTCACAGATAAAATTTAAGCCCTTAAATGAAACCACAGGAGGGCTCTTTATTTATTTATTTTGGTGGGTATTGTGCTGGATGCCTCCGTGCTGTCTACCAAATTATAAGTCTGCTGATTTACATGCTTATTATAGCACCACTGTAAACATTCAGAGCAGAAGGTATTGAAGGTATTAGATAAAATCAGACTTCAAATAGCATACTCATTGGATCTGAAGCTGCTCTGCCTTTTGAGAATTAAATCTATTGTTGCTCCAGAAAAGAAAATGTAAATCAGGCACCTTATGTTCCTTTTATACCAGTTTTTTTTTTTGGAAATTTCCTAACTTAGGAAATTAATATGAAAATAATGGTGTACTTTTTCTCTTAAGAAGGGAAGAATCTTTCTGAAATATGACCATTCTCCCAATCCAGGTCCACTTCACTAAAAATCATTACAGCTATAAGCCATCCAATGACAACACACTGAATTACTGTAGATGCCTTAAGCCTTGTTGAGCTAAAGAGTGATGATAATGTTTTTATTCAATCTTCCCAAAGGATGCTTACAATTTTCTTCCTAGAATCATAACAGAGTGATATATGTATTTTCGTACTTTGTTGATCCTTTCTTGATAGATGAAATTTGTGTTAATTTGTATTTAGATTCATGGAACAGAAATTAACTTAAGCAAATGTAAGGATGAACTTATTAGAATTAGATTGAGAACACCGAGAATAAAAGACTAAATAAACTTTTAGAAAGTTTAGGGGACCTGATACTTGGGGTGGAGGGCGGTAGAGCCTGACCAAAACCAGAGTCAGATTTTCCCATTAATCTGGTTCCTGTAAGTCAGTGAGTGAAGAACAGCTGGGGAGAGTAGATTCTAAAGAGCAAAACAAAGGTATCCAGTACATGTCTCCCACATAGTTACAGAAGGGCAAGCCTATCTGTCGCCAAGTTCAACCAAGTCAAGCCACACTTACATGGCAGGGAAGAGTGATTTTTCCAAAAGAAAATAAGGGTAACATTGTCAAATGAAGAGGAAATCGATGTGGGTATGGTTAACCAAAACCATAGCAAAGTCAAATAAACACACACACACACACATACCCCACAAACGCCTAGTATAAAATTAAAATTTCAGTCATGAAGTCTCTCCCCATTTTTTTTTTTATCACCGTAGACAGCAGAAATAGCCCAAGACCATTCATGGTTACATATTGTATGATTCATTTATATGAAATGTACAAAATAGACAAAGCCACAGAGATGAAGTAGATTAGTGGCTGCCAGGGGGTGTGTAGGGGGCTAGTACTAGCAGGTAAGTGCTGAAGATGAGTCCAGGAGCAAGGGGCTGTGTCTTGACAAGGCTCCTGTCTGTCGAGGCCAGTTGCCCAGTGTTGTGAATATACTAAAACCCACTGAATTGTATACTCTATAAGGGTGAATCTTATAGATTGTGACTATCAAACAAATATTTTTAAAAATCAAAAAATGAACAAGAATGTGAACTTTCAGAAAATGACTGACCTTCATTAAATAACCTTTGGATGGCAAGCCTTCATGAAAAATGGGGAAAGCCACCATGGGAAACCGTTCATTACTGGGCTGTATCTTGCCGGGGCTCTTGCCTTTGTGCTAGATCTAAATCCTAACTCTACTCATCTCTTCTGCTATTATGAAAAAGGGCATGTGGAATGATTTTTTTTATTAGTTGTTCAAAACATTACAAAGTTCTTGACATATCATATTTCATACATTTGATTCAAGCGGATTATGAACTCCCATTTTCCTCTATATACATAATGCAGATTCACATCGGTTACACATCCACTCTCATGTGGAATGATTTAAAAGTTGTGTTTCGGGCTGGGGATGTGGCTCAAGCGGTAGCACGCTCGCCTGGCATGCATGCGGCCCGGGTTCGATCCTCAGCACCACATACAAAGACGTTGTGTCTGCCGAGAACTAAAAAATTCTCTCTCTCTCTCTCTTTAAAAATAAATAAATAAATAAATAAAATTAAAGTTGTGTTTCTGAAGAATGGCTCTCTAGAAGACCCAGGTCTGTACGAATAGCATCCCCTTCAATCTTGCTTCCTGACTTAGGACTTTCCTCCTGGATCAGGAAATGCTTGGTTCTGGATGATGATCTCTGGACCAGGGGATGTGCACTGGGCTGGATGTGCATGGGTAAACCAGTGTCTCTTAGGCAGCCCTGTACCACACCATCACAGCAGACCTCCCCGCTGCTGCCTAGAACCAACTGACATGACATGACTTGTTGATACTTAGGTGTGAACTTGTGGAAGTTTTTAAGAACTTTACTCCTAAAATTTGAAACTGCCCTCTGGAAATTTTGACTTTCAGAGAACTTGATGTAAGAAGACAAATGCTCAGTTATTCATTTAGCTGTAAGAAAAATCCACACTGCTTTTCACCTTTGTTTTTCTTTTCCATCCTTCCATTCCCATCTCCTTTATTCCTTCCTCCCTCCCTCCCTTTCTTCATATTGTTGCTTTAGTTTTATTGCTAAAAGGATATTTAGTCAAGAATTGAATGATCTTTCATTTTGGTGAAGTAAGAAAATGAGAAAGATAAGTATGGTGAAGGTAGTCCTAACTCTTTCAGTTTTCCTCATAGCTCTGGGAAAAGTGACAAAACTCACCCACAACCCCCATAGAATGTTGCAGTTAGTCCATGTTTCATGTTTAAAGGCTGATGTAGCCTTCATGACAGAAACAATAGGCTCCAGAGATACTACCAGGCAGACCATTCCCCAGGAAGGAGCTAGCTGGCTGCTGTTATATTCCTCTAATTTTTTACTGTTGAGCTTGATAACCAGATAACTTGTTGCAACTATGAGCAAACTGGACTAAAATGAAGAGAGGTGCTCTCTGATGAATACACAGGCCATGGTGGAGTTGTTTGGTCACTACCACTTTTATCTGTTCAAGGATATGGTTAGGGCACAGGACATTGAGCCCAGAGCTTCACACTTACTAGGCAAGCGTACTACCATTAAGCTAAAGTCCCAGGTGTTTTTATTTTATTTTGAGACAGGGTCTTGCTATCTTGCCTAGACTAGCCTCTACTTGGGATCCACCTGCTCAGCCTCCAGAGTAGCTGAGATTACAGGCGTGTGCTGCCATGCCATCCTGAAGGATCTTCTTAATTTACTAATTCCCAGCTGTAAGCCAAAAATGTGAGGTCACCAGAGGCTGATTATGGATTAGTAAGATGATCATATAATAATTGACATTTATAATGAAGAAACTCAAACTTTTGAATCACAAAAGCTTGAATCCTATTTGGTAATATTTTAGTTTAAAATATATTTTGAAATAGTATTATCTATATAATAATTTCATGAACAGTCATTTAAATAGAACTGTATTCTGAATTAAATAAATATCTTGGATACAGTCTTAATAAAATAACATACTTTAGCATGGATTAAAAAATGTATTCAGAGAATTTGTGGTTTGAGAAATCTTTTAATATTTTAAAATTTTATTGTAAAATATCAATTTATTAGGTGTAAAACATCATTCTAGAGAACAAACACAGGAAACATGTTTTTTTTTTTGGAGCTTATTGTATTTTTTTTTTTAATTTTTTTATTGTTGGCTGTTCAAAACATTACATAGTTCTTGATATATCATATTTCACAATTTGATTCAAGTGGGTTATGAGCTCCCATTTTTACCCCATATACAGATTGCAGAATCACATCAGTTACACATCCATTGATTTACATATTGCCATACTAGTGTCTGTTGTGTTCTGCTGCCTTTCCTATCCTCTACTATCACCCCCCCCTCCCCTCCCCTCCCCTCTTCTCTCTCTGCCCCCTCTACTGACATTCGTTTGTCCCCCTTGTATTATTTTTCCCCTTCCCCTCACTTCCTCTTGTATGTACTTTTGTATAACTCTGAGGGTCTCCTTCCGTTTCCATGCTTTTTCCCTTCTCTCTCCCTTTCCCTCCCTTCCCTCTTTACTCCTCACACTTCAGATAGAGCCCTAATATCCAGAGTATACAAAGAACTCAAAAAATTAGACAATAAGAGAACAAACAACCCAATCAACAAATGGGCCAAGGACCTGAACAGACACTTCTCAGAGGAGGACATACAATCAATCAACAAGTACATGAAAAAATGCTCACCATCTCTAGCAGTCAGAGAAATGCAAATCAAAACCACCCTAAGATACCATCTCACTCCAGTTAGATTGGCAGCCATTATGAAGTCAAACAACAACAAGTGCTGGCGAGGATGTGGGGAAAAGGGTACACTTGTACATTGCTGGTGGGACTGCAAATTGGTGCAGCCAATTTGGAAAGCAGTATGGAGATTCCTTGGAAAGCTGGGAATGGAGCCACCATTTGACCCAGCTATTCCCCTTCTCGGTCTATTCCCTAAAGACCTAAAAAGAGCATGCTAGAGGGACACTGCTACATCAATGTTCATAGCAGCACAATTCACAATAGCTAGACTGTGGAACCAACCTAGATGCCCTTCAATGGATGAATGGATAAAAAAAATATGGCATTTATACACAATGGAGTATTACTCTGCATTAAAAAATGACAAAATCATAGAATTTACAGGGAAATGGATGGCATTAGAGCAGATTATGCTAAGTGAAGCTAGCCAATCCCTAAAAAACAAATGCCAAATGTCTTCTTTGATATAAGGAGAGTAACTAAGAACAGAGTAGGGTCGAAGAGCATGAGAAGAAAATTAACATTAAACAGGGATGAGAGGTGGGAGGGAAAGGGAGAGAGAAGGGAAATTGCATGGTAATGGAAGGAGACCCTCAGGGTTATACTGTGGAGGAGGTAGAGAGAGAGGAGGGGAGGGGAGGGGAGAGGTGGGGAGGGGGGAGGGTGGAGGATGGGAAAGGCAGCGGAGCACAACAGACACTAGTATGGCAATTTGTAAATCAATGGATGTGTAACTGATGTGATTCTGCAATCTGTGTATGGGGTGAAGGTGGGAGTTCATAACCCACTTGAATCAAAGTGTGGAATATGATATGTCAAGAAATTTGTAATGTTTTGAACAACCCACAATAAAAATTAAAAAAAAAAAAAAAAAAAAAAAACAGGGATGAGAGGAAACATGTTTTTAATAAGAAACTTAAGATGTCATATGCACATTCATTTGCTTAGATCCAAATGCATAAGCACATTTCAGACAATCATACACATACAAACTGAATGTGTGTGTGTGGATGTATGCATGTGCTAAGTTTGAAGCCAAAAAAGTTGAAACTGTTTCAGATGCTTACTTTTGCCTGAGTATATTACATCTTTATTTTTAAAAGATAATTAATGAATGGTAGCTTTAACAACCAGATGTATTTTTCTTCATATCCTCATAGCATGTAGTAAAATACTTTAAATCATGGTAAGTGATGAATAAGTGGTTGATGACTGAATGAATATACTTATTTCTCAGAAGTGTGTAAATTACTATGAATTAGACTTAGCTATAGACTATTAGCTATGATCTGCATTCCAATTATGAATTGCAAAGTATAATTATGAATTATACTTACATTATGAATTTTGCAAAAATTATGGTACTTAGGTTTTCTGATAAATGTGAATATCTACATTAAAGAATTATAGAAATTACATGGGAGCACTTCTCAGAGCATGTATACTCAGTACGATGAAAAACAGACTGGTTCTAGAAATGAGATAAACATTCGTTTCTCATTTTGCAGAATGGTTTCACGCCATTGTATATGGCAGCCCAGGAAAACCACCTGGAAGTCGTCAAGTTTCTTCTTGACAATGGTGCCAGCCAAAGCCTAGCCACAGAGGTAAGACACTTCAGCTTCTATGGTTAAGTTCACATTTACCAGATATTCTGTAAATCTGGAGTTGAGAATTTGCCCTGCTAGGATTTAAAATACAGCTGTATATTAACACGTGGGTCCATGCGTTTTTATAAAATATGTTGGAGAATATTTTTTAATCTTTAAAAATCTTCCATTGCATAGATACCCTATCTGCTCTACGTGCCTGATTGTACCCTAAACTTGAACCTTTATTTTACTGTTAAATATATAGTCTAGAGAACACTTTTCTGTCTCTTAATGATATTACCTCAAATGCACCCATTGTTCTGAAATATTTTTATTAAATATCAGTTTTAAATCCGTTTTTTTCCAGATTCGAGTTAGTCTAATTATGATTGGATTTGCATATTCCTGAAGTTACCTAATTAGATTTAATTCATACTTCTCAATAAAACTACTATGTATTTTAAAGTATCAAAGTGTATTTAAGGAAAAGCTCTATAGTCTTAAATAGAAGAAGTACTTAAAAATCAAAAGTTAAGTCATTGATGCTGTCTTGGGTAATGTAGTTTGTTTTTTTGAGTTGCTAGAAATCTGTTGCTAATAATAAAGGACCAACCCCTGAGTATTTTCTATTTCTAATAAAGCAGTGAATTCTAACAGATGCAGGATTATTTTACCATAATCCCATTTCTCTTACTTACATGCAGTATATTTCCTGAAGCACAAGAAAAATAGCAACAGAGGAATCACACATAATCTCATTTACTTTTTGAAATAAATACTTCCTGGGGAAATCACTAGATGAATAAAGAAATTGTGAATACATGAAAGTACTCTCACCCTCATTCATAGTCAAAGAAATATGAACTCATTAATCTGTCTAAAGACAGAGATCCAATCATTTGACCATTAAACAATAAAATAGGTTGAGAAAGGAAATCAGAATTTTCCTATAATATTGCTGAATTGATAATGGTTACAAAACTTTTGTAGTAACTATCAAAAATTAATATTTACATACCTTTTCACTTAGCAGCTCCATACTAAGAATTTATATTACAGATATATTAGAATGCAAAAATAATACTATATAAGAATGTTCATTAACATTAATTTGTAATAATAATTTTAAAAAAAACTAAAAAGAACCTAAACATGAACAAGTGGGGATCCTGTTTAATAAATGTCGGTATACAATAAAATGCTATTTGGCTTGTTAAAAATGAGACAAGACTCTATCTACTAACATAAGAAAGTATCTGCAGTATTTTGCCATTAGTAGTTTGCTGTAAGAATTAGGAGGGAGTCATCTCACTTTATACCCTTCAATACTGCTGGAGAATTATATTATGAGACTTTATTATTTTTACGATAATATTCATAAAACTACTTGAGAAATAACACTGGCTGGTATCAAAAGAACAAACATTTGCTAGGAGCTGTATTGCATAGTAGGCTGACCAGAGACAATGAAAATATCTATTTCCAAAGAGAAGAAAGGACTTGGAATGTTTTTACTATAAAGAAACAATCAATATTTGAGGAGATATCTTTACTTCGATTTGAACAATTGTACAACACATCCCTATATTGAAATATTACATGGTACCCCGTAAATATATGCAATTTTTATGTATCAGTTAAAAATAAATAAATAGAATATTTGCTAGGCACAGAGCAGGGCCTCTGTTTACCCTCAAGAGTAGCTGTTCTGAGCACAGTACCTCAGGTAGGATGCACAGGTCCATGCAGGAAGAATGAGGGCAAGGCATGCATTGTTGGTTAAGACAAATTGATTTCTATTTTTGAATGGAGATACCAAATAATATAAATGTCCTAATGAAAGTGATTGCACAGTGCTCTTGTGGTTGTTGGGTAGTATTTTCCAACATCAAGTTCATATAGCTAAGTAGCTCTTCTTTCTTGCTTTGTATTTTTGAACAGCCAAGGAAAAAATTGCGAATGATTAAGATTCAACAAAGTGTTGTGCTGTTGAAAGCAACTTTGGGTTCATGTTCTTCAACAATCACATTTTATGAGAAAAAACATTAGAAACCACAAACTTGTTATTTAATTTCAGAGTTAGACATCTTAAATTCAAAGAAAAGGTCAAAAGTCGGGGTAGGGGGGAACCAACAAGTCTCCCAAAATAAACAGATTCTTTACTTCCATCCCCATACTTAAAAGCATATGGAACATTTTGCCTACAACTCATTTTATTTAGAGACAGAGTTTCATTGATTTGCTTAATACCTGGCTAAGTTGCTGAGACTGGCTTTGAACTGGCAATCCTCCTGCCTCAGCCTTCTGAGACTCTGGGGTATTACACGCATGCACCACCGTGCCTGGCTGTAAGATTTATTTACCTAAATTCACTACTAAACTTGAAAAAAGGTTTGTTTTTTTGTGTTTTTGTGGTTTTCTGTACTGGGGATTATTTAACTCAGGAGCACATTACCACTGACCCACACTTCTAGCACTTTTTATGTTTTTTATTTTGACGAGTTGCATAGGGCCTCACTAAGTTTCTGAGACTGATCTTCAACTTTCAATCCTCTTGCCTCAACCTCCTGAGTTGCTCAGATTATAGGCATGCACCACTGCACCCAACTTGAGAAAAGTTTTGAAAATCCATTTTGTGCATAGTTCATGATCTTATTAAAAAAACACTTTTGTTGATCTGCTATCTTGCAGAACTGTTTTTTCAACTTTTTAAAATTTTTGGTTTTTGCTTTGATAAAATCATTAAAAAGCTGATACAATATAATGTGCAAGTTCCTGATTGAGAAGGCAGGGAGTACAATGTTCATATTTTTTTAAACATATTTGAGAGTATGCTATTCCATTGTCTGTCTTCTTTGAAAAGCAATCAAAACTTGGATATAAAGCAATTTTTAATATATATAGCACCCTTTAAACATCTGTTTCTTTTGAGTCTATTATTTGATAAATATGTAACTGCTATACATTAGAGATTAGGTATTTTTCTTTGTGTTTTCTATTTTTTTTTTCTCTTTTCAGTAGCTCTTCTTTAGAAGCAACTTACTGTGAATAGATTTGCATTAGCTTTTAAGTTAATTGCTAAGTTGCCCTATATTTTAAGTTTTTAAGATCCAAGAAGTACAAAACCACAAGTAACTTTAAAAAAGGTCCTAAAATAGATCCTGAAATAATAAATTCAGTCTTTGGCAAAAGATGCATATATTTTTTAAAGTTTGTATTCTTTTTCAGTACTTTAATGTTATTATTTCTTAGTTTTATGATGAGAAATAAATAAATGTTCTCTGTAAATACAAGTAAAATCTCTATTTTCTTGAGAGCTCTGTTACATCTCTACAAAGAGAACATCTGGTTCCCTGCAGATGTTCAATCTACTGAATTTTTTCTCTTGTTGTGGATTATTGGCATAGAAAATAAAAATAGCAATAAGAAATGAAACCTTTTATTCATATGATTGATATGATATTCTAACTATAGTATGGCTTTTTTATTAGCCATCAAATTGGTGACATTTATACAGAAGTCTGTATTTACAGAACAATCAGGGGCAATTAAGGGATCCTTTAAATAGGAAGTTTTTAATAGGATTTTTAATTTACTGAAAGATATCTGCCAAATTTCTTTAAACATTTTTTTCAGTAAGTGTGCTATACAATTCATATCTCATATATGTATAAAATCTTTGGCATGCTAGGTTTTTTTAAACTCCATTTTTATATTGCTGTGTACTGCATATCAAATTTTACCCTATATATCTGCAGATCATAGTTATTCTCTAAGCAAAATATTTGCTTATTGAAATTCTGTAGCATATCTCTTACACATCAAACTCTCCACAAGGCAGTGAAGGTCCACCCTTCAACAACCAGGGCATGGACCCTCTTCTTGATAGTTTCTATCATATTTCTTTTCTGCTCATACTTTTAAGAATAACTGAACAAAGCAAACCACACTATTTAAGCTTGTATTTGAAACAAAATATAGAGCTTCTAATTTTAGCAATTAACACCTTAGAGCTGGTGTCTTTATGTCCTTAATTGGCTTATGCAGGGAACATATTCTTGTCAGTGATAATCAGCTCAGTTTGCAGTTTATTTTGTGGTACACAGGACTGTCCTTTATGAACAGGCTCTGAATTTATAAATGCATGTTGATGGTCGATGGAAATGCAGCCATTTTGTTTTGATTCAGAACAGAAGTAGACTGTTATTTTTACCCTTAGGCACTGTGCAGGTTTTTAAAGTGAGATGCAAAGTTAATTCTTCATATGCAATTTTCTTGTTTTTGCTCTCTCATATAAAAATGCATTTTTCAGGGCTGGAGACATAGCCCAGTTGTAGTATACTTGCCTACTATGCACCAGGCCCTGGGTTCAATTCCCAGCACTGAAAAAAAAAAAGAAATTTTTTCTTTCTTTTGTAAATGTAATAATATCACATAATGATAACATTCAATAAAAAGAAAAATGGTGATGTAAATTTCCCTTGAGAAAACAGTTTATTCATCCAAATGTTTTTGTATCAATATATGATACACACAGATATTTATCTATGTGAAATTGAGATCACATATTACTATTGCTTTGTGTACTACTTCTCTTAAAAGAGTAAACTGTAAATGTTCATATCCTTAAGTCCTTAAGTGTCTATTGGCTTTTTTTTTTTTAGCCATCAGACTGCAGAGAAAATGTCCTCCTAGTTAAGTAGGGATTTCCATTTTCTTCTTTTCCTTCTCCCCTTCCCACTATTCTCCTTCCCCTTCTCCTTCCTGTCTTTTTGAGTAGTAGAGTGAAGAGGAACAGGTGGCCTTTCAACTGGATCTTAAAGCTTGAGCTTAGATAGGATTTGTACACGGAGAAGAGGAGGGCATTTCAAGGAGGGGAAAATGCCATGAGGGATGCCAGGGTAGGAATTTGCCCATCCAGAGTTAGTCTGAAAACTGGTGGGAAGGTTTTATGTGGGACAAGACTGGCCAGTATAGTACCTTAAGTGCTTTGCGCCAATGTTTTACACATTCTTTCAACTGAAGTGTGCAGTTTTGTGTTCAGTCAGATAAATAGTAGAGGCACTTGATTATTTTCCAACAAAGGAAAAAATGGAAGTGGTGATTTCAGAAGACCAACAAGATGTTAGTATGCAACTGACCAGGTTTCCTTCCTCCCCTTTACAAATGCTCTTTTTAGAGTAGTCCTCTAATTATACTATAGGACCACAGAAATAAAAGAATCAGGAAAAGGAGAAAAATATGTTATATGCATTTAAGAATAATTCAAAATGAAACCCACTAATTTTTGCAACTATAATGCACTAATAAATAAAAGTAATAAGTAGTCTGTTTGTAAACTCTACAGTAAAAATGAATTTTAATAAATTTTTGAGCTTACAATAATGAAAACATTCCAAAGTTAAAATTTGTGAGTGAGTCTTAGAATGTTCTACCCTGTGCTGCTTGTCCTATCGTCAGCAACTCTAGATTACACAGAAATTAATGAAATAAATTAATGAAACACTGTGAGATTGGTAGCTGTCTCATTTTTGTCAAGTCTCAGGGAAAAACAAAGGGAAGATGCAAAATGTAGAGTGTGCACTTACATCCAAATTTATTCTGAAGTCATGTTTTAGTAAAGCTCATGGACACACAGGTTAGGACAGTGGGTACCGGAGGCTTAAGGCTGGGGAGAGTGCGAAAATATTGAGCAAAGAGGACCAAGTCTCAAACAGGAATAATGAAGTTTTTGGAGGGAAAGGTCTATGACACAGATGGGTGAATGTAGTTAGTAATAGCATATTGTACAATTCAAAGTTGCTAGGAAAATAAATTTCAAATGTTCTCATCACAAGGATAAAAGTAATTGAGGTGGTGGATATGTTAATTAAGTTGATTTAATCATTCCACATCATATCCATAAATCATATTTACCCCATAACTATATATAATTATGATTTGTCAAGCCACAATACAATTTAACAAAAAAAGTAGCTAAAGTTGAATTCTGCAAGATCAATGTGTTGTCTTTCCTTATTGGTGAAAGAAAGCAAGAGTCTTTCATGTGGACCTTTCTTAAAACAGCAATGACAATGGTTGATTAATTTATGATACTGACAGGGCACCAGGCTTATGCTAGGCAACATGGTAAAGAACAGGTAGGCACAAACCCCATCTATATCAGTAAAAATTTTTACATCATATTTAAATAAGCTTTTTGCAAAACTTTGCCTAGATTTAACCTGAAGTGTTCTGATTTTATTGAGATGATTTTATGTGTACTGAAATTATAATTTTTTTTTCTTTTTTATGTAGTACTTTTGTATATTTGCAAACTTTTTCCAATTAATATGTAAGTGCTACTTTTCAACAGAGGGGGAAAAAAAGCTTAGCAAGAAATTTTTATGATCTTACGATTTTTGTTTTAGATAGATAGAAGTCTTTCCAAATATATGTCTATTTGAATATAAAGTTAGCTTTTAATGAACCCCAACAAAAAATTGATATGGCTGCTTTCTTATTTAATTGGATCAAAAAGAAAATATTCACCCATCTTGATGCATCCATTTATTTGCAGGATGGCTTCACACCACTGGCTGTAGCTTTGCAACAAGGTCATGACCAAGTAGTTTCACTCCTCCTAGAGAATGACACGAAAGGCAAAGTACGTCTTCCAGCTCTTCATATTGCAGCCCGAAAAGATGACACGAAAGCCGCCGCCCTGCTGCTGCAGAATGACAACAACGCAGATGTGGAGTCAAAGGTGAGGCCCAGGGACGCAGGTGTTTCCTGCAGCAATCCTGAGTCAGACACACGGCCTTTAAGGACGCCTGGTCTCCCTCTTGGCAAACTCATGCCCAAAACTTACCTTCACTGAAAGGAATGAAAAAATGTATGTCCAAGCCAGTCAAGTGAACGCACACCCTCCCTTAATATAAAAAGCTAAAGGATGCTGCAGGTGCTGCCCCGTGCATGCTAAAAGGGAGCCCCCCACAAAAGAAACCGCTGATGTGCCATTGATAGTTTCCTTCCTTTTAATACATATTGGGAATGTATTGAACACTGCAACTCAAATATCAGGGTGAAAAGTCAAAATTGCCAAAGACAATGTGCCCCAGTAAGCCTCTGTTGATGTCTGAGATGACAGGCAGTAAACTGAGTGTAGATCAGCTGCGGAAAGCATGCCAGCCGCTAGAGCCACAGCTGGAAGTTCCCATTGTCTTGACATGTCTTACTTGAAAGTCTCTGTGAAGGAAATGTGGCAACTGGACTAGGTCGTCGCGTGGCGCCCTCCATTCAGTCTAGCTTTCTCTGTGCCTTTTGTGCTTCCATTATAGCTTCCATCATCATTCCTAAGCTGTCATGAGCTTTCTGCAATCCATGTCACCAATAGTGAACTAACCGTTCATTTTTTCCTCCTCTTTGCTTCCAAATGTGTTAACCTAGATGGTGGTGAATAGAACAACAGAGGTATATATATATATATATCTACATATATGTATAATCTATATCGCATCATCACTTACCCATTATGTAGTGCTGCTGCCTCATTTCCTTCCTTCCTTTGCATCGCCTTCTGTAGGCTAGATACCTGCTTTATTCCCTGCCCCGCAAAGGAGCATGTGCTAGAGCAGACAGTAGTTTGAGTACCAGGGCTTTCTGCAGCTGAACTTGGTGTTGGAAGGGAAGATTTAGGAATCCCTGGAACTTAAATGTGTTGCATGTGACCTGAAGAGTTTTGACACTTTAGATGCTTATCAGCTATACCTGAAGCTGCAGACAACCCTGTCATTCTACTCCTCCAGAATTGATTCTTTAGGGTTCTGCATGACACTTACCCTCCATAGTGTCGGCAAAGGGAAAGTTACCTCAGAAAGGTGACAACATGACCCACCTTCCACAAGAGTCAGACGGCTGGCATGGCTAAGAAGCTTGCTCACACACTAGAAATGCATCTAGTTCCTCTAAGGTTTCAATCTTTGGGGACTAAGTGAATCGCTGCATGTTTAGCACTTTTAAGGAAGTAAAATGATCATGGTTTAGGAAAAAAAATCAAGAAAACTGTGTTAGTGAATAGGCATTTGCTAACAACGAGATCAACTTGTGGAATCTTTATAGAATACAGTCACCCATTATGCACAATCAATTGTGTGCTAGTACTGCTTCCCCCCAAATTGTTTGAGTCATTAAAATTGGCATTTACTATTGTGAATTTGAATTTATATTGAATATATAAAATTAATTGAATTTGGATGAAGAGTTTCAATGATCTATTCTACCATAAGTAATAAAGCAGCTTTAAAATAGTAATGTTCAAGCTTTCTATGAGCTAAAAAGTTTTTTTCTTATAATCCTTATTTTAACTTTTTGAAATGTTGGTTTCTATGTAGTTCAATTTACTGGATTAACGAAATCGATCCACTGCTACCCTGGGATTTTTTTCCCTGGCTGTTTCTTTGCCCGTGAGTGTGGGGTGTATTAGAAGCCCAGTGAGCAACTGGCTCTGATCGAAACCTAGTTCAGAATAGAATGTGGATCTCAGCATATTTTGCTTCCTCATTTTTATTTGGGAAAGATTATGATAGTAACCTGTCAGACAAAGAACTGGCAGGAATCAATTGAATGTCTGCTGTGTTTTCTTTACAGAGTGGCTTCACTCCGCTCCACATAGCTGCTCACTATGGAAATATCAATGTGGCCACGTTGCTGTTAAACCGAGCGGCTGCTGTGGACTTCACTGCAAGGGTAAGAGCACAGCGATGTGTAATGACTTTAAGCATTTGAAATGATTTTTAACTCTCCTTTTTCCAGCATAAGGAAGAGGTTGGGCAGTTGACCTCCAAGGGTTCTTCCAATCAGTGAAAACTGTACCTCCTACTCACTCTAGCACATTTTCTTGGTTATATAGGTGTGCCAGTTTCCTAGCAGGAAAACTAAATCAACATCGGGCTACATGGGTGGGTGATGAGTAATAAGTGGATACATTGAATATGTGGTTCTAGTAATCATGGTGGGGAACTGCCAAGAGTTCCCCAAGTGGAAATTAATGAAACTGCTAAAAATTGTTTGGATGGCACTGAGACTGCTCTCGGGATCAGGGTCTCCACACTAAAGGTGGGAATGTGCTTTACAATATCCAGGTGAGGCCCACACTTCCCACCCTTCAGAATCTTTTTGTCTCCTTTACACTTTTAAAATGAGTAACAAGATTCCCTAACCACTCAGGCTCTCATTGAGAAAGAACTAGAATGTCATGCACACCACCCTACAGCAGCTTGGACACCCAAACACAGTAATACTGCACTGAACTTTAGGCCTGATCATCAGAAACATCACTGTCAGAAACAGAAATGAGGTTGGAAATAGGAAGGAGTCGCAGCTGAAAGTGTGGACTCTGAATTCATACTCCAGAGTTCAAAGTTTGGCTTTAACTTCTGTGCGTCTATAAGTTTCATTTATAAGATGAATAATAGGAATTATGAAATTTAATAATCATAATAAACTAATAACATCTCTCCCTCAAGTCACTGTGACAATTAAGAGGTAGTACGTATAAAGCCCTGACCACAGTACCTGACATACCATCAACAGCAGCAGCAATATTACTCTGAACATAACCTCTGAAATATTACTTCTGCTGAAACTTTGTTAGAAGAGGAATGGGATAAGATGAGATAGGGAGTCAGGGCATAATATCAGGACTAGCAGTAACAGTAATGGAAGTAATACCATTTTTGAAGTATTTACTGGGTAGGAAGTGCCAGGCCAAGCATTTTATCTCACTTATCCTAACAGGAAGGGAAGTGTGATTTACAACTATTCTACAAAAGAGGAAACCAAGGCTTAGAGCTAAAATGTATCAGCTCCAGGATCAGAGAGCCAGGCAGTTTGGAAGAGGCAGGATTTCAGCCCCAAAGCTCTTAACTACTCCAGGATTCCATTTCCCTTAAGCAACTTAAAGGAGTCCATTATTCTTATAATTCACTAGTTCTATAAAAATTAATAAGAGCTCAGATTGCACTAATGTAAAGTCTATTTCCTGCACCATTGTCATCAGCTTGTTACAGCCTCTATCAGTTTCAATGATTTGAGAGTGCCAGTTAGCTCTTTCCACACTAAATCTTCGTTCTTAGTGTATTAACTACATCCTTGATGTGGCAGAGCCAAGGCCCACTTTGACTCTTTGAAGGACAATGTTAAGCACTTCTTTAAGCCAAGTATAAATCAGATATATCAATGTTAAAACTGGAGTTCATTTCACGATGCCTTCTTCTGGCTTTATTTCTATAATACACAGTAAAATTTAAAAAAAAAAAAAAAGAAAGAAAAGAAAAACTCATTAAGTCACATCTTCTAATTAGGACATTTGGAAAATTCATGTCAGGGTAGTATCTGAGGTTGTCTTTGTGCCATTGTTCAGAAATGCTGCTGAAAATAAGTTTGGGGGAATGGTTAAGCAATTTAAAAGAACACAAATTATAGTATTTTCCAACTCCTTCAAGCAATTCCAGAGCATTCATTTACATTAAAACAATTTACATTAGAACAAATGGCGGTGGTAATTACAGAAGAAGCTCATTTATTGATTAAAGATCCTTGAAGACCTTAGACTCACATAGTTAACCTTGCCCAACTCGTCATGATTTAAAATAACCACGCTTGCTTTTGTTTAAAATAGGTTAAAAATCCAGACTTCTCACTGACTTAGAAAAGCATTTTTCTTGATCATTCCTTCCTCGTAGCCTTCCCTGCTGAAGGCTGTGGCAGAATTTCATTGTACTTACAGGAGACCTCAGCTGTCACTCACACCCAGCAACTTCTGCTTCTCTCAGCAGCAGGTAATGGATGACTTGTTTTACCGTGCTGAGGAGAACTCTCTATTAAGAGCTTGTCTGTTTTAGGTTCCAACCCTGTTGTAATTTGGTTACTATTCATCCAGCACCTACACTTTAATACTGTAGAGGCTACCTGCTTCCCAATCCCAGCAGGGTCTTTCTAGGTCACAGTTCTCTCAGGAGTGCAGATGTGAAAGAAAGAGGCCCTGGACCGAAGGTGGAATCAGATTCTATCTGCTCAGAATGATGAAGGGAAAATCATTAAGCCTTGTTTGCTAAGAACTCGCTGCAGATCGTAACCATAAATCACAGAACTAAGTTTGGATAGTTCTAGGAGATGGTTAGAGTTAAATTTTAAAAAGACAACAGTAGCTGCATTTGTCTTTAGGGATTGTGATTCTATTTTCTGACCATGGAAGAGTACACATTTGTTGGGACCAAAGAAGGAAGAGTCTCAAAATTGTGTGCAGCACTGTGGGCTGAGAGTGTGGCCCAGGGAATGGCTACCTGCTAGCAAAGAGAGCTGGCGAACAGGAACAAGGACAACACTTCTAGAGTCATTTCCGAAGCAGATAACAGGCAGAAACAAATGCAGTGTGACCAAAGGGCGCACACGGTAGAACAAATTGCTCTCTGTGATTCTTTGTAGTGCTCGCTAATTTATGCATCAACAAAACAGATTCCAGCTAGTGGCAAATAAATACCCACAAAGAGCAATTCCAGCAACTCATTTGTAGTGTACTTCCCTGTTTTATTAACACTTTTCCTTAGATTTTTGTTATGTCGATTTTGATTTCTACATTGTGATTTTGCTGCATATGTATATGATATCCCATCCAACACCTCCAGTATTTCCTTTGGATTATCCACAGAGAAGGCCTGTTCATCCTCCCGGGTCTACTGTGGGAGTTAATGTAGTGGCCCCCGAATGCCGCAGTGCAGTGTCAGCAGTCCTCATATTTTGAACTGAGTCTGCCGAGATGGCGTTGACACTCTCTGAATACATGCTCGACCCTTGCTCTCTTAGCAAATCCTTCTTGCTCTGTTGGGGCAGAGAATGTGACTGAGACACACCAGAGCTGCTACTGACTATCATTCCTGTAAGGAGCATTTGTGCACTGGAGGAACTAAAGGCCGAATTATATTATGTGGGTACCTGCAGAGCTCCTTTCATTGATTGAAGAAGATAGATGAATACTTGCTGGCTAAGAGTTTTTTCATCAAATATAATGGACTACCTGACCTAATCTTCACTCTTCCCACTGACCTTTCTCCTGTAAATTATTATTCGACTTTCCATTTGAGAAGAAAATTGAATAAGCATCCTTTTATTAGTCTTGTTATTTAGTACTTCCTGATTTGACCTCTGAAAGGATTAAGGATTTATGTTTCCAAAAGGATTTCGGGTGGTTCACAAATTATAATATGCAAAATAAGTCTTGGAAGGATGAAACAGAGAAAGTATTACCAAGGAGCTGGGAACAATCAGTAAATACAGCTTTATAATAAATGTAGGTTTTAAAAGTTTTGATACATGTTGTAGAAATGAAAACATGGATTATATGGTTTTCATTCTTTGCCAAAGGAAATGCTATTTCACATATAATGCTATATGTGAAATAGGGATTTTTAGCATATGAATCCTATTGAGAATAGTTATATCTTTAATTATTATGCTACAAAAGTCTCAATTTGTTGCTCCATATTGCCTGTAATGCTACATCTCCACCTGTGAAATTACCCTGCCCAGGAAAATTGAGAGACTCTGGCCAGCACTATGACGTTCTAATTGTGTAGGAGAACACTTGGCTCCTGTGCCACAGATTCAAAGACTAGTTAGCATACACGTGGATGGCCTTTCCCAAATATCAGACATTTAAACAAGGTTTTGACTGGTACTAGTCTATATTTAGAACTGAAATCATACAAAAGATGGCTTTAAGAGATTTTAATTTAGGGACGATAGAAGAGCAGTATCTTTAGATATTACAACTACTTAGCCTATTGGTGGAAAAATAAGAGTGTCCGATTTCTGTTCCGCACAAGGGGCTAGTACATGAGCACGTACATGAGCAAAACAATGTTCATGGATAAATATTACCTTAAGAATTTCTTTCTAAATTGAGTTCAACTTTCAGTATTTATAGAGCATTTACTATGAGCTAGACCTGAAGATTCAGACGCGTAGACAACTTACTCTACTATTAGCATTTATTGCTAGTATTCTAGTGGCCCTTGCTCTGCTAATTTGTTCAGGCATCAAGGTGCTAAGTCACATAACATCGCCTTTCCCTTAATTTCCCAAAGCACAAATAAATAACTGAAACTTTTTTTAGTACTCAGGATGGAAACTAGTGGCATTCTACTATTGAGCTACATACCAAGGCCTTGCTATTTTTAAATTTTGAGATAGGGTCTTGCTATCTGGCCTTAAACTTAGATCTTCCTGCCTCACCCTCTGAGCAGCGGGGGTTACAGGCAGGACCTTTCTAACAACTTATAGATTGATGAGGGAAGTTCAAACAAGAAAGGCAAAGCTAAAGGTTATGTTCTGAACATCCCCCAAGTCCAGACTGTGACTCCTTCCTTGATACCCCAAGTGATCACCACCCCCCCGTCCCCAATCCCTCAGAGACCACTGTGTTGCAATCTCTCTTTCACCAGTGGAAACACTTTTTACCATGACTGTCCTAGCCTGAGTCTGGCCTTTTAAACCACTTCTGGGTCCCAATGAGGAGGAAAAACTGTTTACTCCATGGCTATCTTTATTCAGTAGCCACTCACTACTGTGTCTTAATTTAAATTACATTTAAAATTTATGTCTTCATTATGAATATTTTGTGTTTCAATACCCATACATGGCAAGTGGCTGCTCTATTAGATGGCACCGATAGGCAATGTTTCCATCATCAAAGAAAGTTATTTAGAACAAAGACACCATCTTTTATTGATATCATCTTTTTTTTTTTTTTTACACCATCTGTCATGGGCCTACCTTTCCATCTATGCCATAATTATCTCTAAAAGTATCTTGCCTTTCAAGAAGATTATTACTCTCTACCCCATATGTGGGCACCACAGTCTGTACTTCCACTCTCAGACCTTAAATATTATGTTATTTATGTGGTATCATTCTTTTTGCGTATTCCTTTTGCGTGCTAAGCTCCTTGAAGACGGAGATGCCTTCTTCATCCACTATCTCCAGTTTTCCTTCTGTTTCACAGATGTTCACCTGATCCCTGGCTTTGTGCTAAGGACTTTTTAATAAGAGCTTAAAGCTTTCAACCTTTCAGGGAAGGACTTGCAAGAGAACATGTTTCTTAGGGTCTAGATTTTTTTTCAGGAAAGGTAGTTATTTATTCCAGAAAACCATTCCTCTCTGCTCTGTAAGAAAGATGGCCAGACCTTTGCTGTTGGTGCCAGACAGTCCTTTATCTTCGTGTCATGAAGTGGTACCCTTGACATACCATTGGAGTCACCAAAATGTTCAGCAGTATTCCATTTGATCAGAGGGCTGAAAACATCAAGAAACACTCCCTGTTAGAAAATAAATGATTAGAAAATGGCATTTCCTTCCTTTCTTCTGCAGGTAAAATTTAGAGTAATGATGATTTTTTAAAGTTTTAATGAAGCATTTACCAAGTTCCAGTTTCTTACTGGGCATTATACACACAGCATCTCAACAATCCTAAGAAGGCCAAAGTAGAAATGTAATGAAATGTATTTATAACTCCCTCCCACATCCTTCTCTTCACCTCACTTGCAAGACTTTGAATTCCTCAAGGTCAGACCTATGTCATCTTACACATTTTAGAATCCCTGGAGTATAGCCCAGCAGTTGGCACTGTAGGGAATGAGTATATATTTATGAAATTCAAGAATGCATAAACATCACTACCAGATCTCCCTATCCACTACTCCTGTGCGCCACCAGCCCCTGTGCAAACCAGTCTTTCTCAAGCTCTCGTCCTTTTCCCCAGACAATCAAAATTCTGGTTACTTCAAGTTAAACCTGCCTGGGGTTAGAAGCTGCTTCTGAAAATGAGATCAGCTGCCCTCAGGGAGAAGGAAAATCAGAAGAACCAAGTAGAATTTGAAGATGGTGCACCAAACCCAAGTGTTGAATATCAGATGCAGAGGGGCACTTTGACCCACAGACTTGATATTTACCTATGTAGATGGCCATGGAAGACAAGCTAGAGCAAAGGGCTAGGGACCAAGGGATACCGTTGAAGCCTGTTCATTTCAGGGTGTTTGAAGCAGAACCTCTGGACTATGAAGAACCAATCAAAATGACCATCAGAGAATACTTGAAAGTGTTCCTCCAGCTGAGAGAATGGCTGACTTTCATAATAGTTTTATAAGGGCAAAGGGCTTCTGGAGTCTCTACTTTGTGTGGTATAGTGGTACCTTTGCAAATACATTTATTTATTTATTTGGTACTGGGGTTTGAACTCAGGACCATTTAACCACTGAGCTATGTCCCCAACCCATTTCTATTTTTTATTTTGAAACAAGCTCTCACTAAGTTACTGGGGGTCTCGCTGAGTTGCTAAGATTGCCCTTGAACTTGTGATCCTCCTGTCTCACCCTCCCTAATTGCTGGAATTACAGGCATGCATCACCATGCCCAGAGCAAATACATTTAAAAACTATATTTCCCCTTATTTATAATTCATTTCTAAGTAAAATGAAAGAAAAAATCGCCGTAACAATCCTTTCTTTTTATTTGCATATTTACCCTTATATAAACCAAACACAAATATTTCTTTGTACTGATGCATATTTTTAAAATAGTTAGCTTTGCATCCTTGTATATAGGTTCAACAGCATTAAAAACAGACTTATTTTTTTTAAATGCTAACATAAACTTCCTTTTGAATGAAAGTGGGGATTTGAGGATGCTAACAAAGGAATACAAGTTATGGAAAAGTAGCCACATGTCTACTACAGTAAATATATTGCCACGGTGGTGATGTCTCCAGAGGAACAAAACCACTAAGTTTTTGAAAGTATGCAGCAGAGAAGGGACATACAGATTTGCTCTTAGAAGCATGCCATGTCATCTCTATCCTCCTTTTCCACTTAATTGCCTAAATGTCACATCAAAGAATAACATCCTATGTACATTTTTATAAAGAAATTTATTTTAAATCCACTTGTACATTTGACCTTCATAGTATCTTCCCATGTGGTTTGGGATCTATGTTGTTCCTCACCTGAAAAAGGGAAGTTTGTAAGTGGCAGCAGCGTGGATTGAGGAGAGGATACATACTGGACCCCCTGTATGCTCATCCTGGCTGCGTCACTATCTTTGATGTGCTTCACAGAAAGACCCTTTACCACCTGGACCTACAGTTTTCTGGAGAACTGAGGAGATGCCTGTCAACCACAGGCCCTTCCCCTCTGCCCAACAACCTTGTCTGGTAGTTGGATGTGAACTTTGACCTCCCTTCCTCACTCACAACAGAGAGTAACTTCAGCGCAGTGGCAAAGTAAATCACATCAAAGTCAGACTGCTGGGGTCCCACAGTGGCCCTATAGCTTACCCCATGTGTTTTTGGACATGCTTCACTTTTATCCATAAAAAGGGTCCAATAATAGTAACTGGTACATGTCTTGGTAACTGAAGGAAGTACTCCCTATGAATCACTTAGCACATCACTTGACCAAAAACTCTAGGGCAGGAGCTCCAGACACACTTGTGGTTGTAGCTGTCACTGCTGTCATCAGCAGAGGACCCACTCATTGTATGGCACTTTAGAGCATCAAACAGATGACGTCATGAGAGATCTCTGAAGTACTCCTGGAGAGAGTCAGACTTGATGCTTCCTAGAACGTTTGGGTCATTGTTTGCGGTGGCATTTATCACAGTAAGGCCGGCCTTTAAGAAATGATTAAGAGAGCATTGTTTGAGACAGTAAGAACTCTGCTAGAGGAAAAAAATCACAGAGATTGGAAAGTGTATATTTATTTCACTTTTGCTCTTGAACATGTGTCCTGCTTCCTGTGGTGCTGCTGTAGAATTATCGCTCTGAGAACATTTTTAAATGACCCGAATAAATCCTATTTTGAAAATCTGTGAAATAAAATTCTATTAAGGTAAGAGTTAGCAGCACTCACTTTATTCATTTGCACTTTAAAAGAATTATTTATTAGCTGTAGAGTTTTCATTGCCTCCAGTGAGTGCTAATAGCACATGGGACTGCCGTGTCCTGGACTGACCTCTACTTAACATTCCAGCACATTTTCCACACTCATCGTCATTAGGAGGTACATTTGGATCCACTTAGATGTGCCCTGCTCCCTTCCTTAAGCACTATGGGTTCTCCCATGGCAGTGAAATAAACATTGCTCATCTTCCTCTGGTGGCTTAAAGAATATACAGGAGGGGACATCCCAAGGGAACAAATTAGAACTTTGCAAAACCAGAGTTGCAAAGGGTAAGCACCCTTGGACACACGCGTGATCATTTATTGGCTCACTTGCAGATTGAAGCAGGAGGTTCCAAGAAAGCATGTTCAAGTAGGGGATCATCATGAATAAACACTGTTGGAAAAACAATTTGATAAAGTGCACTGTGATGGAAACACAGGGATTAGATTCAGTTCCCCAAGAAGACTGGAGCTGAGAGCATATTTCATTGGCAGAGCACGTGCTCGACATGGCGCAAGGCCTTGGGTTCAATGTCCAGCACCAAACAAAAAGAGAAATAAAATCTGAAGCCCAGATGCAAGCATGAAATGAGGTCAGAGGTGGTAACTCCAGCCCCAGAGCAAATGCCAGGCTGGTCTGAGGGCATCACCCTTGAACCTGCAGATGGACGGGAATCATAACTTTTCATGAAGAAGTGGAGTGATGGCAGGACTGTTTGATACAAATTCTGAGACACATGAAGGGGAGAAGAGTTGAGCTGTTACAGACTCAAGTCACATGGGGGAAAAGACTGGGAGGGGGGAGGCATCTCTGACCCCTAGGGTGCCCCTGCTGCCCTCAGCATTGACCTTTCGGGAGGCCTGTCAAGGCCACTGGTTCATGATGGGAGAGAGGGAGCCTGACTGTCGTTAGAAGTTCTTAAAGTTGGCCTAGTCCTTTTTGCTTATCGCTGTGGCTAGAACATGATAAGAGAGGGCCAAAATGGCTGGGTCTCTCTCATCATGGGACAGTCCCATGCAAATAACAGCATCCCAAAGTGCCAATGATGTCCTGCTGAGACATTCTAGATTAAAAGTCTCTTTACAGATAAGAGTTGGAGTGGTGGGATGTCCCAGGATGGGGAGGAATGGCCTAGAAGTTCACGCTCAGTCTGAGGTTGCTCTTGGGGTATTGCCGAACATACCCCAGTGATGCACTATTTAGATCTCCCTACTGAGACTTTGAGGTAGAAAAAACAAAGTTCAAACTAAGGTAATAGTTTTCCATTTTTCCTGAACACTGGGTACTATGGCACATTACTTCACTTGTTCCTCACAGTAATCTCATGAGGTGTGGGTATGATTTCTATTGTATACCGGGAAGCAAGAAGTTAAATGTCTCATGCAAAGTCATACAGCTCTGAAGTCATGTAGCTTAGGGGAGAGAAACATTTATGTAAAATAAGACATAAAAGCAAATAAACTACACTGAGATTGTGTAGCTCATGATATCCTAACATCAGAGGCAATATTCACTTGAGCTTTGGATTTCACCCAGAGCCATGCCCTGCAAAAAAAAAAAAAAAAAAACAACTGACAAAAATCTCTCCTAGATTGGCTAGCAGACCATTTTCTGCCAGCATCAGGGTGGCAAAATGAATGAAAACCATTTCTGAGCCTTTGATAATCATGCTTTGAAATGAACTTTTGTTAGAAATTCAGGGTGACTTTGACCGACATCTGATTTATGTTTTTGATAAGAAATATGAGGCAGGCTTATCTCTGCAAAGAGTGAGACCCTGTGAGTTTAAAAATTAAAAATATTCCTAATGGTTTTTAAATTTAGGCCTCTCATCCAGTTTTTCTCTTAGATTCTGACTTATAAAGTCTGCAGTGGGTACTTGCAGTCTGTGTTTTTAACAAGTTCCTTCAGCTATTCTTGCATTTCTTTTTTTTTTTTTTTTTTTTTTTTTGACTGTTTTTGTTTTTGTTTTGTGTGTATGCTTTATTTGTGTTACTAGGAATTAAATCTGGGAGGCTCTACCACTGAGCTATGTCCGCAGCCCTTTTTACGTTTTTATTTTGAGACAGCTTATCACTAAGTTGCCTAGCCTGGCCTCAAACTTGTGATCCTCCTGCCTCAGCCTCCCAAATCACTGGGATTGTAGGCATATGCCAGCAATACTGACACAAGCAATTTTGATCAGGCAAAATGAGAAAATATTCACTAAGGCCATGCTATGAAAATCTTTGTCTATAAATTGCCCAAGTTGAGTGATAGGAGTCTTAAAAAAATCATTTGCCTGTAACAATTAATGTTTATAATCCCTTAATAGAAACTTGAATTTACATATTTTACATTTACAAAACACTTCAATGTACACCACATCATTTGAAACCCACAGCAATAAACATTTTTACAGATGAACAAACTGAGATCCCCAAGGAATTATTTGTCCCAGATTCTACTGTGAGTAAAGTAGTAGAACAGAGATCTGATTCCAGGCCTTCTCAGTCACTTTGTCTCCACGCATGTCTATTCGAGCTGGTCAATCACACTGGGCTGTTGGGAGACTTGGGTCAGTGCTCAGTGGGCAACAGCAGTATCTGGAAATTGGTTTTGACCACTGGTGGTAGCTGGGTCTTCATAGTCCCTGGAGGAGCATTTCTGGTCCTTAGGACAAATTCATAAGGCAGTTTACATCGTTGGTTTTGTTCTTTCCAAATCATGTTTCTTTAGGAACTTTAAAGACATTATTTACATTTCTTGACACGTTTGGAACTTTGGCAAGCATTTAGTTTATCTGAAGGTCAAATGAAGGCAAGGTACCTGAGAAACTAACAGTTTCAAGTTAACTGAGGCCTCAAGAGTCTACAAGAGATGGTTTACTTTCTGGAGGGGAAAGGAAATTATTTCATGCAGAAGTTCCAGGTGTGTCAAAAGTGATATAGGAATGTGGAAAATTTCTAATTGTGAAGCCCCTTAATATTTTTGCTTTTAAGAACTTTTGGTGGTGGCATGTTGGAAAAAGGGGTGGGATTTTTTTCAATTGAAGTTACAGTATTAGAAACATTATAGAAAATCTCATATCACTGAATCAATTCACTTCAAATAATTAAAAAATATGAAATATTTTTTCTTAACATGTAGAAAGCAGTTGAATATGACTGAGTTTTAAATGATTCTCAGTTCAGTTACTATGTCTCCCTCCTCATCCATATTTCTTGCTGGGAAAGATTTTTTTTTTTATGGTAACACACATAGCAGGCAACTTTGGGATGAACAGTAATAGCAACACTTTTAATGAATGTGAAAGAAAGTCATGAGTTCTTACCTCAAATGACAGTGTTCAACCCACCACTCTTAGACAGTGAATATTTTTATTGGTATTGAATATGTTGTTCCTGTTTGTTTGGAAATGGTGGGTCAGCAGCATTTTCTGTAGAGAAACTATGCTACTTGGATTCAGAGCTTGAACTAATGTCTGACAAAGTTAGGTTATCTTTTCTCCTCTGTGACCCCTGGAAAGAGTCTGCACATCTTATGGAACCAGACAGCTCAGGGTCATATCTGCACTCTGGCATTTTCTAGCCAGCTTCACCTTGCCTGTGAATGTGAGTTAACAGTATCTATTTCATGGGTTATTATAGAGAAAAGATAATGTATGTTTTCTAGGGCCTGCACAAAGTTGGTTATTTTGTTCCATTGTGATTGTTTGTTCTCCTATAAAACAAATAGTTGCTTGGTCTCAATTGGCATCAATTTTATTTTTAGCAGAACTCTTCACAGGGTAAAAGGTACTTCTGTTTCACCCTTCAACACCTACCCCACAACATTCTTCATTATTTATGGATAATGGCAATCCTGAAATGTAGTCTAAAAAATGTTTGAAAAGCATCTATTGAATACCCATTAGGGTGGCTACTGTCCAGTAAAATAACTAGTGTTGACAAGGTTATGAAGATTTCAGGAGAACTCTTGTACACTCTTGATGGGAATGTAACATCATGTAGCCACAATGAAAAGTTTGATGTTTCCCCAGAAGCATCGTTTGACCACTTAATTCAACTTCTGGGTATACACCAGGAAAAAAAAATCAGAGTCTAGAGAGGTTTGTATATCTAGATACATAGCAGTATTATTCACAATAGCCCAAAGGTAGACACAACCTAAGTGATTGACAGTGAATGAAGAAACAGAATATGATATTTACGTGTCAGAATATTACTCAGCCTTTGAAAAGGAGGGAGATTTTGATTCATGCTATAACATAAAAGAATTCTAATGGTAATTGCAATGGGCTGGGGAGAGGGGAAGAGGAATAGGTAATTACTTCACAGGTATAAAGTTTGATTTCTTAAGATGAAAAGAATTCTGAAGATTGTTTATACAATAGTGTGAATGTACTTATTGCTACTGAACTGTACACTTAATGGTTGTGATAGAAGTTTTAATTTATGTGTGTTTTACCTAAAGCATACATTGAAAACTACTAAACTAGATACCTATATACGAATCATCTGTAATATCCAGAGTGATACAAAGGTAGCAGAGAAATTTGTATTTGAGGGAAGAGGTCCAAGAACAGCTTTGATTCCAGTCTTCCCATCTGGCATCAGCTGGGATTATATGTATCAGCTGAGTGTGGGGGTGGGGAGCAAATGTTGAATATTTACTCTAAATAAGACCTGCCTCCCTGTACTGCTAAACCACTTGAAAGAACCAGAGGAAAACCTGACTGTGCCTTATCTAAATTGTTGATGAGCACCCCTGTTTATCAGAGTGGAAGCCTCTGACAGTATTAACGATGACTAGCCTCAGATTATCCTTAAAAGAAAATAAATAAATCTCCTGAGTTTGGAGCAAAATAGATCCAACACTGAGAACCTGATTTCACAACAAACATTAAATATCCAAGCATCTGCCGCTGCCTGGGGAGCCCAACACTATCAGGCGTCTCATCAAATGGGATTTAGTGGGTGTCCCTGGAAGGGATGAGGTCAAGAAAGTGTCAGTGGAGTTGATATCTTCCCTCAGCAAGGCTGGTATGGACTTAATCTCCTTACCCAGAAGGCACAGAGAGAAAAGGTGTTGGAGGATAAGCAAGCAGTTAGCAAAACTGGAGAAGAGGTGAAAAAAAAATGAGCATTTTCATTATCTGTGAAAGCAATCCCATATTATTTAATTCAGTTAATTGAAAATTCATAAAAAGGTAAATGTATATTTAATAACAAGAGCAGCCACCTTGGTCAATACAGTATGAAGGAAATTTCCAAGTTTATTTTATGCTTGTATTATTAACCATAGACCCTCTAAGTAGAATTTCTTTTAAAGAAAGATCTACTTATATTTCAAACTATAAAGGCTGGAGTGTTTTCTTTTATGTATATTCATTTATTAGAAAATTTTTAGGTTATATCTTTTAAATAGCAAATTCTTATCATTCAAAGTATCTTTGTTTGCAAATATGTTATGCATTTCTTAAGGCATGAAAAATTTAGGCATTCTCATAGAAAAGAATGAAGTTCTGATACCACAACATGGATGAATCTTGAAAACATTGTGCTAAGTGGAAGGAATCGGTCACAGAAGGCCACATAGTATATAGTTCTATCTAGGGGAGAAATTCAGACTAGGAGAAAGTTCAGACTACAGAGAAAGAGAGTAAATGTGTAGTAAACAGGGGTTTAGGGTACTTAAAAATAAATTACTTCTCAATGATATGGGATTTCTTTTAGGTATGATGAAAATGTTCTAAATCTAGATAATGGTGATTTGTACAACTAGTAAGTACATTAAAAATCACTGAAATACTTGAACACTTAAAAATGGTAAATCTTGTGGTGCATCAATTATACCCCAACCAAATTATTATAAAAATAGACTAATAAAGCATTCTTGGTGGAAATAATGAAAATTTATGGAAAAATAGTTCAAACTCTTAAGGAAATTAAAAGTAATAGGAATTCTACATTTTTTCTACATCATATTAAAATCTATGTGACTGCTATGCCAGATGCAATGGTACATGCCTGTGATTCCAGATACTCTGGAGACCTAGGCAAGAAGATCACAAATTCAAGGCCAGCCTGGGCAATAACTTAGCAAGACCCTGTCTTGAAATAAAAAGGGCTGTGAATGAAGCTCAGAGGTAGAGCTCCCCTGGTTTCAACCCCTAAGTGCGCAAATCATTACCATCTTCATCATCTACGTGACTTAAATATTACTTATCAAACATTTACTGATTACAAGCTCTGTGCCTGGGGATTAGCAGATACAAATCTCTTCCCTAGGAGATGAAAAGACTTTCAAAAGCTGTAGAGATGTCTGTGGATTGAGTGAAGATGGTGTAGTCTTTGCTTAAATATCTTTCATGTGCTATCTCTATAAATTTGTTTGCTAATCATTTTTCTGTTTCTGTTTACACTAGGAATGGTGCTAAATTATAACAATAGAATGAGAGAACATAAAATTTTTTAAAATTGTTCTAAATACATATCCTTAACACATCAGAATCTTGATCTTCAGATCTCTTATTTTGTAACTTGATCTTTTTTTTTTTTTTTTTGACCATAAAAATTACTAAGAGCCAAAAATTACTACAGGTAGTAAGAATTAGTGCAGAATACCGGATTCCCTCTCAACTTTTAATTATTTTAGAACTTATACTTTTTGAGAACATGAAATATATGAGACAGGACATAAACAAAATAGTTGTATTATTTAATTTTCATCTAGAAAAATTGGAGTGGTATTTTCACCTCCAGAATGTCACTAGAGATGGTGCAACGAGGTCCCAAAGATGGCAACCTCAACTAAGGGTAGCAGGTTCTTGACAAATGCCACAGAAAATAATTTCTAGACACTTCAGATATTGAGTCACAGTGAGTTATTTGGGAAAACAAGCAGTAAAACATTCAAGGGAAAAGGCAGGCCATCTTGAGAATAAGAAATGCTTTCAGGGTCTCAGGCTCTTTGAAGTGGTGAGGGTTGGGCATGGGATGTGGTGATCACAAGATGTTTTATGGTGGTCAGCCTGTTCTCAAGACCCTTAGGTTGAGTCTTTTCCATTTTTTGATAAATGGAAACAGTTACATAGTACTGGGACAATACCTATATTATAGGTTTTGTATCTCCCTTTGTTCAATCTATTCTAAAACCCATGTATTAGTGGACTAATTAAGAGTGCACAGAGAAATTTTCTTAAGTGGGTGAATTTCTAGCAACGTTAAGATTGCTAGTGAAGATCTGTGTATTTCCTGGAAACTTACGAGTGACAGGCGTGGGGAGCCAAAGGACAAGAAACTAACACAAGGCTTTCAGATAAAAGTTACAGTCTTTTTCTTTCTTGTATCTCCTTTCTACCATTTTTTAAATTATTTTCTATCCTATTATTCTACGTCAGTCTAATCGACTTACTTTTTTATTTGATGATAATATCCCCTATAGATTTTGAAAGAAAAGGAAAGATCAAACTGGCCTTTTTTATATTTAAATTCAAAGGAAGGTCTGCCACTTAGCAGCAGCAAGGTAGAAAATGACCCTACTTTCACTTGGGGAAGAGGTGGAAATGCTCTTGTTTTGCTAATTGTTTCAGAGAAGAACTTGAGAAGGGAAAAATGGCAGGCATTTCCCAGCAGAGGTATAGTTGTTTATTCCAGGTCTCCATCCTCAGTAGTAGAGCAGCCAAGTGTTTCTATCATGTTTTGGCATTTATACAGTGTTAGATGCCATGTGTATTGAACAGGCCTTTCCATTCCTTGCTGTTCCTCCCTCATGAGTCACAGTCCTGCTCAGTCTTTCCAGGCTGAGCCTGTGCTGAGCCACAGCTTCTCCAACGCCTCTTGCACCCATAAGAACTGCCCCATTTAGCACCTTCCGATTTCACTGACATCACAGACTACTTTGGATCTGCATGTTTTTTTCCTACCCAAACTGTTTCATAATGCCCTCATAAGATGCAGTTGTTTCATAAATTTTTTTAATGTCCACATGATAAAAAATAAGAACCGCTTCAGCCTAGCCTGGTGGTGCACGCCTGTAATCCCAGCTACTCCAGAGGCTGAGACAGGAGGATCCCAAGTAGTTGGCCAGCCTGGGCAACTTAGCAAGATCCTGTCTCAAAATTTAAAAATAAATAAATAAAAAGGGCTCAGGGTATAGCTCAGTGGTAGAAAAACTTTTTTAAAAAAGTTCTATACCTAACAACTTTTATGTTTATTAAATGCCAAGCACCATTTTTAAAACACTTTATTTATTAACTCATTTAATCGTCATGACAGTGTTATAAGCACTGTTATTAGTCTGAGTTTGCAAGTAAGAAATACATGATACTGAAAAATTATATAAATTTACCTAGGTTTTAAGCTAGTATGGAACAGGCCTAGAATTTGAACCTAAGTAATTCAGCTCATAACCACTATACCACTCTACAAAAATACTATCTATCTTTCGTACCCCACTATTAGGTGCCTCCAGAATTCTCTAATACTAAGAATTGGTCATATATCTATACTACTAGGAAGTGCAGGACAAGTCTAGTGGAGAAATCATAAACTTAAGTTCAGACAAACCATGGCAACTTTGCAACCTTTGGCAAATTCGTTTGATTTTTTTGAGTCTCACTTTTATCATCTGTAAAATAAAGATAAAACAATTAAATCTCTTTCTAGGAATGTTATATGAGTTAAATGAGACAAAGATACGGAATACCTGTGAATTTTCTCCTTCCTTTTCACATGATTTCTCTCATATCTCCTCTTAACAATCCTGTGATGGAGACAGTAGAGGTATTGTATCCACAGTACAGATTGGAAAATATGCTCATATAAGATAAGGCACATTTCCTGGTGTAATTCAACAGGAAGGTGGGTGCAGAAGAGTGAGCACTGACACCTGGTATTCACTTTATCAGTGAAATATGCCTGCTACTAGGTCACGCTGGGAAATTGGGTTGAAATAAGGTTATAACCAGAATGGAATTTCTTCTTTGTCCCTAAACTCATTGTTAAAAATCTTCTACACGGGCTGGGGATGTGGCTTAAGCGGTAGCGCGCTCGCCTGGCATGCGTGCGGCCCGGGTTCGATCCTCAGCACCACATACAAACAAAGATGTTGTGTCCGCCGAAAACTAAAAAATAAATATTAAAAATTCTCTCTCTCTCTCTCTAAAAAAAAAAAAATCTTCTACACATTTCTGAACCAGTTTTATAGTTTGTAAAGTACTGTACAAATCTTTATTTTTAGAAGTCATCATCTTAAACAGGTGATCTTGTAAAATATAACATGATCTAATACAGCATGATACCATATAGTATTTATTATTGGAGAAGAATGAATTGTGGGAGAATGTAATGAATTTGTACAAATCCGGAGAGAGCTTAGCTTGTTACTGAGGGATTCGCTTCTTTCTTTTTTCTCAAAGTAGAAGACAGTTGGGCATGGTGGCACATGCCCGTAATCCCAGTGAGTATGAAGGCTGAGGCAGAAGGCTCGCAAGTTTGAAGCCAGCCTTAGCAACTCAGACCTTGTCTCAAAAAATAAAAAGGTCTGGGGATGTGTGTCAGTGGTTAAGCACCCCTAGGTTAATCCCCAGTGCTCAAAACAACCCCCCCCCAAAAAAAAACCCTCATTCTTCTAAATTGGAAATTTAACTGCTAACTTGAGTGATTATTGCCTTTGAGGATCCTAGGTTATAGATAAAAAGTGAATTAAGGTGGAAGAAGATGAGCACAGAAGAAAATAAAGTTGGGGGGGATGGGAGTTGTCAATCCCACTGTGAGAATACAAATTCACATGGGGAAATGGCAATTGGTCCCTGTTGTTTTGTTAAGCATGCAATTGGTCCAAAAGTTTCAGATAAAGTTGCTGTAATTTTGTTGAGTCAAAATTCTGAATCTTTATACAAGCCCTATTAGTGATTTCTATAAATAGTTTTATAGCCAGTTCCCTTCATTGCTGTTTGTAAGATGTATATGTTGTGTATGGAATGCTCTTTTGTCTTTAGCTACCATACTTTAAAAAACAATTGAAAAGAAAGTACTAGAAAAGAAAAGTATTATGGTTAATTGTATTTATACTTTTAAGATTTTTACTGATTATGACACTGACTAGTGATGGAAAAGTAAAACAAGATGCTATTATACTGCTGATGAAAATAGTGGATTTTAAGGAAGAGCAAAGAGTCTGGTGAAATGAAAGGGGAACTACCTGGGAATCAGGAAACCTAGAGTCTTGCCTAAGCTCCAAGCTCTGCAACACCAAGTACACTCCTTGATCTCTAAGCTCTTCCTCATTCAGTCACTGGACTGAATCAACTCAGAGGTCCTTATTAGTTTAAAAAAAAAAAAAAAAACTGCCCAAATGCGAATGTATTCTATAACATTTTGAATGTACATTTTTAAATGTAAGAAAATTTTTTATTGATCCAAGAAAAAAATTATATTAATAAGCTAATTCACATAAAATGAGAGTAGTATCTGTGGGTTTTGTACTAAATTCAGGTCAGGTCAAATCAAAACTCTAGATTGAATTTATTTCACCCAAGTTTTAATTCAGGTTTCTTCTTGAAAATAATGTGTGGACCTTTAACCATATTGAAATTTCTACATTAATGGAAAAAATAGTAATATATTTTAGGGTGAGAATATCTCAGTGTTTAGTGGTTTCCTTCCAAGTTCAAATATTAGAGAAGGTAATGAGTAAATAAAATGACTCTCTTGCTATCAGAGTGAATGCAGATGGTGGAACTGAGACAGGGGGAGAGTGGGCTGTATATTGGGCAATATTAAAATACAAGCATTTTTTCACTATAAATTACACAAATGTCCATAGTGGAATTCTTTTAGGAGCGAATGAAGAAGGAAAAAGTCATATGTAGTCCCAACATGGAGAGATAAATTTTGGGTGAATATCTCTATAGCCTTTTTACAATGGGCATGTGTGTGTATATATATATATATGGAGAGAGTTAACTTTTAAAGATGTCACTTCTTTATTTTCTACATTGCACAATTTCTGCTGAGTCTTCTATACTTCTTTGTTCTCTGTATGAAGCGTATCGTTTCTTTCCCCCTTAACAACCCTCAAGATCTTTTTATTTATCTTTCATTTTCAGCAGTTTGATGAGTATCATGGTGGATTTTGGTTGTTGCTTATCTTGCTTGGTGTCCCCAAAGCTTCTCAGATTTGGGTTTTTATGTCCCTCATTATCTTGAGAAAATGCTTGACATTAATAACTCTTCAAATATCTCCTTTGTCCAATCCCATTTCTTCTCCTTACGCCACACCATTCAGCCACTTCATATTGCCCCATAGCTCTTGGATCCTTGGCTCTTTCTTCCTCCCACTTTCTGTACTCCAGTTTGGAAGAACTTATGAATAGATGTATTTTTAGGTTCCCTGATTGTTCCCTGATTGTGTGAAGTCTACTCATGGGTCCATCAAAGGAATTCTTTATTTCTGATATTGTGGTTTTCTTATCAAGTGTTTCCATTTGCCTCTCTCTTGGGAATTCTTTGCTGACATTTTCTATCTTTCCATGTGTGTTGTTCACCCCATTAGATAGACCACTGGATACTATCTGTAATAGGAGAGATTCGGCTTATTTGGTACTTTTGCTGAAAATTGATGCTTTTTTTCCCCCTTCTGTTAGGCTGCAAATATTAGTTATGTAACCAGTTTAATGAGGGGTGAGCCAAGTCTACATTTTTGGTTTTGAGTCTATGAGTCCTCAGGGGATGCTGCCATTTGCCTTGGGGTGAGGGCTGGGCTGTCTGAGAATTTAACTTAATCTTAGAGCTCCTCCCTCAGTTTTCTCGGGACACCTGCAGCACAGAGGAGGTCTCTAGCACAACCCTAACCCTTACCAGTTGACTGCTCTTGCCCAATACTCTGTGCTGGCTTCACTTGGCTCAGGGATCTTTTATTCTAGCTGTCTCAGCCTTAGGGAGTTTACCTGGCCTCAGGGCTGGATCCTTCTTTATACTCCTGCTCTTTCTACCCTGACTGTCAAACACTGCCTTGTATCTGTGATTACAGATTTGAAGGCTTTTCATATATGGTGCCAAATTGCAATCTAGCAAGTGTGTACAAATTTCACCAGCAAATCGGGGCTCTTTTAAATAAGACTTTGAGGGCTGGGGATGTGGCTCAAATGGTAGCGCGCTCGCCTGGCATGCGTGCGGCCCGGGTTCGATCCTCAGCACCACATACAAACAAAGATGCTGTGTCTGCCGATAACTAAAAATAAATAAATATTAAAATTCTCTCTTAAAAAAAATCTTTAAATAAGACTTTGCCTCTAACATCATTGGACTCTTGATATGTTGGGATAATTTGCTGTTTGGTTGGACAATGGAAGTGTAGCAACCGGCCTCATACATAGTAGGGCATAAGATACTTTTATTGATTAACAGAAGAATAAAAATATAAATAGCTCTCTGAGTGACTCAGAGGTGCCACTTTGCTCTTGATTTGTTCCTACTTGACAGAAGCAGTTACTACATGACTCAGGAATGAAAAAGTGTGCATATCAGTGAAAAGCTCCATTTGACAGAGAAGAAAAGCAACAGTCTTTAGATAGAGGCGTTCTGACCCCTAACTGAAGATGCCACTGTAAGAGCATGTGGAAATCAGAATTCTGATCCTAATTCTGCCTGTGGTTAGCTGTTTCTTAATCTGCAAATTAAGGACCATTTCGATATCTCCTTCTTTTATTAAGTGGAGTTAAAGTTTTCTATATTATTTAATGGTTGTCATGAAGTTAAATTGAAGTTGTAAGTATATAAGTCCTTTATAGCACTTTTTTAAAAGCCTACAAAATATAAAGTAGTCCTCTAGGAAGGGTATAGAAAAATATGAAAATTAGGAATTCCAGGCAACCTTTTTTTTTCTTTTTGACATCTCTATGTCTGAGAGAGAATATATAAATCCGAAAGGAAGCAACAGAAATAGTTAATGCTCTCACTAAAATTAGCCTGTTGTGATAAAGGTTAATTAAGTCCTTCTTAATCAGGTGAGAGTCCATTTTTCCAAGGGACAATAGCAAGGAAGCCCCTACTCATGGGGAAACGATGAGGATTTGGGGTTAAATCCCCCTAGGGCTCCTGTGGACTGTTTCCTGTGTTCCTAACCTGACACTCCACCTGCTGGCTCAGAGCTAGAGTTCACCCACTGTGCTACTTGGGTCATTAGAGCCACACACATTTGAGCCCAGAACATAGAGACAAGTGAAACAGACCTAAAAGTCAACATAAAATGTATTTCCTTCTGCTATCCTTCACACATATCAAACAGGACTCAGGACTAAACCTTACACAGTGCACACCATGTAGCCTCGCTTCCTCTTTTGTAACCTGTCACACACAGTTGAAACTTTCAACCATAAGCTGGGGTCCCAGCAGGAGTCAGCCAAGGACTGCCTGCACATCAAATCCAGCCCACGGAGTACAACCATTGCTGCTTCTTTATATTTTTTGTGTGGCCACTTTGTGCTACGGTGGCAAAGTTGAGCGGGTACATCAGATCAGACATTGTGATCTGCAGAGCAGAAAATTTTGCCATCTGGCCCTTTGCTGAAAACATCAGCCTACCCCTGTTCTAGAACAATGGCATTAGTCCTCATCAGTGTTCCTAAGATAAACTGTTATACTCAGGCCTTTTTCTTCTTTTATTTAATGAATTCATCACTGATTTATATTTTGGCCTCTAAGAATAATCCTTAATTGTTATGAAAATAATTCTTAAATTATATTTTAATATCTAAGAATAACAAGATATAAAGAATGTACAGTTTCTCTACTCATAAGGGAATGAATGGTTAAAAATATTGAACTAGAAATGTTTGCTGAAGATAGGGAGGGGAAAGGGCATGTTAAACACCACCACCCGTGGGGATGCCATCAGTCAAATGTAGGTGGTGGAAAACTTTACACAATAAGTTATCAAGTTACTTCAATAACAAATGGACATGGGGAAAAGGTGGGGCATGGGAGCTCTGGAGATTAAAAGAAACTTCAAGGACCTTTCAGTTCAAGGACCTTCTTATGGGGGGTGGTGTTTAGTCAGTTGGAGTCAATGGGAGAATTTGAACATAAATGGGGGCTTGGGTGCTATTTTGTTATTTTTACTTTCTTAGTAACAATAATTTATTGTGATTTTATTTTAAAACATCCTCACCTAGCCAGATGCAGCAGTATTTCCCTGTAGTCTCAGCTATTGTGGAGTGGTTGAGAATAGGAGAGTAAGAGAGCAACCCCTGGACAAGGCAGAGGGTCCCCTGCCCCAAATATAAATAATAAATAGTACTGGAGATTGAACCTACAACCCCAGCCATTTTTATTTTTTTCTTTTGAGACAGGGTCTCAGTTGCTTAGGGCCTTGCCAAATTGCTGAGGGTGGCCTCCTGCCTCAGCCTCTCAAGTTTTTGGGATTACAGGCCTGTGCCACCTTACCCAGCCTTTTCTTCTCTTTTAAGTTCATAAGGGAAGAAAAAAGTAGTGAGTATAAAAGAAATATGAGCAAAGGGTTAATTGGTCAGGGGGATTGGTGCTGGGAACAGAACCAGGATCTTACCCATGCTAAGCAGGTACTCTGCCACAACAATGCTCCTGCCCCAAGGTTGATAATTTATTGAGCTTGGCTGAGGAGCACCTCAAGTTCATCATGCTTTTCTCTCAAACTTTGCAATTTCTCATTATAAATTGTTTTTTTAATAACGTGTTTAACACAGAAAAACAATTCTTAAATTCATTTGGAAGAATAAGAGACCCAGAATAGCCAAAGCAATACTAAAAGCAAAAACAAAGCGGGAGGCATCACAATACCTGATCTGAAATTATACTACAGAGCTATAATAACAAAACCAGCATGTTATTAGCATCAAAATAGACATAAAGACCAATGGAACAGAACAGAAGACACAAGACAAATCCAGGTACCTACTGCCATCTGGTATTTGATAAAGGTACCAAAAATATACCTTAGAGAAAAGATAGCTTTTTTAAAAAAAATGGTGCTGGGAAAACTGATAGCTATATATAGAAACACAAAACTAGACCCTATCACCTGGCATAAAACTCAAAATGGATCAAAGACTTAATCAGACCAGAAAGTTTACACTTGGTATAAGAAAACATAGGGTCACCACTCCCTGATATAAGTGCTGGCACTGACTTTCTTAACAAGATCTCCAAAGCACAATAAATAAAATCAGGAATCAATAAGTTGGATGCAATCAAAATAAAAAAGCTTCTGCACAGCAAAGAAAATGATTAAGAGCATGAAGAGAGACCCTACAGAACAGGAGAAAATCTTAGCCAGTTGTTCCTCCAATAGGAGATTTGAATCCAGAATATACAAAGAACTCAAAAAACTTAACACCAAAAAATAATAATAACCCAATCAATAAATGGACAAAAGAACTAAACAAAAACTCCTTAAAAGAAGAAATACAAATGACCAACCAGTATATGAAAAAATGTTTAGCATCTCTAGAAATCAGGGAATTGTAAATCAAAACTACAATTAGATTTCATCTCACTCCAGTCAAAATGATGATGATCAAGTATACAAATAATACTAAACACTGGTAAGGTTGTGTAGGGAAAGGCACACTTGTATGTTGTTCATGAGCTTGCAGACTAGTACAATCACTCTGGAAAGCAGTATGAAGACTCCTTAAAAAACCAGGGATGGTTCCACCATATGCCCCAGATATCCCACTCCTTGTTTTTTTTTTTTTTTTTTTTTTTTTTTTTAACCAAAAGATCTAAAGTCAGCATGCTACAGCAGTATAGCCACCTCAGTATTTATAGCAGCACAATTCATAATAGCTGAATTTTAAAATCAACCCAGGTGCCCATCATTAGATGAATAGATTAAGAAATTGGGGTGTATAAATAAAATGGAGTTCCAATCTTCCATAAAGAATGAAATTATGGCATTTGCCAGTAAATGAATGGAAATAGGGAATATCGTGCTAAGTGAAATAAGCCAAACTCAGAAACTCAAAGGTTGAATGTTTTCTCTCAAGAAGGACAGGCGATGCAGAATGAATTCTTTAAAAAATCATGTGCATATCCCTTATGCATAGGTAGAGCCAATCAAATATAAATAAATAGACTAGCAAAGGGAAGCCTAGGTAAAAGAGAGGAAGGAAAATGGGAGAGGGGAAGGAGGATGGGAGGGAAAAGCAAGGAATCAGGAGCTGAATTGAATTCCATGCATGTATGAGTTTGTTGGTATGAACCCAGCTACTATGCATAACTACAAATCCCTAATTTAAAAAAAAATTAAAAAATACTTTAAAAAAATATTGTGTTTGAGTTTAAGCTTTTAAAAATTGAAACCTGCTTCTGATAGCTATTTCTGTATCTGTAAAACAGGGATTAAAAGGGGCAGCAGTGTTAGGGGCAGCAAGGGAGGGGAGGAGAGGATAGGAAGGCTACTGGAATGAAACAGACATTATTACTTTATGTACACATATGAGTGCATGACTAATGTGATTCTAAAACATGTACAATCAGAAAAATGAGAAATTATACCCCATTTATGTATGCTATACCAAATGTATTCTGTCCTGTATAACTAAAACAAATAAGAAATTATAGTAGAAAAAACAGGGATTACAATTCAGGTTGTATAGGGCATGTTAAGGACTATGAGAATTAAATGAGATAGTAAAAGACCTTAGGTAGCTCAGTGGCAGAGTACTTGTCTAGCATTTGTGAGGCCCTGGGTGGATCTCCAGCACTTCACAAATAAAGTCAAATCTAGTACAATACCTGACAAACAGGAAGTGACCAATACTTGGTAACTATTAATAACCCAATCAATAAATGGAGCTTGTATGTGTATCAAGCTCTATTTCCCTGTGAGCCTAATTTATTTATGATATTTCTGACCTTTGCAAACAACAGATTTTAAATTTGTGTTACTGCTACACAAAAATAAGGAACAAAAATAGGAATTTTTTTTTCAGTATATACATACATTTCCTTGGTAGTTTGGAAATGGTCATAGTACCTGTAAGATACACTGAGGACAGAAATGTGATAGCCAACCATTGAAATCAAGGAGAACATTAAACTGGTCCCAGTGGCACATACCTATTATTCCTGGGACTACAGAGGCTGAGGCAGGAGGATTGCAAGTTCAAGGCCAACCTGGGCAACTCAGTGAGACTCCGTATCAAAATAAAAAGGACTGGCACTGGGGTCATAGTGCAGTAGTAGAGCACTTGCCTAGCATGTGTAAGGCACTGTGTTCAATTCTCAGCACCACATATAAATAAATATTCATTGACAACTAATATATATATATATATATATATATATATACACATATATATATGTATACATATACACATATATGTATACATATACATATATATACACATATATATATGTATACATATACACATATATGTATACATATACATATATATATGTATATATATATATATATACACACATATATATGTATATATATATGTATATATATATGTGTATATATATATACATATATATATGTATATATATACATATATGTGTATATGTATACATATATATATGTGTGTATATATATATATATATTTTTTTTTTTTTTAAATAAAAAGGGCTGAGGGTATAGCTGAATGGTAGGGAACCCTTGTATCACACACACAAAAAAAAATCAAGGAGAACCTAATTGAAATTTGTTGTAATAACTTGGCTCTTCCTTGAGGGTATTCTACAAAGAAAACTTTTTAGCTCTCTGTGAGATTGCTAATAAAACCTTGCAAACACCCTCGGACACTATGTGCAAGGGATGTCAGGAAAGAACAGATATTCCAGTTTCAGGGGCTATTGTCCCTCTGTGACAACCTGAGGCTCCTACTGAGCCTGGGAAAGATTATGAGTCACATGACACTCCTTTGACTCAGTCTAAACCAACTTAATTAGTCACTTGTCAGTCACCTGCTCACTATCCAATATGCTTAGTATCACACAAATTTGTGGGAAAATACATTGACATAAAGGCACGGGATTTTGTAGTCTTTATGTTACCCGTTCACTTTTGGAAGCTAGTGAATGTTGTATTAAAAGAGGCATAAATACATGCTTTGCGGCTTTTTCTGCCCTAAAATTTAGTATATTTGGTGTAGAAGGTAGAAGCTGCATAAGTAACAGTTTGCACTTAGAGGAGAAAAAAAAGGGCACACTTTTGGAGATACTTTTTTTAGTTATCATCTCATCCATTAGTGAACACCAGTAATTGAAATAAGTAAATGTGGACCCCAACCACAGACTATCCCTTCTGAAAAAAATTGCTGTCAGAAACATTGGAAAGTATAGTTTTATAATGTTTAAAAAGGAACAAGAATAATGTTGGGGGAAGTTTAGACAACAGTATTTTATCTAAACTAAGGATATCAAAACCGTCTCTTTTTCTGTTCTTCCACAGAATGACATCACTCCCTTACATGTTGCATCAAAAAGAGGAAATGCAAATATGGTGAAACTGTTGCTTGATCGAGGAGCTAAAATCGATGCCAAAACCAGGGTAAGAGTGCTACTTATATGCATGCTCATACTTATTTGCAAGAGGTAGGAATACTTTTCCTACTGCATTTGTGTTGGTTAAACATTGGCTTTATTTTTAATTCCTTGTAGTCTCTTGGAAAATGCCAACCACATTTATTCTTCTTAAAATAGGGTGGATGTCTGTCTTTATAAATCATTAATTATGTTTAACTAGTGTTTGTCTTTAATTACAGGAATAGGCTCTAAGGTCTAGAGTTTTCACTGAGTTAAATTTTCAAGAATTATATGACATGGCAAGCTGAACTATTTGATTAGTTTGAAGTTAAAACTGATAGTTTTTCTATTGAAAAATCCATCTTCTCTGTTGTTTGAGGGAATATAAAATGGTGTGGCCACAATAGGGAATTGTATGGATATTCTTCAGAAAATTAAAAATAGAACTATCATGTGACCCCGCAGTCCCACCTCTGGATATATACCCAAAATAATTGAAAGCAGGGTCTCCAAGAAATTTTTCTAGTTGTGTTCATTACATCATTGTCCACAGTGGTTAAGAGATGCCAGCAGCCCAAATGTCCATTAATAGATGAATGAATTTTAAAATGCAGTATTTATATATAATGGAATATTATTCAGCCTTAAAGATAGAAATCTTGTTACATGCTAAAACGTGGATTAATCTTGAGGACATTATGCTAAGTTAAATAAATTGGTCATAAAAGGCAAAATACTGTACGATGCCACTTAATTGAGATATCTAAACTGTCAAAATCATGGAAATGGGCCAGGGATACAGCACAGTGTTAGAGTGTATGCTTAGCATGCACGAAGCTCTAGGTTCCATCCTCAGCACCAGAGGAAGAAAAAAATCATGGAAATAGAAAATAGAAGAGTGCTTTCCAGAGGATGGGGAAGGGGGAAATAAGGACTTGTTTAATGGGTATGGAATTTCAGATTAAAAAGCAAGATTGAAAAAAAATGTTCTAGTGACCTATCAGGCAACAAAATAAATATAATTAACACTACTGAAATATACAGTTAAAAATGGCTAAGAGTGCTAGGCATGGTGGTGCACACTTGTAGTGCCAGAGATTTGGGATGGTAAGACAGGGGGATGGCAAGTTTGAGGTCAGCTTCTGCAACTTAGTGGGGAAAAAAAATAATGGGGCCGGGGATTTACTACAGTGGCAGAGCACCTATAGGTTTAGTACTCAGTAACCCCCCCCAAAAAAAGTTGTGCTAAATTTTATATCAAATATGTTTTCACACAATTAAACTTTTCCCATAAATATGCATAACTTGACGTTTATGGTATATTGTGTAGGTTTTGTTGTGGTTTGCTTGGTTTAGGGGTTTTTCTTGTGTTTGGGGGAGATTTGTTATTGTTTGCTTGTTTTGAATTACTGGGGATTGAACCCAAGGCCTCATGTATGTTATGTATGTGAAGTATGTTGTTTATTTTGTCTGAGGCACCAGGGTTATGGTAAAGAACTGAAAATCTGGTTTGAAATCAGATTATGAGCTTGGCCAGTTGAATTAGGTAGGCTATTTAAACTTTCTACTTTTAATTTCTCTATCTGAAGACGAATAAAATTAATAGCATTTTGAAAGATTGCTGCAGCAATCAAGGTCAAGTTTGTAAACTGTTCTATTATAAAGCAGGCCAGAAATAAATCCCAGTCATTACTCCTTGGTTGTCTCAGAGCTCCAATTAGTACTGAAACTCTAGCAAAGGGGTTTTCTTTTTCCACACTTCAAGTGTTTCTTACAAGATCTGAGCAAGAGCCAGTCTAATAGAAAGGTGGCCTCACCATACGCATCCACTTATTTAAGGTTTTGGGATGGTTTCCCCACCTTGTAATTGTAGCTGCTCTAATCCTGTGCTTCCCCCTTCCAAGAATCCTGATCTCCGTGTTTCTAAAACTAGCCTGGCAACCTCAGTTTGATTCCTGTAGTGCTTGGATTTACTACTTCATTTATCATTCATTGCATTTATTCATCCAACCAGTAAATGACTATAGTGTCTACTGTAGACCAGACATAGCTGGTGAAAGAGGAAGACAACACTTTTCCTGTCTTCATGAAGCTAATGGGCTAGTTTCTCTTCTGTACTCTGTCCCTAGTCCAGCCCAGCCATAGGTAGAAAGCAGGAGATCCAAACTTCTTTTTCCTGATGCCTATTGAACCTGAAAACCATGCACGTACCTTACAAGATACAAGCTTTCTGGGCTGGGGATGTGGTTCAGTGGTACAGCGTCTGCCTGTCATGCAAGAAGCCCTGGGTTCGATCCCTAGTACAATATATGTGTGTGTGTGTGTGTGTGTGTGTGTGTGTGTGTGTATAAAATAAACAGTGCTTCCTGTTTTGTGTAGGTACTGATGAGTAAATGGGAAGTTGGGGGGAGGGGAGCTACAAGCTTTCTAGAGAGGAAGAGTGAAGAAAGGTTGGGGTTGACTCCTAAAGCATTACCTCAGTAGGAGGTAAATTGAATAGAGATCTTATTGAACTGCCTTTTACATATTTCAATAAGAAGGAATCATCAGTATATAAAGAATGCTAGAACCATTGTATAAATGGCAGGAGTCAAGGCACAGGCTATTTAAAGGGCTTGTAAGGATTAAAAGGTGGAGTTGCATTGCTTTTACCATTTGATTACTGCATGGAGGTGCATTTATAAATGGGAGGGGGATCATTCTGAAGGGAAATGAGGGAAGAAAGAGACAAGCAGAAAAGAGAAACTTAAAGAGATGCCTGTATATCCAGCTGGGATTTTAGCTGGTTTGTGGATTGGAAATTACCTTATTTTTCCCCTCTATATGCAGTCATCAATCATCAGAATAGCAAAATTACTTGTCACTTTGCATCATTGACCAAACATGTACATGCTGTATTTAATAAAGTGGGAGGGGAAAGGGTATGTACAAAGTGCATATAGGGGAGGGCCTGGGAATAAGCATAAAAATTAGGGATAAAAATATCAGCTATAGGAAATAATGTATATAGGCACAATTTTCTATGCCACTTGGTTTCTACGTGGTGCTGCCTCCCTGAAGTGCTATGTTATTTTCAGCAATGACATAGACTCCTTTTACCTTCCCATCTAGTTTTGACTTGGATTTACTTTTCTTCAGTGTTAAACAGTGACATGGGGATGCGAAGGAAAGTCTTAGGGAACCAGGGAACAGAAAAGCCTGTCATTCTTTTGGTATTGTCCTATGTGGGGTGGGCTGAGGGAAGGGTGTCAGTTGTGTGCAGACTGAATTCCTGGCAGACTCAATGGAAGAAAGCGTAGTGTCTGCCCAAAATATGTGAGCTATTCTGTGTTCTCCTCATCAGAGCTTCGCTTCTCTCTTGCTGAAATGACAAAGTACTGATTGGGAGGGAGGGAGCTAAAATGTCAGAAAGCCAAGGGGTCAGGCCAAAAAACAAGAAGTTGAATTTTCATAAATACAAGTTTTAACTACCCAATCTAGTAGTAGCTTTGGAGAAAGTAGTGTTCTCCATTCATCCAGTGCCTACCAAGTACTTCCTATTGTGGCTATCTTGTTGCATTCAACAAATCTGAACTGGTGTATACCAGTCCCCATGTTTAGACACAAACATCTCTTGACTTGACCTTGGAGTCTAGTGCTGGCAATGACCTCTTCTTTAGGGCTCTGTTTCTACATGGGCTGATCACCTAATAAGGGATTCAGTTTAAAAGACAGCTCTTAAAGCATTTTTTATTCCAGGAAGTAAACTTGAATTGTATCAGGGTAATTTAGGTAGGACCTCAGCAAGATCTTACCAGCTAGAAAAGCAGAATGAGCATGAATTTTATATTACCCTAGTGCCTAATCTCTGCAGTCTTCCTGTGTGTTGCAAGGGATTAAACCCAGGGCTTCATGCCGCAGTGCCCTACCACTGAGCTACATCCCAGCCCCTAATCTCCTAAATCTTAAGTGTGACTGGCAAGTGGTACAGTTGTGGCCTAAGGAAAGTTCCTTTCCTTCCCATGCAGAGAGGGAGTTGTTCCAATGATCTCACAAGCATCTCGGTGCTGGATATTGTAACTCAAAGAATAATTAGGTCTAGGGCTGCAGCTCAGTTGCTCAGCTCCTGCTTAGAATGCAAGAGGCCCTGGGTTAAATCCCCAACACTGCAAAAGTAATTGTTTCTCATGAAATTCAAGATGATTAAACATGAATCTTCCCTTACAGCTTAGTTAGGATCTGATACATCAGTGATTTCATGTCTCTATTTAGCTCAATTCTAGAAAGCTTTTCTGATTTTCCCAGTCCCATAGTGCTGACTAGTATCAACTGGCATGTTAACTAACACTCATGTTGATAGCCAACTTGAGTATGTACAGTACATCTATAACAATGGTGGGAAGCGTGCAGAGATAGAAACACATGTCAAGGCAGTCTTTAGTTGGTTCAATGTGCAGCATTCTAATTTTAAAATGATTATAACATTTGTTTATTTTTTCAACAAGATCTTAATGGCTTTGTGTCTTAATAGGCTACAGTGCTTTCTAAGGATGGCCTGCTATTTCTCTTCAAACTCTTACTATCTTCAAAGTTAGCATGAGTGCTTGGTACATGTTGAAGGAAGATGCTTTGCAACACATGGTCTCTTGTCATTTTCATTTCTTTTGCATTAATTCCCAGCCCAGGCAGAGACTCAATATGGTGCCTATACCAGAGCCATTTTAAGAACTTAATATGATATTATATAATATATATAATATTCAGATTATGATAAATTAAGAATATGGACTGTAACCCCTAGGGCAATCACTACCAAGAAAATAAAGCTAAAGTCAAAGGAGAAGTTAACAGATGTTATATATAATGATTCAATGATCACAATATTAAATATTCAGCCCAAAGGAAGACAAGAGAGACAAAAAAAGAGGGTGAAAAAATACAAAACAAATAGCATAGGGCATCTTCTAGTTCAGAAAGAAAATTGTCATTTTCTAAGCAGAGAGAAGACAGGAGAATTTTTCTTCCTTTTAGTTTAATTCTAAAGGTACAGAATGTGCAGCAATAGACTAAGGAAGAGAATTAGAAAGAGGTGTTTCTCTCCCCTATGTACAAATGGCAGAAATGAATTATTGATCTTAAAAGAATATCGAATGCTTGTATTTTTAGAGGTTGCTTGGCATAGTAGAAGAAATCCAATCCTTCAGACAGAGGTGAGCCTGAGCGTAAATTCTAATTCCAACCACTTACTTGCCATGTGACCTTGGATAGGTACATGAATCCCCTGGAGCAGCTTTGTCATCTATAAATAGAACTACTGATGCTTTTCTCATGGAGTTGTTGTCAGTATTAAATAAGATTCCAAATACAAAGTGCCTGTAACAGAGAACATTCAAAAATGTTATTGCACCTCCTCTTAGGTTAACTCTATAACTGCCTAACAAAGTAAGGATATAGTCAGAACTCTTGGTATAAATACAACATGAATAGCTTTGCTAAAAGACTGTATGTAGGGCCCTTTAGTTAATATTTGGAAGTCATTATACCTCTTTTCTCCTGAGTACTGTCTGTTTTCTTTCACTGTTTTCAGTTAAAGATTATATTAACTTTTTACATCCACAATATATTCACAGAATTCTCCTTGCTTAAATTCATTTCCCTTCTCTAAAGTGAGTTTTTTGCCTAAGACGATGACATGGGAGGGATCTATAAGATACAAATCAAAATACGATACACTGGCTTCATATTCTCAGCTGTGATGCCTCAATGTCCTGCTTCCTGCTTTTCAGAAAAATTAAACTTGAAAGAAAGTCTTCTTGGCCTTCATACGGGCAAGGTTTTGCTCTTAGGCTAACACAAGAGAGTATTCTGTTCAGCCAGTAAAGTGCAGTTCCCACCTTACTAATAAAATTACTGTCACTGAAATGAGATATGAGATCTGGACCAGCCAGTTTGCCTGCCTCAGAATTCTGCCCAAGGGAAATTCGTTCATTATATTAGTGCCTTAAAAAATCAAGAGAATTGAAAAAAAAATTACTAACCCCATGCAATTTCAATTCCCTCCTGTAATGTTACTATGGCAACTCGGCATCCCTCTCTCCTTCTCTCCGGTCCAACTGCTGCATATGTTGTGTTCTTGAAGCAGCCTCCCTCAGTCCCCCATGAATTGCCTTGACAAGCATCTTTCAACTGGAAGTTGATGCTGTTGTATGCAGTTAAAGAGCTGCTTTTTGGTCCAGAACCCATTCTAAATGACATTGTGCATTAATTCTAAATTTCTGTGGGTTGGAAGTAATTAAGAATCCTTATTTTAGCCAGGCACAGTGGCGCACTCCGTAAACCCAGCAACTCAGGAGGCAGAGGCAGGATTGCAAGTTTGAGGCCAACCTCAGCAACTTAGTGAAATGCTGTCTCAAGATAAAAAAAAAAAAAAACAAAAAGGGCCAAGGATGTAGCTCAGTGCAGTGTGTCCCTGGGTTCAATCTCCAGTATCAAACAACAACAACAAAAAGTCCCTGTTTTGTTTTGAAGAAAACATTCTTCTAATTTTAGAGAAAGGGTATACCAGTTCACTGCTGTGTTGCCAAACATAATATCCACAATATCTCTTTTATTAAGCTTATAGTATTCTGATTTAGGAAAACGGAAAAGCTTATTTCAAGCAAATCTGAGAGCTAAGAGACTGAGTCACATTCTTACATCTCATTCCAATTTGCAAGTCACTGATGTTAAAATTTTTATTTTTTGGAAAGATACTTTAATAGCACTTCTGAAGTAGACAAAATAAGTCTAATCTTAAAAAGGATAACAAAGAAACAAATTTTCAACCAACTAACTAGGAAACATTTTTTACAGACGAGCCAGAAAATGATTCATTCACTCTCTTCATTCACTTAGTAATTTTTATTAAGCAATTTTCATAGATGTGTTACAGAGTTACCTCCTCTGCAATATTCAATTATCCTTAAAATTGTTAACCTGGTCCTCAGGGATAGACCACTGTTTTAAAAAAATTATTCATGACACTTGTCAAAGAATGGTAAGGCAGACTTTATTCAAGGGTGGTTTCTTTAACAGGGCTCTGGAGTAGAAAGAGACATCTGGCTCAATTCTGAATGCAACAGGGAAAGGTGGGAATTTAGAGCTAAGGAGCAAGGTAAGAGTTAGGGTGAGGGAAATTACTAGGAGGAAACATCAGGGGTCAGAGAGATTTTGGCCAAACCTACTTGACAGGATTATTGCAGAAGCAGGCCAAGGTGATAAGATATTGAGTGTGGGAAAAAGAAATTCCATCAGATGTCAAGGATGGGGGATTTTCTTTAAATTAACCCAGCAACATTCTTGCTAAATCTGGTCTAAGCAGAGACTAACACATAGACGCTCTAAAGTCAGGGCCTAGTTAACAAGAAATATCAGAGGAGCCTGACTACAGTTAGTTCAAGGGGCCACAAGTCATAAAACACCAGTTTAAAAAGTTGTAAGTTGCCCAACATAGATACAGAAAATAACAGAAATCTTGAAGGTAGAAAAGTTACATTTGTCTTGGGGAAAGGCTTCAAAGAAATGCTATCATGTATGACAAAAAGGCCTTGGATTTTAAAGAAAGTGGGGAGGACCTTGAGGTACATAAAGCGTTGTGGGAAGGCTGAGGAACAAGAAAGTGAGATTCTTGCAGAAGCTGCAAAGTGTTTGATGGAGAAGTGATTTCAGATGGGGAAAGGGCAAGTTGAACCAAGTGAAGCAGGAAACGATTTTAGAAGTCCTGGAATGCTAACCTCAAGGATTTAGACTTGCCTGAGGGGTGAACGACAGTTGCTGAAGATTTTTTTCAACTGAGGGTGCCATATCAGAACCATGCTGTAGGAAAGCAAAGGATGAGCTAGGCCAATTTCAAAGCCAATGAGATTGGTTCAAGTTTTGCTTTTTTTTTTTTTTTTAACCAAAATAGAGATATAAAGTCAATCCTACTATCCTTCCTTGTCTTTTTTTTTTTTTTTTACTGCAATTTCAATTCATTCAATGACAGATAATTTTCAGTCTCACTGTGAGTCGGCTGGTTCTTGTCTCTGTCTTCATGATTATAAAAACCGTAATGCTCATTAAACTTTAACTCCAGGCACTGGTTTCCCCCTGACTTTTCAATGTCCCAGCAGCTAGGCCACCCCTACCTGTGCAGCTGGGCAGATGTGACATCTTTTATAGCTTTCTGATGAGGCATCTCTGCTGCTGAGATTTTGGCTGTTTGAAGTGTCATACACTTTCAAAAAGTGCCAAATTAAATCTGTAGATGATCCAAAGGAGAAAGTGTTAAAAATATTGCAGGAAGATTATCATTGAAAGACCTGTGCTCAAGATAGTTCTTGGCAGTTCAGCTAGAGCTGATGACTTTGACCTTGGGGAGCTAACTGGCTTCTCACTGAAGCAAGGTGATTAAAGGGAACAGTAGCTAGAACAATAGCTCTTCTCAGCTCTTCTACTGATGAAAAATGTCACTTTTCCCCAGTGAGTCTTTAGATTTTCCTTGTTTATAATGAACTGGAGATCAGAGGCTGCAGCTGCAGAATACGCTAAAGGAAGACTAAGGGTGGCTGAACCCCTTGAGTTTAAGGGTTTTGTCTTCATCATCCTCTTAAGACCTCCCTTGCTTGTCTTGCCTAGTTAGTAGTAGCTCTAGTCTAGTTCTGCAGTTAGCCTTGGATGAGTAATTTTATCTCTTTGAACCTTAGAGTCATCATTTTTAAATGAAGATTATACCTTTCTTATAGGGATAATTGGGAGGAAAAAAATGATATGATGTCTTGAATTTGCTTTGAAATAATATAAGAAAGGAAAAAAAAGATCAGGATGAATCATGTTGACCATGAGGTGACAGTTGGTTTACTTTAGTCTAAAATATGTTTGAAATTTTCAAGATCAGAACTTTTTTTTTAATTCATTTATTCTAATTAGATATCTATGACAGCAGAATGCATTTTGATTCATTGTAAACAATTGCAGCACAACTTTTCATTTCTCTGGTTGTACACGATAAAGCATCACTCCATATGTGCATACCTGTACCTAGTCATACATGTCCATCTCATTCCACCATATTTCCTGCTCCCATTCCCCCTCTTCACTTCTCTCTCCCCTTTCCCCAATCACAGTTCTTTCATTTCCCCACCACCACCCCACCCCCCACCATTATGGATCAGCATCCATTTATCAGAGAGAACATTTGGTCTTTGGTTTTGGGGATTGGCTTACTTCACTTAGCATGGTATTCTCTAACTCCATCCATTTACCTGCAAATGCCATAATTTTATTCTCTTTTAATGTTGAGTAATATTCCATTGTGCATATATACCACAGAGTTTTTTTTAAATCTATTCATCTATTGAAGGGCATATAGATTGGTTCCAGAGAACTTTTTTTTAAAGATGAAATCAGCAAAAAAGTATATGTCTATAAGGAGGGATAGTATACTTCCAAAGGATTAAGGAGTTGATAGTTGAGATAGATTTTGCTCTTAGATGGCCAAACATTTTATTTAGTGTGTCGCATTTTGCTTTGAGGAAGCTAATTTTCAAGGATGAAGGAAGTGAGCTCAAATAACTAACTATTTTTGTGTGGTCACACTTAAAAAAAATGTCTACACATATTCTGTCATCTCTTATTTCTTAGACTCTACTTAAGAGAAAATGAAAGAAACAATTCTGATCTTTTAGTTCATAAAAGACAATCCTTGTACCTCAGTCTCTGTGCGATGTTTCTGTGAGGTGGAAGGAAGAGGCAATAATTGTATTTTCTCCTTCAGATGTTTTCAGGTTTTATATTACTAGGAAGACTTTGGAATTCATGATTTTTTAATATGTTCCTATGTTTTATTTTATTAGCAAAACACTTTTTCTACATGAAAGGCTGCTTTACTTTGGTTTATTTTAAGTGAACATAAAAGGCAGAATAGTTGAATGGGTTCAAAGAATGTTCAAATCAGGACATCCACTATTTGCAATTCAAATTTCATCTTTTAGAGAATGTTAATAATTTGGAGATTTGGTTAGTAGTTTAGAAATAGGGTTGTACCTGCTTGCTTATAAATTGGAATAATTAGGCTTATTTTTCCGTATCTACTCACCCAATCTGTAAAGTAATTTGAATGTACCGAGCTAAATTTTTATGTATTTTTAAATGTGATTATTCGTAGAGTAGGTATTAAGTAATCTTCAGTTTGGGGAACACAAGCCAGGTGGGTATGGAAACCCACCAAAGGGTTTGGAGCCACTTAAAGTGAATAACTCCTCACTTCTTCAACTCTATGCTGAGTCTCCTTCCCCACCTTTCCTTAGCACATAGTCCTCCCCTAGAACCCAAGGAGGCCACGCTAACTCTCAGCCACATACCCAACAGTGCAAAAACCTCTGAGAGGGAAGGAGCAAGAAGGAGATATCAAAATATTGGTGTCATGTGGAGAACTACATTACATATAAGGGGGATTTATTGTGATTTATTTGTACATAGACACAGAATCATTTGGTAGACATCATTTCCCACTGCTTCCCCATGACTCCCTCAGCTCCTCTTCATCCCCTTGCCAGACTCGGTCAAGGGTGGAATATTTTCTCTCATCTGAGGAAGCTTGAGAGAGAGGGGAAAAATGGTGGATCTCATGAAATTAAAAGGGATACCAATGAAGTATTTTGTATATTTTGATCAATATTTTGAATAATTGTATGATAATTTTAATCAGATTTAGATTTAATACTTAGAGACTTATGATCTCAAGAAATCTTTAAATTATTTTTAAATTTAAATGTGTATACTTTCATGGTAGAGAAACATTATGTGGTAATCAATAAACACTCAAGGATAAAATTATATTAAGATAAAATTATATTGGGCTGGAGTTGTAGCTCAGTGATAAAGCGCTTGCTTGGCATGTGTGAGGCTGTGGGTTCAATCCTCAACACCACATATAAATAAATAAATAAAAGTAAAAGATCCATTGACAACTAAAAAATATTAAGAAAAATTATATTGGGGAAATGGTTAGAAATAGAAATGCAAGAAGAAAAAGGGCCAGCATGAGTTTCCTTTTACAAATTTCTATTTTAAAAGTTTATTCATGTGTTTTTGAAATAGAGGCATCAAGTTACTCTCAGTATTTAGATTTTATTGTATGTTTAAAAGAGTAGGGAAATAGTTATATATTTAAATGTCAGTCTTCTAAATGGTGAGAAATTATATGCTTTACAATTACTTGAACTTACAAAAAACTATTTCTCAACTTAAAAATGTGAAAGTATTTTATGAGATATGTGGAGTAAATGTCCACAGCATATTAGACACCATGCTGAGTCTTAAGAAATATACTGCATTTATAGAATTTACTACCAAATCTCATGAAGGTGTTGCCTCTGTTCAACAGGATGGTCTGACACCACTGCACTGTGGGGCAAGAAGCGGCCATGAGCAGGTGGTGGAAATGCTGCTTGATCGAGCTGCCCCCATTCTTTCCAAGACCAAGGTAAGATCTTTCCAGGTTTCTGAACGTTAAACTGTATTTAGCTTTGAATTCCTTTGCTGATTATTTAATCAAGACTTTTGAATCTCATAGGGAAAAAAAATGGGTTCAATTTAACAATGAGAGTAGCAATGTTCATCGTATCTCTGGAGAAGTTCAAAATAAGCGTGGGTTTATGAAACCCTTATGTGGAATGCACTAGTCTATGAAGTTGTTTTGTGTGTGTTGTTTTTGTTTTTTCAGAAATGCTTACTACTTGATTTCACTCTATGAAATTTTCATAGTTCCGAAATGATTGCTTGATGGGTTAAGATAGACTACAAAGATCTACACTTTCCCAAGTCTAGATGCTGGCTCCAGCCCCTCAGTTTATTTCTTTAGAGTGCATAGCTGACAAGAAGATAAGAATATCATTTAGCAGATATAGATGGGAAATTTGAGAAACAGTACATTGAGTGGGCCTTTGGGAAAGTTGAAGAATCTAAAAGGAACACAAGATTGCCTGAAAAAAAATTAATGTTTTACTAAATGTCTTATAGGTTTTCCTGATGGTAAAACTTTATACCGTATTAGGTAGGAAAAGAATATATATAAATGATTATTGAGATACACAAACTACCTGATAGTCACTACTATTTTAGATAATTAAACCAGTGGTTTGGGGAAGCTATATTAAGCTTTATAAAACTCCTAAATTTCTGGGTCAGGGATATAGCTCAGTGGTAGCATGCTTGCCTGGCATGCACGAAATCCAGAGTTTGATCCCAGCATGACAAAATCATTAATTAGAAAGAGACAAGATCCTTAATTTCTAAACAGTATCAAAGCAACACAATCACATGTGATTCCCCTTTGCACTCTGGTCATGTTTCCTCAACAATTCTAAGAAGACTAAACATCTGTCAAGGTGGTCTGAAGAATTCTATCACTTACTTAAATGAAGGATTGAGATTGGTAAATAATCGGGGGTATTATTCAATAGAATGAAGCAGCCACAAATTTTTCATTGTATATGATGATACCTAGGCTTCCTTCCCTCTCCCCACCAACCCCTGCCACGAGTATTTGGAATTGAACCTGGGCTTCAAATACACCCAGTCTTCTTCTTTTATAATTTGACTTTTTTTTTCAGTAATATGGATTGACCCTTGGCACATTCTATCATTGAACTATATTCCTATCCTTTTTTATTTTTTTATTTTGAGACAGAGACTCACTAAGTTACCCAGGCTGGCCTTGTACTTGTGATTCCCCCTGCCTTAGCCTCCTGAGTCCCTAGGATTAAAGGCTTGCACCACCACACCCAGCAATATCTTGGCCTTTTGAGTGCTTCTGACCTTAACCATTCTGTGGGTTCTTTTTCTTTGACATAGTCATATCTACTTTTCTCCAATCCACTTCCTCTTCCTGGCTACATTCTCTCTCACTGAACCATCATAAGAGCATCCTACTAATCTCCATTTCCTCTCTTCTTTGCAATCTAGATTTTCCTTTGCAGTTGGAGTAGCCATATAAACTGTCCATCAAATTTTGTCAGTCACCAGGTTATAAATTCTCTGATTAATTTTATTCTCTATAAAGTAAATTTTCATTGTGTCAAAGCAGTGCAAGCATAATTAAAAGCAAATAGTTGTTTCATCCTTTTTCTTATTGTTGACTTGATTTGTGTGTGGGGGGTGGGGAATCTCCTTGATATTTTTTCTTCCATGCTTTTAATTTTCAAGAACATTTCCTTGTTCTTTGATAGCATTTTCAGGGGGTAGAAGGTGATACTGGGTATTGAACCCAAAATCACTTTACCACTGAACCATACTCCTGGGCCTTTTTTTAAATTTTCAGACAGTAAATTGCTTAGGCCTTGATAACTTACTGAGGCTGGCTTTGAACTTGCAATCCTCCTGCCTCAGCCTCCTGAGCCTCTGGGATTACAGGTGTATGCCACTGTAACCAACCTTGTTAGCTTCTTTTCTTAAAGCATTCTATTCTTATTTTATGGATAAATTGTTTTCTATTACCTTTCTGACAACATTCAAGACAATTTATTTTTTCTACCTCTCATATGTCCCTAATTCCTCAAATTTCCTTTTTTCCTATTTGCTTTGACTCTTTTTTTTCTGTTGGAGGATTCCCATAAATGTCTGTATCTGAAACACAAGTGTCAACTGCAAGTATTTGAGAAGGTCTCTGATTGGACACAGGGCTGATGATCAGGTGGTGGTGGGATGCAGATGTTCTCTAATGTCAGGATTAGGTGTCCTTTCATTGGGGCAATTCCAGTTTTTGAGAGATAAATCCTCTAATCTTTTGCCCTGTGAACCTGTGTGAATGTCTTCTGAGTGAGGTAGAAGAAAAACTGTCAGTCTTCTTGTTCTTTATGTGTAATTTAAACATAATAATGATAACTAATATTTACATGACTAGCAACCACCAGGCTCTGTGCTCACTGAGTCCTCACAGTAACTCTGTGAGATACCCATATTGTTGCTCTGCATAGAAGAGGAACGTGAAACCCAAAGAGATGAAATAGCAGCTAGTAGCAGAGCAAGAATTTGAAACCAAACCATCTGATTCCAGAAACCATATCCCTAACACTATATTGTCCTTCCTCTTCTGGAATCATCTGGTCTCACCCCAAACCAATCTTCACCATTGCCCTCTGCTCTGCCTGAGGACTGAGTGTGAATCTTTCTGATCATCTTCTATTGAGTGGAAAGGGGTTACAACCTGATTTGCTAGGTTGGGAAGGGTCTGGAAACCTAACAGCTCCATACATAGACTTTGAACCAGTCCTGCTTTCAGCCCTAAGTCTCTCATCTTCTAAGGTGATACTTTTCCATATCTTTTTTTTTTTTTTTTAAGGAGCTGAGAGGTAAATCTGCTGGTCTTTATTATATCCAGCAATGTGCTGGAGCCAGATTGTGTTAGCCCATAAGGGCCAATTGTGCATACCTCTTCTGGATTCCACATCTGGTAATCACATTGGCATCATGAAATTGGTCAGAGAAGGGAGTCTGTACACCATGGAAATTGGAAAATGGTACACACTGGGGCTTTTCTTTTTCTAAAGGTTGTTGAACACTGGTCAGCATACCACTGATTGTGTCTCCCTACAACACCCAGATAGCAGCCTTCTCTCTTCTGGTAGATGAATTACAATGGTTAAATACTCCTTTCATATTCAAAAATCTGTTATGGTCTCCTTTCCTGGTATATATGTGTGAATGTAAAAGCATGCAAACATGTGCTTGCCTTTGTGGATTATACCCTCTAAATTACTTTACTACCCTTTGGTGGAGTTTGGGGAGAGGAAACATATATCTATGTTGAATCAAAAGTTACTTCCCGCACTGAGGATAAATTCCTCACCACATTCTGTTTTGCTCCCTGCTTCACCCCGCTTCTTGCTCACCACCCCGCCTTCTTTTCTTCCTAGGATATACCAAGTTTGTTCTCATTAACTGCTTAGTTTCAGTTCCCTCCACTTGTCAGAGATCTCTTTGATCTCAGTATGTTCTCCAAACTGGGATGTCTTCTTCTCAGGCCTTTTTTTGACTTTCTACTCCTTCTATCCCCACCACTTACCTAAGTAAGTATTATTTGACTGGATTTTATGTCCTTTTGGACTGTCATGAAATTATCTCTTAGTTTGTTTACTTCCTCACTGTGTAGTTTTCTTCTGTATTATGAAAGTGGGGACTTGTCCAAGTTTAGTCCTATGCCCCTAAGTACCCAACATGTATTAGGCCTTTGGTAAGTATTTGTTGGAAGAGTATTCAGGGAATGCATGCATTATGAGCTCTTTTTTGTGTGTGGGGGGGGGGGTATTTTTTAAATTTGTTTTTCATTTTTATTTTTTTTTAATTTATATATGACAGCAGAATGTATTACAATTCTGATTACACATATAGAGCACAATTTTTCACATCTCTGGTTGTATACAAAGTATATTCACACCAATTTGTGTCTTCTTACATGTACTTTGAATAATAGTGATCATCACATTCCATCATCATTTCTAATCCCATGCCCCCTCCCCATCCCCTCCAATCCCTATGCCCTATCTAGAGTTCATCTATTCCTTCCATGATTCCTCTCCCTATCCCACTATGAGTCAGCCTCCTTATATCAGAGAAAACATTCAGCATTTGTTTTTGGGGATTGGCTAACTTCACTTAGCATTATCTTCTCTAATTCTATCCATTTACCTGCAAATGCCATGATTTTATTCTCGTTTATCACTGAGTAGTATTCTATTGTGTATATATGCCACATTTTTTTTTATCCATTCATCTATTGAAGGGCATCTAGGTTGGTTCCTCAGTTTAGCTATTGTGAATTCTGCTGCTATAAACACTGATGTGGCTGGGTCCCTGTAGTATGTTGTTTTTAAGTTCTTTGAGTGTAGACCCAGAAGAGGAATAGCTGGGTGAAATGGTGGTTCCATTCCCAATTTTAAAAGAAATCTCCATACTGTTTTCCATATTGGCTGTACCAATTTGCAGTCCCACCAGCAGCGTATGAGTATACCTTTTCCCCCCACATCCACACCAACACTTATTGCCATTCTTATAACTGCCATTCTGACTGGAGTGAGATGAAATCTTAGAGTGGTTTTGATTTGCATTTCTCTAATTGCTAGCAATGATGAACATTTTTTCACACATTTGTTGACTGATTGTATATCATCATCTGAGAAATGTCTGTTCAGATCCTTGGCCCATTTATTGATTGGGTTATTTGTTTTTTTGGTGTTTAACTTTTTGAGTTCTTTACATACCCTAGATAATAGTGCTCTATCTGATGTGTGAGGGGTAAACATTTGCTCCCAAGATGTAGGCTCTCTGTTCACTTCACAGATTGTTTCTTTTGCTAAGAAGAAACTTTTTAGTTTGAGTCCATCCCATGTATTGTTTCTTGATTTTAATTCTTGCACCAAAGGAGTCTTATTAAGGAAGTTGGGGCCCAATCCAACATGATGAAGATTAGGGCCTACTTTTTCTTCTGTCAGACGCAGGGTCTCTGGTTTTATTCCTAAGTCCTTGATGCATTATGAACTTTAAGACAATCTTTCCTGTCCTTCCAGACTTTTGTCATGCTTAATTCCATCATCCTAGATCCATATTTTCAGGTGCTATATGTGATATACCTATTTCTTTTCTTTCCTTTGGTCCTTCCCAAAGGACCTGTAAGTTTCCCACCCATTCATCATTATTTTGTATCATTAGAGAGTTTCTTTTTATCATCAACTTGCCTCCCTCTTCTCCACTAAGTCATTTGCTCTCTCAGATTTTGTTTATTTCATGTTTTCCTCCAGGACTGTATCAAAACATAAAGCAAAGGAATGTTTTGGCCTGAATCAGCTAGTACATATGTTTGTGGGTGGCAGTGTCTCAAATGGGAAACGTTCCCACCCTTTGTTGCACCTTAGTTTCTACTTTGGTTCAAAATGTTTCAGGGGAATTTTTCAAACAAAAATATGCTGATTGACAGTGTATGAAGTCTTTAAATTTACATAAATATTTATTAAGCATTTCTTGTATATTCAGAGCTCTCTGCTGAGCAATATGGAAAAATATAGTCCTAAACCTGTTGCCTTCAAGAGATATAAATGGTTGAAATATGTGGTAATGAGTAAATAATACCATGAGGGTAGCTAAAGAAGGGATTATGTATTGTTTCATATATTGAACTCCTTTTATGTCATTCACTGATAAATTAGGAGGAAATAAGTTGGCCCAGAGAAACCAGAAACATTTGCTTCATTGTACATGTTCGACATATCATTACTTTCAAAACTCATTGATGACAATGTTTTGGGGAGCTGAATTTGCTGTCGTTACATTTTTACCAAAAATTTGTTAGAGTTTAGTAATTAATAGAGCTTCTCTTGATAATTAGATTTTCTAGGAATTTCCCAGGCTCCAACTTTGCTGCCAAACATATATATTTATATTTCTGTGTGTGTATTGGGGATTGAACCGAAGGCCTAGAATATTCTAAGCATGTACTGTGCCACTGTGCTACATTCTCCAGCCCCATGCTAAAAGTTGGGGGTTTTTTTGGCGGGGGGGGCGGGTGTTAAAAGTATTTTGTTTTCAAAAGCCAAATGTTTTCTCTGGTAAGCAAATGCTGATCCATAGTGAGGCAGGGAGATAGGGAAGAATGAAGGAACTTTGGTTTGTGTAGAGGGGAGTGAAGGGAGGGTTAGGGTTGTGGGGAAGGGAAGGATGATAGAATGATCAGACATTATCACCCTATATACATGTATGATTACACTATTGGAGTGACTCTGCAGCATATGCTGCCGGAGGGATGAGAAGTTATGCTCCATTTCTATACAGTATGTCAAAATGTATTCTACTGTAAAATAAATTTTAAAATAAAAAGATTTGGTTTACTTTTGACCCTATTCATGTCTTCTTTGATCTCTTTACATGAATTTTCAACTCATTCATATTGTACATGATTAACTGTCATTAAACTCACTTGATTTAAACTAAGGCAAGCGTTAGTGAGCCAGCGCCTTGCCTTTCCCCTGTAGAGACACATGGGGGCACCAGATTTATAGAAATGGGAAATGTTTTCTTCTGTGTTGATATAAGGTGAAGTGTTTTGTTGTAGTCAGATCTTTTTTTAAAAAAAAATTGAATCGGTGCCATATTCAATATCAAGCATTAATAAACGATAAGGCAAAGTAAATACCAGTCCAGTGATTGCCAGTCTGTTCTTGCCTTTAATTTTTCCTTTTAGTCTTAAATAGGAATTCCTGTTCATTAAGAATGCAGTATGGACTGGGATTGTGGCTAGCATGTGTGAGGCACTGAGTTTGATTCTCAGCACTGCATTAAAAAATAATAATAAATATATTGTGTTCATCTACAACTAAAAGTATTTTTAAATGCAGTGAATTCTGGCCCCTAATAAAAATTTTACTACTACTAAATCAGGAAAAGAAATTATCCTTGACAATTCATTTTTGATTGATAGGAGAAGTGGGAGGACCAGTTTTTAAAGTAGCTGGAGTTCAAAAATGGTATCAAAACCTTTTAAAAACAAGGTATTTCCATGTGAGAAACTAGAGTTTTCTTGTGTTCATAGTTGTGTTAGGAACATTTGTGTTTAAAAGGTAAAACAATAAACCTGAATTTATTTGTGTGTTCCAGAATGGGTTGTCTCCACTGCACATGGCCACGCAAGGGGATCATTTAAACTGCGTCCAACTTCTCCTCCAGCATAATGTACCTGTGGATGATGTCACCAATGACTACCTGACTGCCCTACACGTGGCTGCCCACTGTGGCCATTACAAAGTTGCTAAGGTTCTCTTGGATAAGAAAGCTAACCCCAATGCCAAAGCCCTGGTGAGTGGAACCACCAGTGAGCCCAGCCTGAGCTGTCTTGCTGGCGACATGCTAGCTCACGTGTGAAGAGATTGCTTTCAGGGACAAAAATGGATGGTGTTCTTTAAGTCAAGTATGCTTTTTGCCAATGTTTTCAAATGCCCTTCTTAGAATTTTGTAGAGCCTTCTATTTCTGACGTGAACAAAGCTGATGGAGTTAAATTGTTAACTCTTCAAGGTCATAATTGTGATTCGTGATATAAATGAACCGCAAGAACTGCACAACTTATAAAAAGGCTGAAGTACTCAGCCTCAACTTACGATAGGTAAAATTATAGTTGTGTGAGTTAAGAGATTTTTTTTCTGAGATTTAAAAGCATGAGGCAAAATTATTAAAAAAAAAATTAAAAGCACCTCTACATAGAAATTCATGAGCCAAAGTTTTATGTGGGCCTTAACAAAATGTTGCCTATTGTTTTCATCTTTCTTGTGACAATCAAAATGTTGGTCTAATTTGCAGTCTTAACTCTGAAAATAATTTGCTCTTTTAACCTTTAAATGGGCTGTATTTTGATTTTCTCAACATGATGGTGTGTGTTGTCTTTGCAAAGATGAATGGTCCCAACTTAGTAAACTATTTAAATTTAGTTTAGAATAAGCACCCATGCATAGCAAGAGGAAAAAGTCACCCGATTTTAGGGAAAGCATGCAAAATTTATCAATTTTGTGGTAAAACCTGACATCCAGTCAACCCTTTCAGGAAGGACTCTGCTCCTTTCCAAATTGTGCAGTTGTCTAAATGGATCCATAGTGTCTCCAGAGTTCTCTGAGCGCTGAAATTCAGAAAGGCAGCAAAAAATGAAGAGCAGGAACTCTCCAGACCTTGGATGACTACATTGCCATTGTAATCCTAAAAGTGCTTATCCAGGTAGCACTTAACAACTATTGACCTGCTCAGTGTGTCAAATGTGTCTGAATTCTCAGAAGGGAGGAAAAAAAATTAGCAATCATGACTCATTTTTCCATACAAGAAAAAAAAAAAAGGTCTTAAAACAGGGTGTGGGCTGTCATTCTCATTTTCCTATGACTCTGAAGATTTCACAACATATGGAGGTTGTAACCAGTCATCCTGGCATGGACTATGACCAGAGAAATGGTCTCAGGAACCTCCCTGAAGGCACCTGCAATGACTTTGACCTAAGTGTTTATCATGGACCTGGTATTTGATAGTTCTCCATTAATGGCTGAAGTTTGTAGACAGTCTCAGTTATTAGGATGGATAATTTGATAGGTAGTTTGTTAAAAAGCAGATTATTTCATCAGATTCAATATTAAAGCAAATAGTTCAAGTAATGTTGAACTCTTCAAATTTATACATCCTTGGAGTAAGCACCTACTTGAATCTTAAAGCTTGAGAATAAACGGAAACATTTTAGAACTGGCCTTATAGTTATACTAAAACACAGCAGGAAGTCAAAACAGGCAAAATGGGGAAGTTTAACTATAAGGATACACATTTGAGTCAAGCTGTTTTTACGATGTGTTTGAAGTGAGATTGAAAAAGGATATTATTTAGAGGAGTGAATGCCAAAATAATAAGAAAGTGATGAGTATCTTGCCTTAGCTACCAAGAAATTGTGACCAACATTTACTTCCTCTTCACAACTATCAGGACATCTTAAGCTCTAGGGGCCACTATACTACCTGTGCTCCCAGAGAAGGATCAACATCCTGTTTAATTCCTCATAGTTTTTCTGTTTATTTTGACATTTTTTTTTTGGGGGGGGGTTGGGGAGAAGGGGTACCAGGGATTAAACTCAGGGGCACTCAACCACTGAGCCACATCCTCAGCCCTACTTTGTATTTTATTTAGAGACGGAGTCTCACTGAATTGCTTAGCACAATTGAACTCACAATCCTCCTACCTCAGCCTCCTGAGCCCCTGGGATTACAGGCCTGTGCCACTGTGCTGGGCCTATTTTGACATCTTTACCATACAGCATTTTAACTGTATTGTAATATTTCACTGCACAAGATTAAAATGAGTTTCAATGGAAAGTAATCAAACAGATTCATATTTGTCCCTTGCAGAATGGCTTTACCCCTCTTCATATTGCCTGCAAAAAGAATCGAATTAAAGTAATGGAACTCCTTCTGAAACATGGTGCATCCATCCAAGCTGTAACCGAGGTAAGAGGAGTGGGATTTCTGGGTTTCTTGAGGTGCTGAGAGAATAGGCAGAGTTCCAGTACCATCTGCAGGGACCAGCTAGTTCTGTTTGTGTGTCATTGCCAGAGACCACATTCAAAACTCTTCAGGAAAAGGGCTGTCAGGCCTTTGAAGAAGCAGACAGGAGTGTGGGTGGGTAGAAACAAATGTGTCCCATGACTAGACATACAACCCAGAACGCACGCTGCAGGTGAGTGACACCATCACAAAAAGCTCAACATATGAAAACTTATAATGTAGCGCTTCTCTAGTGGAGGTGACTTTGTCCCCTAAGAACCACTTGGCAATGACTGGAGGTATTCTGAGTTGTTACAACTGGATAGTACTCCTGTTGCTCTTGAGCAGAGGCCAGGGATGCTGCTAAACATTTTGCAAGCTACGAGATATCCTCCTACTACTATAAACAGTAATCTGGCTCAAAATGTCAGATGCACTAAAGTTTAACCATGTTTAACCATGATCAACCATGATCTGTGTGCTTTCATACATCAAGGATTACTTTCTTTGCTGAAAAGCTCACAATTCATGAAACACAGAGTTGCCAAAGGTAGTGAAGGACTAGCTCTAGATTTCTTTCATACAAACCAACTCAGAAACAACCCATCAGAATCAGGACTGAGCCTTCAATATGGCAAACCCAGACTAGCCTTTTTCCCTCCAGACTTGTACCACCCTTAACCCTACCCTCCACAGATCAGGGCCACCTTCACCAGGAAACTTCCCCTTCACCTCTGGTCTGAACTAGGTGCTCCTTCTAGGGACAGTCACCCATCCTGTACGTGTTTCTATCAAAGCACTTATCCAGCTGTCTTGCTCTTGACTCAGCTGCTCCTCTTTGGCCCCAGAAACTTCAGCCTCTCTGAAGGCAGGGAGAGTCATTCCAGTCTTCACATACCCACAGTGCCTGATCCACACGTAGTTTGATTAAATGCTTGATGTTTAACATGAAGATTAAAGTCTAGTAATTGTTTCTTGGCTTCATGTTCTTACCTGTGAATGGAATATTTGCCTTTCATTTGTAACATTAGTAATTTTTAAATATTAAATGGTTAAAATACTAATGTCAATTTGATCTTTTATCAGATTTATAACTTCAAGTTAGGCAACCTATTATTTTAAGTATAAAATAGTAAATTTATTCTCAGTGCATGGGAACCCTTTTTAAAGATCAAAATAGATTCAGATAAAAGATTGACTGATGTTTTGAATAAGTGTCCAGAGAGGCTGGCCAGTGATGAGAAGGTTCTGTTGCTACCCCGTGCTCCCTAAGAACCTAAAGGCTGTTCAGACACAGACATTGCCTGGTACAAGTTCTAAGGACTCCCCCTGCTGATGGAAAAAGGTGCAAACTGTAGCAAAATTCTCCTTTTCTTCAGTTCTCACTCTCTGAAATCTGGGCAGCCAGAATTATTCCTCTGCTTTTACTTCACTACTACTTCATAGAATTCCTTCCATGTTTTTGACAACTCTCAAATTTCTCTTGAGATTTAGTTATCCCGTTATCTTCCTTTTTAAAACAGGTAAGCTTTTTCTAGCCATCTTAATTTTTTTTAAATCAAATTATAATGTTCATGATGTAAGCTTAATTAAGTTCTGAAAAATAAAAGTGGAACCACTTCATATAAAAAGCACAAGTAAATTGTAATGTTTAACAAGATTATTGACTTGAGATTTTAATCCTCTTTTTTGCTTATCTACTCTATTTCAAGCAGCTGTGGGTATATTTGATATAAAATACTCTGGAATCAATAAATGCTGCTTTATGCCAAATAGGGTTTTTGGTTTTTTTTTTTTTTTTTTTTTCCTTTTAGAGGGATGGGCGGTGCCCATGCATAACTGGGAGATTTGAAGCAAACAAATAAAAAAATCACTTTGTTTAGTGACCATTGTGATATTTGCCTTAATTATTTTGCCTTAATTTATGATACTATAGAGTTAGCAAAGTAAATAACAAACTGTTAATGTTGATTTGCCCATTTATTAGAGGAATGGCTTTGTGTTAGGTACCCTGCCCTTTGATACGTAATACTCAGTTTATTCTGAGTGCATGGGAATTCTCTTTAAACCCCAGAATAGGATTTGGAACAAGTTAATTTCTTACGTGTACATAGTAATTCTGCACCCCTCAACATATATATACTCATGTGGATAAAGAAGGGCTACTAATAAAAGAAAAAATCCTTTAAGGTATTTCTCTCTCATTTTCTTTTCTTAGAGCCATATCAAAAGTATGAAACTTTCTTTACTGGACATCATATAACCACAGAACTCACTCTAGCAAAGTGGTACTATGTGTTGACATATTTGCCTTAGAGAATCTTTGACATAATGGTAAATGTCCTGATATCTTCTAATCTGATCATTAAACTTGTTGAGACCAAGGGATGGATCAGAGGGTGGATAGAAGACAGGCTCACAGTCAAACTCTTTTAATGATAAACCAACAAATCAACATTTCTTTCCTTTTCACTTAGTCGGGCCTTACCCCAATCCATGTTGCTGCCTTCATGGGACATGTAAATATTGTATCACAATTAATGCATCATGGAGCCTCACCAAACACCACCAATGTGGTAAGTATTCTTTTAACAAAGAAGGTTCAATTGTGAATATTTAAGAAACTGACATAGGTTGCTTTTATTTGCTCAAAATAATTGCTATTTAATTTGACCACTTAAAAAGATAAAATTTGGGAATTACTTTTGCTTTCCTTTACTTTGAAGATAAGATGCAGTCAATTGCTAGTTGGCCACAAATTGTTATAATTTATGGACTACGTCCATTAACATTACAAGTACATTATTACTGTACGTTATGTTTTAAAAAATAAAGTATTGGGGCTGGGGTTGTGGCTCAACAGTAGAGCACTCACCTAACACATATGGGGCCCTGGGTTTGATCCTCAGCACCACATAAAAATAAATAAATAAATAAAGGTATTGTGTCCAACTACACCTAAAAATAAATATTAAAAAAATAAAAATAAAGTATTAGGCAAATTCTTCTAAAACTGAAACCATAAAAAGTGAGGTTAAAAAAAGTAATAAAATGTTGTCGAGGTGGTTCAGACACTATCATTTATATTAAGAAGTAATTGCAAATAACTTCAAAGTAATCTCTATTAAATGTCCTCCATCTTACAGAAAACCTATGGAACTGAGTTTTCAGGTTTTCCAGTGGCATTGTTTTCCCACAATAAGCATTGCTGTCAAACCCAAGAGATTCACTTCAGAGTAAATATCAGAGCAGTAACTTACCACCCTTGATGTGCATGTGGAATTTAGTATTGTTTTATAGAATTTCAAACATGATATTATCAAAGTGTTAACACACTGGACCACAACTATTAGAATACTCATTGGACTCATGAACACTAAAGAAATAAAAATAAATAATGTCTGGATCAGAAGGGATAAGCCATGAAGTCTTGCCTACTCACCTTGAGAACAGCCTTACCTATAGGGCTATTTATATTCTAGAATTTCCAACTAGCACCGCCACAGATAGAAACAGACCAGTTTCTCAATTGAAATATAATCTACTAAATCTGGAGTTACGAGTGAGTTATGTTTTCCTTCCTTAATAGAACACAGGGTAATAAACTAAACAACATCCTTAATATCTTTCCCATAATCCAGTAATAAGTTTCCTGTGAAATATGTCTTCCTCTGTCCTTCCATACAGATAGATGACCCATTATACAAAGCTTAATTTATAAAAACAAAATATTAATAGGCATCACTTGTGTGAAAAATCAAATAAAATTTTGATTGTGATTACTTTTACATGTTTTCTATCTCATTTTTATTAAATAAACAAATAATCTGAATGAAATCTGTTTAGTGAAAAATGTGAGGGAGGGATGGTCCACTGGCAAAGAAAATGGCCCCTTGGGGTAATGCTAAGGACCAAGTTTTCTGTTCACATAAAGCAGAGGATGCAAAGGAACCAAAGATAAGCCTAGTCTGGGTTGGGGCATGTTTTTTGGTACCCATGTTTGAGTCAGCTTTTTTGTTGCTATGACCAAAAAGACCTGAAGAGCAATTTTATGAGGAAAAGTTTATTGGGTGCTCACAGTTTCAGAGGTATCAGTCCATAGAGGACTTCCTCTGTTGCTCTAGGTCTCAGTAAGGCAGACCATCATGGTGGAAGAGGAAGGAAGCGCAGGACATTACAATAAGGAAGAAGAGAAAGTGTTCCACTTGTCAGTGCAAAATATATACCCCAAAGGCAAGCCCCCAGTGCCCACTTCTTCCAGCCACACCTTACCTGCCTACAGTTACCACCCAGTTAATCCCTATTAATGGATTAATGCACTGATTTGATTACAGCACTCATGACCCAATCATTTCACCTCTAAACTTTCTTGCATTGTCACACATATGAGATTTGGGGAGATACCTAACATCTAAACCATAACACCATGCAATATTTTGTTTTTAATTCTGATTTTGTAATCATCATTAAGAATTAAGAATTGAAGTTTACCCAGATATCCAGACTGCCAATCAACTTTTTGACAACACAGAGGTGTCAAAAAAAACTCTTCAGGTTGGCATCTTGAAGAGTTACAACAGCAATCTGCAGCTGCAAGGTGGTAGCTGCCCCCGTTAGGGAATGTGCAGAACTCTCTTGTTAAGTTCTCCCCACCTGTTTTGCTTCCTTGACTTACTATTCTACTTGGCCCCACTGAGCATTCACCTTTTCAACCCTAATAAGGCCATTTTGTAGATTACATTTCTGATACTGTCAGTGACAAGATTTCCTAGGGTTACACCAAAGTCTCTACCATCATAGATCAGTTTCCTATGAAATTTTTATGTATTTGATATCCTAGCTTTTCAATAAGAAAGTGCTTAAAATAGTAATTTTTTAAAAGGGTCATCCTAAACTTTATGCCAAATAAAACAAGCCACTCCTCTTCAGAGCTTCAATTAATTTATTTTGGCTCATGTTCCCAGAGAGGAGAAACAGCATTGCATATGGCAGCTCGGTCCGGCCAAGCTGAAGTTGTGCGGTACCTGGTACAAGATGGAGCTCAGGTGGAAGCTAAAGCTAAGGTATGTGCCATACATGGAACCATTTGCTATTGAGGAAAAAATCCTGGATTTTAACAAAACTTTTAGACACATACATGCTATCTTTCAATACCATTTTAAAATAATGAACAACCTCTAGTAACAAAAGTTTCTGCCCAAGTAATTTTGTAAAAAAATCCCTTCCCTCCATATTTGTTCATTCAGTTATTTAATATAATTATGTTAAATAAAAATATTATGCCAGAAACTGCCCTTGTGACACTTTCTAGTCCCTAACAGATCCAGACTTGGTCCAGAGTTTTCCACACTACATGAAGAAGGGCTTATGTGCAAAGATTCCAGAATAAGCACAACTTGAAGCATGGTTAAGCTATTTTGGTTGATTCATATGTCAGCTGGTGCAAAAGGAAAACAGATGATTTTATTTTTTCTCTGTAAATCATGACACTGTAATACCTGAGGCCCAGATTAGAGCCACTTCAGAGATCTACCTTTACATGTAAGAAGAATGTCAGGGTTGATTTTGGATGCTTCCTAGTCTCCCTGGTGTTTAGCCTCCAGTAGAAACCCACTTATAAGTTTTGGGATAGACAGTTGGTCTGATTATCAGAATGGCAGTTCAGGTCAAAAATCTTAACAAGTACATAAAAACCTTAACCATTAAATTTTTAATTATAATATATAAATGTTCATTTATTGCCACTTGCATAAAGTGCAAGTGCATAGATTCAGGTTAATTAGTATTAGAGTATACAATATTTTCAGACTTTTATAATTTTCCCCCTGTATTCAGCTATCTCACGCATAGCTAATTTAGCCAGAAATTTTTAATAAACTTATATCAAGGCCATGAAACTGTCAGCTTATTCCTAGGGAAAAATAAAGCTTTTCCTTTCATACTCATATTTTACCTATTACATATTGCTTAAATATATAATTAAGTAGGTGCTCAGTAGGTATATAAGTATAATACAAGTATAGGACAATCTAGTAAAATAATTAGTACCTGTATAGTGGTGTGGGAATAAGCCACTGGCTCTTTGTGAACATGAAATCCACAGTTAATTGCAAAGGTTGTTAAAAAAAAAATCTTGATTGTCTAGTGTACCATGGGCCAGTTGGTGGATCCCATTCATGATCTGGAAACAGGTCAGCAGGCTCTTCCTGTACAGAGGCTGATAGTAAATATTTTAGGCTTTGCAGGGTCTGTCACAGCTTCACAACTCTGCCATTGTAGTGCAAAAGCAGTGGCAGACATCTGTGAATGGACATGACTGTATTCCAATAAAACTCTATTTACAAAAAAATATGTGGCAGCCAGATTTGGCACCTGCATTTTAGTTTGCTGACCTCTGATAGAGGGTTTTAGTTATTCCTCTAAATTAGTTAAATGGAATGACTAAGAGAAGCTGTAATCTACCATAGATTATAAGAAACTTCATATTCAAGAGTTTGTTAGTTACATATTAAACATCATGTCTATGGAATGATTTCATAGACATATTTATACATAATTTATACATATTATTTCATTAAGGAGGAAGTATGTTTAATTGTCAAGGGCCTGTTCTCAACCTTGGGCTTGAATCTTGGTCCACAATTTAGTAACTATGTAACATTGGGCAAGTTAATTAACATCCATGTGCCACATTTTCTCATTTAAAGGCCTCATATAGAAAGTGGGAACAATGTTTGTTCCAATTCATAGGATTTTTGTGAATATTAATGAAGTAATGTAGGTAAAGTAGTTTAAACAGAGCTGGAAAACAATAGGTGCTCAGTAAGTATTTGGTGATTGTAATGGCAGTAATAAAAGGAAAAATTTTTCCTGGTGCCTTTTTCTGTTTTCAATATTCCTCTTCTTCTTTGGGGCATTCCTCCAACTTCTCTTATGCATTCTAGTCAAAGGGGTTATGTAGCCCCTTTGACTTTGACCTTGACACTCATCCAAAACAGTGGCCTATATTCTACACTCTGTACCTTCCTGGCTTAAAATATTTACCTAAACTTGTATCACATTTCTGTAGGAATTTCTTTTTTGGAGGACTGTTACAGGGCATCTTTGAGAAAATTAGGTAGAAGTGTTACTTGGGGATAAGGCTCTAAGGGCAAAGCACTTGGTAAGCACTTTATGCCTTTGGATGGATTGTAACAATGTGGCTCTCCATTCTGGGCATATTCACACCAGGAGCATGGCTTGGTACCAGAGTATCAGCTTCCATCATCCCTCCTGGCTGGGAACCTTGGTACCTAGACACCTGCACAGGCCGATACTCCCCTCCGCTCCCTTTGCTTTTAGCAATGAGAAGGCAAGCACCAATAAAATCATTCATTCCTTGAGTGCATAATAACCAGTGTAGATATGTGAGTTTTACTAGAATCTCAGGTATATGAGTTTTACTAGAATCCATTCTTTTATCTTCCCAAAAAAAGGGTCACTAGAGGTTGAAAATTGATATTCTATAGCATTTTGTAGTGGTGATAATCTATAGATAGACCCACCTTTCAGTTTTCATATTAATAGATCCACCATCCCCACATTTCTAAACCTTGTAGAAAACGATAAATGAGATTCCTATTAACATTGAATCAAAGAGTTTAATGTGCCTCCACCATCAAGCAGCTAATGTTCCCTGAATTTTTCATATGGTACCATTGTTTTCTGAGTTCATCAGTCTCACATTTCTACCTTGCCATTTAGGATGACCAAACCCCACTCCACATTTCAGCCCGACTGGGGAAAGCAGACATAGTGCAACAGCTATTGCAGCAAGGAGCATCTCCAAACGCAGCCACAACTTCTGGGTACACCCCCCTCCATCTTTCAGCCCGAGAGGGGCATGAAGACGTAGCCGCATTCCTTTTGGATCATGGAGCATCTTTATCTATAACAACAAAGGTAGGAAAACAAGTCTCAGAATCCTGCTGGGTCCCCCAAAGTACATCCCCCTCAAGGCTCCCTGCATGTAATAGGTACAGAGCTGCACAACAGCATCTATACTTGGGATCCCGGGTAGTTATTATTAACATGGCCAGTAAAACCCTGGTGTGCAGGAGGATAGTTCTTTGTATTTGGGGAAGGTTTTTATTTTGGCCTTAAATTTCTCAGTATGTGACCTTGTTATAAAATCTTACTGATATGTAGAATCTGAAATTTCTTGCAAGTTTTATGATTAACTTAAATTGTAGTTTGAAAACATAGTTACCAATTTCTTGTATTGAGCCCAAGTACTGAAACCCCATATCAAACCCCATATCAGTTGATAGATGCTTTAAAAAAAAAAAAAAACTTTCAAATCAAGATTTTTTTTAAATTTGTTGTTTCTATTCTTTTTGTTGTCATTGTTGTTATGTTTGATTTAAAAAAAAAAAAAAAAGAAACTCTTGATTATATCTTAGAATAATAGCCTGGGCCACAGTTGTTCTACATGTACAGAGCACAAAATTGGAGCTCATTTTTCTTGTGATACTACATAAACTTAGCAAGTGTAATAGCAAGATGGATGGTCTATGTTAAAAACACTTGCAATAGATGCTGCAGTCTTTTATTTGGATGCAGATAAGGATTAATGTGAAATCAATGCAGAAGATAATTACAAATACTTAGAAAACCATCTGAATAAATGATAACTACCTCAAACTTTAACTCCCAAGATTCTTTTGGCCTCTTAAATAGAGTTAAGTTGCAAGTTCCTGGATCTCATTTCATATGTGAATCAGAATAATGGGTGATGGGTTTGGAGTGCCCCTGACCTTCCACCATACCAGCCGCCCATTGGCTCTTATTTGCTGCAGTCTCATGGGTCATATATGTTGATAACCCTCCAATTCCTGATGCTTGCTCCAGACCCACCCTAATGGTGCATGCTAACTAACTGGTTGATTGATAGATGGAAGAATAGAAGAGCAATACAAATTATTAACATCCAGTGTCATTACTCAGTTCATCTATAGTGGCAAATGTGAAAGATTTCCGTTGCCTACTCCTAAAGAGTGGAGCATGATAAGGAAATTATGTGTATTCATAGAGCAAGTTCCCAATCAGGTGATGTGAGATTACAAGAGGCTCAGACTTGGGGTGGATTTTCCCAAACTCTCCAACTTGGATCTGGGTCCCCATAAACCTATTCTTCCCACAATGTAAAGCCCCCAAATGGCCATAGAATAACTCCAGATTCAGCTCCCCACCTTCTTCCTGATGAGGTACCTGATTAGTTCCAAAATTAGTGGAATGTTATGGTTTAGTCAGTAGAGGAAGAAAGATTCTCTTGTTGGGTGTTCCTCTTCTCCCAGGTACTTGTCTTATAATCTTGATTCTTACATAGAGATTTAACGTCATCATCACTAGAATACTTTTTCAGTTACAGAAAAACAATGGCCTATGTAATTTCTGTTGTTCTTTATTTTTTTTTCCTTTTTTAGAAAGGATTTACTCCTCTTCATGTGGCAGCAAAATACGGGAAGCTTGAAGTAGCCAATCTCCTGTTACAAAAAAGTGCATCTCCAGATGCTGCTGGGAAGGTATGAGGTCAACAGCCACTTGTACCAGAACACTTCCACTGATAACAAAAAAGCACTTGCTAATATTCCCCAAAGGCCAACTAGATGACAACTAAATTATATTTAAGTCCCAGTAGGATGAAGAATTCTCGGGAAATGGGTGAATGTTTGGTCCAAGTATTGTGGAAGTGGAATATAAACTACAACTTATGTTATATCCATTCTAATCCCATTTCCTAAATGTAGACCTGGACTCTCCTATTAATACACTTTTGACCCTGGTTGTTGTTTCTGCACGTGTTTTCAGAGCGGACTAACTCCACTGCATGTAGCTGCACATTATGATAATCAGAAGGTGGCCCTTCTGCTTTTGGACCAAGGAGCCTCACCTCATGCAGCAGCAAAGGTACCTGTAACTCACACCATGAAGAGGACGATACACAATATCTATCTGTGTGCACATTGAGTTTCATTCGCTCTCACCATAGCACCCATCTCATTTGGAAATCGCTTAAAAATCACAGAAATAGAAGCTCCTAGGAAATTGGTGCCTTCGGCTATTTAGTCAATTAATGTGGTAGATGCTCAATAAATATTTACGTGTCAGTTGATTTCCCTTGGAAATCCAGAACATCCTGAATCCTGGGGAAGAAAAGAAGTTGGAGTTTTCAGCCAGATTAAAAACATAAGCACAGCCTGAGGTGACACAGTAAGAAAGTTCCAATTTGTCAAAATTATAAAATACATACTCTTTTTCTAGCAATAAAACATTGCTATCAAGTTGCTTGTGTTTCATGAGAGGAGTTGGAAGGTTCTGCATGTGTGTTTTTATTATCACTAGAAGGAATCCTCATTATTGTTAGGGCATTTTGAAGAGTAGACATCTTAGATTTCTGATGAAAAAGAATATAGTGTATGTAGCCATTTTATTATTCTGGTATTCTGATTTGAGTGGCTAATCATAAAGCAGAGTTTATTTAAAGATGAATTAATAGAGTGCTACTGGATTAGTATATTCCGCATTATTGAGCAGATGATTATGATCAGAGAATGCTTAAATAATGCAAACCATAATTTATCTTTAATTTATAGCTTTTTTATTGGTACATTATAATTATACATAATAGTGGTATTCATTGTTACATATTCATACATGCATATAACATAATTTGGTTAATTTCATTCCCAGTTCCTCCCCCTTTTCCTCCCCTCCACAAACTACATTTTAAATATTACCTATTTCTTTTACTACATCCTGTTGGTTGAAAACCCTTTAATTATCCTAATGCTTTTTGCCTCTTTGTTTTACCATTTCATTTTGGAGGAATTTCTATACTCGCCTTTAAATTTAATGTTTAGATCAAATCAATTGTATACACAGGTAACTAACCTGTTCTAGGTTACTTTAGATACTTTAAGAAAGTTCTAGTGACTTTCTCCATATGGAAAATATGAGTGTTTCTCCTCAGAATATTTTTTGTGCTTTTTTTTTTCTTTTTTGCTACTTAAACATTAAGCCACATCCCCACCTCTTTTTATTTCTTTTATTGTGAGACAGGGTCTAAGTTGCTCAGTGTCTCACTAAGTTGCTGAGGTTGGCTCTGAACTTTCAATCCTCCTGCCTCAGCCTCTTGTCCCACTGGGATTATAGGCATGTGCCACCACACCAGGTTTCCTTCATTCTTAAATCATTTTCTGCCTCATTCCCTCCAGAACCATACCCACTGAAATAAATTCAAAGCAAACCTCCTGAAACCTGATTTTTGTCTATATGTGACCCCTACCATATATTTGGTCTGTTATGAAAAAAGTTTATCAAGCCCTGCTAAGCCTTAATAAAATTTTATCTTGAAAAGAAAAAAAAAAAAAAAACATTATTCACAGGGCCAAGAGATGGAAAGAGCCCAAGTGTCCATCAGTGTATGAATAAATAAAAATGTGGGCCATGTATGTGTAAACCCACACATGTGAGTATGTGCACATATACACAATGGAATATTATTCAGTCTTAGGACAAATATTGTATGATTTTACTTTTGTGGTACATAGAATAGTCACATTTAGAGACAGCAGTAGAATAGTGGTTGTCAGAGATAGGTGGAAGGAGTAAATGAAAGTTAGATTAAATGAATACCAAGTTTCAGTTTAGAAAAATTAGAAAAATGGAGAAGTTCTGCAAATGGGTAGTGATCATAGTTGGAAAACAGTATGAAGGTGCTTATCAACACCAATCTATACACTTAAAAATGCTTTAAATGTGAAATTTTGTTATATATATTTTACCATAATTTTTTAAAACATTTTTTGAGATGCTTGGGATCAAATCCAAGGCCTTGCACATGTAAGAAGCTACCACTGAGCCACATCCAAAGCCTTACCATAATTTTAAAGAATTTAATGGTTGTCCATTTAATTTCAATATCCCAATGCATGCAGGCTCCTTGCCTTGTAAGTAACCTCAGAGTTTTGAAAGGTAACAAGTAACTATCACTCACATGGGAGTAATGTTGGTACAACTAGTGCCAAGCAGTTTATAGCTGACAAAAGTTATGTGTGACAAAATGAATCCAATCCATCTTTCTGTCCACGAATAACTCTTACACAGGTTAATAGTTGGTATCATTTGTAGTTGATTCCAGCTTTACATTTGTCAGGTAAGATTTGGTATTCATGGTTCCATATTTGCAAAACATCTTTTGACAAAGAGTTAAAGAGCAGTTCTTTAAATAACTCCTTATAACATTCCATTAGCCTCAGGCATATATTTTACAGTCAATTAAACACAGGCTTTTAAATGGGACATTGATTCTCTTTCCTATTGCACAGTTGCCTTGCAAGAGCCTGTGTAATGCCATCTCTGGCACACATCCAACCATCCCCATCTTCTAAGGCAGTGGTACCCGTCAGGGATTTATTCTAGACTTTGTTCCTGAGCAAAGGTAGTCAGTCGTATCACGGATTGGCTTTCTCTGCTAGGAAGAAAACAAAACTTAAAAAAAAAAAAACTCCCGATTCCATTATTTTAATAATGAGGAGGAGCCTGATGAGGCTCCATATTTCTCGTGTCATGAAGAGTCAGGAGGTAGGCAAGGCAGTTGTTGATGCTGGTTTAGTTGTTTGTTCAGGCAAATTCCTCTTGTTTTTGTTTTGTTTTGTTTTGTTTGGGGTCCTTTCTTTTAGAGGTGGCTACAGCACAGGCTGCCAGCAGCAAGGCAACAGGCAGAAGGAAAGTCAGCACAGCAGGGCTTTCTCAGAAACCCCACCCACCCCTTTCCTAAATCTCATTGGTCACTTCTATTTGCAAGGAAAGCTGGGAAATGTAGTTTGTTAGCTGGATACCCTGCCAGATGTTCCTTCGCTAAAGGGAGGAGAATGAAATTAGACTAGGCAGTCTTTACTCCAGAGAAGCTCTTTTGGGCAGTGATGAGAAGTGAGGGACAAAGCCTCAAGAGAGCATGATTACCATGTGGGTGTCTCCTCTTCCTTAGATCACATCCTCTGTCTTTTAGAGCATGCAATACATTCTTACTTTTCTTCCCTTCTTTAAAATTGCCAATGTGTTTTCTTACTCCCATATATTCTATAAGTATGATGTGATTTAGGTAAAATAAAGTAGATGGGCTGCTGTAATCCAGCCAATTTTAGCCAGCTCAGTTTCATGAGACAGGAAACTGTGCTGGAAAGAATATTGGCTTGAGTTCAGGCATAACCTGTACACTAATTATGGAAGAGACAGTGAGCTTTATTGTTATTTGTCAGATTTCTATTAGATAAAATATGCAAAATGTCTATGGATATAGGTAAGAATATTTATGAAAAAAAAATTGGAAAAAAAATATAAAAACTATGTATTACTTTGATGATTTAAAATTACATTTGTTTTAATTGTGAGATGCAAAGGTACACACGACAAGTCTTTTGTCTCCTACATCAAGAGGAAAGAAATAGAGACTAAGATTATTCTGTAATTGAATCTCTTCCTATTTTACTTATCCAGTTAATGCATCTTCTTCATTTAGTGTGGCAAGTAAAACCATTTTACTTTCCATAAAATAGAAAGAATTTAGATAATTTAGGAAGAAAATTTATAGGTCTCAGAGAAACTTCATTATTTGAAAATATTTCTTTAGTCATTCTGAGATAATTTCCCATTCTAAAATAACGCCATGAATCATTCTTCCCTTGTTCTGTACTTTCCTTTGTGTCTCAGATAAGGAACTCAGGATAAAATCCTAAGCAATAGTAAGGAACTTGTCTGAACTGGCATACATTACAGAGATACTAGAGCACCCCTTTATAATAGGTCCTGGTCCTAGGACTTTTTAGTAACGGAGAAGACTGTCATATCTGAGAGGATATGCCTTTCCTCAGTTAGGTATTGAGAAGTGACTAACCCGAAGGTTGTGTCTGTCATAAAAGCAAAAAGAAATAAGATTCTGGATAAGAAGCTAACTTCTGTCTGGACCTTGCCTTTACCTCTCTAATTTGCTTTGTGAATCTTCCACGTTGTGGAGGATGGTGAAACAGCTCACCCCTCCTATTTCTCATTGTGTTGTTGGCTTCACTCCAGATCTCTGCATTGGACTCTGCAGGCACTGGTCTCTGAAGGGTGTGTCTGAGCAGAGGGCCAAATGCTTCCCAGGGCAGCTGGGGTTTACAGATGGCACGAGGTCAGACTAAAAATAGGGATATAAAGTGTTCTTCTACACTGGCTTATCCAGTTTGGCAGAGACTGGTTTCAGAAGAGTCTAGCAGTAACATTTCCACTTTCCATTTCCATTTTATATGGTCAGATTCAAGTTCATATCGAAATGTAATCTTGCATTTCCCTTAAATGACTGTGAACTAGGGCAAAGAACCCAGAGCTTTCTCGGGTCAGGAGCCTTTAGAGTTTCCTGAGGTGTGGCTAATTAACAATTTATCAAAAGAATTGTGGTTGACTGTAGCTGAGTATCAGGGCTCAGCCAAGAGAAGGAAGCCACAATGTTAGGAAAGCTATTATACACTTGATTCAAATTCTGAAGATTACTTTCTTCATTTAATCAATATGTACCAGTTATTGTGGGCCGCTGGAGGTACAGTCAGGTCCAAAACAGTATGTGCCCATCACAGATTTATATTTTAGGAAATATAGGCTCATACATAAACAAAAGAATGCCATTGAATGTCCCCAAGACTAATTATAGTCAGACTGAGGGCCTGATTATTGGGGTTTGGACAGTGGAAAAATATAGAAGACTTCATTGAGGGCATGGCCTTTGTGCTTCACTTTCAACCATTAGATACTGGCCTCATGAGCATGTTGGGGAAAAGTATTCTTGATACAGTAAGTTAAGGCAGAAAACATGAGACTGTATTTGGTTAAAGACCTGCAGGATGACCAGTCTGACTAAAACAGAGCATAGAGTCTAGAGTTTTGTGAAAGAGGAAATCAGATAGGGAAACAAGTAGATTGTAGCATCTTGACTACCTTGAAAATATCAAATTGCCACTTATAACCAATACATAGTGTCTTAGTCCTTTCGGTGCTACTATAACAGGATACCTGAGACTGGGAATTTTATAAAGAAAAGATTTATGTTTTACAGTTCTAGAGGCTGGAAAGGCCAAAGTAGAGGGATCCATGCCTGGTGAGGAGCCTTCTTGCTGTTTCATCTTGTGGCAGAAAGCAAAAGCACAAGACAGAAGCAAACTGAACTCGTTCTATTATCAAACACCCACTTCTGGAGAAAACAGTATTAAGCCATTCATGGGAGCAGAGCCCTTGTGACCTAATCACTACTTAATGGTCCCACTTCTCAACATTGTTGCATTGAGAATTTAATTTCTAATACATGAATTTTGGAGGATGTATTTAAATTATACTAGGTGGCCATTCAAGGAAAGGATTTGGGGAATGAAATTTTGAATGGCTCTCAGCATGCCTCAATGATATCATATTGCTTGTTGTTTCCCAGTAGGGATGCATCCTATTCCTAATTTAAATAAAGTAAGCAAACTGGAAACAGTGGCACACACCAGTAATCCCAGCAACTTGTGAGGCTGAAGCAGGAGGATCACAAGTTTGGGGCCAGCCTCAGACACAGTCAAATAAAAAATAAAAATTGCTGGTGATGTGGCTCAGTGATAGAGTACCCCGGGTTCAATCCCTAGTGCCAAATAAATAAAGTAAGTAAGTATTGAGCACCTTCTAACCTAACTACCTATAAGAGGGAAATCTGTATTCCTTTTGAAAACCCACAGTACCCTCTTTTGATAAACTGTCTATATAATGTTATCCCTTCTTAGGAACAGAGGAGACAGGAGAGTGCTACATTACTGACACCACTTGATTTAATAGTATTTGCTTACTTAATTATAAATTTTAAAGCAGTCAAAACCACTAGAAAGGGAAGTATGCCATTTGAAAATGCATTTTTATCTTGTTACTGGGAATGTAACCAAGTGATTCTTGTTGACAGAATGGTTATACGCCGCTGCACATTGCTGCCAAAAAGAACCAGATGGACATAGCGACAACTCTGCTGGAATATGGTGCTGATGCCAACGCAGTTACCCGGCAAGGAATTGCTTCTGTCCATCTCGCAGCTCAGGAAGGGCACGTGGACATGGTATCGCTGCTCCTCAGTAGAAATGCAAATGTGAACCTGAGCAATAAGGTAACTTTTCTCTTGCCCTAAAAATCATACAATACAGAATTTCACTCCTCAGAAAAAAATCTTAAATGTTTATGAAAAATCTGGGTCAAACAGAATGTGTGAGGTGTGATATTGCACAGAGATGTTTACTAAAGTGTTATTTACCATAGCAAAAACTTGAAAACAGTCTATTTAAATAATGGCAAATAAACAATCATTTAATTATAGTATGTATGTACATGGCTCTACAATAGGAATAACCATAAAAATAAGGTCCACAAAGTTTTTGTAATAATATGAGAAGTTTTTGATTCTGTTAATTCAAAGTGGAACGTTGTTACTTCATTGGAACATTGCAAATAAGGAATTGGAAATTGTAGCTTGTTGCTTTATTTTGCAAACATTTGAGGGGCTTTTTTTCCTTGACTATCTGTTTTAAGTCTTAAGTTAGAGAAATTGGAAACATTGCTGTCTTTAGTAAGTTCGTTTTAATAAAAGAAATTCAAAGTAGCTATTTTAGTAGGAAGTCCTTAGCTTACAAGTCTAGTGTTTGTTTAAAAATTGGCTGGTTCCATAGTTTGGCTGTTGTGTTCAGCACCTTTTAAGAAGAAAATGGATTATCTCCAGTTGGGAAAAAGGTCACTCTGTGCTAACCTGAATTTTTCCAACACTATAATTTAACAAATTCTAGGGGCTGGGGTTGTGGCTCAGTGGTAGAGTGCTTGCCTAGCATGCACGAGATTCTGGGTTCGATCCTTGGAACCACGTAAATATGTAAAAATAAAGATATTGTGTCCACCTAAAACTTAAGAATAAATATTTGAAAAAAAAATTAACAAATTCTGTAAGCCAAAATTCATACATAGGTGACCAGAGAAAACCTTTTTTAGTTTTAGCAACTTGAAAAATCCTTTTTGATTTTCTGATTATTGAACAATCACATTCTTTAATTTTGTTCTAGTGTAGGGATTTGATTTTCTAACATTTTCCTTTTGGAAATGTTCCTTTTAGGAATGTATGTCTCAATATAATGGGAATCACAAACCAATTTCAAAGTCATGATCATTAGGATTAGTTTGTGTTTTTTAATTTTGTAAGTTTTATATACCAATTTATAGATCAGACTTATAATATTTTGCTGCACAATTCAACTTGTCTTGATGACAAGGCATTGCCTTTCTCAAATTGAAGTACATTCTGTCATCTACCAGATTTTTTTTTTCCTGTGAGCCCAGGATATTGCATTTTATTCATCCTACCAGAGACAATCATCTAGCATCTTATCACGTTAAAAGTGGCTATTTTTAGTAGATTTCATATCAAACTAGTATAACTAGCTTTTTGCTTTAAAATCCTTCATTCAACTGGCCTTATATTCACCCTAAAGTCATATGTTGTTTTTAGGCTGAAAAGATTTGGGGGGGGGGAAATTATTCATGTTTCATTTAGTAGACTAGAAAGTGGAAACAGAATTCTGATGATCAAAAGACATGGATAGTAAATCATGAGAAATGAGCAAATCTGGAGAATTCTGTCTGCCTTCTTGAATAAAAGATGCCTAGGCAGAGGTGTTGCTAAGGGGAGTTTAGAATATCAGTGGGCTTCTCACTAGCTTGTTGGACAAACTTCATGATTCCTAGACTGTACATACCAAAAGACGACATTTGAAAATCTGCATCCTTTGTCGGTTGTAATTTTCTATATAAAGTACAAGTTGTCTATTCCTATCCAAAATGCTTGGGACCAAAGGTGATTTAAATTTCAAATTTTTTCAGAGTTGGAATATTTTCTCATATATAATTATAATGAGGTATCTTGAGGATAGGACCAAAGTCTAAATACAAAATTCAGTTGTGTTTCATGTGTACTTTATACACATAGTTAATCTTATAGAATGCTTTTAATAATTGCGTAAATGGAACAAAGTTGGTGTATGAAAGCTGCAGGGCCTATTCCCTTGGGAATACCAAATCAACTGTGTTGCACATCTACATTTTTACTGACCAGTCACGTGAAGTCTGAGTGGAATTTTCCACGTGTCATGTTGTGTCATGTCAGTACTCTTAATAAGAGTTTTGGATTCCGGAGCATGTAGGATTTTTGGATTAGGGATGTTCAGCCTGTATTCAGTCTTCCCAGATGTGAAAACAGAAAAGCAGCATGAGTTTATCATTGGATAAGGAGCCCTCTGACAGTTTTTCTGTTAGTTTTCTGGGAGCTGTCAGTTTTTTAAGCATCAATTCATCACTGTACCATCCACTCCCCTCACCCCTACCCTTCCCACCTAACACTAGACTTTACTTCATTGCTAAAATATAACCATTAAAAGAAAGATTTAGATTTTATGAAAATTTATTGTCAAGACCATTTATTAATTTTACTTATTTCCTTCCTTACTCATAGTAAGCAGTCTCCCAGTGGTTTTAAGGAAAAGAGATCTTGAATGCCAAGTTATCACTGAAGTGCTAATGTTTAATTTGACTCAGTTTTGCTGTTTCCTATTTTCCCATTCAGATTTTACTAACCACAAATACCTGTATTTTTATATAACCAAAAGAATATTAAAGTTGTTGCTGTTCTAAGTTGTCATTTTCTCTCTTTTAAATAAATGCCATTTTTAAAATGAGCAGTGATAGAAACTCCATAAAAGATTAACAGGTGACTTCAGAATGGGAACAGACTATTATAACCTTCATGCTATTTTTATTAATCTTTTTAACCAAAACCATTAAGATAAAAATAAATGTCTAGTTTTTTGCCAAAAGAGGCTTGATTGCTCCTGCGATTTAATAAATTAATGCTAGATTGGATGCCAGATCCCAAACACTGGTTCCATAAAGATGGAAAGTACATTCTTGACTCAACAAGCTAACAGTGGCTTGAGGAGGACAGACCAAAAAAACCTAAAACAAATAATGGAGAAATATAATGTTCTTAATAGGAGTGAGCATATAGGAGTTGTTCATACAAATATTAGAATTTGGCCATTTAGTAACATGGGAGAAGGACAAAGTTGGGCTTGTCTCTGTGGCCAAAGCAGAGAGTGGGCACCCCTTGTGAGCAGAATGAATACAGGCAGGAGAATGTAGGGCATGTGGCCAGAATACATTGCCCTGTCTTGGCTGAGAAGCACTCAGGAAGGTATATTCAAAGTTTTGAAGGGTCTGAAACTTAGAATAGATGACCATGCTGCTTTTACAAAACGTTATGGCTGAAAATAATATTACCACTAAAGTAGAACATGGAACATTGTTCTATGATTATGTCAGTGTTTGGGTGGTGCCCATTTTGGCCTCAGTGTATTCTTGGATTTCAAGTGAATACATGGGTCCTCCTTTCATATTTCCCCCCTATTCAGTTGTGTGAGCATCCTCCAAAGTTCCATAAACATCATTAAAAAATCACAAGCAAATGACTGAGTCTGATAATTTTTCTAATGGAATAGTGACTCCTGAATAAATAATGTTGTGCATCTAGAGGGCTCTGTATTACTTCCAGAAGCTGCTTTTGATTCACTTCTTTCCCCTGACAGGTAGGACAGGCTGAAGTTTTCATTGCATAGATATGAAAGGGGGAAAAGAAGGTTTCAGACTCGAGATGTTAACATCGGTGCCTGTAATATATGAAAGAAAGCAATCTGAAAGCACTTATATCAACTTAATTTCTCTCAAATATTGTTCATGAAAAAAAATCCTTTATAATTACAGATATTTAAAAAAAAAACAGAATACATACAGTCTTAGCAATTTTTTTCCTTGGTCATCGGAACAACCATGTAATCTGCAGATTCCCTGGTAGGGTCAGTTTCAAATTAAATCCTCATTAAATCCATATGCCATCTAAATGACCTGGGAATCCTTATTATCCACCATTTACGTTACATTTCCCAGATGATCTTTCCTACCCAGAAGCAGCATACCGAAAATATTCATCAGGTTTTGGCTAATAATAGAGAAGAAATATTATCGTCACATGTCAACATTTGTTATTTTAATAATTTTTGCTAAGCTAGTACTATTGGTAATGAATTAAAACTCCTGCAGAATTTTGTTTTTGAAAAGTTTCTAATATTTGGAGATGAACACAATGTGTGTGTGGGAAAAATGGCACAATGTCTGGGATTTGCTTTTAAATACTGCTACAGAGAAATGAGAAGAAAAGGGGAATGAATGAAGAAAATGTAGGAAAATATTGATACATGCTGAGTCTATGATGAGTAAGCAAACCTGACTCCATCACTTGGCTTGTGGGAGTGCTTGGACTGTTTCATGAAGCCTACAGACAGCAGTGCTGCCCCGGGGCTCATGCAGCATGGTGTATGAGTTTACTGTATACATGTTTTTGAATACAGGAATTATAGGCTTCCTATTCTAGAATTTACAAGCTGATTCTCAAACATGGCCGTGTGTACTGCCTTCCTTCCTATGAGATGACTGTGCACTTGGATTCTTTTGCAGAGCGGTCTCACCCCACTCCATTTGGCTGCTCAAGAAGACAGAGTGAATGTGGCCGAGGTCCTTGTAAACCAAGGAGCACATGTGGATGCCCAGACAAAGGTACAGCCTCTCTCCTTTTCCTAGGCCAAGAGAATATATCCATTCAACATGACAGTGACTCCAGTACGGAAGCCACCACAGTTGAATAGGAGGAAAAGCACTTTCAATCTTTTATTTATTTATTTATTTTTTGGTATCAGAAATTGAACTCAGGGCACTAAACCACTAAGCCACATCCCCTGCCCCTTTTAACTTTTTATTTTGAGACAGCATCTCACTCAGTTGCTTAGGACTTTGCTAAATTGCTGAGACTGGCTTTGAACTTGTGATCCTCCTGTCTCAGCCTCCTGAGCTGTTGGGATTATAGGCATGTGCCACCCCACCCAGCTCAATCAGATCTTTTATACATTAGTATTTCAAATGTACATTTATGCAAGGAATACCAAAGTCTCTGGTTATAGTATCTCGGACCCTTTTGTCTTTAATGGCCTGAGTATTCTATGTTAGCTGCATGTTGGTGTCCCTGTGTTAACACTAGTGAGCTTGTTACTTCACAGCTGTCCTTCCAAGGCAGCTGAATGTGAACAAAATGTGTATCTTTCTTAGGTTTTGTGACACACAAATAGAAAATCTTGTCATTTAATTTGTTTATCATGATTTATGAAAAATAGTAAATTAAGGCTCATTGTATTACTCACTTGCCAAATTCCTTATGTCTGTGTAGTTATGTGTGTGCTCTCTTGCACGTTTGCATGTTTTCTCTCAGACAAAATAACTCTTTAAAAAAAAATCCTGAGTAATCTCATATAATGTCACAGTTCAAAGACAGATAAGAAAATGGATGTTTTGTGTTACCATTAAAGACATGACTTTAAATTAATCTCGTTTCTCTGAACATTTTCTTAAGATGCTTAGTTTTGTTACCTCTTCATATCAGATTTGTTTTATCTACTTCAAAATGTAATTCTTTCTTTCTTTTCGGGTATGGTGGCATGTTCCTGTAATCCCAGCAATTTGGGAGGCTGAGGGAGGAGGATCACAGGTTTGAGCCACCCCACCCCTTAGCAACTTAGACATTGTCTCAAAATAAAAATAAAGAATACAAAAACGGCTAAGGGTGTAGCTCAGTGGTAAAGTGCCCCTAAATTCAATCCCCAGTACCAAAATTATATATATATATATATATGTGTGTGTGTGTGTGTGTGTGTATACACACACACATACACACATTTCTTAATATGTTGCATGTTTGACACAAATAGAATGCTTATTAAATATTGTAAATAAGATCATTTTTCTGTATAGAGAGGTTCTGAGTTGTGTGGGCATTTTGAAGATGTCAGTAATACAAAAGTACCACAAAGAATGAACCAAGTAAAAAGGTATTGCAGACATCAAAATTGGGCTAATTTAGCTTGTTTTCTTTATTTTCTTGAATACTTTCATCAAGAAAGAATTCTCTACATTAGAAATTTGCAGCTTTATGGTAAATGTATTCATGTATTAATTCTGTATTGTTTTATTCACACACAGAACACACACACACACACACACACAGACTTAAATATTTTATTGTTACCTCTCCCTTTACAGATGTGAAATTATCAGAGTCAAGGTCAAGTTTTTCAATGTTTTTGTGCCCTGGCCTATCCAAGGGATGTAGCCAAAGTCAGTCAGAAAGCCTGTGAGGTGGGGTGGGGACAGCCCTGCACCCCTTCTGTTCTGAGTTGGTAGACATCAGGTGGCTGCCAGGGTTTCCTTCTAAGCCACCCAACCTAGGTCACCGTTGGTAATCATTTTTGTTCTTGGGATGATATTTTGAAGCATGTATCTTTCACTGCCCTTTACAAACTGCCTCACTTGAGAAAGCATCTGTCTTTTACGAAAACCTTTTCCTTTCCTTTTTTCCCTTTTTTCTCTCAGGAAAGATCACAGACGTGAAAAGGAAGCGAGTCCCATACTTAGAGTAGAGCAGAAGGGCATAGAGTTGGGGTTCTTGCACTTGCTGTTTGACTTTGTGGGTAGAATTGATTATATCTTATAAGCTTTCAAATTTCACTGGTAAAGAAGACATCTCCCACCAGCCTGCAGGCAGGATAGAGAGCATTCAATTCATGAAATAATAATAATAACAGTGAAGATATCAGGGTTTTCTCTTGTGAGAAAAAGATGAGAAAGTCCTGGTCACAGCTCTTGCAGCACTCCCACTGGTTTGCTGACCTTTTATACTCATCCCCCTTTGCTTTTAAAGTTCAGCAAGTCAGTTCAGACCGAATTGTGCTGCCACCCACAGAGTGTCATAGTCAGTGTTGTTTGGCTGAGATAAGGCCCATTGCTTTTCTTTTCTTTTTGTGCTGGCGATTGAATCCAGGGGCACTTTGTCACTACATTGCTTAGGGCCTCACTAAGTTGCTGAGACTGACCTCAAACTTGGGATCCTCCTGCCTCAGCCTCCTGAGTTGCTGGAACTACAGGCCTGTGCCTCTGTGCCCAGCTTTATTTCTCTTGCCTTTTGAAGCTATAATATCCTGAAATTTTTTATTTACACCACCCCTGAAAGATGTTGATTTCACTGTTTAAAAACATGAAAAGTTTTGAGAGCTTATTTGAGTACATTTTGCTTTCATTTTTAGAGCTCCCGTGAATTGCCAAATTCTTACCTCAGTGTTTGTAAACCCCCGGCCCTTACAGAATTCATAGTCTAGAAAGGGAGACACATAGTGATAATAAAAACAATATAATAATGATGAAAATTACTACCTATTTTCTCTGTGCCAGCTACTAGTTCGAGTGCTTTATATGTATCACTTTGTTTAATCCTTATAATTACACTATGGGATTGCTAAAGTTTGAGTCCCTGTCTTATAGATGAGGAAACAGAGGCACAAAATCATGAATTACTTATACAAGCTAATTGGTACAAAGCCTGATTTCAGGGAGATATGTAAAATTTTAGAAAATAGATAGCAAACTGAGTTTTTGAAATCAGGTAGATTGGAGAACACAGGATACATAGCTGGTTCAGTATCACAGGAACATGAGAAAAAAATTGGAGGTTAAGTCCTAGGCAAGGGATGGAGGCAGTTAATGCACCAGGATAAGCAGTTTAGCTTTTATTCTGTTGTGCTAGGAAGCCGCTAAAGGTTTCAAACAGAATGGTGATGAGATCAGCAGTCTGGTTTACAAAGATCCTGGGCAACAATGCTAGGAATAAGCTGATGAAAGAGCTGAGAACAGGGCTAGTCCTGCTAGAGCTGAGGTCAAGTGAAAAAAGCCTCAGTTAAGAGGCAAATGGAAAGTTGACCAACACGAACAGTATTTTGGAAACCCTAAGACAGACAAATAGTAAAACTTGGGGACTGAGCAAAAGTGAGACACTCAGGGCGAATCTCATGATCTGACTAGTGATACTGGGTGATCCCTAGTACTACTTCACCAGGCAGGGAATACAGCAGGAGAAGTCAGCAGGGGAAAGAGGAATGAGCTCAGAATTGGATTAGGTTGAACTGTAGACTATGTAGGGCCATCTAGATAGAAAAACCCAACAAGTGACTAAAATATCAATCACAGGAATGATGGCCAGACTGAAGACCCAGACTCAGGGACCATCAGCTAAAATGAGTCAGCTGAAGTTGTAGGTAGAGATGTGATCATTGAGCAGACCAAAGACAAAGCCCTGGGTCAGCGGCATTGGGTAGAAGAGGTGGAAGAGAGGCTGTCATGGGGTAACCCAGGAAAGACAGGATATCAATGCCCAGTTATATAAGACATCAAGGTGAGTGTTTTGGGTAGGAGAAGGATGAATCCTGTGCATGGTATTGGCATCAAGAGCATCAAGAATGAAAAGTTTTTGGTTGGTTGGTTAATTGGTTAGTTGATTTTGTACTTGGGATTGAATCCAGGGGTGTTCAACCACTGAACTACATCCCCAGCCCCCCCCCCTTTTTTTTTTGTTTTGAGATTAGGTCTTTCTAAGTTGCTGAGGGCCTTACTAAGTTGCTGAGGCTAGCTATGAACTTGTGATTCTCCTGCCTCAGCCTCCTGAGTCGCAGGGATTATAGACATGCGCCACTGCACCCAGCTAGGAAGCAGTTTTGACTGCAGTGGTTGAGTTGGTGAGATGGGGAAGGATGAGAGGGAATGGTGAATGAAGAAGGGCCCCCTCACGTACCAAGAAGCTTAATTATAGGAGGATAGAGATGTAGAAAAGAGAAGCATTTGAAAGGAGTGCTTTTTGTTCCAAATACTGGGAATGTGTATATAGGTCCGTAAGCTAAGAGGAAAGTACCAAGAGGAAAAAAAAAAAAAAAAGTTAACAGAATTATTTGGGGTATCAGAAATGGGATGGGCAGGTTAGACATGACAGTTTGCTTATTTTTTTCTTATCATTATGAAAATATTATTTCACAGTATTTAATAATTCTAAGATCTCATAGTTCCCCCATCCCAGTTTATTTCACACTCAGTTTTGAGATGAATAATAAAGGAAAAAATCATAGGAGAAAACTTATTAGGCTGTTTGAGAATTTCAGCTATACTTCCCTTAGGAAATGAAGTATTGAGAGTTTATTTAGAGAGGGTTTGTTTCTAAAGAAAAAAACTCTCCTTCATTACTAAATGCACTTATCTAATTTCAGTTACACTGAACTAAAATTATGAACTTTATAAAAAATTTTAGTCTTCATGTGTATAAGCATGTGTATGTGCAAATATTTTTTCCATACTGTAAATCACATTTAAGGCTCTGTGCATACTAGGCAAGTGCCCTGCCATTGAGTCACACCCCAGTGCCCTCAAGTAATATTTAATGTAAAGTGATAATAGAAAAATATCCCTTTAAACAGCATCAGTACTTTAAATTATATTAAAATACCACATTTTTAAAAACTGGGTAGTATTTGTAATTGTGGGGTGTGTGGTTACCCAGGAAGATGACGCTAAGTGCAAGGAATTCAGGCAAAGCACCAACTCCTAGAGACTGACCCACAGGTTTTTGGAGAGGAAGGAGAAAGAGGTTGCCCACTCCCTCTCTCAAGTCTCGAGTTGGGGCAGAGAGAGTTCCTAATTATTACTAAATAAGATATTGTAACAAGATAATATAGATTGGAAATATCAGCCAGAATGTTCCATCTGAGCCTGTTTTCTGTTGCTACACAATACAACCATCCCATTCAACAAGAAGACACAGTCTTTCCTCTGGATCTTTTCCTGTTTCCTTTCTTTTGATCATTTATTTACCAAGGTTTAAAATATTTATTGGGTACTATTATATGCCACCCACTAGTTGAGGCAGGAGATGATCATAGCTAATGCCATGTGCCAAATACTGTGTCTGTCAGCATATTAAGACAATACTATAAGAAAGCTGATGTTATCAGATTCCATTTGACAGTGCATGAGCCAGCACAGAGAGGTGCAATGACTCGCCCAAAGTCACACAGTGAGTAAGTGGCAAAGCTGGATTCCAAGTACGTGCTCTGCCTCCAGAGTCCACATACTCAGCCATAGCGCTGCTCCACTCCTTCATTTCACTGGTTGAAGCTGCAGCCTGATCAGTAATAGATGTCAACATCCACCACTTGGTAATCAATAGAGGGGAAAGTGAAAGAAAATTATTAAAGACTGTGAGGTGCATTTTGCAGGGTTTTATATATCCCTACTCAGGTTTGCCCAAAAAAAGAAAAGGTTTTATTTCAGAGTATAATGATAATCATAAGTGAGGTAGCACTGGACAAAGAGGCAAAATTGCTCAAGAAAGGCTGGGCACAGTGGCCCATGCCTGTAATCCTAGCGACTTGGGAGGCTGAGGCAGGAGGATCGCAAGTTCAAAGCCAGCCTCAGCAATGGCAAGGCTCTAAGTAATTCAACAAGACCCTGTCTCTAAATAAAATACAACAATAGGGCTGGGGATGTGGCTCAGTGGTCAAGTGCCCCTGAGTTCAATCCGTGGTATTAAAAAAAAAAAAAAAAAATCTCAAGAAAGAACAGTTGGTCTTTTCCAACATTTATTACTGCTAGGTGGAAAGGATTTCTCAAATCACATCTCTCCCGGTGTATCCATACAAGGTACCATCTTATATGGGAATGGCAACCCCTACCCACAGTGAATCCAAGTGTAAGTTGAATCTTCTTGACCAGGCACACACATCTTTAATAAAATGCTCCTTTAGTTTTTATGGAATAGTAAAAATACTAGTCTACCAGAGCACAGTGAACAGGGAAAGAATAGAAAATGAGATCAAAGATTAATAGAAGGGGGCAGGGGAGGCAGGGGAGACCTAAATCAGGTAAGTCCTAATAGTATAATGGCAAGGTTTTACCAAGAGTGAGATAGGAAGCTTTGAGAATAAATACAAGTTGTTTGTTGAAATATTTAAAGCGATTCAATTCTCAACAAATCTAATGCATTTAACACACCAGCCTTTGGAAATTGTAACATGTTACTTAAGCAAGTAGTCTAAAAACTTGGAGAGCTCTTGAATATTTAGATTTTTCAAATATTATCAATATTGTTTTGACCTCTTAACACTGAGCTTGAGAATAAAGTTACTTCAGTTAAACTAATTGTACTTAGAAATGATTGCACAAACTACATTCAAATCTCCCTTACCAAGCAGCGTTCTGATCATAGGTGCACCATCTGATTCCTCAGTTCCAAGAAAGAAGAACCCTGCAAAGTAGGCAAGCAATTCTGATCACCAAAAAAGGGATATCCTCAGTCATGCATGAAGTGGCTTTGGGGTGATAAGCCCATCTCATACTATGTGGTTATGGTGCACTTGCTGGGGAGAGTCTGGGCAGCAAGAGGGCACTCACAGGTTGGTTTGGGGAGGGAGTTTGATCAGAGGCAGGTCTACAGGGCAGCACATCCCTAGTGGGTTATCCTCACCTTTGGCTATGGCTGTGGTCTGGGCATCCTCTTTTAAAATTTAAAGTAATGCATTTGTGGGGCCACCATAAAGGCACATGCCATCATATGTGAGATTCAGACCCTTGAAAATATGAACCTTTCTCCTTCAATTACTGCTTAGAAATGTTGCAATAAAAGGTTCATGTTCTGTCTTTCCGTGAGCTGGTTCTTCCTGTGTCATGAACAGAGATTGAACAGGGTCCCTGAAATTGTGTAGTGGTCTCTCTTACAATGATTGTCACCATCTAGAAAAGGATCCAGAATATCCTTATTTTTTTCAAATAATTATATAGATTTTCTTTGCACACACACACACAGGGAGGGAGAGAATGAAAGAATGAACTTATAACCCTCCCCTCCCACACCCCATCCTGGGTTACTCATCTGAGAAAAGATGGTTGCTTTGTCTAAATCGGTGATTTTCACACTGTGAAACTCAAGTGAAGACACTGGGAAACTTGAACTAGAGCAGATTCACCTAGATCAAGTTCAAACTTCTCCAGCTACCAGCACTCAGAGCAGTCTCTTCCTCATTAGTGTTTCTGTGACTCTATCTCCATCATGCCTTCTGAACATCCTCAACCTTGCCTTATCATTTAGACTTTTTTTTCCCTAGATTTTAAACATTTAGAGAGTAGTCTGGGGTGCCCATAAAACACTCTCTGACTCTTGCCAGGCAGTGAGTGGGTTAGCCTGTCTTGAACAGTTATTACAAGATGAAAATGAACTAATACAAGTGAGAACACTGGGGAAAACTAAGTAACTATTTTTATGTGAAGTGGTATTGTTACTTATAATTACAACTAGCTCTGAGAATGATCAAGTGTAAATTTTTTTATAGAGAGATGAGAAAAAAAATTTTTTTTCCGCTCAAGAAAAGGCTAAATAGTAATTTTGCTTCTATTTAGGATAGCTGTTACTAAAAGTGTACTTATGCTGTTTCTTTTTGGAAAAAAAAATATATAATTACAGATGGGATACACACCACTACATGTGGGCTGCCACTACGGAAACATCAAGATTGTTAATTTCCTTCTCCAGCATTCTGCAAAAGTCAATGCCAAAACAAAGGTAAGCTCCCTTCTCCTTCCTTTCCACCAAAGTTGTTTATTTTGTATCTGATAATGTAAGAGTCATTTATTCCATCTTTCTTCCACAGAATGGGTATACGCCATTACATCAAGCAGCTCAACAGGGACATACACATATAATAAATGTCTTGCTTCAGAACAATGCCTCTCCCAATGAACTCACTGTGGTAAGCTTCACGCCAGTGTAAGGGAAGGAGGAGGAGATAGTGCGACCTGGACTCTTTCATATTTTTCATTGAATACACATGTTGCTTTTTCTATTGATAGGCATAAACAGCATTCAGAAGAATAATTGAAAAAGGGCAATACTCATATTGTTGTGAACTATTCAGAGAGAGATCTAATTAGTGTTTCACACTTTAAAACTATTAATTGTGCTGCCATCTAATAGGAAGTACATATGTAAGAAAAAGAAATGGGTCTGTTTCATTGATTGCTTACTGAGGACATTGCTCTTGGATTCCATGTGTAGCTGCCCAGACTTGGCCAATGAGTAGAAACAGGTTAAGTGGGTTTTGTGTAAGGTATGTCTCTAACAAAGCCAAACAATGGATAGGTGTGATAAGACACTCACCTTCACATTTTGTGTAGGCAAAACGTGCAGAAGGAGGCTTCTTAATTCTTTGTCTGTGTTCTCCCATTGCCAGAATGGGAATACCGCCCTTGCCATTGCCCGGCGCCTTGGGTACATCTCAGTGGTTGACACCCTGAAGGTAGTGACAGAAGAGACCATGACCACGACTGTAAGTAGTGAAAACAGAACCTTGTTCCCCTGGAAGCCAGTTCTCAGGCTAGAGTTTTACTGGGCTTTTCTAAGATGAACTTTCATTGTGCCATTCAGACTAAGTGCCATGTTTCTAATTGTTATCTCATTGTTGGCAGTCAGGATACCGAAACTCTCATTCCTGATATGAACAAAACTCTGAAATGTTAAAAATACCTTTTTAAAAGTTGCACAACACCAGGCTTGATGGCACATGCCTTTAAGCCTGGCCACTTGGGAGGCTGAGGCAGGAGGATCAGAGGTTTGAAGCCGGCCTCAGCAACTTTGTGAGGCCAGAAGCAACATAGTAAGATCCTGTCTCAAAATAAAGAAGTCTGGGGATGTAGCTCAGTGGTAAAGCACTATTGGGTTCAGTCCCCAATACCAAAAATAGAAGTTTCCTAAAGGGCTGAGATGTCGTTTAATATGCAAATAATATATGATTACATATTGTTTTTAAAAATTGTATATTTTTTAAACAATTACAGTTAGGATCAAAATTGGTTTTGATTACCATTCTCTCTATTCTTTGTCCACTTCAGCTTTTATAGGAAACAATAATACAATGTTTTGTTAAATTTTAAAGTAACTCTTCAGCAGGAGATTCTATTGCATCAGATACACTTTAATAAGCTGCAGCCTCTAGGATAAATCTTTTCACTTTAACCCCATCTGGAACCTCTGAACTGCATTAGGATTTGATAACTTTGGAACCAAGGGCAGATACTACTCCATGTCCGAAGCTTATTTGAGTTATTCCTGACTCTATGACTTAACACGTAGCCTTGAGATGAAGGCTGTACAATGTAATTTGAGGATTCTGGAATATTTCTGGTTATCAGTTCAGTCTCCTTTTCCTTTCTATCACCTCCCAACTTGAAGGGAAGTATAGTTGGTTCATCCAAATCATTTTGTGTACATGGTGCTTTATATTAAAAAGCCATAGCCTAGGAGTGTCTGTAGCTACTGTAGATTGAGTGATTTGGCAATGTACAGGCTTTAGAAATTAAAAAAATAAGCCTGTTGCTCATAAGAGAGAAATTGTACAGTTTACAAGAAGGAAAACAGTTATTTTAAAGGACTTACAGCAGGGGTTATCAACCAGGATACATTTCCAACTTCAAGATGTAGTTTATCTAAGTAATAAATTCCCATATGTTGATTCATACACTTCTTGAGTATTTCATCTTCTTCTAACATGTTATTAAACTCTCAAGTAAAAGAGTTTAAACAAACAATGTTTATTAGCCTTAATTTTATAGATATTCCATGTAGCTCTCTGTAGGATGGGGAAGGAGGGAGGAGGAAGACAAGCTATTTAACAATGACCAAGTGTCACTATGCTATATAAGATTTAAAGTCATTGCAATAAATATGACTGCTAGTTCAGTATGAGGAATTGAAAGTAGTAAAAATTGTTCAAAATGCAAATCTTATTCTATTAAATTACTTACCCACTAACAAAATACAAAATGTTTCTTTAATAAAGAACAAAAGCTTTAAGAGAATGTAGAGTTATAGATGAAATAAAGCTATAGCTTTAGAAAATCTTCTGAAAGGTAGAGAAAGGTTCTAAGGGGAACGCAGGTTCCCCTTAGAAGCTGTAACATGCAGAGAGGAGTGCCATTCCACTTTGTGTCATCAGGAGACTTGATTGGTAAATTTCTGTGAGAGAAAGACACTGTGCATGCTAACAGGAAAGGTCCAATTTGCCTAAGGAAGAAAACAAGGCTTCCACCAGAGGAACTGCTCACATTGATTAGAAAGGCCATCACAGTCTTTAAGGCTTAGTCCAGCACTGCGGTATTTGAGACTTTATCTTATAAACTAAGACACCACCTTATCAGACCAGCTTTAGCACTTACATGTCAACTAACTTACAGCTGATGCAGCCTAGGTTAGTGTCTTTAATCTTAAACTAGTAAACATAGACTGACCTCCACCACAGGCGCCATCTTCCCGCAGCTACATACTGGCTCCTTGGGGTCATTGCCTCTTATAAGAATACTTTAGTCTTTCCAAACCTTGAAAACAACAATGCCTCATCCAGGAGAATAACATATGATGTGGCAGTTCTGAGAAAGATGCTTTAGTAAATGAGGTCACAATCATGACAGCATAACAAACTGAATGGAGAGAAACTGAACTTTAGAAAATGTGATTCCTATCTTTTTTTTTTTTTTTTGGAGGTGACGATTACAGGGATTGAACTCAGGGGTACTTGACCACTGAGCCACGTCCCCAGTCCTATTTTGTATTTTATTTGGAGGCAGGGCCTCACTGAGTTGCCTAGTGCCTCACTTTTGCTGAGGCTGGCTTTGAACTCATGATCCTCCTGCCTCAGCCTTCTGAGCTGCTGGATTACAGGTGTGTGCCATCACACCCAGCTTCCTATCTGTTTTTAATTGCATTATTTAAAATGCTTTTTCCAGAAGCTAAAGCTGAATACCTTTTGCATATGAATATCAGTTGCTAATATCATTCTTTAATAAAAGGAATCAGAGCTCCTTGGAGACCTGGATAAATCTAGAACTAGAAAAGGAAATATACAGAATGGGCCTAGAACATCTTATAGTGCCCTCAAGTAAGGAATACTCTCCCACTACCATCCCAAATAAATGAACAGCAAATGCATACACACTGTGTTTGGGATATATCACAGGGACACATGAATCAACTGCAAGTTCCCAGTGGTCAAAGGTAGAATAATTTGGGCTGCGGATGTGGCTCAGACGGTAGTGTGCTCACCTGGCATGCGTGCGGCCGGGGTTCGATCCTCAGCACCACATACAAAGATGTTGTATCCGCCGAAAACTAAAAAATAAATATTAAAAATTCTCTTTCTCTTAAAAATAAATAAATAAATAAAGGTATTGTGTCCATCTACAACTAAAAATATATATATTTAAAAAAAAAAGGTAGAACAATTTGAGCAAAAATAAATAAATAAAATAGTATTGGGGTTTAGGGCAAAGTATAAAACAAATATCATTAAGTCCATACTCATATAAATAAATGTCTGAAACAAATGGAAAGAAGACACAAATTTCTTAGGCAAAAGAATTCCAAGTAATTTATCAGAGTACTTCACTCTCAAGGAAGTGTAGAACATAATTCCCCACTGCTTACATATGGGCTGAGCATTGTGATTTAACACACACCACACACACACTCACAGAGGCAGGAAAACAAAGTAACTTTACAGTAGAGAAACCTGACTAACACTGCCTCAGGAGATGATCAAGGTCAACATCAAGTCATAAGTCTTGTCAAAGGTATGTACCTTTGATGTGTGATTAAAAAATGGCACTTCACCTCTGCAATTTTCCTCCCCAAAACTTCTAGCCTCAGTCAAATCATAAAAGAAAATGCAAGACAAACCCCAGTTGGGTGATAATTACATAAAATACCTGACCAATATAACTCCAGGCTATCATGGTCATCAAAACCACAGAAAGTCTGAGAAACTGTTACAGCCAAAAGAAGCCCAAGGAGACACAACTACTAAATATAATGTGTGCTATCCTGGATGAGATCCTGGGATAGAGAAAGGACATTAGGTAAAAGTAAAGGAAATATGAATAAAATACAAACTTTAATGTATTAATATTGTTTCATTATTTGTGACAAATACACCAAATGTATTAATACTGTTTCATTATTTGTGACAAATATACCATACAAATACAAGATTTTAATGATCAGGGTGCCGCAGTCTGGCTGGGCACAAAATCACGAGCCACTCAAGCAGGAACAAACTTTATTTCCAAAACTCCCGCCAATGCCACGCACGCGGCCTTCTCCAGGGACACACTATACCAACAGGAAATCCCTCCTCCGGAATTCCCTCCTACCACACTTCCCCAACCAATGGGAACTCTCTGAGAATCCAAAGTAGCAGGCCTAGGCAGACAGCAGGGGTCTAATCTCCAATTGAATGCACATCTTAACATAATCATTATCATCTCAATGGCTTGCACCTTACAACCAAAAATTCCATGCGTCATTCCTACTTGGCTATGGCTCTTAGCATCAGGGAAACTTGGTGTGGGGTATATGAGAACTCTCTTTACTATCTACATAATTTTTCTGTAAATCTACAACTATTCTAAAATTAGAACTTTTTTAACCCTTTATTTTAGTGTTACCCACTGGAAGAGGCACCAAATAATGTCTTGTTTCAGCATAATAACTGGGCTGGCAGTATAAATTACATTTATCAATTATCCCTAAGAAATAATATATACCCTTTCTTATTTTTAATGTGACTTTTAAAAAATTTAAATGCATATCTTTGTAACTCTTACCCATTAGCTTTTCATATTCTCGGAATTAAAAGGCAACTTATTTTTAAATAAAAGTTATTTAAAAATTTTTAACAAGTAATGCTGATGGTGTCTTTGGGGTGGAAATGATCTATAAATACGAAGTTGTCAGAAAACAAATAGAAGAGTCATTAAGGCCCCTGTTCTGTAATGTGCTGTTTGTTCTTTAAAATAAACACCACCACCCCCAACCCTGATGGAAGGTCCCTACCGCTTACCCAAGACCCAGTGCCAAACCTGCACATCAAGATGAGCATGGCCATAGTAGAAAAGCCTCCCCAGAGGCCTGGGGTCTGGCTTATTTGAGGCTTCCACCACCCTCTAGCCTAATCCCAGGCTGCCAGGGCTCTCTTACTGACCCACATTTCCAGCCATCTGCTCAGCAGCAGTGTCTACTAAGGCACCTTCAAAAACACCAATCTGTTCTTTAAAATTTTTTGAAGTTAAAATGATCCTGAAAGTACATTATCTCCCTTTTTTCAGGCACATACTTGTAAAAATTATGTAATTTATGCAATATGAATTATTTGATGTATCTCAGGAATTAAAAGTACACATAAGAGGAGAAGACAAAGTAAGTGGGAATCTTGGTGTTACTGCTGTTGACCGGTGCATGCCGAGGCAAGGTCAGAGTAGAAATTAGAAGTTTATTAAAGGACAGCAGAAAAGACTTCTCCCGGAGGAAGAAGGGGACCCAAGAGGTGGAATCCATGGAAGTGCGGTTGTCTCTCCATTTTATAGTTTTTGGTGATGGAATGTAGGTGGGAAGGCCCGAGGGGTGGGACACAGGTGGGCCAAACAAGTAATCTGGGCAGGAAGGACTTCATTTAACACTTCTTTGGAATGGGCTATCTCCAAATCTGCTGGGGCTGTTCATTAACATTTCTTTGGGATGGACTTTGGGCCTAGGGCTTTTCTTGGGACTTCATTAACATTTCAAGAGTTGCTCAACTTTTCCAGAAATTCATTCTCAACATGGCCTCCATTTTAGATTTCACTCCATATTAGACCCGATTTACCTAACTACACTGACTGCCTAATTTTAAATCTGGCTTCATTGGCACCATTAATAAAGACATTTCTTGCTATTATTTTGGCTTATCTTCAGCCAAGACCTTTAGTGGTTGTTAGTCAACTTTTCATGGTTGTGAGAAAATCAACTTGAAAGGAGGAAATTTTCATTTTGACTCAGTGTTTGCAAGGTTTCAGACACGGTGGCTTGGCCCCATTACCTTGGGCTGTGGCAACAAAAAACATGGCAGGGAGCACATGGTAAAGCAAAGCTGCTCACCTCGTGGTGGCCAGAAAGCAGAGGGAGAGACCCAGAAGGGAAGAGGCCTGGGACAAATTATACCCTTCAAGGTCCTGCCTTCAGTGGCCTACTTTCTCCAACAAGGCTCTACCTAGTTGGCCCTATCATTGATGTATTAATACATCAGTGAGGTCAAAATCCTAATGAATGAATTAGTTCCCCAAGTCCCCAAATTTAAACACTGCTGCATTGGGGACCATGCCTTGAGTGCTTGAACTTTGGGGGGACATTAAGTATCCAAACCAGCCTAGGTATGATGGAACATGTCTGTAATCCCAGTTACTCAGGAACCTAAGGAGCAGGAGGATCACAAGTTTGAGACCAGCCTGGGCACCTGAGTGAGACTCTGTCTCAATATTAAAAAGAAAAAAATAAAAAAGGGCTAGAGATGAAGTTCAATCATAGAATATCCCAGAGTTCAATTTCTGGTACCACGAGGTTAAAAAAAGGATAAAAAAGATCCAAACTGTAAGTTACAATGACACATTCCTCAGACCATGCAAAAGAACAACAAAGTGGATACCTTAAAATGCTCACACTAAAGTGACTGATTTTTTTGTTACTAGACCATCACAGAGAAGCACAAAATGAATGTTCCAGAAACGATGAATGAAGTTCTTGATATGTCTGATGATGAAGGTATGAAAATGTCCTTTGAGTTCATATTAATTATGAGTAACTGTTTTTGTTGGTTCTTGACAAAGTTCATTGCAAAAGTGTTTGGGGAAATATTGAAATGTTTTGTTGTAGTATCAGGAATACGTATTTTTCATACACTTATATTGTTCGCTTAAATCATGCAGTTCGTAAAGCCAACGCCCCTGAAATGCTCAGTGATGGCGAATATATCTCAGATGTTGAAGAAGGTATTTGCAAATTTTTACTGTAATGAAACCTAACTACCAGCTTTATCTTTCATTTCTTATCTTTGAAATGTAACACTTCCTTGAGTTACTAACTTTTCAAATCATCTTGAGATTATTAATTTGTATATTTATTTAAAGAATGCATATTTAGTACTCCTGTCTTAAGTCTCACTCTTTGAACCCATTTTCCAACTTTAAAACAGAAAAATGTCATTAATTATCTGGATTATTTTCTATTTGTTTCTGTCAAGCAGAAAACTGATGTTTGTATTGTTTTCATCTGAAATCTAAAAAGGGAAAATTGATTAATATTTATAGTTAAAATATTTTATAAAATAAGAAGAGGTGTCCTTACAGGTAAGTTATCAAATGCCATTCTAAGATTTATTCTAAGTTTTGCTGTAAAAATTCCTTTTGATATTGAGCTAATTGTGAAAACTCAACCTGAACAAAAGTGTTTCCAAGATATAAACGTTTAGTAATGATTTGATTAAGAGATCAAAATATGATTGTAGCTATACTTTATGTGTTTAAAAAATCCATTTGTGCCTTAATTAAAACACCATGCTTTTGATCAGGTCAGAGATATATATAAATACATGAATACATGGCATGTCTACAAGATCCATTGGAAAACTAGCATTTTTATAAGTGAATAAACATTGTAGGGATGGCAAATTTGGAGTTTCACAAAAATAATGAAATGTTTACTGTTGTAGAATCTATATTATATTTAAGTTTCTTTCTTGAATCATTTAACTCTCTATAGTACCCTTAATTTGCCACTTCTCACAGCACTTTTCTGTAGAATCCATCTTAGTGTTTCTGGTCTTTTTTTTTTTTTTTCCCTACCTACTTTAATTTTTGGTTCCTTTGATTTACACAAATTTCACTGGAAACCTAAATAGTGGAAAAACCTGCCTGATCCCAGGTCATTTTAACTTTTTCAGTATTCAAGGATTGCTTATAACAAGTGCATTATGGCTGAGGACTGTGCACCCAGGAGAGCTAATGCTCTGCGATCTTCAGGGACCTGAGAGGACCTACCTTATTGTTCATAAATGTTTTGATAAATTTATAGGTTTTTAAAATTAATTTCCTTTCTTTTTCTCTAAAGCATTAAATAAATGTTCATCTCCCTTCTATCTCCAAGTAGATCATCTTGTATCTGCATTAGGACTTTTAGAATAATATGTCTAGCTGTCATACAGTGTATTGTCAAGCAACATTTCTGAGTAATAAATATTTTGGGTGCAGAAGATAAAACAGATTATATTCTTACATGGAGATATATATATACACACACACACACACACACACACACACATATACACATACATACACACACACACACACATACAACATGTCAAAAGTTTGCTTTCAAATGAAATAATTGTGAAATATGACAAACAGACATAAAAACTGTACTGGTCTTTTAACAAAATATCCAAAGTTAGCCACACTGATGAGAGGCCAAGTTTGAATGGACTATATAACAGTCTTATATATGCAGACAACTGACAGAATAACTTCAAAATGAGATTCATTTTGAATCTCTAAATTTGAAGAAAATAGATCCAGCTATTTAGCTAGAAATCACAATCATTTCCTTTCTCTCAACTTGCAAATTTGAAATTCAGAAATTTTAATTATATTTGTTTCACAGATAAATTTTAAATTAAATTAAAGATTTAATTTAAAAATTCTTTATTTCTTGTTTTATGGGTGTTTCCATGGACTATTGAAGTCAAGTTGATTTCACAATGTCATAGATTTTGATGTTGAAAGAATTTCTTAAAGGTCACTCAACCTGAACAAACATCTAGTGCTAGAATCTTTTTATTTGCTTAGAAGCTCTTTTGCCCAAATGCCTCACAGGATGGAATTTCCCTGATTCTCAAAACTGCCTAGTCAACTTTGAACAACCGCTGTCTTCAAAAATTCTCCATTTTATTGACTTTCCTATGGCTTCTAATAATTGATTCGGGCTTTGATATATTTGACTAAGTTCATGAGGTAACTGGGCTCTAAATGCTATTTAGAAAAAAATCTACATTTCCCATGTAACAGTTATGTAAAATAGGTTTGCTATTTTTTTTCCTCAGTCTTTTTTATTCTTCCTCTGGGCATATCATCTCCATTTCCTCCTGCTCTTCCCCTCCCGTCACCAACCTGGTCCCCTGTATGCATTTCAACTTGTATATATGGATCTACAATTTAGGTGGTATTGAGCACAGTATTCTAGCTGTAGCCTAATCAATTCAGAGTAATAGGGCTACTGCTTTCTCTATGGAAGATATTAAAAACCAATTATTGAAGACTAAGATTTGGGGGGGTTAAAATAGATATTTAATTCAACTCACTGTCAGCTAAGGTTCCTTACATGAACTCTGCCAAGCCACATTTGCCCAATCATGTGTTTATGTTGTTCTCTGATGCATAAATTAGCACTTCTATATTATTGCAAATCCCCAAACCAATCATTTTGAAATTTTTAATTCTAAAAAGACTCCTACAACTTTAATGACAGTTTTGACTTCTGACTCATTTGCCTGATGGTCTCGCCAGAGCTTTGATTGTCATGTTAGTTGGATTTATTGCTGCCAGTTTGAGTAAGCCCTTATGCATTTGTAGCAAATGTTATCTCCATGAAACCATAGGCATGCTGTGAATAAATCTATCTATAAGAACTAGTGAGAGATCACCACATTGGTATCCCAGGATGCTGAGGTTTAACAGAAGCTTTTGGAAGCAAGTAAAAATAATAAGCAACATATAGTGCCAGCTTATATTGAGAAAGAGGAATGAGTTTGTAATATGGAAAAATAAAATTTTAATCTTAACCTATAAAAATAGAGTGATTATCAAGAGATTAATGCCAAACTGGTCTCTTTTCCTTTTTCTTCTTGGCTTTCTCCTTGTTTTTCTTCTCTTCCTTTGTTCTACTAATGTTCAAATTAATTTCTAAAAAAAAAAAAAAGGAAGAAATCTAAGGAAAACAAGTCTCCACAATGTTATCATTTAACATTGAACAATGAGGCAGAGATACAGAGTAGAACAAAGGTTGCAGGGTCAATGCTGAAGCCAAGCAGGTGGAGCAAAGACACAAAAGAGCTTTATCTAGGTGTATTGTTAGCTCACAGGTATGCAGATGGGGGCACGTGGAGCTCCTCTGAGGGACAGGCAGGTTTATAGGTCCTCAATGTTCTACTGTCTTTTGTCTCAGTATTTATTACATACACATTACCTTAGTATACATACAGAAGCAATATCTTGATTCTAGTGCCAGTTAAATTCTTATGTTTTGCAATGCAATTTGCAATCTAAAAAGAAAAGAAATATGAAAGGAAGAAGAAGGGAGAAAGGAGAGAATACATGTAAGAACAAGAGGGTAGGGAGAGACAGAAAGAGAGAAAGAAAATTGAGATTAAGGGCCAAGTTCTTCTAGTTTGGGTTGCCCTCCTAGGGGATTTCAAAGTGGCTTTGGTTCAACTTTGATCTTAAATTGCAAATCCCTATAAAGTGTCTTTTGTGAATTTAAGTGTGTGTGTGTATGTGTGTATAATTTTAGCTTGCAGAATTCTAGTGGGATGGGGTATAATTACAGATTTAAAGAACTATAGATGGGACATAACGAGAAGTGCAATTAAGCCAGGCAAGTAAAAACCAAACAGGCAGCTCTATGAAATGTAACTCTACCAGGCAGGTTTATGAGACATCAGCCGAAGGAGACCAACCCTTGGCGGGGAAGAATCATCTAATTCTTAGCTACTGAAAAAACTGATAGGGTTGCAAAATCTCCTTCAGGATCAAATTCACATGCTGAATAGTAAAAGAAGAAAGTAAAAGGCCAAGTGCAAGTGTGGTAGGAATAAGTTTGATATAAATGATAAGCTGTGAAATTCAGCAGATAGCGGAGTGACGTAAGGGTGAGGAAGGGCATGCTCAGCTCAGCTTTGTGCCCTGTGGAAGTCACAACAATGAAGATCTACTGATTTCCAAGAACTGAAAGGACAGTTTGGGCTCCTGTGAGCCCAGTCCTGCCATTACACTGGTGAGGAAGCAGAGCCAGGAGGTTAGTGGCAAAGCTGGTCAAGAGGACAGGTCTGACACTGTGGTTTTAGATCATCTCTTTCACCACGGTTGGTCTAACTTGATCTGTGTTCTTATATATGGAACCCAAGAGCTCCTTGGTTTTTTACCTACAGAAAGGCAGTATATTTAAGGTGGTTTGAGAAAATTTGAATTTGAGTTTCGGTTTGACCTTCTGTGGCTGCAAGGCTTTGAAAATATTCCTAACAAATCTAGACCTTTCTTTGCAAATGTGGAATAAAAATAAACAGCACATTCAAATGACACCTCAGGGCTAGAGGAGGTTTTTGTTTTTTCCTTTTTGGTAAATACAAAGTGCCATCCAATTATAAGGTGTGTGTATTTAAACTCAAACATGTTTTTAAACCTCATATTATCTCTGGATAAATGTCTCAGAGTGCTAAAGAGTAAAAAGAAAAAAAAATCTTTAACCTTTTAACAGCTTCATGAAACTGGCTCTGTGGCTGAAGAAAGTTAAACAAGTTGCTTTCTTAAAAGGCTTCTCAGATCTCTTTGAATCTTTGAGCAAATCACAGTAGTATGTAATGTATGTCAACCATTTGCCATAGAACAGCTCTGTCCCCAGGCTTGTGGAGGACTAGTGTTCCTTTGAAAACACTTTGGGAATTGCTCTATTCTGGTCAAGTAGAAAGAACCTAAGTTATTCAAGTAAATCTACTTTTTAGTCTATACCATTTGTACAAATGAACAGTTAATGGCTGTAGAATGTCCTAAAATAAATGCTAGCATAAGGAGATTGCAAAAATTTGCCACTTTTCAATTATGTATCTATTAGCTCCACCATTTAGAATCTGAGTGTCTTTGTAACCTTAAGCCTCCATCTCTCTCCATATCTTAGTGTTCTCATTTGTAAAACAGATAACTACTGCATTGATTCTGGCAAAAGACAAATACTGTAGTTAGCATGGTGAGTTTAATAAATGGAACATGTGCTGGGCGCAATGGTATAAGCCTGTATTCCTAGCAACTTGTGAGGCTGAGGCAGGAGGATCACAAGTTTGAGGTCAGCCTGACTTAGCAAGACTTTCTCTCAAAACAAAAATGACTGGGGGGTATAGCTCAGTGGTAAATAGACCCTGGATACAATCCCAAGTACCTCTTGCTACAAAAAAAAAAAAAAAAAAAGGAGTGGAGGATAAATATACACCTAAATAAGGTACACATCATATTCTTGGAAATGCAACACTGTCACAAGATAATAATAATTCTTTTTTTCAAGAATTTAATGAAACTACCAAAATGGACTTTCCTCTGACTGGGTAAAAGAAGTATGCAATTCAAAGTAGAAATTCAAGTTCAATAAATATAAACATAATTTTGGATAGATTTTAGGAACTTAAAGCAAATGATTTTGGTAAACGCATCAGCATATTCTCAATTAGGAGAGAATAAATAGGATTTGGTATGATCCAATACTCAAAAAAGGAATAGGAATTGCTTTGGGAAGTGTGAAGTGGAATCTTAAGAAAACCACCAGAAAAAAATACTCCTTAGAACCTTTTGCCAAAAACCTAGACTATCCTGCTACCCAAATCTGCTAATCATCCTAATAAGTAAATAGGACTATTATGTTATTAGCTAAACAGGTCTGGAAAGAGGCCATAAAGATTAGCTTCCCTCAGGTGTACCAAAAATTAAGGTGTGTATGTGTCTGTTTCTGTCTGTGTGCGGTGGTTTTGTTTTTTGTGGTCCTGGGAACTGAATCCAGGAAATTGTTTACCACTGACCTATATCCCAGCCCTTTTTATTTTTATTTTGAGACAGGCTCTTGCTAGGTTGCCCTGGCTGGCCTCAAATTTGCTATCTCCTACCTTAGCCTCCCAAGTCACTGGATTTACAGACATGTGCCACTGTGCCTCGACACTGTGGGGTGTTTTGTTTTTGCAATGCTGGAGATTGAGCCCAGGGCTTTTGCACATGCTAGGCAAGCATTCCACCATTGAGCTTCACCCTGAGGACCAGGACTGGTGGTGATATTGTCATTGCTATTTTTAGCAGCAACGGAAATTGTTCTTCACGCCAGCTGCAGTGGCACTTGCCTATAATCCCAATGACTCAGGAGGCTGAGGCAGGAGGATCATGAGTTCAAAGCCAGCAACTTAGCAAGAACTTGTCTCTGAATAAAATATTTTAAAAAGGGCTGGGGATATGGCTCAGTGGTTAAGCGCCCCTGGGTTCAATCCCTAGTACCAAAAAAAAAAAAAAAAAAAGTGTTCTTCACCTTAAATTGTATCATTCTAGGACTAACTTTTAAATGATGTCACTTAGCTTTTTGTCTGATATTTCTCTGTTTACAATTGGTCCTACATAGTTGCATGCATCTGGCAATGATGAAGTCATAATGGTAACTTTTTGAAATGCCAGTAGTAAATTGAGTAAATACAAGAATTGAGTATGGTGCTTGCCACATGACAGAGCTTCAGTACATGTGTGGTTGGGTGTTTAGAAGGAAAGGGACCCAAAGGAAAGATAGTGGTACTTGTTTCTAAGACTAGTGTAGAGGATGTACCTGCCATATTCCTTCTTTCCATTAAACCCTTTTGTCACTGAGAGTTTTATAATGATTCTCCCCAGGCGCATTTGTATCTTAAAGAATGGTTAATGGACATAAAAGAATTTCCAGCTAAAGAAAACGATCTGTTTACTGTGACAGGGCTTTACTCTAAAACAAAGTCTGTTGTGTCTTTGATATCCTCTCTTTGCCATTGGAATTGTTTAGAGATTTTTCACCCACACTCTCCACTTCTCTAATTATGCACATTTCCACTTAGATTCTCAGATAATTCATCAAGCCCTAAACATACCCTTCCAAGAAAGTGTTTCTTTCTACCCTTCCCCATCTGGTAGATGGCTTCCCCACCCCAGACAGAGCCCATGAGTTATATGACCTCTCCCTCTTCTTACCACTCATATCCAGTCCAGCAAGTCACATCTGTTCTACTTCCAGAATATATCTCAAATCCCTCTTTTCCTGTCCATCTCCATTGTCACCACCCTAATCCAATACACCAACATTTGTCTCAGGGGATAGGCAGAGGCTTCCTTTATAGGTCTCTACTTGTCTCAGAGACTCAGCTTTCTGCATAGTATCCACAGCAGTCCTTTAAAAGTATCAGTTGGATCCTATTATTCCATTCCCCAGCTTAAAACCCTCCAAAGCTTATAGTTATACTTTTAAGATTCCCTCATGCTCTTGCATATAATTTTAGTTCGTTCATTTCCATTACGGCCTGTTGTGCTGTAATAAATTTATTTACTCTACTATTGTGGGTTGATTCCAGTTTGAGACTGTTGGAAACAAACCTGATACAACCCTTCTTAAAAGTCTCCTGGTGCACATGAACATACACTTTTGTAGGGTTTAAATGTATGAGTATAATTGCTGGGTGTAGGTTATGCAAAGACAAGAGAATTCATCACAACCAGGGATCAATAGACTAGGATTATAAGATTAAATATGGAGATTTAAAAACAGAAAAGAATTTTATTCTCTTTTATTGCTGAGTATATTCCATTGTGTATATGCCACATTTTTTTAAATCCATTCCTCTATTGAAGGACATCTAGGTTGGTTCCATAGTTTAGCTATTGTGAAGTCTGCTGCTATAAAGATTGATGTGGCTGTGTCCCTGTAGTATGCTGTTTTTAAGTCCTTTGGGTATAGACCAAGGAGAGGGATAGCTGAGTCAAATGGTGGTTCCATTCCCAGATTTCCAAGGAATCTCCATACTGCTTTCCATATTGGCTGAACCAATTTGCAGTCCCACCACCACATCCTCTCCAACACTTATTGTTGTTTGCCTTCATAATAGCTGCCATTCTGACTGGAGTGAGATGAAATCTTAGAGTGGTTTTGATTTGCATTTCTTTAATTGCTAGAGTTGATGAACATTTTTTCATATATTTGTTGATTGATTGTATATCCTCTTCTGAGAAGTGTCTGTTCAGGTCCTTGGCCCATTTATTGATTGGGTTGTTTTTTTTTTTTTGGTGCTTAGCTTTTTGAGTTCTTTATATACCCTAGAGATTAGTGCTCTATTTGATGTGTGAGGGGTAAATGGATGGAGTTGGAAAAGATAATGCTAAGTGAATTCAGCCAATCCCTAAAAAGACAAATGCCGAATGTTTTCTTTGATATAAGGTGACTGACTCATAGTGGGATAGGGAGGGGGAGCATGGGAGGAATAGACAAACTCTATATAGGGCATAGAGGTGGGAGGGGAAAAGAGGGGGCAGGGGGTTAGCAATGAAGGTGGAATGTGATGGACATCATCATCCAAAGTACATGTATGAAGACACGAATTGGTGTCAACATACTTTATATACAAACAGAGATATGAAAAATTGTAATGCATTCCACTGTCATGTATTTAAAAAATAAAATCAATTAAAAAAATAAAAAACAGAAAAGGAAAATAATATTATAAAGAAAGTGATTGCCATAAGGAGAGAGGAGAAGCCTGTGATGGGGATGGGGAGGCTTCTGAGGTGCTGAGGGTTTTCTATTTCTTGATCTGGATGGTGTTTATTTTGTTTAAATGTACATTTACATTTTACGTATTTGTGTTGGTATATCTCATGATAAAAGTAGCCTGTTCTCAAATAATACAAATACACCCTAAAATAATACAAACATATACCAAGGGGAAAAAAAAGAAAAGAAAAATGAAAAGCCCTCCCAAATGCTTCACATTGTACTCAGAATAATCTCAGTCTCTTTCCATGATCAACAGATCCCTGTGATATGGACCCTGGCTATCTCCATTTTCCTCTCAGTCACACTTTTTGATTCCTTCTTAGTATTCATCTTTTATTAATCATTGATTTCAAGGGGAGGAGCAGACTTGTTCTGTAAAGGGCAAGTGATAAATATTTTCGAATTTTCAGGCATATGTTCTCTCTCACATTCACTCAGCTCTGCCATTATAACACAAAAAGCAGCCAGACAGTCTATCTGGACACACGGGCATGGCTGTGTGACAATAAAATTATTTCCAAAGATAGGCAAAGGACTGCATTTGGCTCAGAAACTTTAGTTTTCCAAGTTTTTCATTAATTTTGTTCATTTTCTTTCAGACTAGTCTGTGAACTCCCTAGGAGCAGAGCTATCCTGGTCACTCTTACAGACTCTTAGGACATGCACACATATGCCCTCATTCATGAATGAATGCATCCACCGGCCTCCGTCTATATACTTACGTGAGGCTCTGCCCCTGTCCAGGATTTCACATAAATGAACACTTTCAGCATCATAAACAAGGTCCTTGCTCATTTATTGAGCTTGTAATGTGCTAGGCATTAAGCTATAAACATTTCATGCATTGTGTCATTCACCCTCACAGTGAGCCTGAATTAGGGCCATTGCTATTTTCATTTTATAGAGGTGGAAAATAAGTTTCCACAAAGTGGAACTTTGATCAAGGTCACGCAGATGATCAGTGCTGGGGCTGATATTGACAGCCTTTGCACTTAATTTCTGCTCTAACATGGATGTTGTTTGGTAACTTGGATGAATGCCCTACAGCTGTTGAGTTATTTCAGTTTTAAATGAGATCATTCATAAAGTGTTTAGCCTAGAATCTGGCATATGGTAACACTCAGTAAATATTAGTTACTTGGTACCTTATCTTGGTTAATTTTCTCAAAGTACTTGAGAACATTATTAGTACTATTATTAATCCTATTACTCCTAATTTACATTTAGTCCTAATTTAAAGCCCTAATTTAAGGTGTTATTAGTTCTGATTTACATTAAGGAATCAGGCTGAAAGAGTTTACGTATTTGTTTGAGTTCCCATAGTCAAGGAAACTGGAATTTGAATTTAGGCTTTTTGCTCAGACCTGCTTAATGAGATGCGTAAGCAAAGAACAGATCATGTGATAAGGAAATTCGAAAGAAAGGGAGATGACTAAAGGCCTCAAGAAGGAGCTTGAAAAGCATTTTAAAGAATAGATAAATTTGGACAAGCAGAAATTGCAGGGAGGGGTGGAGAAGGGTGGGGATGTTAGAAAGTTCAGAAATCTTTTTGGTCAGTAGCAGAGACAGGAAACCACAGGCCTCCACAGGAGCTCAGCAGTGGGAGTGGTGACACCAAGCACTGGCCTGGCCTAGGTGAAGTCCCCTATGGCAGGACACAGGGAAGAAAAGCAGCTGTTCTGGAATACTCTGGGCACACTGACATTTAAGAAGAGGAACATGGAAGGATATGGAGAGGCAGTGGGGAGGGATGGTGAGTCAGGAAATTAGAAGAGTAGGAGTGGAGGCCAGGGAAGATGCTTCCATGAGAGAAGCTTGCGTGGAATGTGCTAATCAAATGAGCACAGGCAGTATAGGAACCTTTGATAACCTTATCAGTGGCCACATTCACCCATGACAATATGACAACATGGATAGAGACACAGGGAAGAGCACATAGACCTTGTATGGGCAAGGAAGGTCAGACCAGAAATGCATTTGTTGTTGTTGTTGTTCTAGCTGAGAGCTAAGCAACCTGTGGAATGTTTAAGTAAGAGATGGCAGGGAGTTAAGTGTCCTAGTGTCCTTATTTACTTTAGTCAACAGGCTGGTTTTTTTCCCCCCATATTACAAGGTGTAATTCTGAATGTGCCATTTCCCTTTGAAATAATTTCTGCTTCTGTCTATCCACCTGAAAAGTCTGACCTGCCTCATGTGAAAGTAGATCCTCATCCACTTTTCATCCCTCCTGTTCATATTAGTATCCTTACTACAGAGAGAAGAAAGGTAAACCCAGGGAATGTCAGAACTGAGAATGAATGGGCAGAGGGTGGGGCGGTGGGCAGACAGCTGGGAGCAGTGGAGGGGATCCTGATCACCTGGGCCAGAACCCCAATGAGGACGAGAACTGAGAAGAGACCCCACATGACTACCTTGAATGTGAATGTCCTTGGGGTATTGATTAGAAACAAAACCCACCAATAAATGGGTGTTTATTGCCTGGCTTTAGTCATGGACATTTGGGTATAAGAAAAGAGGTCAAGTCCTTGCCTACAAAATATACACATTGGCAGGGTGTGGTGGTGCATGCCTATGATCCCAACAAGGCAGGCTGAGGCAGGAGGATCACAAGTTTAAGGCCCTCAGCAACTTACGGAGAACTTACCTCAAATTTTTTAAAAGGGACTGGAGATGTAGCTCAGAGATAAAGTACCCTGGTTTGATCCCTAGCACGGAAAGAAAAACAAATCTATCTGTCTGTCTCTCTTTTCCCCCAACTCCTCCCTCCCTCTCTCCATCCCTCTTTGAGCAAAGCGCCCCTGGTACCTTTTTGGGGGGGGGAGGGTTGGGGGGGTACTGGGTATTGAATTCAGGTAGACTTAACTACTGAGCTACATCCCCAGTTTTGTTTTTAATTTTAAGACAGAGTCTTGCTAAGTTTCTGAGGCCAGCCTCAAATTTGCAATCCTCCTGCCTTAGCTGGAGTTACAGGAATATACGACCACACCTAGCTTCTGATACTTCTTTGAAAGTACAAGGGAAGAATGAACAAGTTCCTATACTGTACACAGTTTTATATACCTAGCTAATGAACAGCGGAGACAATGAGGTCTTGGTTTGGGTTGAAGCTAGATGATGAACTAAAGAAAAAATAAACAGAAGAAACCCATTGCCATGACACTGCTGCCTTGAATTTAGCTTCCTCATTTATCTGCTTGTTAGAACCAACATTTTAGTGCCTAATTTCACATGACTAGTTTGTGGCCAGTCGATTCATTATCTAGTCTTCTTTACAAATGGCCTGGATTTTCAGTAATGGGAGCAGGGTGGATAATCTTGTCCTCCTTTCAACCTGTACTCTGTCCTTAGGTGCTTAAATGACCAAGTCAGGGGAATGTCTAATCCCACTTAGCTGACTAGAGTGAATTTCTACATCAGGGTTAAGAAGTAGTGATAAGAATATGAAAACAAATTGTAGTGTCTGTCTTAGCATTTATCTTTTTCTAGGTCTTTGAAAAGACGAACCCTGGATCCTTTTTATTTTCTGGGATGGGTTTGTTTATTAACCAAGATCACAGGGGACATTTTTCATTGCTACGTCTGGAAAAGTTCCAGCACTGAGTCACGCATGCTTACTAGCCAGGATTAAGGAGCAGTAAACTGCCATACACTTCTTTAAAAAGAGGCACATCCAGCCACAGTGAGCAGAATAATGTTTAGGAATGAAATTGAGTTTGCACTTTAAAAAAAAAATTAATCTGACTATAATCATTAGTTCCATGGGATGACAGCGGTATGTCCTTTGAGAGGTGCCATTCAAATCCCATTCTTTTTTGGCCACCTACACAGCCAGGGTCTAATGAGCATTGATAGCTGCGGGAAGGAAAGAAGACAGAAGCCATGGTCCCACAGGAGTCCATGAATCTTAAAAGATAACATGATTCTTCAGTCTCCTACAAGTCACCTATTGCACTCGCGGCTCATTTAAACTTTTTCTAAACTTACCCCATAGTTATCACCTATTTTGAGAAGAAAAGCAGAATAGTATTATAGATCAGTCTTAATTTTATTTTGAAAGAACAAGGATTGCTGGAAGGAGATGATGGGAAATGAAGGGTTAAAGTGAAGTCCCCTCCTCTTCTCATTCCTGAGGAGGGGAAAGGCCGAGTCAAGCACCCAGCAGGAGGGCAACTGCCATATTCTTTAGCTTGAGCCTGAGGCTGTCAGCTTTTCTCTGAGCCTGCTATCACACCAGAAGGTCCCTGAGTAGTGAACTGGGCTGTAGCTCCCCACAGTCTTCCAGCCTGATGCAGAATTCCCGGGAACACAAGGGTCCTCTTGAAATTGATAGCACAGCTCCATCCTCCACCCTCCACACATCACCTCCTGCCTTTTATCACCTCTCAAAATCTTCACAGTAACCTTAGTTACCTAGGCTCCTGCTCTAAACTGCAAAACAAAAGGAGAAATACAGATCTGGAATCTAAGGAACTTTCTCTTTGACTTTAGGGTAGAATTTTTAGAATTAAATTTGAATGGATCAGGGCACTAATCCTACTGTATTCCTCTTCCTTCCTACTTCTATTTCCTTGCTTTTTTTGAGACTGAAAATACCAGAAGATCAAGGGAAAAGTCCTGTGAGCAAATATAGTCATTTGGATGCTCTGAGTTGAAAATTTATTGTCTAAATGTAGGATGAAAGAGATAAATCTTTCTACTGAGCTTTTGATTTAATGGAAAAAGTTCCTCTTAGAAGTTATCTATATTTTTGTGTCCCTTATTTGAACTTTCAGCAAGTAAAAACATGTTAGATCTTTTTTTTTTTTAATATTTATTTCTTTTTTAGTTCTCGGCAGACACAACATCTTTGTTTGTATGTGGTGCTGAGGATCGAACCCGGGCCGCACGCATGTCAGGCGAGCGCGCTACCACTTGAGCCACATCCCCAGCCCCATGATAGATCTTATTTCTCATTATTAACTCCTTTTAAGGGGCTAATACCACACAGGGCTGCTTTAAAGATGGAAAGAAATAGCGTATATGAGGCATTTACACCAATAACTGGAGTAGAATCCAGTAAATGGCCCTTCCTCTTTTTGTGTCAGATGGATGCAACTGTCCTGCTTCCTGTTTTAGGATTAGAATTAGGGCAGGATAGCATGAGAGGATGGGGAAGAGCTTCGAGAGTGTGAATCTGCAGTTTTAAAAAAGAGTAAGTCAACAAAATAATTGCATTTCCATCCACTGATGGCCATATGTTGTGGTCACTGGGATGGTAGTTGTCCCTCTATAATCCAGTTCCAAGGGTCCTAAAGAAATGGTCCAACCAGCTCATTTATTTGCCTCTCACTTCAATGAAGCCACTGGCTTGCTATTCTCAGAACATCCCCATCCCTTCCCTTTTTTACTATGTCCTCTTCTGGGAATAGCCAACTTCCCGTTTTCACTCTCTCTACCTAGCTTAACTCTCACACCCTCCATCAGCCTCTACCCAATCTACTTGATCAAGCAGTCCATGGAGCTCCTGTAATAGTTTGTGGTTTCTCCTGCTGCTCTTCTGCCATGGTGGTGTAGTGGTTAAGAATTGGTTTCTACAACCTGACTGGATGGGTTCCAACCTAGACTCTGCCCCTGACTTAACATGAGTTTTTTTTTTTTTTTCCTTTCTTTTTTTTTTTTTTTTTTTAAGGGAATTTATTTATTTATTTGGTACTGGGGATTGAACCCAGGGGCACTTTACCACTGAGTTTCATCCCCAGTCCCTTTTATTTTTGTTTGGAGACAAGGTCTTGCTAAGTAGCTGAGGGTCTCACGGAGTCTGAGGCTGGCCTTGGACTTTCAATCCTCTTGCTTTGGCCTCCTGAGTTGCTGGGATTACAGGTGTGCACCACCACATCCTGCCAACATATGAGTTTTAAAGAATCAGTTAACCTCTTTGAATATGTTTCCTCTTTGTCTGTAAAAGGGGACTGAGAGTAATATAGGGTTGGGAATCAAATGAGTACATTAAAACATGCTTGGTCTGTCACTCAGCATTAAATACTACTAGTACAATGTTTGTTATCATGTGTGGCCTATTCTTTACTGGAGACTAAGTGCCTCAAAGGCAATAGTTGGCTATACTGTCTGAATATTTAAATTGGTTTGCAGACCAGCAACACTGCAGTCCCCTCAGAGTTGATTACATGTGCCAAAACTAAGGGCCTTCCCTAGACCTGTGGAGTTGTCATCTGCGGTTTAACAAGTATCCTAGCTGATATAAATAATGTGTATGTGTTGGAATTTAGTTACTGAATTCCGTGGCTGAAGCTGGTATTTTAATTATTCTGTTAATTCCCACCTGCAAAACAGATAATCCTGACAGTCAATACTACCATTAGGTAACTCTCATGTACTTGTAAAATTCTTTTAAACTAGTGATTCTCAAAGTGTGGTCCCTAGACCTGCAGCCTCAGAATGACTTGGGAATTTGTTAGGAATGCAAATTTTCAGATGATTCTGATGCACACCACAGCTTGAGAACTATTGCTTTAGAACACAGGGAAGCTACCAGAAAGCACACATAAACAACATGCATCTCCTTCTCCTTGTCTTGTTACTTCATTTTTTTCTGTTCCATCTCTTACAGAAGCAAGTAAGGTAGAATATCATAAAATCTTGCATTTCCTCTCCATGTTTACTAGACATCCACTGATACTGTTGCACATGTTAAGCTCTTCCTGACACGCTTATGTATGACATAATACTATTTCTGGTGGCCAGAACACACAGCCCATATGATTTATCTGCAGTCCCTGTATTTTGTTTTGTTAATTTTATTCATTTTTTGAATAGGTGATAGATGCACATGGTACAAAATTCCCAAGGTACGAGAGTGTACAGTGAAAAGTAAGTCTCCCTCCCCCTCCCTCCAGTAATATAGTTGTTCTTCAGAGGCAATCGCTGGTCTTTCAATCATCCCACATATTTGTTGAGCACCTACTATACACCAGGCACTATTCTGGGCACTGGATATGGAATCAAAACTTGCAAAATCCCTAAATCCAGCACGCGTCAGTAGTTAAACATAGGGATCTAGAGTCAAATCAACTGATTTTGAATCCCGTCTTCCCCACTTTCCCCCCACCACCATTACTATGGATTTAACCCAAGGCACTCTACCACTGAGCTACATCCCTAGCCTTCCCTAGGTCTGTGAAAACTGGTATTTTAATAATTTTGTGACAGGGACTCATTAAGTTGCCTAGGCTGTCCTTGATCTTGTGATCCTCCTACCTCAGCCTCCTGAGTAGCTGATCTTGGATCAGCTATTCTAAATGATCTTGGATTATTTATCCCGTCATTGCAAACTAGGTTTTCTTGATCTTGAAGTGAAGATAACAGTTCTATTTTATAAGGTTATGAGTATTAGATAACACATATGTTTATGTGTATTTATATGCTCCCCCACATTTATATGAAGCACCAAGAACAGTGCCCAGAACATAGTAAATGCTCAACAAATATTGGTGTTAATTATAATGATGTGATTGATCTTTCTCCTTTCCTATGATACAGACTAGAAATGGTTAAATGATTTATTTTCTCCGTAATCTTCATTTCCTTTCTTTGCTATATAATCAAAAATCAATTTTTTAAAGAATAACAGTAAAATTAAGTTGTGTGAGTTTGATTATTAACTACTTCTGTATAGGACTATTTACTGAGTCCTATTAAGAAACCAACTAATACATCACTAGAGTATAGAGGTTGTTTTATTATTCTTTCCAATCTACCTTTTAAAAACCTCATGTAATTTGGAGGTTTTGTACTATAATTTCACCTTTTAATGTCACAAAATACATATTTGGGGAAGATTCTGCATTTCACAGGACAAGAATTAAGCACTTCTGAGCAAAATTTCTAATTATGTAGTTTGTTATATTAAGGAACTTTATGAATGAAGTCTCCAACCAGCTGGGAAAACACCTTTCATTCCTAGAAAAGCAACCAATTTTTTTTTTTTGGCTCTTTGCTTTCTTTTTTTTTTTTCCCCCAGGGGAATGGTCTTAAAGTAGAAAAAGATTAGAAGCAAATTACATGCAGAAAGGAAGGTAGGAGGCGAGAAAGAAAAAAGAACAATTCCTAGGGAAAAAAAAAAAAACACTTATAAATATTAGGCTAAGAACTATTTCTTTATTTGTCATAAAAAAAGGATCATTAGAGGATATAGTGAAGATTGCCAGGAAGTTGGATGAAGTGTTTTATATCACTTACTGGACCATTTACATGAAATCTAAAAAGAAATGAGGGTAGACCTATTTGGTTCACAGCCCTTGATAATCATTTGGTTTATTTTTTCTTTCTCTCCTTTGTTCTTGATTTTATTTTGTATTGTTTTCCTATAGACAAAGTTTACAGGTCTATAAATGGTTAGTTACAGTACAGGAAATCTTTTCTCCTAGCCTAAGCACGAAATAACAGAGGAGTAGGAAAAGGGGGAGAGCTGAGAAATTGAAGTAAATGCCTCCATTGGGATTTTTACTATTGCTTAATGATGGGCTCAAGGTAGGTTTGAGGAGTTCTGCGTTCTCTTTAAAGCATTTTCTATGTTCTGGTATATTATTGACATAAATGGATTAACAATAAGGACATCCGGCTCAATGAAAGTTTTGAAAGGCATGAAGTCAATACTAAATAGATGAGACCTTCTCTAAGGCACTGGCCACTGTACTTCTCCTGGTCTTTGTCTATACTAATCAAATAATGTGCTGGAAACCTAACTCTGATTTATTAGGGATGCATTAGGCAACTAGTGTGTGACCTCTTTGACTTACCTTTGGACCTTGTCATTTCTCATTTCTCTGTTTTGGTTACCTATTACAAAGTAATAACCCATTTCTAAACTAAGCATTAAATTTAATATTGTCCGATGGTTCTGTTGTTAACTGGGCTCAGCTGGACTCTTGAGATCTTTCAGGAGATTGCAGTCAGATTGCAACATAGGCAGCAGTAACTAAGTATCCAAGATGCTGACTTTATTCAGAACTCTGGCACCTCTGCTAGGATGGCTAGAAAAGCTGAGGACTGATTAGTTCTCTGTCCAAGAAATTTCTCCATGTTCCTGTCTCAAGCTTGTTTATAATATAGTAATATCATGGTAATCAGACTTCTTTCATTGAGCTGGCTTCCATCGGACAAGTGTTCTAAGATTCAGAGAGGACCTGTAAGGTCATAAGAAATCATTTTCCCTGAATTTTATTGTTCAAAACTCTAGCCACCCCAGATTCAAGTAAGGCCTATATGCAAGGACATGGGAAGAAGCAAACATGGGTCATTGCAGGTAGGTGTAGAAGGACATCTTTAAAGGCTACCCATACCCTCTTTGTCAAAAGGTAGTCAGACTTAACCTGTAACACAACTATTATTCCACTGCCCCAAACATATCTAGGAAACAGAAACCTACCTAGATACTTCTTGGATGGTGAACATATGTGGCTCTTGATAACATACATATTTTTAACTAAACATTTCTTCCATTGAATGAGTGTCATTTATGGAATTACATTGGCTGGCTTATACACACTTGTACCTGTTAGAAGACAACACTAACCAAAATATTTTGGGGTTATATAGTGGATTAGAGACAGTTAACAAGTCACTCAGTACAATTCATCTCAATCCTTTCTAATCTATGCAATAGTAGTATCATAGTATACAATAATTATAGAATGTTTTGCTTATTGAAAGGAGTAAATTATTATTATTAATATTTGTGGTACTGGGAATTGAAGCTGGGGTGTTTTACCACTGAGCCATATCCCCAGCCCTTTTAATTTTTTAAGACAGGGTCTTGCTAAGTTGCCAAGACTGGCTTTGAATTTGCAATCCTCCTGCCTCAAGCCTGCTGAGTTGCTGTGCTTACAGGTGTGTACCACCATGCCTGACAATTTTATTGTCATTGTTCAATCATTCATTCATTCTATCAGCAAGTATTTTTGAATACCTATGATGAGACAGGCCTTGTATTAGTTGATTGAGTGAAGGGACAGTTTGCTGCTGTGGTCAGATTTTTCCTTTACCTATAGAAATAGAAGCAGCTTAAATGCTAATTATATGAATTCATATGTTCATATATTTGGGCACAGGAGAAAGCTGTGTTATAGAACAATAGTCACAGTATTGATTAGGCCTGATCTTTGTGCATTATTTAATTCCCCAGAAAATCACAGTAGGGACAGCCATCTTATTCCAGTTTTGTAGAGTTTGAAACTCTGACTCAGAGTAGTTACATGGCATTTCAAAGGTCACCCAGTCAATAAGTGGTGGAACTTGGATTTGAACCCAGAGCACCGGCTGTGAAAAACTACATTAAAATAATACCTTTGCATTAATCTTTACCTTCCATATTTTTTAATACTTTATTTATTTTTATGTGGTGCTGAGGATCGAACCCAGTATCTCACACATGCTAGGCAAGCACTCCACCACTGAGCCACAACCCCAGCCCCATTCCATACTTTTAAAAGAAATATTTTCACTATTCTAAAATGAAAAGTGCATGATTATTTACTATAATCAGGCTGTCTGTATTAATGTTTGGCCAAATATATTGATGTTTCTCACGGTCACCCCATCCAGGGCTGCTTTTGGTTTCATACTGACCATTCTGAAATTTAAGAAAGATGGGTAAAGAATAATGGAAACAACTTTCATTGAAACTTTACTGTATGCCAGTCATTACATTTAATTTGCAAAGAATGCTAAATTGCTGTGACTTGAAGATTTACAAAATAAAAATAAAACAAACAAACCTCTTATTAACCATCATGAATTCCAAAACTATGAGGGTATTTCAAATATGCCTGGTCCTGGAAAAAGATGATTTCTAGTCTCCAGGATCTCACCAGGCAACAGGAGAGAGTCAACAGGTGTTTTCACTGGCAGTACACTCTAACAAGGCACACCCACACTTAAAATGATGGGAGGGATGCTAGGAAGAGGCAGAGATTGGAGAAATTAGCTGGAGAAGAGAGAGAGCAAGAGATTTCATCCAGAAAGTACACCCTGTGTAAAGGTTCAAAGTCTGAGTTTAAGAAATTCTAGGGACTGAAATAATGCTATAACAGGCAGGCAGGGTGGGTGTGTCAGGGTGACCAGAGTCAAGGCTGGCCAAGAGCTCTGGAGGTTTGAATGAATGGTAGTCATTGAAAAAGGCTTTGCTAAGTAGTTTGGTTTATTTTTTAGATGTGAAAAACCAGATTAATGATCAGACATGACTCCTCTTAAACTGTGGCTTCCCTCTCTCTTTACAGAGATTGGAAATTATTCTTCTGCTTGGGAATGGTTTTCAATATGTACCAGACATTATAAAGGGCTTCCCTTCTATTTCTGTATATTTACATTTGATTACAATCAGGCTGATCAGATAAAAGCAGCAGCTGTCATATTTTAATATTATGAGTCATTCATTTGTTCATTTACTCATTTACCCAGGAAAACCAAATTTGTTTGCCACCGCATCAGCTCTACAGATTCAAATTGCTGTACATTTAGGTAACATTCCAAGGGGGAGTACACACATTATTATAAACCTCTGCCATAGGCAGCTTACTTCAAGACAGTTTCAAAACCCTTACTTTCCAGTCTAATTCTCCAGCTAGGTGGGTAGGGGCTGAAATGGCCTCTCCAGTGTACCCAAATGAAGAATGAAGAAACCCTGCTAATTTTTTCCTCATTGTCAGCATAAACAGGGTGGAGCCGCCTAGAAGGGAGGCCTTAAGTTCCAGCAAAGAGACAAAGTAACAGCAAAGTGGCAGCCACACCTCTTAGGCACTGCCTCCTACCAAGGGGTGACAGTGACCTCTCCAGCCAACAGGACCCTCCCAAGGGATTGGCTCCCTCTCGCAGGACCTCTCAAGGAGGGAGAACCAGTAAGAGCCTCTAGTATTAAAGAGTTGAATTTGCATCACAAATAGAGCAGAACACCCAGCTGCTTTCCCCAGCACGTCTGGCTTTTGCTCTCTTCTTCAAACTCCTGTTTTTAAAAAATACGGTGAGCAAAAGTGTGTTCTTCGGCGCGTCTTTGAGAGCTCTGCAAAAGCTGCTTCCGCGCCACAGTTTCACAATCTCAACTCAAGGGCAGGCCCTCCCTCTCTCCTTTTCTCCCCTCCTTCCACCTGACAGGGACCATAAATAACTGAGGCTCCTGGTGTTCCCAGCTAGGAACAAAGTTGAAAGTTTGCCTGGAGCTCCTGGCCACTCCCCACCAGGGCAACTTCTTTGTTTTCTTCTAATGTTTTTGCTCTCTACCTGAGTTGGCTGTTGCCTCATTCATATCTGAGAAGAGTCACCTCCTAATTAAATGCAGCACCTCGCGCTTTCTCCCAGCGTTTCCAGCGGTCTCAGTTACCCAGTTAGCTAGCCACTGAGCGCTGGTATCAAATTACGGAAAATCTACACCGGAGCAGTCCTCATATTTACATACAAATAACTCATGGGCTTGCATTTATGTCACCATTCGGTCCTGCTAGAGGCTTGCCAGAAGAGTTCTTAATCCAATCAGAAGGCGCTTTAAAAGGATGTCTGCGGAGGGATCAAAAGGATCTTAATCTCAATTAAGTGTCGCCAGATTTTTTTTTTTTTTTCTGTCTGCAATTTTGAAAATCTTTGCACTCTGAGGAGCGGGAAAAAGATGTGTGATTCCTCAGTTGCCTACGAGGAGACCGAGATGCTGAGGGGAACTCGGCAGCCGTGGTGAAGAGAGTGGATCCAACCCAGGGATTGGTTTGCTTGGGCTGGTTTGGAGGTTGATTCTAAATCACTGCCTAAGAAATTCCTGGAAACATCAGGAAAACATTTGACCAGCCCAGCTTGGTGGAAATGGCTTTACCACAGAGTAAGAACTTTTTCTTTAAGTTGTACTTGGGATGTGCTGGTTTTGTTTCAGATGCAATGAATATGCAACTAGCCCAGCTGTAAATTGTTACTTAAAATAATCTCTTGGTACTGGATAGCAGTAGAAAGTTGATCTGTTTAGTTTTTTACATTTGCAAAAACAGTAGTTGACAGTGTATTTTTAGACCTGATTGGTAGTTTAAAAGCTGAGCTCTGGTGGTTTCCTGAATTTAAATGAATGGAAATTGTAAAGGGTGCTGAATGGAGTGGGAAAATAGGGCTGTGGCGGATGAATCACTTACCTTTGAGAAAACACAACATGCACACTTGGGGAATCTCTTTGGGCTAGCCAAGCTTGTGTCCAGAAAGGGAAAAAGGGTCTTAAAGAAAGAGAGTTTGCCTGTAAGTAGAAGGAATTTTTTCACAGCCTTAGCTACATTTTGAGAAGGATGGGAAACATCCCAGAGGGCAAAGACAATTGAAAAACCTGCCCTGTCACTCTTGGAATGTGGTTTTCTGTGTGAGGTCACGTTAGCCATGTGTAGCTAGTAAAACTATTTTATGTGATTAACTCTTTTAAGAACAATTTATATGGTCCTCCTTTCAAACTACGGGATACCCCCCCCTCCCATTTTATCTCCTTAGAAGACAGAGTTGCTTTCCAAGTGGATTTCAAGCCCTGGGACAGCTTGTTTGTTAATTTGATAGGTTTAGAAACAGTTCAAAATTAATGTGTTCCAAAGTCCCCCAAATGAGCAGTTATAGCACACATAAATAACTTGCTAGTTACATAAGCCCCAAACTGAAATCCTGTGTGTGAGAGAACCTTTTTTTTTTTTTTTTAAAGCTTGTTCCCTTCCCACAAAAATTTTAAGTGCAGTAATGAGATAGCTCTCATTTTCCAATTCTTGTCTGTTCAAACAAGCTGCCCTCATCAAGGGTGAGCTGAGGAAAATTCTGACGCAAAAGATCCACCTTTCTGGGCAGCTGGGGCTCAAAAAGGTGGAGGATGGAGTTAGGAGTAATGTTTGTAAATTGGTACTTAACACTTGGAGATGGATACATTACTTAAATTTACTCTTGAAATTGTATACTAACCTCTACCTATGCTTTTCTTCTTCCTAAATGGCAGTTACAAAAATTATCCAGTGGCTAGGGGAAGATGGAAATGAGATAAGATGTGGGTTTTTTTTTTTTTTCCTACAGCTGATATATACTCAAAAGGGAGCCTTCTGATTTTGTTTTGCTCTGTACATCTGCAGGTGAAGATGCGATGACAGGGGACACAGACAAATATCTTGGGCCCCAGGACCTTAAGGAATTGGGTGATGATTCCCTGCCTGCAGAGGGTTACATGGGCTTTAGTCTTGGAGCCCGTTCTGCCAGGTACTTGATTGTTGCTGTTTTTCATAGTTAAGTTAAAACAACCATGATTTGCCATAAACCCACATCATTTTCATTTTCCACATTATCCCAGAATGTACTCTTTGGATGAGGGTGTGAACTTGGTGAAATGTTCTCAAATACACATGCTCTGCTGTTTTCCTTTGTTTTTTCTCAGTCCTTAATTTCATGTGATTGGACATGTTAATTGTTTGTTCATCCGTTCCCACGTTTTGTAGTCATGCTTCAAGCATAGTAACAAATGAGCTCACTGATACAAGAGAACCAATCCAGGTCAAATGTTTCAAAATTAAATTTTATTCCATATTGAAATAAAATCTTAATTGCAAATAAGCAAGAAATATGTGTATAGGTTGTTTATACTTCTTTGTGACTACAAGAATCAATTTATGATTGAGACTTCAAAGACAGCATCCTTGAAAAAAAGTATATTTATCGAAATTATCAAGTATAGACGATCTCTTCCAAACTATTTCATTAGTTTGTTTGTAAAGGGACTTGTTAGTATAGCAATGACTTACCAGAAGTCACAGACAGGAATAGTGGTAAATTCAGTTCTTACAACTGAAGCGTAAAACTTTTGTATGTGGAAAACCTTGACTCAAACTTTTCTTACACTATTTGAAAGAAACAGGACCTTGTCCCGAATTTGGAGACTTCTTTTCCCCTGGTGTGGATTAACAGCCTGTTTGCTGACAGTCAAGTTATTTTAAAGCTAATAATTAAACCTTCTAAGCCAGAGCCCTAAGGACATTTTCCTATAGTTTAAGAATCTGTTGTAAAAAGTTTCATTGTCTAATAGTAAATGGCACTTCCCACAAAGTAAACCTTGGAGTTTATTCTCAGTGTGGTTGGTGTGGCCAGTGCAGATATTGAATTGATTTTCTTCGAGCTAGTCTTTTTAAAATAGAATTTTGAACTCATATAACTTAGTAGAACTTTGTCTCTGTAAATATATATTTAAAAGGCCTTAAACTCAGTTGTAACAGGTGTCATTAACAAGAAGAAAAGCAGCTTTAAAAATATACACTATTTTAGATAATCACAGAGAGCAACAAGTTTACAGTTGAAAAATATGCAGAATCATAAAGGATCTCAGGATTCTTTGTATCTTGTTCTGTAGCTTTTATAATGCAATAATTAGGAGCCTTCTCTTCCTCACATTTTGTGAATCAATCACTAGTATGTAGAAAGTTATAGCAACTGACATCCAGTGAAATATGAAACCAGAATATTGTCTCCTATAATTTTTTTCTGAAGGTAATTCCAGGCCTTTCCACTTCTAATTTTGATTGCACCATTATTCGTTGCTATTATATGTAAGTCATTTTTATTTTTGACATTGGCAACTCATGTTATGCTCAGAGGCAAATATTTTTTAAAGAACGTTAAGTATAATTAAGCAAAGTATTCTGAGTGTAACATTTTAAAAGGAATACATTAAATGTGTAACTCATTCAACCATAACATTTTTTTCTTTTTTCCCCTGTCTGATTTTTTGCATTCTATTTCTCCTTTTTTTTTTTTCTAAAAATACTTTTAAAATAGTCCCAAGATAAGGTAAGATGACATGGCGCTTTTATGGTGTTTCTCTGCCCTCCCCGGCTCATTTTCTCATTTTTATTTTCTTCAATGTTGTGCTGTGTTGTGCTGCGATGTGCTGCGATGTGCCCCCTTTTTTTTTTTCTGCTCAGCTTTAGACAATCAGTTTTGTGACTCTGAGAAAATTAGCAAGAAAGTAAGTGCATACAAAGAAATAAGTGACCGACCGAATACTTAAGGAATTTTTCTCCCTTAACAAATTTTGTGTAGTGCATGAAGTAACTGAAAGAGTTTCGCTAAATTTAAAGAAAAAGTCTTGATTTGAAAAGCTGTTTGTTTGCTGGTTGCTGTTTTATTTGAGTTGTGCTAGATATACTAGTATAATTTTAGAATTCCAAGGCATGTTTTTCTAACACTTCCCATATTTAACACTTAGGGATGGCTACAAATAATATTGTCAACCTTAGTTTAAAACTAATGCTTTCCAGACCCCTAAGAAATAATCAATAATTTTAATACCCCAAATTACTTCATTGTATTAAGGATTCAGAGTGAAGCTTCATGGATTTAATGGGTTCCATCTGTCTAATGTAAGTTGGTCAGGAATGATCAGGAATCAGAACTTTAGATGTCCTGTTGAATGGAGACTACTTTTAGGACTTCCTGTTCCCAGTTCTGTGCTCTGTTCTGCAGTTGCCACTCATATAATAAACTAAATGGAGGAAAGAATGTTGAAAAACTATCAACAAATCTTAGATATATTTAAAAACTGGAATTAAAATGAATTTGTGATCTCTTTTAAAACTTTTAGTATTTGTACACATTATATAATAAAACTGTTTCAGGTGCCACCATTGTTAATATGTCATGCAGTGGAAATTATAATTTGAAGAAAGAGTGTCCAATGCAGAGAGCACAGCTTCTAGTGCTTCTAAATCATATCAGTGAGCAAGATGGAATATTACCATGAGTACATAAAAGGTGCACTAATAATGCAGCCACTAGCCTCATGTGGCTGTTTAAATTCAGATTAGTTAAAAATCCATTTTCAGCCATACTAGCCAATTATGTGCTCAATAGCCACATGTGACCAATGGCCAATGATACTAGACCACACAGATTTAGCACATCTCCAGCATAACACAAAATTCAATTGGACATTGTTGAGTTAGGAATAATTCCTACTTTTACGAAGCTTCTTCCGTATTTGAAAGAAGTTAAGAGACTGGAGACAGGAGTAACAGAAAGAAAGAGTTGCAACTGAAACAAAGGAAAGGAAGAGCTATGGGTGACATGATATGACTGGGCACAGAGGGCCTGGCCGTCCAAGTGGTTAGAGTCATGTGGTTTACTGGACAACTGCTCCTCTGAGGGATAATGCTTATTCAGTGCATATTTGCTGAATACACTAAATAATGACTGTGGAACAATGATATTTTTGAATAGGGGATCAGTCTGAGATTCTCATCACCACTAAGGCTCTAATCCTAGAATGTATACCTAGCCATTTGTGTAGGCACGTAGAACAATGCCTATAATATCTCAGAGGTCTCTGTTTCAGATAATTTTTAGAATAGTAGGCAGTGAGGAAAAGAAATCATTTCATGCAAAGCGAGAAATCATTCCTTATTTACCTCTTATTTGCTCTTTCCCCTGTCATACACAAGGCAAGGACAGAGCCAATGTTTGGCTGATTCAGCTGGTAAAGATACAATAAACAATATTTAGATTGACAGTTTATTAATTATACAGGTAGTGAAAAGAAGACATTTTCCCATAGTTTTGTCTCTATATGGATAAGGGCACCAAAACCAAGGGGGCTAGATGTCTAGTTTGGGGATACCCCATTGCTAAAGAGACAGTTCTAGACTTCAGCTAAGCAGTTTTGTATTCTGCAATGCTATTCTAAGAAGGACAAGACAGGAAGCCTCATGCCTCATTAGAAAGGTGAGGTAATGAAAAACTGTCTTATTACAGCCTGCCAGGTAAGACAGGGAGGTAAGTAGGAGATGACCTCAGTTCCTCTTAAATCCCCATCCTCTCTGTTCCTGAAGGATCACAAGGCATTAATCCAAGACCCAGATTAATTGTAATCTCAATCTTGGCATGATTTATGTGGATATATGCAAAGTCATCAACATGACAAGACAGCTGTGCTCCTCCAGTGCCTTACTTTACAGATCAGTGTGGTGAGTGGTACTTCAGGGCATTAGAGGGAGCTGCACTCTGAGAAGTTCAAAGATTACATGGAGGGCTTGAGAAAGATTTGAAAGGAGAGCAATAAAAGGAATGAGGAAAAAAAGAGTCGAACCAAGGGGGGAAAAAAAAGTATTTGCAGGAAGGATAGACTAATCATGCAAGGAAATTAAGTGTTTCCTAAAGGCTAGAAAGATGATAAAGATGTCAGACAGGTATGTTAATAACACTCTTCCTTCTTGATGTTTTCCATGAGTAGCAACTACAAACCAGAGCTCTCCCATATATGGTTCCCAAAGACTTATAAATAGATGCATTCACAGCAGACATAATTCCAGTCAATAGCGCAAAGTAAGCAGACATGAACCAGAAAGACAGGAAACTCTAAAATGCAGTCTAATCCTAAAAAAAAAAAAAAACAACTGTCAATTACCCAGAGGTTCTTCTAAGTGTTCTGTTGGTTCAGCTGCATGGTGAAACATCCAAAGTTTTCATGCATTTCATCTTCTCACAGAGTTAATACCAATTGGCCTAATTTTAAACAAAACCTGATCGTGAGTTTGTGTATGGTAAAGACATTGACTCAAACATAGTTTTATTTTTGATGATGTCCTTTCAAGGAAAGCATTTGTCGGTATTTTTAGCCATCTTGCTTGTTCCTAAAGTTGCATGCATTAATTTTCTTTTATTCATCTCATCATCATCTACCACTGTTGAATGGTTAACTGTAAATACAACAGCCTCCGCTCCTTCAGTTCGGATAGGTCTTACACCTTGAACAGAAGCTCCTATGCACGGGACAGCATGATGATTGAAGAACTTCTTGTGCCATCCAAAGAGCAGGTATGCGGTCTTCTTAAAATATTCTTTGTTTTTTAAACTTACATTTGTATGACTGAATCAAGCCAATTTCTCTAACCAAAACCATATTTTTCTGTATGTTTGACTTTGTATTTGTAAACCTTCTGGTATTAGCCAATCGAAGAAGAGAATCAGTTGTACATTCAGAAATAACATACCTCTTTTCTGCAGGTGAGTCCCTCAGATTCCACTGAGGGGAACTCAAAGACCAAAACGTATAGATACCTTTCTCATCTCTAAGGCAAATCTATTTTAAATTTTTTGAGAGACAGTTGATAATAATTGTTAGCCAGAGTTGCTAAAATTATTCACATGAAGGTTTTATTTTGTTGTATAAACTATGTATGTATGTTAGGACTGTTTTTAATAAAAATACTTAAAGATTAGATTTGTCATGTTTTTGAACATGTTTCAAACTTGCCTGTGATGGACCTTCTCAAGATAGATGTTTTGCTTTCTCCCAGAATCTCTCCTGGGATTCATTGGGTGTTTATGCAATTTCTTCTTTCCATAATTATAGTTAAATACATACTAGGTTGATATAAGAAGTTCCAGCAACATAGTTTTATTGCATTTGAACTCAGGATGATTCTAAAATAATTTCTAGATATCCACAATACCTGGTTTTAAATGTGCACACTCATCTGATGATGAGTGAAACTATTTGGATCATGAAACTAATTTTAAGATGGTTTATAATATTTCAGCAATGTAAATAATTGGTGAAATCATGTGAAACTTATTTATTCACTGCACAACTAAGGTCAATAGAAGCTGATGAGCAAGTGATAGTCATTTATGCCCAAGGTAGAAGTTAAGCAATGAGTAGCTTTGACTTTTAGAACTCCTACATGTCTGGAGATGCTGATGCCAGACATACAGGTGTGCATTGTATTTCACAGGGACCTACAATGAATATTACTTTGTACTCTCTAGAACATCTTATCAAGCAGACCTTAAAGAGGTGAATACAGAGGCTATTCAGTAATTGGTCAGACAAAAAACAAAAACTTTTGTAAAATGATTATAGGTGCAATAATATGTCATGGGTCTAAATGGGTGTCTCAAATAATGAAGCTAAGCTCTTGGATACAAGGCATTGCCAGTTATTAGCAGAGATTCTCTGAAAAACTTTCATCTTGGTTGGTTATTATAGTCTGGTAACCTGCTCTGTTCATAATCCCAACTGAAATGAGATGTTAGTAGATATGTGATGACACAATTGTTAAAATACTTATTATTCTCCATACTCTAAGAAAGAAAAGCTTTCAATGCTTATAAAATTACAGGTGGAAGAAAACTCCTTGGGTATCAGTGACGGTTTGCTCTTATCTAAAATCTGTACTGGAGGATTCCTGATCAAATGTAATTATGGTTGATATTCCTGCATGTATATTTGTTTTAGAGCAAGGGCCTGAAGTTGGAACTACCACATCCACCATTACCGTGACCTCACCATTATCATCTCTACCACCACCAGCACCACCACTGCTTTTACCATAGTTATCCCCCTCCTAACTTCTGAACATCAACATTAGAATAAAATATAAATATCTGTTACAAGGCCAGAAATGGGCTTCTGAGGATTCTCACAGCATTGCCCATGAGCTTTTACTAAGATGTGCTTACTCACGTAGAATGAGGGGGCAGCATTTCCTCAGAACTAAAGATTTGTGGAAAATACAAGACAAGGAGAACTTCTGAGGCAATACTGATGTTCTTTGGCTCAGTTTTTTGCTGCTTCAATTATAGAAACATCTCAGTAGACATCATAAATGCTTCTGTAGACCAGACAGTAAAGCACAGAATTTGTTTACTTTTAAAAGAAAAATTCAAGTTCAAAGCTATAGAAACAGGAAGTTGTTTTCTTGGCCACAGCATGCCCCTCCATGGATTGATCGGCCTCCTTTGTGGACCCTGCATGTTTAGTGAGCATGTGACATTTTTTCAGGACAACACAAATTCATGACAAATTGATAAGAGATTTGGGGGAAAAAAAAGAAGAAGATACAGTCCTAAACACATTTTAGGGCCACCTGGGAATGTTTGAAAGTGTAATGGATACACACACATCAATCTATACACACCACTAGGAAATTGTTAACTTACCTTTACCAATTTATATACTGAAGTTTTCAGGAATGATGAAATTATTAAGTCAGCTATTTATCTTAAATGACTCATTGAGAGAGAAAGAGAGCACATGCACACATACAAATATGGCGAGATATTAATTGTTGAATAGTTGAATCTAGGTGTAGGGGTGATGAATATTGTTTTCTTCCCTTATTTTTTTCCCCTTCTCTGTTTGTGGTAATGGGGATTGAATCCAGGGCCATTCTATCAACTGAGCTACATTAGTGCCCATTTTTAATTTTTGTGACAGGATCTGGCTAAGTTACCTGGGCTTGAGATCCTCCTGCCTCAGTCACCCGAGTTACTGGGATTACAGGCATGTGCTTCTGTGCCCAGCAATTCTTTACAGGTTTTTTTTTTTCAAGTTTTTGTACAAACACCTTAAAAATAAAAACTTGAGGAAAAACAAATTCTGAAAGACATGTTAACTTTAGTTGCTAGTGTCTTGCTTATGTGGAGGATGGGGAAAAGGCTTATTTTTAGAAAGACTGTAAGAAAGGAGAATCTTGTTATACTGTGCATAACCAATAAGAAGCATTTACTTTAGAAGTGCCTTGAAACACTTTCAATTAGAACTAAATGACAAAAAAAAATTAATCTACATCTTTCATGCCTCTAACTGAATTTATACATTTCAATATGTTGTTTCTTCAGAGTAGTAATTTTGTTGAAAAGCAAGAAAAAAGTCTTAAATATTTGGGATTCTTAAAGCAATGATATATGACTGTCAGATTGAAAACTACCCAATCATTGCCTAGTTGCTTTGACAAGTAAAGGTGGAAAATGAATTAAAAATTAACTCTCTATGTGCTTTTCTTTTTTTCAACAAGAAGATACTTGCCTCTTCATTGTTTTGTTGACTTAACCATTTTACATATTAACTATAGTTATAGTACAGTTGAAACCCAGGATAATTAGTATAGGACTGTCACACTGTTGCTAGGATCCTGTGTTGGGTAAAGGGAGAAGGTAAATATATTCCCATTCCCTGTGGGGCCTTTCATAACTAGTCTGTAAAACACTTCATTCATCACTGGATATGTGAGAGTGGAGTCTTTTTTTTTTTTTAATTGTGATATTGGGTTATCTATGAACTCTCTACTCTTTTACCTTTCCTTTGCCTGTTAATCCAGAGTCACCTGGAGATAGGTTCCGAGATGTGCCTTTGTTGGAACCACTAGCTGCAGCAACTCTGACTGGAAGCTTTATGTACAGTGCTCCCTCTGTATCCTCTATACTCCAACCAACCGTAATTCAAAAATATTCAGAGAAAAATGCATTTGTACTGAATGTGTATATTCATATATTCATATAATATATTCATATATATATTCATATAATATGCTGGAGGAGGTACACAGGTCATGTCAAATCCTTTACCAATTTATATACAAGACTTCCATGTCTACAGAATTGGGTATTTGTAGAGGGGTGGGTCTTAGAGCTCCTTCCCAGCAATACCAAGGGATGACCATATTGGTTATTCAGCACCTAATGTATTTGTTTTATGAGCTCAGCTATTTGTGTATCAGGTTGTTTTAGGGCAATCTATGTGCTTGGAAACATTTCTTTCCAAATAGGAATTAATAAAGAAAAGGGATAAGTCTAAACTGAAGCCTTGTTGTCTAGGATGACTGTGGTATATTGGTGCTTTCATTTCTTCTGACATAGTTATTGAAAGCAACTGTCTGGGTGGCTTATGTAATCACTGTGTATAGTCCAGATTACCCAGGCCTCATTACAGAAATGGAGTGTGTTGATGAGATGCCTTAAGTGTCGGGAGATGTAATGGCAAGGATGCTTAGACAGTGGTGAAAACAGCACATTTTGAGCTCTTCCTATGGACCAGGAGCTATTCTGTTTTACCAGTATTAACTTGTTTACATTTCACAACAACCCTATGAGATGATTCCTTTGTTCCATTAAAGAGAGGAAGAAATAGAAGTCAGAGAACTTATATAATTCACATTAGGGAACACAGCTTGCAAGTAGCAGAGTCCTTGACCATGTGGTTCCAGGTTGCCACCTTTTTGAACATTGTATGGTCTTTATTACTCAGGGTGAGAAAAAGCCAGTAAAGAGCCCAAGGATTTACTGTCTGTCCTCCAAGGTCTTACATTTGCTAGTTTTCTTAATATGGATGCAGTACCACTATCTTGGTCCATTTTTTTTAGCATGAAGGATTATATTTAGACACATGAGTTCTTCACTATGCTTATTTCTAATTCTAATAAATTATTATTTAATGTGCTTCTCAAAGAACTGACAGACTATAACGTAATCAGCAACAGATTATGAAAAGTACGAAGAGCTTAGAATCATGGCATGTAAGGCATAGTGAGAAGAGTAGAAATATTTGACCTTGATGGAGAAAGCATGATAATAGTTTACAAATATTTACCAGGTCAATCAATTAATTTTACTTTGTTTGAATGACCTAGAAGTAGTTGTAAGACCAAAGGGTATATACTGTAGACATAAACATTTAATTCAGTAGGATTTCTGATATAGTTACTCACAGCTAGGAGAAAAGCAGAAGACACTTCTGAGTGTGGGTTCCCTTTCCTGCATACTCCTGACTGGCTTTCTGCATACACTCCTTTTTTTTTGGCAGTAGCAGTTAGGATCTGATGGTCTAATCACTAATCATCCCCAGCTGGTGCTCAGTCAGTGTAATTTAAAAGGGGTAGAAATTCTTCCTCTCCTCCATGGATGCAGCCTAAACCTGACCATTCAGGGAACCCCTTTCTCTGGAGTACAGTGATTACTTTAGAGTATAAAGTAAAGTTAAGTTTCCAATCTAGTGAGAAACTCAAATTTGAGACTTTTGAGAAAGAAGCATTAGGGAAGCTGAAGCTATAAGGATGAAATAAGCTCAAAGCTGCTGGGAGAGCTATGGCTGGGTTCAGCCATGCCTTAAGTCAGCACCACCCAGACTTTCTTGCCAGCAATTTCAGTCTTCCCCCACCCGCCAGTTTAAGTCCAGTTTTTGTCCTCCCTGGTACGCTAGCTGTTGGTGGTGGTCAAATCCGGCATAAACAACCCCTCATCAATGGCAAAATAGAAATTCTTCTAGCATCTTAAAGTGGCATACAACCTTAAGGTCCTACTGTATATTTTCTCTCTAGAAATAAATCTAATTAACAAAATAAAAAGGGAATGAGCTATAACTTAACAGAATAGCTATAAACTTTGATATTTCCAAGCCAAAAAAAAAAAAAAAAAATTTAGGAAGGATTCTCTTGCCAATTAATCATTGTAAATTAAAGGCCTTCTATTTTCCTACAGTTCTGTTGATTTACCGGCAGCACATCTATAAAGATAAATATGGCTTCTGCTTGGCTCTGCTGCCTCCCTCTGAAGAGACTGCTTTCCTTTCACAGACTTCTCTTTTTCCACATGGTTTCTACCGAAGGGACAAGTGGCAGACCTTCAAATAGTGACCGATTTAGAAAGTTTAACTCACTGCACAGTTGTGTTTGCTGTTTGAATGTTGACTGTGGGGATGATTCTGTTAGTGATCTAGGAGACCTCACAATAGCCACCATACACATGCGGGCAGCTGCCACGTCTTTCACCCGTAACTCTTTTCATTTATCTCACAGCCTGGGATTCTGGTTCCTTTAAATGAGACTTGGTCTTTTTTGAAGCTAAGGATGATTTCATATAAATAAGTCACATAATGTGCTAGGCACTACTTGATATATTACCAAGTAGTTTGCAAATTGGTGGCTTCTTCAGTTTGCGGAAACTGCATAATTGCTTTTTCAAGAACCTAGGCATTTTCAGCGATTTCAGTAATAGAAAAGGAAGAGAATACCTAATCCAAAAGTCTGGCTGTGCTCCTAGTCAGGTTTTCCTCTGCTTCTCACCCTATTGCACTCCTCCACCCCCAGTAGCGCATTCATTTTCCTATTTCTTTACTTAGGCTAATTCAAGGGGAGCTGAGAAATGTGCATGGTGGCATAAGGTAACCATCCTCAGATTAAAGATTTGCTAGAGATAGTCCCCAGGAAGATAAATACCTTTGACTAGTGACATTTAATATGCTGCTTTCTCCCTTCCAAGTGCTTTGCCAGCATTACTCGGGTGATCCATTCAACACCTCGGAAGATTGGTCAGCAAGATTACAAGATTTTTTTTTTTTTAAGATAGGTTAGTGTTTTGAATTACTTAAGGTAGTATAATATATGTAGATGCTTTGAGCTGGAGGTTGACATACTCAGCTTCTGTACTGACCTTGATTCACCTTCTTTTGTTGAAGTTCATAGCTCAATTATACAGAAATGAATTAGATTTAGAAATCCCAAAGAACCAAACATCACTTTGCTGTTCACTATAGTTTATGTGGTCATCTCAAAATAAGTCTTAAAGGCAATGATTGATTTTAGGAAAATAAATACTTTGAGGGGGAGGAAGACCAGTTTTCCTCATTAGAGTAAGCCTTTAATTTTTATTTTGTTGCTTGAATTGCGTTTTATTTTATAGAATCCGTTCCTTACAAGAATGTTTCAAAGGAGTTGCGCTGGATGTCTAAACCTGCCTGCTATCTTTTTGGGTAGCAGTTTGCCGTTTCAGTCAATATCCATGATAGATCACAATATTTGTAGTATTTAGTGCAGTGCCTTCCACAGCGTCTTACTAAATGGGCCATCTCCTTTCAGGCTTCCTGCCACCATTTTAGGATTGCCCCTTTACAAACAGGAAGAATGGAACCAAGAGAAGTATCTAATTGTTCAGTGTCACACAGCTATTAGTAGGGAGAGCTGAGAATAGAACTTTAGTCTCCCAGATGCTTCAGCCAGATCTCCTGCTGATTATTAGGCAAGAGAGCCACTCTATTATGCAGAGTGTGACAGATCTTAGTAAAGCATACCAGCTAAAGGAAGAGTCCTTCTTCAGACAACTGTTTCACACACCAACAGCACTGCCATTACTATTTTTAATTCCAGAGAGTTGCTTTGACTGTCCCTCTGGTCTGAAAAGGTATAGTATCCTAAACATGTACATAAAGGGATACAGTGTTTATTAATGTAAGAAATAAATCATCTTGCTGGACTATTTAGCTTAGTGGGACAGTGCTTGTCTAATGTGCCCTGGGTTTGATCCCTAGCACCACATCCCCCACCAAAAGGCAATTATTAAAATGTAGGAGTATTAGATTATTATTATCTGTTTGTGTTTGCATAGTAATGTAGAATTTCAAATCATGTTCATATTACTTGAATTACTCCATTATCACAGTGAATAGGTGCAGTTAATATTATCTACTCGTTACCCTAGTGCAAAAATGGAAGTTTTTAACTTGCTATTCCCTGGGCTAAGAGGTCCCACGGCCTGAGTCAAATCTACCATCTCTTTTTCTTTATGTAGGGAAACTGACACCCACAGGGTGGAGTTATCCTTGACAAGCCTTTGCTTTCTGGGGCTTCCAGACTGGTTATGTCATCTAGCTGTCACTCAGCTCAGTCGGGTTTATGGTTTTCCAGATTAGATGCACCAAGGCTTGCATGTGACCTGTTGTTGTGAGGTTATTGGATTATGTTAGCATCAGCCTGTCAAGGCCACTGGTTGATTTGCAGGACCACCTTTGGCTGGCTCCCATAGGTGGCAGAGTTGAAGACAAGGAGGTTGCAGATTCAGTCCTGAACTGAATAACTGGTGTCATCCCACACTGAGGGTTGACAGCAGCCTGGAGAGCTTCCTAATATTGGAGCTAATTAGATTTTCTTTTTCTTTTTTATTTTTTCCTTTAAAAACTCTTTCCTGCCCCTATCTCATTCTTCTGAGCCTAGACATTTATTTCCAGACCTGGGCATTTGGGTGTGCCCTTGTTTCTAAGGCCAGCGTGTACTTGCTCTCCTCTTTCCTCTGATGAATAGGGCTAGTGAGAAACTATTTTTGGAAAGTATTAAGCTCTTGGAGACAGTGATATCATCATTAGTCAGGCTTTGGACTCTATTGAATAATATGTATTTTGGTTTTAATAGTATCCTTAACATCATTTCCAAGATGGAAAATGATGTGCATATTCATATTACTTTTGACATGGACATATTAGTAAATCAGTGTGACCTTTTCTTCAAGATAGTATGCTAGGTATTGACTCTGTGTTGCCAAGTTTTGAAGTCTCTCTGAATCTCAAATTTCCTCTTTTGTAAAATGAGCATAATATTTCACCTAGGTCTAATAGGACTTAAAGAACATATGGATGGTAAAGACCTAGCCCAGTCCTTGTCATTGAGTTGATGCCAGTAAGTTGTGGTAGTACTCTTCAAGAAGGAATTTAAACATTTTTTGAATCAATAAGTAAGACCTTGGTTTTTATAAGATGCCTTCCTATAACTGAATGCACCCTGTAAGTTTGCTGTCATCATCCTGTGTACATAACTGTAAAGGCCCCAGTGTTGGGTTGGAAGAGGTTTTGCTTTGCTGTTTCCCCCACAAATTATCATAACAAAGAAGCTAGTGTAAAAGTAAGTCCCTTGAAAAGTATAAAAGGCATTACATATGTAAAGCAATCTTATTAGAATTTCATACCAACATTGGCAGTAGTATCAGACTTTTGATGTACATTTCATGAAATTTGCATATCAACCAATCCCCAATTGAGAAAGAGGAAGCCGAGATTAAGAAAGGTAGAGAAACATCCTAAGGATCACAAAATCAGCAAGTAATGTTTGGGGCATCTCTGAAGGCACCGTCAATAAGTAAAGATAAATATAGATCAAGGGCAGTGTGTCTCCTTTATTCATGACGAAAGCAAGCTTGAAAGTCATATAGTGTCTGAACCAAGTGGACCTGCTAACTAAACTACTCAGCTAGGTGGACTCCCTACCCAGTGACCAGCAGAGCCAGTCCAGAGCAGGTATCCTTCTCACAGAGGTGGGCTTTGGGAAGTGAAATAGGCTGCCTATTCCCTGGGACCATAACGAGGCCCATGAGAATGGAAGCAAGAGGAGAGTGAGCTTTCCTAGCTACCCTTCCCAGTCTATCACTCAGATAAATTACAACACATTTCCAGGTCTATAGTGCATATGAAGGGGTAAGGGAGAGACCCACAGTTATATCTGTGAGTTGCCTTTACACAGTGGAAAACTCAGGAGTCTTTCTCCATCAATAGGTGGCAAAGGCAACTCCAAAATCCAAGCCTTTGGCTCATCTTAAAGCGAAGCTCTTCCATTAAATGTTAGGAACACCCCTCTTTGCTGAAGGAAACTTAAGAGCCAGGTCTAGTTCATTTGTAACCATCATCGTAGGCAGTGTCTTCTTTATCATTTTAAATGTCTATTTGTTCAATAATGAAATAGAGCTAAAGCTTTTCTTTGGTTTACTGTGTCATGCACAGTAACATGTCAGGACATCTTCAAATTATCAAAATGACACTTGAAATTTCACCTTTAAGTGAACTCGAGTCTGTAGAAGTAGGTACTCGACATATAGTTGGAAAAGACCTACCAATTCAACAACTATTTATAAAACCATAGGTTCAGTTGTATTGCCATATTTTATTTTAGATGGATGCACTGTAGGAGGAACATGTTTTAGTTACTTGTGTGTAACTCATTCAGGTTTAATTAGGGCTACCCATAGGCCTGAGAAAGCTCTATAAAGAAGAAAGGAAGAAGAAAAAAAGAAGCAAAACTCAGAAGAGAAATTTACTGTGGCACCTAAAAATGTATTTAAATGTTACTGTTAGGATACATAAGTGAGACATTTAGTTCCTTGTTTTGTCTCAAGTATGGCATCTGTTCACTTGTGTGTGACAAAGCTTCAGTGAGCCGCAAAGAGTTCCAAGAGTAAAGGAGTTAAGGAAAGTCTAAGTGAGAGAGAATCCCAGTGTGCTGGCACACTCCAGCCTTGATAAATATTACATGATGGTGGCGATAACTTTTTGTGATATAATTCATTTTTTAAATAATTAATGTCACCAGTGCATGTTTCTAAGAGTGCCAAAGATAAATAATTTACTGTAAGTACCAAAGAGGGGTGATATTATTTATTTATCAGACTTAAAATGGTCCTTTGTGGAAAATAACTTCAGGGCCTTAAATGTAAGAACGGTAGTTTGTCCCCACCATGGCTACCACCAAAAAAAATTAAAACTTTGTATTTAGTGTTTTGTCTCCTTCTGAAGGATAGTTGGTTCTGAAGGATAGGGGTCTCCAAAAGTCATTATAAAGAATTGGTAAATAAGGCCAGGATAGAACTAACAGCTTACCTTTAACTTATAAAATATGGAACTATTGGCCATGGTTTAGTGATCTTTTGGGGTTAGGGTATCAGGTCTAAGGACTCTTATTAGACTCAATTGCACACCAACACACCCTGGAAGTATCTTCTCTTGTTGAATGGAGAAAGATGTTCCTTGTTGACTTTTGCATTTTCCTAGGACCTAGATAGTGACTTGCATATGAGTGCTCTACAAGTTATTTTTTCAATTTGATTTCAAGGCTTTTTAAAAAAAATCTGTGTAATTCACAGTAGGTTCTAAAATTTAGGTTTAATATTATCAAGGTTATGCCGGTAAATAAGATCTCATCATTCTGTGGGACATACTTGTTATGAAAAAACTATTCCAGTATACAACTATAGTCCCCATTTTTTCTTCTCCAGAGACAGTCATCTTTTGGGCCTCCATGTCTCTGAATTATCATGTTATAATACTTCCTGTTGAACTTTTGAGGAGTTATTGACTTTCCAAATAGAAGATGAAGCTCTTTTTTTTTTTCCAATTTCTCCACCACTGTGCACACTTTCCATCTTCCCATTTTCCAAAATAGTTGCATTTTTATTTTGGTTTTATCTGTACTTAGTGCTTATGTTGTTATGCATATGTAAATGTTCTTCACATATGTGACATATATCATGACTGCTTTTATTTCCAATGCTATTTTATTTTCCCTAGAATTGGAGCGCAATCTGTAAGCCTTCCCCCGTTGTGCAAATCTTTTCTCAATATATTAATATCCACTAGGTATTCTATTAATCTCTACTTAACTCATCTTAGAGCTGTCTCACTTGACAAGCCCCTTGAAAGCCCATTACACATCCTTTTTGGGTCTTCATCACTATGAAAATTCCCTTTATTTCTTCTGATGCTGGGTTCCATGTTGCTGATGTTGTCCTTCATTTTGGAGTACATCTTCCAATAGTTCGATTAGAGAGAGAGAAATTTGGAAGAATTTATACATCTAAAAATATTTTACTATTTGCATACTTGGTTTGACTGCTTGGGAGAATTCCTCTTACAAAGAACTGTAACATGGAACTCCACTGTCTTTACCGTCAGTTTTTTCTGTTAAAAGATTGATGGAAATCTACCGTCTGTGATCATTTTTGTCTCCAGGTTCTGAGATGTCATGCTCATGTGCCATCCTGAGGTCTATATTCATCTGTAGCACTGGTTACTCAGTAGCTCCTTTCACTCTGGGAACTCAGGTCTTTAGTTTTGGGAAAGTTTCTTGAATTTTTTCCTTGATGAATTCTCTTCTATTTCACTATTTTCTTTCTAGAACTTTTTTTTTGGGGGGGGTGGGTGGAGGGGCTGTTGACCTTTTGATTTTTCACTTGTATTTTCTCTCCTCTTTTTGTTTTTAAAAAAATTTCCCCTAGTTTTTATTTCAATTTCAATGCTGTCATTTTACTTTCTGAGAGCTCTTTTTTTCCCCTCTAGTTTTTTTTAAAGCATTCTCTTATTTCATAGGTATAAAAAAAGATCTCCTCTCTCACTTGATAATTACAAAAAATTCAAGTTTTCTTAAAAATTTTGAGTGTTCTTGAAAAGCATCCGTTTCTTCCAGTTTGTTTATCTTGTTTGTTGGCTTATTTTGTTTTTCATATTAGCTTTTCCCAGCTGTCTAGTGGTTCTTGGCTGGCTACTCTCTAACAGGCTCACGGAAAGCTCTGTGTGTGGTGTACAACTCTTCAGTCATGATGTCTACTGAAGTCAAAAGCCTGTGACCTTTCACTGACTGAGAGATTCCAGTAGGCAGATCAGAATCCTCCAAGATTTCCCTTTTCTTCCTAGAACCTCTCTGTTCTTGTCTCTTTGGGAGGCCAGGAAAGAAAGAAGGATGGGAGATCTGAATATTCCATATATAAACTATCAATTAATCCTCATTGTCAGTAAAATGCATCTAAACTTCTAGTCTTCTGTCTCTGGTCTCTATGCCATGAGTCTTCTGCAAGGGTTGTTGCTGGTGGTGGGTGGGGTTAATCAATCAATGGTGGGGCTCATGCAGGACAAATCACTTTTTAAAAAGAACTTGAACCAATCTGTCTTTCTGCTGATGTCTTTTTTTTTTTAAATTTTTTTTTATTGTTGGTTGTTCAAAACATTACATAGTTCTTGATATATCATATTTCACACTTTGATTCAAGTGGGTTATGAACTCCCATTTTTACCCCGTATACAAATTGCAGAATCACATCAGTTACACATCCATTGATTTACAGTCTTTTCTCTCATTTTCCTTATCTTCCCCCCGGCCACCCCAATGTTTATTTTAAAATACTTGACTGTCATTTTACTAGAGTGTTAACAAGGAAGCAAATCTTTAGCAGGATAAAAACTGAGACTTCTTTATTTTTGGTCTGTGGAATATTATCTTTCATCAGATTTGGAGCATTCATTTTTTTCAAGTATAGCTTCTGCCTTATTTTCTTCTTAGATGCTTCTGAGAGTACAGTCACACTTGTTTTTAAACTTTTCACTGTTTCAATGTCTCATATTATTTTCTGTATTTTTATTCTTTTTGTGTATTTTTTCCATTTATGGTTTCAATGTACTAGCCCTGTTTTTTGTTGTGTCTAAGTCAAGAACTGACATTTTATATGAAACTGAACAGATGCATGTGCAATTCATTTTTATGTGTATTTCGGTGTTCTGTTGGGTGTTCTGTTGAATCTTCTGTCTTTCATATATTTTCTCTTTCCCCTTGTTTTTTCTTTTTATTGATGCATTATAATTATATATGATAGTGGAATGCATTGGTACATATTTGCACATGCACATAATATAACAGTGTAATTTGGTCAATTTCATTCCCTATCCTTTTCCTCCCCTTATTGCTTTCCCCTGGTTCCCTCCTTCTATTCTACTATTTTTCCTTCTATTTGCATGAGATTCCCACTACTACCACCCTTTTTTGCTTCTTTTCCGTCTGTTTTTCTCTCTAGCTTTCACATGAGAAACAAAAAACAACATACCACTGTTTACTTGTTGAGTCCAGGTTTTTCACTTAATATGCTCAAGTTTCATCCATTTTCCTGAAAATGTCATAATTTCTTCTTTATGGCTAAAGAAAACTCTATTGTGTGTACTACGTTTTCTTTATCCATTCATCTGCTGACAGGCTAATTCCATAGTTTGTCTAGTGCGAACTGTGCTGCTGTAAACGTGGGTATGCACGTATCACTATACCACACTGACTTTAATTTGGGGGGATAAATATGGATCAGTGGTATTGCTGGGTCATACTGTGGTTCCATTCCTACCTTTTGAGGGCCTTCCTGATTTCCACTGTACTAATTTACAATCCCATCAACAGAATAAAAGTGTTCCATTTTCCCTAGCATTTACTGTTGTTTGTATTTTTGAGGGATGCCATTCTAACTGGAGTCAGGTGAAATTTCAGTGTAGTTTTTGGTTTGTATTCCCCCAATTGCTAAAGATGTTGAATTTTTTTCCTAAATTTTTAGTCATTTGTATTTCTTCTTTTGAGAAGTGTCTTTTTAGTTTATTTGCTCATTTACTGATTGGGTTTTTTTTTGAGCTCTTTACATATTTAGGATATTAATCCTCTGTCAGAAAGGTAGTTAGCCAAGGTTTTCTCCCATTTTGTAAGTTCTGTCTTTATGCTCCTATTCCCTTTGCTATTTAATTTGATGCCATCCCACTTAATTGTTTCTTGTGTTTTAGGAGTTTTATTTAGGAGTTTATTAATGAAATTGAGCAAATTAAGGAAGTTGGTACCTGTATGTTGGAGTGTTGACCCTGTTTTCTTCTTCCTAGCTCTTTGATCTATTTTGAGTTGATGTTTGTGCAGGCTGAGAGACAGGGATCTAGTTTCATTCTTCTACGCATTCCTCCCGTTTTCTTAAACATGGGAGTCAGAGATAAAGTTCTTGTTAGCTTACCTCAAAATCTAGATGACCTTTGAGTCTTCATAGTGTCTATCTGGGCTTGTTTTGTTTTTGTTTTTGTTCATGTGCTCTGGCCATACTTGGAAAATTTTATTTTATGCTGGATTTGTGTTTGAAAAATTGTGGACACACCCAATGGTGATATATTCCTCCAGAGATGGTTCACCCTCCCCCAGCTAGGACAACAGAGAAGCAGATGACCATTTAATCCAATCAAGATTTTGGTGAAATGAGGCTGGTTTGCAATCCTGGGAAAGTTCCTACTACTTCTGGTTTGTCCTGTCCCTGCAGAGTACTTGTTTGAAATTCTGGTATGATCTTCAAGTCCACTTCCCATTAGCAAGTTCTAAATTCTTTAATCATTTTCTTATGAAACTGCTGAAAAGTTCCATTATACTTTATAGGGATTTTTCTGGTTAGATTTTTCAGCTTTCTGTTCTATGTGGCCCCAGAATTCCACAAATATCTAATGGAAAACTGTAGCGTGCTTGAAACCACCCATATCTTTACCAAGAACTCTCCTGGTTTTTCCACTCCTCAGCAGTGGTCCCTGTGAAACAAAGCCCAAATTCTTCCTGTGCTTGTAACTGACAAGTGTCAATTTAAAAATAACAAAATTTCAGCTCAACTTTTCATGAGTATAGTTCTTCTGAGAAGTTTCAACTTCTCAAGAGTATAGATCCTTTAGTTCTCAGTGCCTCGGCTGCCCTCTACTGCATTCAGACTTCTATATTTACCTGGTTTACTTGGGGAAGCACTGAATGGCTGCTAGCAGCTCTGTACCACTTGGAATTAGAAGTCATCAAGATTGACATTTTTTATTTTTATTTTGAGAATGGGGAAAAGATTTCACAGTTGGTATAGGATTAATCTGAACCTACGTTAAAGTACTTAAAATCACTGCTATTAGTTCCATGACACTCCTTTTACCATGCATATTACTCAGGTAGTCTCTTGAAATATTGAAATAATATAGTGTATCAGTAGACTTTACTTTTTAATGTTCTTGCACTCATGCTATATATCTACCTATATTAGAAAATTCACAAATTCTTTATTTTGAATGTTAGTCTATCCACATTTATAGAGAAATACAGATATACTTTGTGTACAAAAAACTTTTCTGTCTTTATGGGATGTTATATGTGACACTGATAGACTATATTGTTTTATTTTTCAGCATCTAACATTCACAAGGGAATTTGATTCAGATTCTCTTAGACATTACAGCTGGGCTGCTGACACCTTGGACAATGTAAATCTTGTCTCAAGTCCTGTTCATTCTGGGTAAGGAACCTAAATGTCATTTTTCTTTCTCCTATCAAATTAACATTGCATTTATTATTTAAAATTATAAATTAACCCCAATAACTTTCATATACATGAATATATTCATATATAAAATATATACTCAGTATATGTGACATGCAATTATAAATCATTTAATAATTTTTAGCAAATCTGTATATCTGTTTTTATTGTTTATTTAAAGTACAGTGTTAGAAAAATATTACATTCAATTAATTAGATGATTGGTGCAGCAAAAGTTCTTTTACATCTTTAATTTTCCTTTTCAATAAACATAATTTTAACAATCATTCTTCTTCATTTTTTTTTACTAGCCAAATGAATTTTTCCCTAGGTATTCTTTCAAATAAAAATTAAATGTCTGAGTATTTATGTTAATTTATCTGATTGTGTTTGTGCTTTGCATCTAATGATAGAAGAATTTCAGATAGGCACTTTGGCACATGCCTGTAATCCCAAGTACTCAGGAGACTGAGTCAAGAGAATCACAAGTTGGAGGCTAGCCTGGGCAACTTAGCCAGATCCTGTTTCAAAATATAAAAACAAAAGGAGCTGGGGATGTAGCTCAGTGATAGAGTGCCTGCATATGTGAGACTCAAGAGTTCAATTCCCAGTGCTGCAAAAAAAAAAAGGAATTTCAATCAAACATTAATTGTTTTGCACTCTGGTAGTCTCATCTTTGTGTGTGTGTGTGTGTGTGTGTGTAATACAGACCTTTTACTTGACGAATGATTTTGACATTGATTGACAAGTGATTTTCCTTTAAAAAGAAAGTGTAAGCTTGAAAGTTTCCAATTGACATTGTAAAATTTTCCTTTTACATTCTTGAAGCAGAAATGTAATTGAAATATATAAAATTATTACTTGAAAATTAATTTTAAAAGATAGTAAAGAAATTCACTTTTAGAAAGTGAACATAGAAATATCTGTGTACCAGAAATGCTAAGTAAAAACCACATCAAAGAAGTCCCTCATTGCTGTCTCCCTGGCCAGTGAAATTTAAGGCAGGAGGCTAACAGGTGACCTGCTTTGATAAGTGAATCAATAAATAAGAGCATTTTTAGATATTGGGTTCTTTACCAGTAGGTAATTCAAAACTTGGAATGATTGCCATTGATATAAATAGAATAAAAATAATTTGTTAAAATAGTGTCTATTTCATATTATTTTTGTCTTTAAGACTGGCAGTGAGACTTTTTGTTGTGATCAAAGACAAGAGATGATTTAGAATTAAATAAGTTACTGGAAGCAACTTACAAAGTATTTTCTGCAGCTTCTAGTTAAAATAACTTTTAACAGCTAAAATTTACCTAGCTCTTTTTATTTACCTGGCCTTAGACTAAGTCTTTTACATGTATTATCTCATTTAATACTTACTTGAACCTTTAGATAACACTAAATATAGATATTATTCATTGTCTCCATTTTGTAAATGATAAGTCAGAGGAAAGAAATATATGATAGGTTAAAATATCAATTTAGAATTTTGTCTTTTGTAATTCTGAGAAAGGAATCCATACAATGTCATTTGAATAAAAGTCATTTATGTGAAATTGTTTTTAAAGCTACAAATTCCATGTGGTATTTGAATCATTAACATTGTATTTCCTTAGCTCAGAAAAATTTTGAATTATTATGGTAATATTAACTTTAAACTTCCTAAAATATTCATATGATTTATATTAGATGTATGGTATGTGGGCCCAAAATTGTAAAAACACCCACAAGAAAAATCAGATTTGAGAAATAAAATATGAAACTCTTGCCATACTTGCAGTAGACATGTCCATTTTTTTTTTTAAATCAGGGTTGGTGAATTGCTGCCATAGAGCTATCATCACTTTGCAATCTCCACATACAAAACAAATATTCTAGAGTTTAATTTAGTAAACTGAGAAGTTGAGTAAATATGAAATAATCAGAAATGAACTTTCCCATACATTGGAGATGATGAAGAATTTGAATATGCAGATTATTTCCTCTTTCCCTTGAAATTTCATTGAGGACAGAAGACTTGTACAATAAAGCAAAATAACAGTGTGGACTTATTTGAATAGGAGGAAAGAGAGATGTTGTACACTTGAAAATATTTCACTATTGCCAGGTCTGTAGAGTAATTTATTCAGCCATTTAAGGCAAAATACTTTTCCAGGTTGTCCCACAAATGCCGAATGCCATGGTTTCATTTCCTGATGATTTTTGTTTTTCTTTGCTTGTCATTGACATTTTCTGTTGCTTGCTTCTAATTATCTCAAATTAATTTCCCCATTTGCTTTCTAAATTATTTTGCAGCTATTCTTCTCCACTTCCTCAGTATGATTCAAGGTGATAATTGTGTCCTTTATGTGAACCATCCTTTCTGTATTTTTAATATATGTGAATTTTTCCTCACAGTTAGATTGTGTCAGTCTCTGTAGTGTGTCAGCATCTGTCATCCTGCTGTTCTCAGAACTAGAAACATTCATATGTTAGTTTTAGGATCATGTGTAGAATTCATGCTATAGTTTAAATGTTATTAAGATACAAATATTATTAAACATCACATTAATTTGTTTTTCTTTGTTGGTATAAATTATGTTGCATGACTTTTTCAGCACATTATTTAAGGAATGAGTTTGGAAAACAAATCACAATGTTATTGACCTATATTCTGCCTAACACATGTTCTTACCTTTCTTCAGTCTGTTGGCCTATGAAGTTAAAAACCTTAGAACAGGAAATGATTGTTAAGAGTAGCAACCAAGCACTGTGTGCTTCAGAGAACACAGAGAAAGAGATTCTTCTAGTTTCTCATTAAAATCACTTTAGCCATATTTTGTCCATTTGATTCTGATATTCTTTGTAGCTAGTGGATGTTTTTAAACTAAACTTGATACCCTTACTCTACCTTCAGAGTTATCAGCTACAATCACTATAGATCCACATCTATCCATCCATTAATGTTAATAACTAAGTCACAACTAGGCAGTTTCTAGGCACACATAACAAAATAGTTTTGCACTTGCAAAATAAATATTCTATAAACATATGTGTTTACTGTGTGCTAGAACTATGCACAGCTCTACAAGTCAAGCAGTGAACAAGATAGCCCTGATCTGAATCACTTGTCTATATTGTTGAGACTCAGCTGTTACCAGAGCAGCAAACATTCCCCTCTCAGTGGAAATTCTATGGGGATTCGTACTAATACAACTGAATTTTCAAACTCAAAGTTTGTCTTGCATCTTTTTATTTTGAACTTTTTTGTCTTGAACCATTTTTAATCCATTTTGTTTCTATTGGTTCCAATGAAAATATTTTACTGCTAAATAGAGAAAAATCAGATTTTTGTCATAGGCTTCTTTATACTGTTGTCATATTACATTAATTATTGAATAAAAAATAGTTTCATATATTTATTATACATATACATACATATTATTGTGTGTGTCTAGGAAAAAGAAAGCACCCTGGAGCAATTTCCAGTGAACCTCATATCATTTAGCATTGGAAATAATTCTTGTAGGCACTTGAACAAGTGAACAAATATCTTTTCTTTTGAATGGAGAGGAGTCTTTTCCCCTCTTACCTTGAATATCAGTGGTCCCAGTCTCTGAAAATGGATAGACTGTTATCAAACATACAGTTAATTCAGAGTGAAATAATTAAATCCATAAATAAACAAAAAGGGTGTGAAGGTACATCCACCTTAAGATGAGCAGAGGTGGTTCTGGAAATCTGCTTGGTTGAAAAATTATCCCCATCCTGTTGCTCGTCTCCCTATGGGGATTATAGGCTAATTTGTTTTGTTGAAGAGGTAGGTCATTCTTTCCAAGGTCAAGAGCCAGCATTCTTCAGAAAAGAGTCCATAAGGGGTTAAGCTCTATTTGCAGGATGTTAGCACTGTGTTTAGATGAAAGTATCATAAAGAATTTTGATGGATGGGATTATTTTTTTCTCCAAAAATACTGTAAGAATTCAGACAGCTTTCTCATGATAATATTTGGTGCTGTTCTAGTAATAAGTATATTTCCCATGTGAAAGTTAGAATGCAAGAAGTATATGTTTGTGTTCCCCTGTCTGATATGCACTGTTCCATATGATGGACTCACTGAATTATGTTCATCAGAGTAAAACTCTGGAACAACAATAGATGGGCTCATACATGATAGGAAGCAAGGATTCCAATATGCTCTTATTCATATTTGACACAGTTTCTTTATATTGCCATACTTACATGTTATTAAATATTTTCCTTACTAACTTTAAAGACCAAATAACAGAATTATATAATTTAGAGGCACTTTCTTAAAAGACTATATTCTACTTTTTGTATTACTGCATACAATGTCTAAATATAGATTATTTTACATGGATTATTTTATAATTCCATTTTTATACTGGAAATATTTAATCCCTTTCCATCAAAATTGTCTTAGCAAATCTAGTCATCTGCTTTTATTTTTATATTCTGTTTCATCTTAGTAAAAACTAGAGTGTTGGTATGGTTAAATATTCCTTTACTTTATGAGTTGTACATGTTAGACATACTGTGGAGTTTCATCTTACTTGTAGTGGGGAGAGAGATTACATAGTTAACATATGGCAGAAACCACTTATAGTTAAAATAACCTTGAATGTATGTTAAAAGACCACGGACAGTGTTGGTTTTTTTTTGTTGTTTGTTTTTGTTTTTTGTTTTTTTTAAATCATGGCTGCATTTTTAATAGCTAGTTTTTATCCCAACTTTGAGAGATTCTCTGTTCCCTCAATGAGAGCATCTCAGAAAGTGATTAGCTTCTGGGAGGCCATGTTCCACCAAATGTAAGTTGTATTTCAGCTTTTTGCCCAGTGCACAAGTTTAATGCATGTTTGATGTGAACTCCACTGTATTTGCTTCCAATTTATCTTGAGAGAAATCAATAGCTACATTGTCTGTCACTTTAAACTGTAACCTTTAATTTGAAAACCCACTCTGGAAATGATTCAAGTCTGTCCTCTGGTCTTCTCCCTACAGGTTTCTGGTTAGCTTTATGGTGGATGCAAGAGGTGGCTCCATGAGAGGAAGTCGGCACCACGGGATGAGAATCATCATTCCTCCACGCAAGTGTACAGCCCCCACCCGAATCACCTGCCGTTTGGTAAAGAGACATAAACTGGCCAACCCACCCCCCATGGTGGAAGGAGAGGGATTAGCCAGTAGGCTGGTAGAAATGGGTCCTGCAGGGGCACAATTTTTAGGGTAAGTTTTGCTAATTTTAATCTTAGCCCTCTTACCACATTTTTTATTTTCTTTACCCTTGTTAACTTAAGGAGTTAACTATTAAAATGACTTAGTTGAACCTGATTGAGGATACTTTTTGTGTAGTGTCAAAGGTCACAAAGCTGTGTGATTCTGTGAGAGGCTATTAGGCTGGTACTTTCTTAACTCAGTTTGCTGGTCAAGGCTTTTACTAACCGAGAAGCATGTTCTCTGCTCAGTGAGTGCACGGAACCCCATCGGCCCCCGTGCAAGTCAAGGCACGATTCCTAGAAAAACATGCAGATGCTGGAATTGTATCACTTCATTAAATAAGTGTATACTCTGGGGATGTCCTTTTAAAGATAATTTTTAGGGACACAGTCCATTGTGATATGGTACTTTATAAAAAAGAAAAATAAATTGAATTCGTTCTCTGAGGTGGCACTTGGGTGCAAATCAGGCAGGCTCTGTCGTGACTGACAGTTTGTTCATAATTTCCCCTTCTCGTTTCTCTTCCTGCTGCATGGATGTTATTCAGTAAACTGCATCTTCCTACCAATCCTCCCCCTGTAAATGAGGGTGAGAGCTTGGTTAGCCGAATCCTGCAGCTTGGGCCTCAAGGAACAAAATTTATTGGGTAGGATCTTTATAGACAAGATACAGAATGTCTACAATTTTTTTTTTCCATTTTCAATTTTTTTCTGTCACACTCATGGTCTTATTCTTGTCTTAAGTTTATTTTTATTTTTTAAGTTTTTTAATGCTTTCAGTTGATGTGTGTCACTGAAAGAAAAAAAATCATAGTGGCTTGACTTAATGTAGCACCGCTACCTATCTTGTGCTTTTCAAGCATGTGGAATTCACTGCAAGCATTCTGCTTTCATAACCTTGTGCTTCTATAAACCTTTCTTTAATTTGAAATGTTTCTTCTGAATATACTTTTTAAGCTAGACTCACAGTCTTCAAGTTTAGCCCAGTGTAAGAGAAGGTATTTGCAGGCTTTGAATCAACATTTGCTATCAATGATATACATGTATGTGTGTATATTTGTCTCTATGTGTATAATTAGATCTTTATTTCTTTTTTTTTAAAGTACTTACGAGTACTCTGTAATCTTTATGGGCTTAGAAAAGAAAAACTCATCAATAAGTAAAATGATTTTGAGAAGTATTGGGAATACATGATATTTAAAGACATTGAATTAGGTAGCAAACAATATTCTGTTGAATTGTTTTGTTTTGTCTTGTTTAAGCTGAAATGTGTTGATGTTTGTTGTTTGTTCGCTTGTCTGGTTGTTGTATTTGCCTTGGCAGTCTGCATGAAGAGACCTGTTATGAAAAGTTATGCTTGGCTTTTACCTTGGTCAAAGGCCCTGTTCATACCTTCTCTCCAGTACTGTTGAATGTCAAACGCAAAGCCACATTCCTTCAATATTGACAGAGACAGTATCTGACACATTAACCTGCAAAGATTGTATCTTGTTCTCAAAAGAATAAACAAATAAAATTTAATGTGCAATAGTATGATGTTAAAAATTGTGGTAAATATCTTAATAGTTCTTGAAATTATTAGCACTGTTAGGAATAGTTGTTTTTGTTTCTGCCTATTAAAGAATAGAGGCTAATATTAATAAATTATATTTAAAATCTTAATCTGAATTATGACTATTTTGCTAAAAGTAAAATTATAATTATCCCCATTTTAAATGAATATTTCTATAAAAACAAATCAAATATTCTTCATATTTTCATTATTTGATCTTTTCAACTACTATCCCTTTTTATTCTCTCCTTATTTAAACCCATATCTCCTATTATTACATGTACATGAACACATAGGTTAAGAGATGAGGTTACATACAACCTCTGTAGGAGAATAATGATACTGTCTACTTAAATGTCATAAAATAAAGCTGCACAATCCAACTACATAAACTGTGTGTGATTGTGGTCTGCTTATTTCCATCCATCTTTTTTAGTATTTATCCCATTTTAAAATTTAACAAAATTACTTCCCATGGCTTGATTGGCTATCTTCAATTTGCAGCCATTCTTTTTACATCTCTTTGCAAAAGGACACTGTCAAAAATTATTAAATCTTTATGTGACAATTTCAAACCAACAAGTGCTTTTCCAGGAAGTTTGCAGTATTCCTATACAGTTTATGTTAGAGCCAGGAAATGAAGCTGCCCACTCCCTATTCACAAATTCAAAATATGAGAAACTACACAGGCCATGAGGGTCTTGGAAACTGACTGCTGGAGCAAGTAGATTGCTCTATGAATTGCTTTATTGCTAAGGGAAAAATGTAGTGGTGATCTCTCAAATTAGGAAATTGATAGAACTTCTTTTTTAAAGAAATGACTGTGTCCTTTTAAATCGCTAGCATTTTGTATAATATACCTTCTTGTGTTTAAAAAAAATGGAACAACTTTCTTTCTTATGGCCTATTTTAATCTTTAAATTCCTTGATTCAAATTTCCTATGTATATGGTGCTGAATATTTTCCCCTATTAAGTTTAATGCCTAACATATGGTAGGCCTTCAAGAATTGTTTGTGAGTGAATGAATGATGGCATGTTATCAGGCTTCTAATATATTATTATTGAACAAGCAAATGATTCTGCAGCTTTGAACTCATTCCCAACCTGAGTGGCACCTCTGATTTTCAGTCAAACATTGTTGATGAAACATTTTTGAGTATGATACTATAAATATATCTAATTTGATACCAAAATAATGTGGATTTTTTTTCCAGCCCTGTCATAGTGGAAATTCCTCACTTTGGGTCCATGAGGGGAAAAGAGAGAGAACTCATTGTTCTTCGAAGTGAAAATGGTGAAACATGGAAGGAACATCAATTTGACAGTAAAAATGAAGATTTAACCGAATTACTTAATGGCATGGATGAAGGTAATAATGATGACTCCTTTTTTCTGTCACTATTTGCAGGCAGAAACAGGGAATTACTGGATTGCATGAAACAGTACCTGAGCTTCTCTTTGTTGTATTTTAAGCTGGGATCCAAGTTCCTCAGCATTTGCGATTTTCAGTATCTATGGCATAAAGTTCCATTTAATTTAACAATTGTCCTTCTCCCCCTCCCCCCGACACACACACTACAGATGTGCAATATTCTGGTGATTCTTTTAGTTTTTAATCAAATGTATCAAACTTTCCAAATCCCAAGAAAGGATAAGGTGAGATGAAATAATAATGAAAGGCATGTGAAGCATGTGGAGCATTTTCAGGAAAATAAGTTCACATTTTATTTTTGGAATTATCATTTCCAGACTCTTTCAGTTCATTCAGTTTTCTCCCAGTGTACTTCAATATTCTTCCTGAATTTTTAATATTGCTTGGGCCATAACAAGTTTAAAAAATAAGTTTCAAGATAATTATTGGAGTCTGTGGTGTTTTGGTGTCTTATTCTTTGACCTAGTAAGAACGGCAAAACAAATCTTATTTTAGGATGTCTGATGCTTAGAATCATAGCAGTTTTTCCTAGTAGACATTGATAGTAGACTGGTTTTGAGAGTAGTTATTTGACAGAGATTTCCTTAAATAATGTGAGAGGGAGGGGAAACCAAGCTCATGAAATCTGATGCTATAGACAAAAATGTCAGAGCTAATCTTTTTACTTTGTATTTACTTCCTAATCACTGCAAATTCAGCCATTGTTTTTAAATTATAGCTTTAGTGGAGATGTAATTCACATCCTATAAAATTCATATTTATTAATTCATTGAGTTTTAGAATGTATCTAACAGGGTTTCTTGCAGGTTCAGGGTGTAGACAAAGGAGCTAGACAAACTTAGTATTTGAAGGATGGCTTGGACAAGTCACTTAATCCCTGTGTGCCTTTTTCTTGGGTAAAACAGAGGAAACCCTCCTTGCTTTATAGAATTACTATTAAAAATAATAAATATTTATGTGAAATGCTCTTATTTCAGAAATAGTCCTTTTCACACAGTGAGCCCTTGATAAATTTCAGTTACTGTCACCATTATATTCATTCTACAAGGGAAAAAAAATGTCATGCCAAAAGTTTTGTATAAGATATGGTCACTACCAACCATGAATGTTAAAGATGCTTTATAGCCAGGTAGATAGAAACTAATAATTGGAGAAATCCAGCAATCATGAGGCACTGGTAACTGCCTTTATATATGAAAAGTTTAAAAAGAAAATATAGCATTATAAACTCGGTCGTTTTACTTCTACTTTTCAGGGAAAGGAACTAAAATTCAGAGAAGTCAAGTAATTATCTAAGATTAACTTACTAAATAGCAGCACTGGGGATGAAATCTAGTTCTATATTTCCAAGATTTTTAACTGTATTCCACTTATTTTAGAAATGTGTACCCTGTGAAGAAGAAAACAAACCCACAGTGGAAAATTGCTACAGACTTCCAAGTTTGGTCCAGATTAGATTGGGTCTAGATTAGGATCAGGTACATTTAATGCATATATGCTATTTAAGGAATAAACATATACTAATATTTATATTACATGCTATCTACAAATTCAAGTAATTTCTTAAGGATGGGAACATTCAGTGGGGATTAAAATTTCTAATTAGTATTACCTGAACTTGTTCTAAAGCATGACAGATAGTCATTCTCTTACATGACATGAAGAGAAACACAGTCAAAAGTTTTTAAAAGAATAAATGCTTAGAATAAATTAGCATTTGTGGAAGGCTGAAAGAATTTTTAACCTGATGATTCAGGTTAAAAAATGGAGAGATTAAGAGGAATGGATTTTCTATAGATGATAGTCATCCTTTTAAAGAAAACAAAGTATGAAAAATGTTTTTAAAGATCCAGTATTTCTTAAATACTAAAGTGGTTTTGAAAATGTAATGTCTACTACAAAAAAAAAAAAACTTTTTTTTTTAATGGATAGCTACTTGATACTGTAAGTTCCTTGAAGGCAAGATACACACCTTCCTCCTCTTGTCACCAGAGTCAGGCACAGAGGTAATAGACAGAAAGATATACAGTATAAGCCATCTGGAGGAAAGGTCTCTCTAGTCTGTTTCCTCTACCCCAGTCTTCATTAATATTAATCTCCTGGAGAAAAAAAAAATAGCAGAACACTTGAATTTGAAAAAAAAATGAAAAGCTGATACTATTTTCAAAAAACACTGACTATTCTAAGACAGAGCTACCCAATAGAACTTAATGATGATGGAAATGTACTACACCTCTGCTGTCTAAATAAGAAATCTCTAGTCATACATGGTTCTTGAGCACTTAAAATGTAAATCATGCAACTGAGGAAGGTAATTTTTTGTTTTTGATGCATTTAAGATAGCCACATGGCCAGTGGCAACCTCACTGGACAGTGCATTTTTAGCAAGAATACTGAATACTCTAATAATACATTCTTCATTTTTGAGCATATGTTATATATAGTATGACCTATCAGGCAAAAGTCAATTTTTTTTTTCAAATTTTCAGGTTTCTTTTGGGGAGTGTGCTTTTATTATTTCACACATCACATAATGTGTTTTGTTTTTAATAAGTCAGTTTTCAAATAGGAATAAGTTCTGTCTTTGCTTAGACAAATGGTGTCCCAAACACAGCTATGCCAATGGTTAAAGAAACAGTGATATAATTCTCCGCCCTGGATTCTGTGTGTTATCCTGGAAATGGCAGATTGAGTTTCTTTGCTACATTTTTAAAGACCAGATATAATTTGATTCTATTTTAGATAATTAAAAGGAATTATAAATACTTCCAGGTTTAAAGAATCAAGCCCCCTACAGACTATGAGAGCAAAAATGAGAACTAAATTTTCAAGGCACAGTGGTTTTTACGTGTATTAAATTTAAAAATAATAATAATGAAGGAATAATAACACATTTTATAACAGAAGCTTTGTTTGATTTTGTACCAAATTCAAGTCTTAAGTTCCACACTCCTATCCCCACAAATATGTCATTCTTATCAGAACATCCCCCCCTCTAAAACCAAGCAAAAATAGAAATCAATCTATGTGTTTAAAAGAAGTTAACCTGTTATTTTCCTGGATCATCCAGCTAGTCAAACCTCTAGTGGGGCAGAAGCATAAGTGCCACAGAGAAGGTTGTGTGTTTTGTGTTCTTATCTCTCCACTCTGGGCCTCTCTCCTTTTTGCTCCTGGATTACTGTTAACAAGAGAAAAGCCATGCATGAAATAAACCAGTGACCAGATCCCTCAAGATTTCCTTAAGGAAAAGAGAAGTAAATTGGCCTATGATTATTTTATTTAACTTATTAATTTCCATAGTTCATAACAATTAGGCTTCATCTGCCATATATATATATATGATCCGTGATAATGTGTATCTTACTATAAATGTTTCCTTTTTAAACTTCCGTTTGCATAAATGAATTCTGTATGCTACTTAATAACCAGTCTACATGCTAATTACCAGTCCCATTGTACTCTCTGGTCTGAAAATTTTAATACCCAAGTCTTTAAAAATTATCTTAGGCTGAGCACAGTAGACCACACCTGTAATCCCAGTGACTCAGGAGGGTGAGGCAGGAGAATCACAAGATCAATGCACTTCAGCAATTTAGCAAGACCCTTAGAAACTTATGAAGACTCTGTCTCAAAATAAAAAATAAAAAGGACTGGGTGTAGCTCTGGTGAAGTAGTCCTGGGTTCAATGCCAATTACCAAAATAATAAAAAATAAAAATCATCTTAGCCATTATTTTGATCACTGATTTTTACTAAACAACAAAATTGTAAAGTTTGGATATGTTCAATGATGTTTTAAAATGTACAAAGCCTTTCCATGTACTTAAATTTAATTATAAAACAACTTCAGGAAAAGCCAGGAAGAAGAGAATTTGCTCATCTTAGTAATGTGATTGGGACCATGATCTGTGGAAGTTACATAGATCAGAATTCCCATTCTGTCTCTACCACTTATTAGTTAAGTGACCCTAACCAAGTGCTCACTCTCTCTACAACTTAGTTTAAGTGTGTGCAGGGAGGACGCCTCAGAATGAATTAATGGGCAGCAGAGGAGCTATTCTATGTTAAATTTGTACCTCCTTCCCTGATGTTTGAACACTGTTTGCCCAGTGTTCAGTCACAGCCACAGAGACCATGTTAAGTTGTGTAAGGAGAGCAAGTGGAGTCTGACATCCTGCCTCTCTGACTTACCACTCCATTGCTTTGGCACTGGCCCAAGAACAAATGGGCACTCTTCAAATTTGTTCAGTGCTGCTATTTGCTTGCCAAGCTGTCTACTTGCCTCATGTGGGCACCCTTTCCCATATTGCACGAGGACACCATGGGCTAGACATAACACCCCACCCCCACCATCCAATCAGGAAATAGTAAATAGGTGGACCTAAACTTCCAAAATTTGGGCTTCTGTTTCCACACCCACTTGTCTTTCTACTGCACTCCTTTGCCCTCCTGTATGCTCTCAAATGAAGGATGCCTAGGGAAATGCTTTGTGTAGAACAAAACTGTCACAAAAATGTCAACTGGTATTTAAGCTTTTCATTATTAATAATGATACCCTCTCAGTTCTTGTCTGACTTAAAAAGATATAGCATATGTTCAGGAAAAACTTTAGCTGCAAAATAGTAGAGAAATAAGACCTACTTCTAGCACTCTTAAGCAAGCCCAAGGACAAAGTCATCTGGTTATGCTAATGAAGCAGGTGTGTAGCAAAGTTCTCTTGAAGAAAGAAGGCTAGATTAACACAGAGGGCATTTGGTCTGGGTGCAAAGAACCTGCCTTTACCACTAAGGTATCATGTTTCAAGAGCAACTTTTCTCTTTGGCAGCAGATAGAGAGATCTGTTTATGCTCTTATCAATTAGTGTATTCCTGGCACAGAAAAAGACTGCAAAACAGAAAACAAACATTTACCACCCCAAATAGTACACCAAATTCAATCTACTTTTTGAGTTTAGTGAAAACCCTATTTTAATTAAACTCTCAGAACTGAATTAAACATGTTAAAATTGTGCTTCCAGAGTCAGATCTCAAAGAGTATTTTAGTCTGTGGTTATGTTGGACCTGGGAACATTTATCTTTCCTCTTTAGAGGTCCTTAACATATGAATTAAGACCTTGAGAAATGTTCTGATCTGGCACTCTCCAGTATAGTAGCCAGTATATGCCTGTGGCTGCAGAGCCATTAGAATGGCCCAGTAGTGATTGAAATGGGCAGCAAATATAAAATATACCAGATACATGATCCCTACCCTCTTCAATATGTATCTCATTAATAATTTGACAGGGTTTGTACATTGAAATGATAATATTTTAGATGTATTGGCCTAAATAAAATGTCATTAAAATTAACTTCACTGGGACTAGAGATACAGCTTAGTGGTAGAGCACTTGCCTAGCATGTGCAAGAACCTGGGGTTTAATCCTTAGCAAAATTATAATAATTAGAATATTAATTATTATTATTTTATCAGATCCATTTAATTATCTATTTACTTTTGCAGTGCTGGGAATCAAACACAGGACCTCACACATGCTAGGCAAGTGCTCTACCGCTGAGCTAACCCCCGCCTCCTATTTATCTATCTATCTATTTATTTATTTATTTTTTGGTACTGGGGATAGCACTTTACCACTGAGCTATGTCCTTAGCCCTTTTTATTTTTTATTTTGAGATGGGGGTCTCATTAAGTTGCTGAGACTGGTCTTGAATTTGCCACCTTCCTGCCACCATGGCCAAATCCTTTTTATTTTAAAGGTGTGGCTATAATAACACTTAACATTACATATTTGGCTTGCATTATATTTCTATTCATAGTGCTGCTCTAGATGTTGTATACACTTTGTTTTATATAACTATTAGGTTTTAAAAACAATTATTTCTTCCTAAGTATCTGTGCCATCAATTTAAAATCCCAGTTCAGATGGCATACACTTGTAATCCCTGAAGCTCACGAGGCTGAAGCAGGAGGATCACAAGTTCAAAGCCAGATTCTGCAACTTAGTAAGACCCTGTCTCCAAATAAAATTTTAAAAATGGGCTGGGGATGTGGCTTAGTGATTAAGTGCCCTTGGGTTCAGTCCCCGGTACCAAAGAAGAAAAGAAAAATAAAATCCCAATCATTGTAGTGGAATAAAATGGTTAAGTTCCTCAAATAATTTTATAAAGCAAGAATAATAATTTCTCACTTGTTCTTAATTTTCATATGAGAGCAAATGAAGTTCCTAAGGTCATATATTTTATAGTAAATAATAATACTGTTGTTTTCCTTTAAATTGAAGTGGAAAGGGAAATTGGTACCTATTATGTAACAGAAAATAAATTTTCCAAATTTATATCTTTATCAGCAAACTTAGATTTCTCAATTTAAAATTTCCACTTTGATTCATGTTATTTTAAATTGTCTCTAATTTTTTCACGTTTTTATTGGTTCATTATATTTTTCATTTATCAACCATTAGACAAACAGTAATCTTAAAAGTGTCAAGTCATTGTAGTTAAAAACAGAATAGTGAAAATGTGGCTTTAAATTGTACACAGCACCATCTGGTGGAGAAATCTTATAGAAACAGTTTTGTAAAAATCACACACACACAAAATAAATTGTTAACCAAATCAGGATTAGGTACAAAAACTAAAAATAAAATAGAATTTTAGCATGAAGTACTGAAAACAAGTCATAGCAAAATATTGGCCTATATGCAGTCTATTGCCATAAAACTGGCATTTTAAGTCAGTATCACATTATAAAATGAAACTGTACCAGAATAGTCTCCCAAACCAGTTACCTATGTAGGAAATGAAAATTGGACCAAAGCAAATGAGCATTAAGCAATAATGCCAAATTTTATGTGTGTCTTTATGTATGGATGTCAGTTAGATGTCAAACATTAATGGGTCAGAACAGGGAATTAGACACCCTGTTCATATGTCAGGCACAGCAGTACTGTTAGCCTTTTGAGAGGCTGGGAACCTTCTCTACCTTGTGTGTTGATGTGAATAGAGGCCAGTGTGCCCGATGCAGAGATCTGAGCCCTTGGAATAAATCAGTTATTCAGCATGTATAGTTATCCCCATATGCTACACATGCCGAATAATTGATTTATTTATTTAAACTTATTTATTCTAATTTGTTACACATGACAGCAGAATGCATTTTAATTTATAGTACACATATAGAACACAATTTTTCATTTCTCTGGTTGCACACAAAGTAGAGTCACACCATTCGTGTCTTCATACATATACTTTTATGGTGTTTTATCTTTAAGACATTATATATGGCCAGTATGGTGGCACATTAACTGTAATCCCAGCACCTCAGGAGGCTGAGGCAAGAGGGTCTCAATTTCAAGTCCAACGTCTACAATTTAGCAAGACCCTGTCTCAAAAAATGAAAAGGGTTGGGAATATAGCCTAGTGGTAGAGCACCCCTAGGTTCAATCCCCAATACACTTCCGAAAAAGGACATTATGTATGATGTACTATTTTATATATGCATTGACTATGTATCCTGGATTTTGAAGATAGAATTATATTGTTTCCCCATGGATGATGTAGCCCTGTTCTAAACAAAGGACTGAAGAGTGACATAATAGAGTTTTGGTACCTCTTTATGTTTACTCTGAGGAAGAAGGATCAGGTTATATCATTTGAAGCTTTTTCCCTGTACCATCTTGGGTGAATGTGTTACAGAATTTGCATGTTTAGAAGGACTGAACTTTAATCTCAACAGGATGAATGTAATTTTCTAAAATATCTCAGTGAATATATTATAGGTACATAATGTTCAACACATTCTACAACTAGAGTTGAATATTGTAAATTTATCTTTTTTTTCTTTTTTTAAATTTATCTTTTATTTTCTTCATTTCTTCCAGTTTATCTGATATTTTCTGAAATTAGTAAAATTTATTTTAAAAATTAAATGAAACTGAAATTATAGCAATTCAGATTTATATTCTATAAAGACGTAAAGCTGAGATAATGTGATAATTTTTTTAAAAATCCAACTGGCTTATGACCTTAGATCTACTAGAGACTGTCTCTCTGGCTCTCCAAAACCATATGACCTTAGAATATATAACCTTTCTAATTCATTATGTGAACACAATTGTGCAAAGGAGGCTTTCTGACATTTACTTAAGTATATCTATCCCAGAGGACATGTCTTATCCTTATCTTATAGTAAGAAGGACTCAGAGAAGTTAAGGAAGTTGGCCAAAGTTCATGTGTACTCTTCACAGAGCTGGATTTAAACTAGGGTACCTGTTTATAATGGCTTTCCACAGATTCCTAATAGCTAGTTTTCCCTTTTTAATTCTAACATTATGAGCCTTTTTTTTCCCTACCTCACAATATCAAATACTCCATTCTTAGAAGAATAAGCTAAAGAGTGCATTTACCTGACCAGAAATTATCCCTAGATATAGATATCATCTTTAGTGAAACTTCTGACTTCATTTGTATTCTCTCTATAAATCATTCACACTCAGATCTGACCAAGCCACATATACCATTCAAAACCTAATTTGATACAGGAAAGAGAGTTTGTCCCCATTTGATAACATTTAATTACACTCACATAAGAAGAGGAACTAATCAGCATGATCATTTGAAAGCTTTAAGAGTAACTTTTAGTTTGCATACGATTTCATTCTATTACTCATGTTTGTATTATGGTCTCCATAACCATTTATATTCACAAAGCATTTTATGATCCTCAATTACAGAAGATGCTGTCCCACCTTTTTCAAATAAACTAAATGAATTACTGTTGATCACTAATGAGGCAAGAAGGCTTTATAACACTAGTGCTGCTGTAATCAGGGCTTTGAGCCAGTTAGAAGTCATGTCATCTTTTTACTCAAGGTATTTGCTAATCTCTTCATTACTCATTCATTGATCAGTCACCACCCATGTGCCCAGTAGTCTCTAAAGACACTATGTTAAGTAATGTTTAAAGTCCATCTTTCTGACTTCATCTCTATACCTCCTTTTTTAAGACCACATTGTTAATCTGAGCTCTAAAACTAATCAAATCAGTTTGGTTATGCCACTTAACCAGGAAGTAAGCCTTCTTAAACTTCAGATACCTATGTTGCCAAAATGCTGTTGTGAACAAGATAATAATTGGCCATGCCCAAAGTAGATATTCAGTAATCTAAACTACCTGTTTTAGTACTCCCCTCTCTTTTCCCTTGAATCCTTTTTTTTTTTTTTTTCCCTTGTGTGTGAAAACTTCCCTAGTAACAGATTAAAACAAGAGACAGGGAGAGGGATTACGAGTTACCTTAAAGATAAGAAGCACTTATGTTTAAACTTAGGCTTATGTTTCATTGTTTATCTTACAGCAATTTAGGTCATTTTCTTCTTTAATATCCCAGCTATGGAGTAGTTTAGTATTTTCTTTTAAAAACCAAAACCATTTAAAAGTAATGGATATTTCATTGCCACTTAAGATACCCTTCTCATATTGAACCATCCTTGAGCTATTTTTCATAGAATTCTCTGATATTTTTAATAATTTGTTTCTGGCTGAGCCTGCTGGCTTAGGAGTCTGAGGCAGGAGGATTGCAAATTCAAGGCCAGCTTCTGCAACTTATCAAGAACTTGTCTCAAAAATAGATAGATGGATAGATAGATAGATAGATAAATGATTGAAGGTGTAGCTCAGTGGTAAAGCATCCCTGGCTTGAATCTCCAGTACCAAAATAATGATCTGAACTTTTAAGGCCAGGTACAAGATGAGAGTCCATGAAAACCTCACTTCCCATTGTGCCAGGTCATTAAAATTTCCTTAAGTGAGTGTGAAAAATAGATTTCCATGTTCTTCCCCCAAGTCAGAATCTCCACTTGGGAAGTGTAAGGATCTATGATTTGACAGTTAGTACTTGCATTTCTACTATCTAGTCAGGTTAGGACATACTGTGCAAGGTGTTAGGGACTCTGTGTGAATATGATACAAGTGTCACATTAAGCTACAGATTATTTTGTTAAGCTTTTCTCTGTGTGTAAAGGATGAGAGCAAAACAAAGATTCTTGGTAATATATTTCTGCTTCTCTGACCTAAGTAACAGACTACTTAAATATCTCAATACAAAAAAAATTCAGTCCTAGAAAGAATACAGGCATTGTTCACTTTTAGATTATCAGACTTCATTGCTATTTGTCTGAAAATATGACTTCTCTGAAATACTTTTTATGTTTGCAACACAAAATTTTCAGAGGAATTTATATTCTCATTAATTTTTAATTCATTGAGAACATTCATTAATTTGAATTGTAAACACAGAGACATAATAAACTTCACTGTAGACTGAAAAGTAGAAAGATTAGATCCACTTTTTCATGCACAGTCTTTTGTAAAAACTATGAAACACCAACCAGTTTCTGCTATGACATATATTGCAGAGTACAACTTAAGGAATTACACTGAATCTTACTAATTCCCAGTTGATTTCTTTCTTCACTGGATACCAGCTGAGCACCTACCAGAGACAGAGTCCTCAGCATCAAACAGCATGTAATGTAGTGTGTTTTCTTTGCATTTTATGAATATAAACCCTAATTTATAATACATACTGATAACTTCCTTAGAATCAAAAGCCTTAAGGGAATGTGCCCATGATGTTGGGTATCATGACCACAAGTCAGGGTGTCACAGTAGCTGAGTGTTGAGAACCTGTCCTTCATTCCCAACTGAAGCCTTCTCCAACCAGCTGTGTCTTCAGTTATCTGTTTTCAAACTTTCAGCTAAGGTCATTTAGGTCACCATATTTCAGTTTCCTTTCCCTCCCCCATCCCCAGGACTGAACCCAGGAAGTTCTATCACTGAACTACATAATCAGTTCACCCCCTTCCCCACTTTTTTTGAGATGGGGCCTTATTAAGTTGGCAAGTCTGGCTTCGAACTTATACTCCTCCCGCCTCAGCTTCTGAGTTGCTGGGATTTATAGGTATGTGTTGCCACCATGCCTGGCCACTGGCCAGTTTCCTTTTTGTTAAAGCAAAAAAAAAAACAGAAAAAGTAAAATGTTTATACTGTATTTAGTTATTTATTATGTTTATACATCTTTAATATTTGTGTTAAACATATAATAATTCATGAGTATATATTCTTTATAATTCACAATTTTTCTCTTCCTTCTCCATTTCCCCTACCTTTTTACATGAACCATGTAAAGATGTAATTAGTCAATTTTATGAGATCATATTTTTGGCAATTTTTAATTTGCATATTAAAACCTTAATTAGACCCTCTTACCTCATTCTGTTTAATACTGCACAGTATTCCACGATATGAATATATCATAATTAATTTCTATCCTGTTGCTGATCAGTAACATCATGTCACAGACTTTCAGGTGAAAATTCTGTAGTGACTTTACTAACTGGTTTTCACCTTCACCTCTTGCCCCCTCATACTTATTTACTCTCTACATCATTTAATTTTCTAAATTACGCACTTTCCTAGAATCTATTAGCCTCATCTTTAACTGTAACTCTTAAAGGAATTATGCCTCTTTTTATAAACCAATACTGAAGTAATTCTTTTTTAATATTCTTTACACTTCTAGACTTACTTTTATTCTCAGGGGAAAAGTTACAATATTTTAAGCACACAAACAGAATATAACCTGGTTTAAAGGAACCAGAGAAGATATTGTTCTCCATTTCATCAGTCTGAGGCCAGGAAATATGAGTATTAAAAAAGGCCATATGTACGATCCTATTTCAGGAAAAGTGCATGGGGGCCCTTATTGTTCCCACTTGCCTACTTTACTGCCATAAACTTCCACATTGGATGTACTTTTAAATCAAGGCTTATCTTCCAAATACCTGTTAATGTATACATTGGAGGTCCACTACCATGTGTGTTTTAATGGTTACAGAAGACTTTTAAAAAGCTTTAAAATAGAGTGGGCACAATCCCCTGCAAATCCTAAAAGATGTCAGAAGTGAAGTGTGGAGATTTTCCTGGGACTTCTCTGTTTTATATGGTTAGAAATTACCTGCTCCATTGACCACTCACCCATAGCATCTGAAATGTATGTGCTCACTTTAGACTTGGGGGTCTTTAATATCTTAATGTCAATGGTGACACAGTGTGAGGTGTGGCCAGGCTGCTTTCATTATCCAAACTGGTAGTCCTTCCAAGTGCATTGCTATTATAGTTTCTAGAAGCAATATAGCTATTTCTGTCTTAACTCCTCACAAATATATGCATCCATATCCACAACACACACACAGCCAAGAAGTGCACAATACTGCCAGTCCACCCAAAGGATGCTTCACTTCCCCAGTGGTTCCAGACTGGTCCTGAGCAAATTTCACATTCTCAGGATGCACAGCTTAGTATATGCAGAATTAGGAATTTTGTCCTGTTTGAAAGATGCAATTTCACGCAGTCTCCTTAAACTGCTTGCACTGTAAGGATTCCAGAGTCATTTTGAAGGAAGCATAATGACATTTTGGTGCCTTAAGGAAAAAAATACTTGCTTAAGCTGATGATATGCTGCCCAGCAATTTAAACAGATTATCAAAACTTTCTCAGAAAGTATGAATTCTGGGAATACACTCTCTTGCATAAGCCAAATAATGGAGTGGGAAAGATATTTGCTTTATGTGGAAGACTCTTTCCTATCAATTATTGCATAGGTGAAAACTCACCTAGAATATTCTCCTGAGCAAACTCTGATTCCTTCCTGTTTTTCTATACTAAACTTTTTGTACGTTTTTTTGGTAATTTTAAAAATTGGCATAATATACGTAATGGGATTCATTGTAATATATTCATGCATGCATAGCACATAATTTGGTCTAAATCTTCTATTTTCCTTCACTAAGATCTCTCCAGTGTTTAGGTTTGCAGAGGAAAAGGAGATACTATAGGAAACAAAAAGCAAACTTTCAGTTCCATTTTTTTATCTGGGTTAAACTATATTTTTTTCCTAGTTGACAATTAATTTTATCTATCTTGAAGTTCAGAGTTTGATCTGTAAAATGAGAAGACATCATTGATCCAATCATGTCTTTTGCCTTTCTAGAAAATTTAGTTTGCAATTAGCCATGATCTCAGCCAAAAGTATCTGATAAAGGAGGCAGAAATATAACAGTTAAGGGACAATAGAATGTGTGCTGCATGTATTAGAGATATGAAGAGAATATTATATGAAGTAGTAAACACCAAAACCAAAATCAGTCCCCCCATCACCTGAGGTTTGGGAATTTTTCCCTTTATTTTGTTAAAAAGTAACAACTTCAGCTATGTAAACCTTAGGAAACTTTAGAGAAGCCAATGATAGCTGATAGCTGTTAATGATGAACTCCTATCCAAGCACACTGAGCAAGCCTTTCAACCCTGCAGCCTTCCATTGATGCTGGTGAGGGTCTCTTTTCCCTAGGATTCTAGCTGTCTGCTGAGCCAAACAGTTCCCAGTGGAACAGACTAGGACTCAGAACAACATATTTTAAATAAGCCATTTTTTGCTTTCTGATTTCAAGTTTAAGTATCATTCATTATAGCTAAACCTACCAGAATTCTGTATAAAATTTGGCTGTACTTTGGGAGACGGGCTAGAGTCTGGGGAAAGAGTAGAAAAGAGATGATGGTTAGGAGGTCGCTTGAGTAGTGTACACAAGCTGAAATAAGGTCCTGAACAATAAAACGTGTGGGGCAGGAGAATGAGCCGTTTCCAAAATATTAAAAATTGGACTTTGACCATTAGATGCAAAGTGTAAAGAAAAGTGAGTAAAAGTTTTAGATGGAAGGACTGGGCAAACGGTTTGTCCCTTTCCAGAGTTGGACCTACAGGGGAAGAGGCAGGTTTGGAAATGAATAGAAAGAAAGGTGTCCACTTGTGGATGGATGGATCTCGATGCCCATCAGTGGCAGACAGAAATTGATGTTGATGATACTAATCATTTGGATAATTTAAAAACATTTGAAAAAGAGTTTCAAATGAAGTTCCAGAGTTTTTCAGACATATATAAGTTCTTATTCACTTTCATGTAAGGCCTTACTTTTTTTGTGACTGATTCCTACTTCTGGCACCTGTTGTAAATAATCACAAAATGAGCGATCTCTTCAAGAGTAGAAATTTACCTGCATGTGGTTATTACCAGTTTTCAAAGATGTTTGTTCCTTCTCAATAGAAAAATATTTTTCTGCAAATACCATATATCAATACCTTTAAAATATTTTTGTAAAGCTTGATATTATGGTCACTATAGTTCTCTATCATAAAAAAATGTTTCTACTACTGAATAGAAAGCAATTTAGCCATCAAAGTTGTGAAATAAGCTAGTACCACATTATCTCACTCTTATGTGGCATCTCAAAAGGTTGATATCATACAAATTGAAAATAGCATGGTAGTGACTACAGGTGGGGAAGATTAGGGGAGGGTTGAGAAAAGGTTGATCAATGGACACTGTGTTAACAGAGAGGAATAAGAAGTTCCTGTGTCAGCAACTCAGGAGGCCAAGGCAGGAGGATCACAAGTTTGAGGCCAGTCTCAGCAACTTAACAAGACTCTATCTCAAAAAATAAAAGATTTTTTAAAAGGCTAGGGATGTATCTCAGTGGTACAGCACCCATGGGTTCAATCCCCAGTACCAAAATAAATAAATTCATTAAAAAACAAAAGTTCTGGTTTGCTGTTACACAGTAGGGTGACTGTCAATAACAGAAGTGTACTATACATTTTGAAAAGCTAGAAGAAACATTTTTAAAGCTTTTACCATAAAGAAATGATAAATGTTGGAGGAGATAGGTATATTTAACCTGTCTTAGACATATCACAATGTACATATGAATTGAAATATTATATGGTACCCCACTGGCATGTACGATTTTTAATGTTTAAAAAATAAAATAAAAATTATCTGACAGTTTCTCTCAAGGTATTCTGTAGTTATATTTATTCTCATGGTTTTTTCATTTATTCTCTTCTCAGAACTTGACAGCCCAGAAGAATTAGGGAAAAAGCGCATCTGCAGGATCATCACTAAGGATTTTCCCCAGTATTTTGCAGTTGTTTCACGGATTAAGCAGGAAAGCAACCAGATTGGTCCTGAAGGTGGAATTCTGAGTAGCACTACAGTACCCCTTGTCCAAGCATCTTTCCCAGAGGGTGCTTTAACAAAAAGAATTCGTGTGGGCCTCCAGGTACTGTTCACAAAATACTGTTTCTTTATAAGCACTGTTTTCCCCAGCACATGTAGAGAGCATGTGAAAGTATTTTGCTCTGAAAATGGTCATCATAACTCATCCTTAACGATACTGCCAATTAGGCCATTTTGGGAATCATTAACCTATTTCAGATGAAAATCTTTAAGTGTAAAGTTAGCTTAGTAACTGGTTAAATAAGGTTATATATTTTTAGAGTTTTTCTGTTCAAAAGTCTCAGTTTCTGATGAAAAATGATTTTTTCTTGGGTCTGAGAATGTGAAATAACATACAAAAACTTGGTTTATAATATGCCACATCATAAAAATCAGTTACAGTGAAACTTGCAAGCTTTAGTTTGGGGTTTAAGTAAATCATAAATGTTGGGTTTCCTCCAACCCAGTTGGAACTTGTCTTGGTTTGGAAAGCTGACTGGAAATCTTGGCAAGAATGATCTTTCTTATATTTATTCATTTCAGTTAGGTTAGACCTTAACTAGTCCCCTTTTTCCTCATTGAATAAGGAAAATGAACTGAAAAGAACTTAATTTGTGTTGATAAAATAGTAATTAATAGTTTAACTGAAAGTTCATGCTCTTCTTGTGAGGCTGACTCTCCTGCCCAAGGGAGTTTGTTGTACTCTTAAGTCCTGGGAATGCCTTTAGTAAATACTTGGAGTCCGGGACCACCTTATATTTCAGTCATATGAAGTTTCCTTCACCTGTTTCCTGTATTGAATTATTTTGCCAAATTAGCAAAGAATCCAAAAGAAATGAGGTAGGCTTAGTAGACTAGCATTCAGATCTTTGAAACTTTGAATGCTGTTTTGTTTCTGACCTCTGAAAGCCTCGGTTTTTAAGTGAGTACAAGTTGACTTTGTGAGGTTTTTATGGAATGTCCTGTATAGGTTTAATGTATATGGAGCTAAATATTTGTTGTCCTGGAATTTGAAGTAGACTAACAAGCTTCTGTGCTCTGATTTGGGTCTCTTCTTTTTATGTAAGCCAGTACTATCTGCATTCTACTGAGGAAACAGGCTGGCTAGTTCCTGCCGCTGTGTTTGGTTCTTTTGTCAGTTCATGCCTTGAAATAGCAAGAAAGGATTTAAAAAAAAAAAAAAAGATATTGTGTTTGTTGTTGTCAGATTGGTTTTTTCTTTCTCACTTCAAAAGTAACCTTGATGAAAAAAAAAAAGTGAATTTTCATTTAAGGTCCTTTATGTCTAGGCCCAGCCCGTTCCAGAGGAAATTGTGAAAAAGATCCTTGGAAACAAAGCAACATTTAGCCCAATTGTCACTGTGGAACCAAGAAGAAGGAAATTCCATAAACCAATCACAATGACCATTCCAGTGCCCCCGCCCTCAGGAGAAGGTGTATCTAATGGATACAAGGGGGACACAACACCCAATCTGCGCCTTCTCTGTAGCATTACAGGTTTGGCTTAGTCGCTGCTATACTTCCTATTGATTTGCAATAAGTCTGTACAAAGACATAAAACCTTTGAAATATCCATGCCAGTATTTTTTTTTCCCTTTTCTATCACCTCATCTCTCTTATTGCTGGAATAATTTAAGATGCTGGTCTCATGAATCATTTAAAATTTAGGGGTATTCTCTGCTATTAAGTTAACATTAGAAATAGAGCCCTTGTTGGATTACTGAGGTATTCTTGATTCTATTGGAGCATCTAGGTAATTTCTCAGTAACCCAAACAGAGGAAGTAGAACTAGCAACACCCTTTAGGCTACCAGGAAATTGGATAGACTTTTGGGAAATATAGATTCCACAGAGCACTACCAGTAGGGAAGTGTTGAGTACATAATTATTCTCACCTACTCCATTCACCAGTGCTATCCAATAAAATAAATACAAGGCTTAAGAGAACACATTTTGTGACAAGTACCTAGAATCCCAGTCCTCAATTCATCCTTTGATTATCTCAGTCTGATTTTTAACTTCAAGTGCAAGTCTAAGATCATTAACAGTATGTTTGGTTTTGGTTTTTGAGGAGTAACTTTAATGACAGATTTTTTCCTTTTACCCTGGAAAAGTAAATGGTTCAGCCAGGTACAAAATGAGCTGGTTCTTAACTTTCTTGATAGTTCTTAACAGTTTTGTTTTTAAGCATATATTATCTATCTGAAACTACACATCATTGCACTTATAAAATACACTATAAATTGTGGATTTCCCAAGTTTAAACCATCCATTGCTATCCAGACAAACAGAAAAAAAAATTTTTTTTTAAAAATTAACAATATGGGAGCTGGTCACTGTGGCACATCCCTGGAATCACAGCTACTTGGGAGGAGACTGAGGTGGGAAGATCGCTTGAGCGCAGGAGTTCAAGACCAGCCTGGGCAACATAGAAAGACCCTCATTACAAAATATGTCAACATTTAAGGAGATAATAATGAGCTGGTAAAAGTGTAAAAGGAGAAGAGAAGGAAAATCTACATTTAGTACACACCACTGAATTGAAAGTGTCAAAATCATGCCAGTTGCTGTAACAGGAAGAACAGGAGGATGATAAGTTTACAAGCTGCATCTCCGATAGTAAAGTCACCGTCTCTGCTGCTCTTCTCAGGGGGCACCTCACCTGCTCAGTGGGAAGACATCACAGGAACCACTCCTTTGACGTTTATAAAGGACTGTGTCTCTTTTACAACCAATGTTTCAGCCAGGTATGGAAAGATTCTAATAAGCATTAAAAAATTGGTTCTATATCCTTTTGGGAAACAAACATGTTGCTTTCAAAACTATGTGTTTTGTTCTGTTTTGTTTTAATGGGGGAGAAAATCCTTAATGTTTACTTAGCACAGTTATTATGAGTAATAAACAAAGCTTTTGCATTTGAAAAGGACAGTAAAAACCTTTGCTATTTAAATAAACAAGTGGTTAATAGTTTGGTTTATTTCCTTTATATATTTACTTTGTTTTTATTTATTTTGGTGCTATAGAACAAACCCAAAGACTTGCACATGCTAAGTATGTGCTCTGCCACTGAATTGCATTCCTAGCACATGAGTTTTCAAATTGTGTGGGTTTTGCATTTTTTTTTTAAAGATGTAGCTTTTAAATCACTTCATTTTCATAATTCTGTTTTTGTTTTTCTTAGATTTTGGCTTGCAGACTGCCATCAAGTTTTAGAAACTGTTGGGTTAGCCACACAGTTATACAGAGAATTAATATGTGTTCCATATATGGCCAAGTTTGTTGTTTTTGCCAAAATGAATGATCCTGTAGAATCCTCCCTACGATGCTTCTGCATGACAGATGACAAAGTGGATAAAACTTTAGAGCAGCAAGAGAATTTTGAGGAAGTTGCAAGAAGCAAAGACATTGAGGTACCTTATTTACAATAAAAAGTTCATTTAATTACATTTTCCAGATACAGGCTTTTATTTTGAGGTTATAATAGCACTATAAATCTCAAGTACATTCTTTGTATTTTAAAATTTTGCCAAAGATTCACTCTCAAATTATTTTAAGAGTCTATGGGTTATCAATTAATTAGAATATAGTACTAATGAATCTAAGTTATGGTCTCCATTTTCCTGTGGCTACTTGAATTTTCTTTTTTTCATGGTCACTGTCTACACACATTACCATGATTTTCCTTTTTCAAACACATAAGTATTCAAGAGTCAAAAAAAATTCAAACTAGATCAGTAAGTGACCTAACATAACTTTCTCAAGCATGTTTGAAATTGGCAGAAGTTAAACACATAATTGTGTTTTGTACATGTTAATGATAGCAATTGTTGAATTGTAAGCCCACAGAATTATTTTTATGGCAAATAACAACATATTTCCTGATAAAGAGACAAATGTGACAAACACGTTTTTTGTGTGTATTTGTGTGATGCTGGGGATTAAATTCAGAGCCTTACACAAGCTAGTCAAGCGGTCTACCAATGAGCAGCATCCCCAGCCCACATGTAAGACTTTTAATTAATGTTACATGACTTGAAATATCAAATATTCCTAACTCAAATTAATGTTATATTTTATATTTCTTTTACTTTTTCAAAAGGTTCTGGAAGGAAAACCTATTTATGTTGATTGTTATGGAAATCTGGCTCCACTGACCAAAGGAGGACAGCAACTTGTATTTAACTTTTATGCTTTCAAAGAAAATAGACTGCCATTTTCCATCAAGGTAAATCATCTTTAACAGACTCCATTAAAAAAAAAAAAAACTTAGCTAATAAAAAGAAAAGGCAGCCAGACATGGTGGCACAGGCCTATAATCTCAGTGGCTCAGGAGGCTGAGGCAGGAGGATTGCAAGTTCAAAGCCAATCTCAACAATTTAGTGAGGCCCCATCTCAAAATAAAAAGGGCTGGGGATGTCACTCAGTGGTTAAGCACCTTTGGGTTCAACCCCTGGGACCAAAACAAATAAATAAATAAAAGGGAGAAAAAAAAAGCTTAATGATTTATTTAGTATGAAATACCCCACCAATGTAAACTCATAAGAACAGATCAGATTTTGTTCTATTTTTACCAGAGTATAACTTTCCAGCCAGTGAAGTTTTATAATTAGTAAAAACAATCTACAATAAAATGTAGATGATTTTATTGTAGATTTAAAATTTTTAAATGTCTAGCTAAAGTTCAGTGATCAAATAAAGAATGAAATCTAGATTCAGTATTCAAGTTTTGTTTCCATTTCTGAGGAGAAATGGAAGCCCAGAGACATTCTTCAGACAACAAGATAGGACAGTTGTTTTATTACTGTTATTTGCTGTTATTGTTGTGTGTTGCAAAAACTAAAGATCTGAAAAAATGTTAGGAAGAAAATTCATGAACTATTAAGATAAGACAAGCAGACAGTCCTAATGCTTAGGCTAGGAACTAGGCCCCTAAGTCATGCCAAGTTCAAATGGGACCAGTCTGGTTGACATGTAATTGTTACCATCTTTTCCCTTTACCTTTCCTGCATCTAAAAGGGCTTCATGAAACAAACGTGTTTCATCTTATATAGACAGGAATCCTCAGAAAAGTCTGTAACTGTCACCTACCAAAATTATTCTAGATTAGAGACACCAGCCAAGAGCCCTGTGGTCGTCTATCTTTTCTGAAAGAACCAAAGACAACAAAAGGACTGCCTCAAACAGCTGTTTGCAACTTAAATATTACTCTGCCAGCACATAAAAAGGTATCTTTTAATACTGGTTCATTTTTACTTTCCCTGGTCTTGAAGAATTGGGCCCTTGGTATGCACTTAAGGAATGCTTTGTAACACAATTAAAGCTCTTGAAACTCAAGTTTTATTAGTCTCCTTGTGTAGATTGAGTCTTGTTACTGTGGTGTCAAATTTTTATAGTGTGTATGATGGAGTCCTCTGTTGATCGCTTCTGCTGGTAGTTCATAGATTTTTTTTTTATGCTTTCAAATACTGTCACACATTAATTTGCCATGGATGTACAGTTCTTGATATTTTTTGTTGGCTTCTTTTGATTTGCTTTGCTTTCTAAACCAGCTTGCATTTTGTGCTCCCTACTCAGTCCTTTTCATATCCTGATATTCTTTTCCCTGCTGTCCATTATAATATTCCTTGTCTCTGCAATGCATCTTGGGACCAAAAGGAGACAGAGTCAGATCAAGATGATGAGGTAATATGAATACTTCTGCTTTTATTCTATTGGAGGTAGAATAGATGTTAAGTATGTATAAAGGAAGTTGCAGAGGGCTGAAGTGTGGGCAATGTATAAATTATTTTTGTATAGGTCTTAAGTGAGGTAAAGAGTGTACTTTTTTTAAAAAAGGAGTTCACTCTTCCTCCAGGTACGCAAAGACTATTTTAATATATTCCACAGTATTATAATCCAATTTATGATTATAAAATAAAAACTAAAGCTATTTAAACATTTTAAAATGTGACAGATTGGGACAGATTGCCATGTATAATTTTTTTAAAACTCTCATATGTATATTTTACCATCTATAGTCCTACTGCACACTATTACTAGTTTTAAATCAAGATCATGATTAATAGATGAAGTTTTACTATACCAAATCAGCTTGTGTTTTTTGTAATATGAAATATTTCGTCACTGGTTTTTGATAGACATTTGCTGTTCTAACTAAAGAAATTTATCTTGGTCCTTTTCAAAGAGTAGAGTTGTTCAATTAAATTGTAAGAGAAATTTTCATAAGTTACCTCCTAATGTTTCTATAAATTAAATGACAAATGGATTTTTAAAACCCACACATCAATCATAGAGTCAGCAGCCTCAGGACTCAGTAACATTATTGCTAATAAAAACCATTCACCTGTTTTTAATCTCATCTATACTTTATGCCTATTAACATACAGAAACCACAGTAGTAATTGGAATAATCAACTTTGTGTGCCTTTTTTCCTTGAATGTACTCACATAGTGAGTGTACTTTGTGATGTATGTGCTTTCAATATGAATGAATTGGGGAACACTTACTGCTCAGCCTCTGTAATGCTCGTCTTTTATTTGTAGTTCCCTGTAGTCTGCTGTGTTGGTGCTCTTATATTTGCTAAATCATGGCTACTGGGTTGAGATACCGGGATGGGGTGTTAAAATCCCAGTACGAAATTAACATTGTTCAAGAGGAAAATGCATAAGAAGAAAATTAAGGATAAACATATCAACATGCCATGCTACAAAATGTTTCAAAATTGAGAAAATGTCACAGGGAAGTTGGAAACAGAGTCTCTCTTTTTTCTTTTCTTTTTCAGACGGAGAAAGCAGATCGACGACAGAGTTTTGCATCTTTAGCTTTACGTAAGCGCTACAGCTACTTGACTGAGCCTGGAATGAGTGAGTTTTCTAACATATTTACTAATCTATGTGAATTTTTATAAGAAGAGACATTTTTTCTATACAAACTAAATTTTGATGTCATTTGAAAACCAATAACTAAGAAAAGTTGCCTGCAGGAAAACCTTATCATGAAATCTAATACTCTGTACATAATTGAAGATACAAGGTACCAACACCCCTAGTTCATAGCTTCAAAAGAGTTTTTTTTAACCATTTACTATTTTTAAAATTAGAGACATATATTTTTTATTTTACTTTGACGACTATTAACTGTGGTAGGAGATGAATAGCAGTGTTACTTTATATCTATGCTCAAAAGAGAAAATGTTTAATCCTATATTTTGGGGATGACAGAAAGAATGGCAAAGTTACTTTGGTTGTTATCTCATTTTTCTTAATATAGATAGATTGTTGTATACTGGTCCCAATTCTTTCCTTCCCATTTTGCGAGAATTATATTTTCTTACTTTCTTGAGGTAGGACTTTTTCACTGATTTCTTATCTCTTCCCTCCTCTCATCTCCCTCCCTCTGTCCTCTATTAAATATCAGTTCTAAGGCTGGTCTTCAGACTGGTTAAACCCTCTTGTCTCAGTGATGGTTCCAGTTCCTTGTTAAATGGCTTGCAAGCAAGGTATAGATGCAGTCATATTCATTCTCTCTGCCTCCTCTTCCTTCTTCCTTGTAATTATTATATATGGTAGTCACCATAGCCTTCTAGATAACCCCTTCTTCCCAGGGAACTGAGAACACAGGGAGTAAGTATGTATTTGATTAATGGTAGAGTGTTGCCACTTTAACCTCAGAGAGCTTCATTTTGAAGAGAATTTATACAAAAACATTTTCTCATTGGTCAACCATCCCTAGCTTTCCCCGCATTGATTCACAGTTAACTTGAGTTCATAGAGGTTTAGAAATTTGTCAGTAAGAGCCACAATTTTGTTTTTTCCTACCTTTCCTGAATTCATGTTGCTGTGGACCAACATAACATAGGCAGCAGGAAACTACTCCACTATTTAGTTTAGATGGTTGAGGTCCAGACTACTAGGAAAGCTAATATTCAGATACAAAATGGATAGTATGAAAGAAATGAAACCCTTCCATGATCAGGAACATTCCCTCAGTTCTGAGTTTTTTCCTCTAGCAGAAAGATCCAAATTCTTCCAAATATATTGGGGCTGAAATTAACTTCTGTTGTGTTAGAGAGCAGGGAAAGGGTGTAGTTGTAGCTAGCTGGTTTTTCAATATGGTGAAAATATACTGGATATGAGTTTTTCTTTGGAATAGCATTTTGCCCTGGAGACCCTCATTGGGTGGTAGTTTTGGTCACCACCACCCCTTTCCCCGACCCAGGCAGTATTCTTAAGCTTTGGACAGGGTTGATGGACCAGCTGCTTAAGGTCCATGGCATCTCAGGGAAGGTGAGTTTCCATCTTATTCTGGTCCTTAAGGTATTTAGGGTTTTTTTGAGGGATATTTGAATTTTAAGATCATGCATATGCTCAATTTTTAATTTTTCTCACTTATGAAAGTGTTGCTACTTTTTTGTTAAAATTTCATTTAGATATGTGCAGTCTGCTATCCTTTTGATAAAAGGAAATAGTTTTCTCTTATGATCAGACACACAAAGGTGGTGAAATGGAAAGGAATAAGAAGGAAACTAAGGACTAAAAGGAAACTAAGGAAATACCAAGACCCCCTGAGTTGGTGTTAGAACTCCAAGCGAAGGCCACTTTTCCCTCATTTACCCTGGCCCTTCCACGCCCATTCCCTGTGTCCCAAGAAGATTCTAGTGTAGTTCACTGCCTAACATCCAGAATTTCCCTTGGTCATAAAGGGTATCACAAAGTGTATGTCATTAAAACATATAAAATGTGTAACTAACTGGCAAGCTGGTTGTTCTTGGCAAAGTATATAAAACCACAGACATGATTCAAAATACTAGTCTGATGGAGCCAGCATTCATCAGTAAGCAAGGCACTTCACCAGTTTCTTGTAGTTACAAAAGTAAATTCTTAAGACATAGACATGAGCCCAAATCATTCAATTGAAAAGAACCTTCAAATCATCATTCATTTGCAATGTGGCATTTCCCAAAAGAGTTATGCAGTATAATTTGGGAATTATGGCTAGGAAGGATAATAAATAGGTGAGTTTTCCATAGTTCCACTTTCTTTGGAATAATATGTCAGCCTAGAAGAGAACATTTTCTGAATATTTGACTTTAAATGTACACTAGGAATGAAAATCTTCACCCTTGTGGGAGTAGCTGCTAATCCAAGGACTGGATTGTAGCAGTGGCACGGGCACAGCACGAAGAGGAGCATAAAAGATGAAGCAGATTCTCATTTACTCTTCAAGTTCACTGTTGTTCTGAACCATTGCTTTCTTGGAACAAGACTGTATACAACTTTGACGTTGAACAGTAGCCCTTGGCAGGCATTCCAAATCTCTGTGATCAGATCGGTTTGTTTGTTAGAACTGTAGAAGTAGAGAGGACTGAGAGTGTGCTTGCTGTCCCTAGTGAGTGTGCTTACCTCATCTGTGTGCTTCTTGCCCCACTGAGATAAGAACGCTAGTATTACCTCCATCTTTCCTAGTGATAGGTCTGATTCATGGCTGCTCCCATGTTTGGGGCTACCCATGAATATTCTGGAAAAGCACCAGAATCCATACCTTTGTAATTGATAAGCATATATGTATATACCTATGTACCATATTTCACTGCAGGTACTTAAATGTGGGGTATTAAAAATATGACTGCTTTAGATTTTCCCATGATACCTTTTGAGAATTAAAAGTAGAATAGATTGTGAAAAAACTGAGATAATGTATGTGCGTTTATTCATAATTTAGACTGCTACAGACATGGATATATTTAGTTACCAATGTATTTTATAATGTGAGGATTTTATTTTCCAAAAATCTCAAAAGGTACCAAGGCTTCACATCTCATGGAAAAAGTGTACTCTTCTTTCTTAATACTCTCATGAAAGTATTTTTGAAGGTTATATTTTGTGCATAATATGGCATACAAATTGTATTACTTCATTGGCTTGTTTGCCATGATATATTGCGCATGATAAAATGTTTTCAGTTGCTTTGCTTGCTTATGGTAACCATGAACCATATTTTCTAGTTTTTTTCCCCTTTGTATGTGTATACATGCATTTTTAAATCATTTCATATTACATTTTCTTTTTTCCTCTCATCAAAAGGAATATACTGCATGAAAAGATAAATGCAAACATTCCTTTTCTTTGTTTTTGTTTTTTTGTTTAAAATTCTGACTCAGAAAATTTCTTGCTCTTATTGGCTTTTTATGGGTGTAAAGCGTAACCGAATTGTGCATGGAAGATACAGATTTAAAATCCAGTGGCTTCACAGTTTGCACATCAGATGCCTGTCTCTTTAATAGTTATTTTGGATTCTGCATGAAATAGGCTTGAGTGGTTTTCTAAAAAAGAGTTTCAGAAATTTAATGCATAGATTGACACATTGAAATGCTTCTAAATAGGTGCAATCTGTAACATGGAAAGGCTCTAGGAGAGGGAATATTAGAAATTATTAAAACAAGAGTCATATGGTTGCACAAAACAAACATACCTATACAGGCAAAACGGAACGGCTACTGCTATTTCAAAACCAGCACATAAGAAAGTCAATAGGAAGTAAGGGAACAGTGTTCCATTGTGGTTATTTTTCTCATCATTAATTCTTTCCTCATGTTTTCTGTTTTTTCATTGTTGGCCTATTTGGTTGCGATGTGCTTTTCCTGTCTTTCATTTCACATTGCTGTTTTTTATTTCTTTAGTTGTTGTTTTTTTTTAACTTTGAATTAGTTCTGTCTGTAGAAATTTATTTTTCCTCTTTTAGTTAATTGTTCCTTTTGCCTCATCCCTTCTAAATCATGCAAACAATTGTACTTGCTTTTGTAATATTTCAAAGTTTACTGACCAATTTTTTTCTCTGGTCTCTCTGTTTCTCAACCATTTTTGTTGATTTTTGTGTTTGATTTCATTTTAAAATTTAAGAAACAGTTGAACGGAGTGCAGGAGCAACAAGATCCCTCCCCACCACTTACTCATACAAGCCATTCTTTTCTACAAGACCTTACCAGTCCTGGACAACAACTCCGAATACAGTGCCCGGGCCAACCAAGTCAGGCTTCACTTCCTTATCAAGTTCTTCCTCTAATACGCCATCCGCTTCTCCATTAAAATCAATATGGTCCGTTTCAACTCCTTCTCCAATCAAATCCACGTTAGGCGCATCAACGACATCTTCAGTTAAATCTATTAGTGACGTGGCGTCTCCAATTAGATCATTTCGGACAATGTCTTCGCCAATAAAAACGGTGGTGTCACAGTCTCCATATAATATGCAAGTTGCCTCTGGTACCCTGGTTAGAGCTCCGGCAGTCACGGAGGCTATGCCCTTAAAGGGGTTGGCATCCAGTTCTACATTTTCCTCTCGAAGCTCTCCCGTGACTACAGCAGGGTCTCTTTTGGAGAGGTCATCAATTACTATGACACCCCCTGCCTCCCCCAAATCAAACATTAATATGTATTCCTCAAGTTTACCATTTAAGTCAATTATTACATCAGCGGCACCACTAATATCTTCACCTTTAAAGTCAGTGGTGTCTCCAGCTAAATCAGCAGTTGATGTCATTTCGTCAGCTAAAGTTACGATGGCATCATCTCTCTCATCACCCTTGAAGCAGATGTCTGGACATGCAGAGGTAGCGTTAGTCAATGGATCTATTTCTCCTTTGAAATATCCACCATCTTCAACTTTAATTAATGGATGCAAAGCCACTGCCACGTTACAGGACAAAATTTCTACAGCTACAAACTCTGTAAGCTCTGTGGTGAATGCAGCCACTGACACAGCTGAGAAAGTGTTTTCTACCACAACAGCAATGCCCTTTTCCCCACTCAGGTCATATGTTTCTGCAGCACCATCAGCTTTTCAGTCTCTAAGAACTCCTTCCGCAAGTGCACTCTACACATCTCTTGGGTCATCAATATCTGCAACTACCTCATCTGTAACTTCATCAATAATAACAGTGCCAGTCTACTCTGTAGTCAATGTTTTGCCAGAACCAGCATTAAAGAAACTTCCAGACTCTAATTCACTTACAAAATCAGCAGCAGCCTTGCTGTCACCCATTAAAACATTGACTATGGAGACACGCCCCCAGCCCCATTTCAATCGGACTGCATCTCCAGTTAAGACATCTTTGTTCCTTGCACCTTCTGCCCTTAAGCTGTCTACACCATCTTCTTTATCTTCTAGTCAGGAGATACTAAAAGACGTGGCTGAAATGAAGGAGGACCTAATGCGGATGACCGCAATACTACAGACAGATGTGCCAGAGGAGAAGCCATTCCAACCTGAACTCCCCAAGGAAGGGAGAATTGATGATGAAGAACCCTTCAAAATTGTTGAAAAAGTCAAAGAAGACTTAGTGAAAGTTAGTGAAATCCTTAAAAAAGATGTATGTGTAGATAACAAAGGATCACCCAAATCACCAAAGAGTGACAAGGGACACTCTCCCGAAGATGACTGGATAGAATTTAGTTCTGAAGAAATAAGAGAAGCAAGACAACAGGCTGCTGTGAGCCATTCTCCATCTCTGCCAGAGAGAGTGCAAGTGAAAGCAAAGGCTGCCTCTGAGAAGGATTATAACTTGACCAAAGTTATTGATTACCTAACAAATGATATTGGGAGTAGTTCACTGACAAATTTAAAGTATAAGTTTGAGGATGCAAAGAAGGATGGTGAGGAGAGACAGAAAAGAATTTTAAAACCAGGAATTGCTTTGCAGGAACACAAACTCAAAATGCCGCCAGCCTCCATGAGGCCTTCCACCTCTGAGAAGGAATTATGTAAAATGGCTGACTCCTTTTTTGGAACAGATACTATTTTAGAGTCTCCAGATGACTTTTCTCAACATGACCAAGATAAAAGTCCCTTGTCGGACAGTGGCTTTGAAACAAGAAGTGAAAAAACACCTTCAGCCCCACAAAGCGCTGAAAGCACTGGTCCCAAGCCACTTTTTCATGAAGTCCCCATCCCTCCTGTCATTACGGAAACAAGAACTGAAGTAGTTCATGTCATCAGGAGCTATGAGCCCTCCTCTGGGGATGTTCCCCAGTCCCAACCAGAGGAACCAGTGTCACCCAAACCTTCCCCTACATTTATGGAATTAGAACCAAAGCCTACCACCTCTAGTATTAAAGAAAAAGTGAAGGCATTTCAAATGAAAGCCAGCAGTGAAGAAGATGACCACAGTCGGGTTTTGAGCAAAGGCATGCGTGTGAAAGAGGAGACTCACATAACCACAACCACCAGAATGGTTTATCATTCCCCACCAGGCAGTGAAGGTGCCTCTGAAAGAATTGAAGAAACCATGTCAGTCCACGACATCATGAAGGCTTTTCAGTCCGGGCGGGATCCTTCCAAAGAACTGGCAGGGCTGTTTGAACATAAGTCGTCAGTGTCTCCAGATGTTCACAAGTCTGCTGCTGAAACGTCAGCCCAGCATGCAGAGAAGGACAACCAAATGAAACCCAAACTGGAGCGTATAATAGAAGTCCACATCGAAAAAGGTAACCAAGCTGAGCCCACTGAAGTCATTATTAGAGAAACCAAAAAGCATCCAGAAAAGGAAATGTATGTATATCAGAAAGACTTATCCCGGGGAGATATTAACCTAAAAGATTTTCTACCAGAAAAACACGATGCTTTTCCTTGTCCAGAGGAACAGGGTCAGCAAGAAGAAGAAGAACTTACTGCGGAAGAGTCATTGCCTTCTTATCTGGAGTCTTCCAGAGTAAACACTCCTGTGTCCCAAGAAGAAGATAGCCGCCCTAGTTCTGCTCAACTCGTATCCGATGACTCCTATAAAACATTGAAGCTTTTGAGTCAACACTCCATAGAATACCATGACGATGAGTTGTCAGAGCTAAGAGGGGAGTCTTACAGGTTTGCTGAGAAAATGCTTCTGTCAGAAAAGCTAGATGTGTCTCATTCTGATACTGAGGAATCGGTTACAGACCATGCAGGAACCCCTAGCTCAGAGTTACAGGGGTCTGATAAGCGGTCCAGAGAAAAAGTAGCCACTGCCCCCAAAAAAGAAATACTCTCCAAAATCTATAAAGATGTGTCTGAAAATGGTGTAGGTAAAGTGTCTAAAGATGAGCATTTTGATAAAGTGACAGTATTGCACTATTCTGGCGATGTTAGTAGTCCAAAACATGCCATGTGGATGCGCTTTACTGAGGACAGATTAGACAGAGGTAGAGAAAAGTTGATATATGAAGATAGGGTGGACAGGACTGTAAAGGAGGCTGAAGAAAAGCTGACAGAAGTATCACAGTTTTTTCGTGACAAAACTGAGAAACTAAATGATGAACTGCAGTCCCCAGAGAAAAAGCCACGCCCCAAAAATGGCAAAGAATGCTCTTCTCAAAGCTCTACCAGTAGCAGCCCTGAGAAAGTACTAACAGAACTGTTAGCATCCAATGATGAGTGGGTTAAGGCAAGGCAGCATGGCCCTGACGGACAAGGCTCCCCCAAGGCCGATGAGAGGACAGCATCCAGTTTGCCCAGCAGCCCGGAGAAGAGAGTTGTGTCTGAACAGAGTGAAGATGGCAAGTCCACCGTGGAGGCCAAAGGAAGTGTCCCACAGAGCAAAGCACCAGAAGGGCCCCAGTCTGGATTTCAACTCAAACAATCTAAACTCAGTTCCATTAGATTAAAATTTGAACAAGGTACACATGCAAAAAGTAAGGACATATCTCAAGAAGACAAAAAGCCAGATGGCCAATCCAGAATCCCAGTTAAAAAAGTACAGGAGAGCAAGCTACCTGTCTACCAAGTGTTTGTTAGAGAAAAACAGCAGAAGGCCGTAGACCTCTCAGAGGAAAGCGTGTCTGTCCAAAAAGATTTGATGGTCCTAAAAGCTAAAGATGAGCATGTCCAAAGCAACGAGATTGTTGTAAATGATTCTGGCTCTGATGACGTGAAAAAACAGAGAACTGAAATGTCAAGTAAAGCAATGCCTGACTATTTTTCTGAGGAACAGGCTAAAGACTTGGCATGTCATGTAACCTCAGATTTAGCAACCAAGGGACCATGGGACAAAAAGGTCTTTAGAACATGGGAAAGTTCTGGAGCCACTAACAATAAGTCACAGAAAGAAAAACTTTCACATGTACTTGTTCATGATGTAAGAGAGAATCACATTGATCACCCCGAGAGTAAAAGTGTTGATCAAAAGAATGAATGTCTGTCTGTGACTGAGAGAGAACACAAATTGTTAACAAATGGCTCTCTCTCAGAAATTAAAGAAATGACTGTAAAATCTCCCTCCAAGAAAGTTTTATACAGGGAGTATGTTGTTAAAGAAGGGGAACGTCCAGGTGGAGCTTTCGATCAACCTCCCAGGAGAAGCGAGAGCTCAGCAATGTCACACATTCCAGTCAGAGTGGCTGATGAGAGGAGAGTGCTGTCTCCTAATATTCCTGATGGGTTTTGTGAGCAGTCGACATTTCCAAAACATGAACTATCACAAAAAGTGTCCCAGTCAACTATGAGTAAAGAGACAGTTGAGACACAGCACTTTAATTCTGTAGAAGATGAAAAAGTTACCTATTCAGAAATCAGCAAGGTTTCCAAACATCAGAGTTATGTAGGCTTATGCCCGCCTCTTGATGAAACTGAGACTTCCCCCACCAAATCTCCTGATTCTTTAGAGTTTAGCCCAGGAAAGGAATCTCCATCTAGTGATGTATTTGACCACAGTCCCATTGATGTATTGGAAAAACTTGCACCACTAGCCCAGACAGAGGGAGGGAAAGAGATAAAAACTTTACCTGTTTATGTCAGTTTTGTACAAGTGGGGAAGCAATATGAAAAGGAGATACAACAGGGGGGTGTAAAAAAAATCATAAGTCAGGAATGTAAGACAGTCCAAGAAACCAGAGGGACCTTTTATACAACCAGACAGCAAAAGCAGCCTCCTTCTCCCCAAGGTAGTCCAGAAGATGATACTCTAGAGCAAGTGTCCTTTCTAGATAGCTCTGGGAAAAGCCCTTTAACCCCAGAAACACCCAGTTCAGAGGAAGTAAGTTATGAGTTTACGTCTAAGACCCCAGACTCACTAATAGCTTATATACCAGGCAAACCTAGCCCAATTCCGGAGGTTTCTGAGGAATCAGAGGAGGAGGAGCAGGCCAAATCAACCTCCCTGAAGCCCACTACGGTGGAAGAAACAGTGGTCGAGCGTGAAATACCTAAAGATGTGAGCAGAGACTCTAGCCCAAGACCCAAAAATAACAGAGTTGCCTATATTGAATTCCCCCCTCCTCCACCGCTGGATGCGGACCAGATCGAGTCAGATAAGAAGCATCATTATCTTCCCGAAAGGGAGGTTGACATGATTGAAGTCAATCTGCAAGATGAGCATGAAAAATACCAGCTGGCTGAACCAGTCATCAGAGTGCAGCCACCCTCACCAGTTCCTCCCGGGGCAGATGCCACTGACTCAAGTGATGATGAATCTATTTATCAGCCTGTCCCTGTTAAAAAATATACTTTCAAATTAAAGGAAGTAGATGATGAACAAAAGGAAGTGGCAAAATCCAAAGCTTCTGCTGAAAAGGCTTCCAACCAGAAAGAACTGGAAAGTAACGGATCTGGAAAAGATAATGAATTTGGCCTTGGCCTTGACTCGCCTCAGAATGAAACTGCCCAGAATGGGAACAATGACCAGTCCATTACCGAGTGCTCTATTGCCACCACGGCAGAGTTTTCTCATGACACAGATGCCACAGAGATTGACTCTCTGGATGGCTATGATCTGCAAGATGAAGATGACGGTCTGACAGAGAGTGATTCGAAACTCCCAAGTCAAACTATGGAAATCAAAAAAGATGTCTGGAACACAGAGGGCATTCTGAAGCCAGCAGATCGCTCTTTTAGCCAAAGCAAACTTGAAGTTATTGAGGAGGAGGGAAAGGTGGGACCAGATGAAGATAAGCCATCCTCCAAAAGTTCTTCATCTGAAAGGACTCCTGATAAGACTGATCAGAAGTCGGGGGCCCAGTTTTTCACACTGGAAGGCCGACATCCTGACAGATCAGTGTTTCCTGATACTTATTTCAGTTACAAAGTAGATGAAGAATTTGCCACTCCTTTCAAAACAGTAGCTACCAAAGGTCTAGATTTTGACCCTTGGTCTAATAACCGAGGGGATGATGAAGTTTTTGATGGTAAATCACGGGAAGATGAAACTAAGGCATTTGGTCTGGCGGTGGAAGACCGCTCTCCAGCAACAACCCCTGACACTACGCCAGCCAGAACGCCAACTGATGAAAGTACCCCAACTAGTGAGCCTAACCCTTTCCCATTCCATGAAGGAAAAATGTTTGAGATGACTCGCAGTGGTGCAATTGACATGAGCAAGAGGGATTTTGTTGAAGAGAGGCTCCAATTTTTCCAGATTGGTGAGCATACTTCTGAAGGGAAGTCAGGGGACCAGGGGGAAGGGGATAAAAGTATGGTCACTGCCACCCCACAGCCACAGTCAGGGGACACCACTGTAGAAACCAATCTAGAGAGAAATGTAGAGGCACCTCCAGTTGAACCTAACCCCAGCAGCCCGACCAGCGGCGAGTGTGAGGAAGGCACATCCAGTGGTGGCTCCCTGGAGAGATCAGCCGCAGACAGTAACACCTCTAAAGTTGACCCCAAGTCACGTACGCCTATAAAAATGGGAATTTCTGCATCTACCATGACCATGAAGAAAGAAGGCTCTGGAGAAGTGACAGATAAGCTAGAAGCTGTGATGACCAGTTTTCAGGGATTAGAAAATGAAATTACAGTGATTTCAAATGCAGCCAGTAGCCAGATGGGCATTAGGCCTCAAGAAAAACATGATTTTCAAAAAGATAACTTTAATAACAACAACAATTTGGATTCTTCCACTATACAGACAGATAACATTACAAGTCATGTAGTTCTGACAGAACATTTTGCACCCACTTGTACCACAGAGAAAGCTAATCCAGTGAAAGGCTCATCAGGAAAAAAGACAGGGGTACTACAAGGACACTGTGCCAGAGATAAGCAGAAAGTTCTTGGAGAGCAGCAAAAGACAAAAGAATCAATAGGGATTAGGCGAAAATCCAAACTTCCCATAAAGGCCACTTCACCAAAAGATATCTTCCCACCAAACCATATGCCAAACAGTAAAACAAGTAAAATGAAACAGGTTAGTCCATCCGAGAAAACCAAAACCCTTACTACTTCTTCATGTGTAGATGTGAAATCCAGAATTCCAGTAAAAAACACACACAGGGAAAATCTAGTTTCAGTCAGAAAAGCATGTGCCACACAAAAGCAAGGGCAGCCAGAGAAAGGCAAGGCCAAACAGCTTCCATCCAAGTTGCCAGTAAAGGTAAGATCCACCTGTGTCACCACCGCCACCACCACCAACACCACCACCTCCACCACCACCACAGTTAAAGTTAGGAAAAGTCAGCTTCAGGAAGTATGTAAACATTCCATTGAATATTTTAAGGGCATTAGTGGCGAGACCTTAAAGCTTGTGGACCGCCTCTCTGAAGAAGACAAAAAGATGCAGTCGGAGTTGTCCGATGAGGAAGACAGTACCTCAAGAAACACGTCGTTGTCCGAGACTTCCCGGGGTGGCCAGTCTTCAGTTACAACGAAGTCTGCTAGAGATAAGAAAACAGAGGCAGCACCTTTAAAATCAAAGAGTGAAAAGGCCGGCAGTGAGAAAAGGAGCAGTAGGAGGACTGGTGAGAATGAAGGCAGTCAGGTTTTTCGAGCACTCTTTGCTCACAGCCTGGAGAACCAGCATAGTTTGTAAACACTTTCCAACTCGTAGACTCTAGTGCATGAACTGTCGTGATTGCCTGTGGAGTGACTTAACCGTAGTTTCTCATTCTGTCATTGTCATCTGTATGTGCTGTCTTATATACTCTTCTTTCTTCCTTTTAATAAAACTACACTGTAGACAGCTAGGGAAGCATGCTGAAGATACTGGTGTCATTCAAGATGAACAACTTTTTTTTTTTTTAAATGTGCTAATGGATATGATTCTGTCAAAGTAAAAGCACAGATACTGAAATACCATTGTGTTTTCACCAACACGACAATTCTATAACTGTTGTAAAGTAGCTAGCTTGTCAGCATGTTCAACCCCATTACATTGAGCATCCATGTAGTTTGACATTTGGCCTGATACAGGTGAAAAACAAGTGAGCCATGTAAAAAGAAGTGTTCATGTAGGTGATTAGGACACATCTAAGTGTACAGTGTTAGCGTTAGTCTCTCTGTAAAATCTGACTGCTGCTAAAAGCAATGTTCCAGTATCGTATCTTTCTTGATGATTATTTTAATTAAGAAATTGTAAATCGTAGGTCCACAGAGTCCATGCGAACGGACAGATATCAGGATGGCAATAGTAGCGGATCACCTGGGACTTAGTTGGACTGGTAAGTGTGTATACACCTGAATGAAACAAAGTACAGTTTCTTAATTTCCTTGTTTTATTCACATGCATTTTATTATGTATTTGTTAAAAAGAAACAAACACCTCAGTAAAAAAAAAATTTTATCCATAATTCTGTCTATCCAGGTATAATTATTAATAGTACTTTGTACACTCTTTTTCCAAGGAACAGAAACATAAATCTTATTTTACCTTACATTTAAGTGTTTTTCTTCACAATGCCATTTCTGGTATTTTATTTGATAGCTACTTTCCTTTATGCCTTCTGATAAATTTGTTAATACCCATGACTTAAGTAACACAAAATCTTTAACATAGCATTTTGGGGACAGCTTTCTTAGGTTAACAGTTAAATTAACCATGCCTATATTTCACTGATTTTAGTCATTCATGAGTCATCTTTACAAAAGGTACTAGGCATTGAACCAAGGGCCTCACATGTACTAGGCAAGTGTTCTGCCACTGATCGATATATCTCCAGCCTGTTTTTAAAGAGATTGAGACAGGATCTTGCTAAGTTTCCCAGGCTGGCCTCAGACTTGGATTCTCCTAACTTAGCTTCCTGAGTAGCTAGTATTCTAAGCTTGTACTGCCACACCCGATAAACTTCATAATTTTTATGATGTATACATAAAATTTACAGGTTTATTTACCTGATGTGTCTAAATGGATTCACTTTTTTTTAAAATTAATATTATGCACAATGGTCCCATAGTTATTCTAAGGGGGGAACATAACTACTAATTTCTAATTATTGATGCATGCAATAATCCTTAGAGCTAAGTAATATTATTATACACTCTCAATAGATTAAGAAACTGAGTCTTTTTTAAAAATATTCTTTAGTTGTCAATGGGCCTTTATTTCACTTATTTTTATGTGGTGCTGAGAATCGAACCCAGTGCCTCACCCATGATAGGCAAGTGCTCTACCACTGAGCCAAACCCAGCCCCTAAGTGGATTCACTTTTATGCTGAAAGATTTATTTAAAATGAAAACTTTATATTACTTCCATAGTAGGGAATGGGATTATTTGCATGTAACATCTGTATAAACAAGGAAACAGGAGTGACAAAATTTAAATTTAGATTTTTTTTGGCCATGATGGGGATTGAACCTCGGGCCTTGGGCCGGAAAAGCATAGGATCTACCACTGAGATGCATCCCTAGATCACTTTAAAATTAAAAAAATAATAAAAAAAAAATAAAAATTTAAAGGATTTAAGTAAGTAGGTAGACTCGGTTCACAAGAGTTGAGTTCTGTGAAACCATTAACAATTAGCATGTCCAAAAGGAATATTTGACTTCATTTTGCTTCAATAAAGACAAGATAAGGTTGTTTGTCAGGTGGGCCATTCTGCTTTGTAGTTTCTATCTTTATAAGGTCCCTAAAATCCTGCCTCACCTGAATCTGAGAAATTTTAAGTTTTATAGGTTATTTTTTTTAATGCACAGCCAAAAGACGTAATAGTTAAAATGTTATTGACATAAAGTAATCTTGCATATTATCAGTGTCATATGCCCCATACAACTATTTATTAAAAGGGAGAATGTGAAACTAGATAATTTGAACAAGTTTATTTTACACACACACTTTAAAGGCCCCCTATCCCATTTCCCCACTCTCACTCTCCCACAAACTATCTACTCTCCTCTCTTCAGCCTCCTAGATCCTATTCTAAGACATGTTGCTGATGATCAGGAGCCTAGTAGAGCTCTGAAAAGGGAGGTGGTCTGTGTGATCTTTTTTTAATATATTTTATTTATTTATTTTTAGTTGTAGATGGACACAATATCTTTATTTTATTTTTATGTGGTGCTGAGGATAGAACCCGGGGCCTCGCATGTGGTAGGCAAACACTCTACCACTGAGCCACCACCCCAGCCCAGTCTTTGTGATCTTTTACAGATGGTTGAGAATAGTAATCTGTTATGTTTAACTATTTGCTAACAAATATTATGAAAATAATATTTGTGTTTTAACATTGAACATTAATCTGAAAAGATATTGGAGCAAATGTTGATTTTATGGTAGCACATGCCCATAACTATTAGATTTCCTTTAAACCAGTATAGTCCTTAGTTTTTCAGAGTAAATTTGTGGAGAAGATATGGCAGTATCAGAAAAGATAGATAAAAAGCAATAAAACTAAAATTCTCAGTGTCAGGATGTCTTTGCTCTTCATAAAGTCTCAAAAAACATCTACAGTTTGGTACTGAGGGCTTGTTGGGCAGTAGGAGTATTATCACTTAAAAAACTTAAAAAATTATAATTAGCTTCCCTAATTGGAATTACTACAAGCTTAATAAAGATTAGAAAAATTAAGACTTATTAAGAGAACAAATTTATTTTATTTATTTATTTTTTTTTGGAAGATCTGGGGCAGTTTATTTTTTCCTTTATTTGGCAACAGTATATTAAATATAAATATAAATGGTAAATATAAATTTAGTATATGAAAGATAGTATAAAGTAGTGCTTAAGAGTATGGATTCTAGCATAACATTGCATTTGGATTTTGGTTCCAGCATTTCTTATTTGTATGATATTTGATAAGTGTTACATAAAATTTTGTAGAAGAGCATGGATTTGGACTGAGCACTTGCACTAGGCCCAAAAGACTAAACTAATATAGAGTTTAATCATACTAATTCACATCTGGCTGGTTGCAGGACTCAGTATCCATTAGCTGATTAGGCTGTAAAAAATTAACTAGTTAAGCTACAATCAGTTGATTGACTAGTCTGTAGCCAATTAAGTTATTGTCTACATCTCTATTCTGTTTTCCTACTTGCACTGTCAAATCATATCTTTGTTCGGAGTTCTTAGAACCTGCTCTGGTTTGGGGAGCTGTCCAATTTATGAATGGGTTTTGTGTTACTTTGGTCAAATAAACCCTATTCAATTGAATTGGTTTAAGGAATTTTCTTCTTAATGCAAGTAGATTAATTTCTTTTTTTTTTCTTTTTTCCTTTTTTTATTAGTTCAAAACATTACAAAGTTCTTGACATATCATATTTCATACATTTGATTCAAGCGGATTATGAACTCCCATTTTTACGCTATATACATAATGCAGATTCACATCGGTTACACATCCACTTTTTTACCTACTGCCATACTAGTGTATGTTGTATTCTGCTGCCTTTCCTAACCTCTACTATCCCCCCTCCCCTCCCCTCCCCTCCCCTCCCCTCCCTTCCCGTCTTCTCTCCCTACCCCATCTACTGTAATTCATTTCTCTCTCTTGTTTTTCCCCCCCTTTCCCCTCACTTCCTCTTATATGTAATTTTGTGTAACAATGAGGGTCTCCTTCCTTTACCATGCAATTTCCCTTCTCTCTCTCTTTCCCTCCCCCCTCTCATCCCTGTTTAGTGGTGATCTTCTCATGCTCTTCCTCTCTATTCTGTTCTTAGTTGCTCTCCTTATATCAAAGAAGGCATTTGGCATTTATTTTTTAGGGATTGGCTAGCTTCACTTAGCATAATCTGCAGAGAACAAATTTAAATCTGTATTTTGAATCCACCATTAATGATCCACTTTTTTATTTAAAATAGTTAAATTTTATAGTTTTCTACTAAATAAATATATTCTCTGATCTTGGCTTTAATGTATAACTAGTATATTCAAAAGATACACTTTATGAGTATCTTTTTCTGTTGGTCACAATATAATAATGAATCAGGAATCAATTTATTCTTTTTTGTTTTAAAATGGAATATAAAAAATTATCTGTATATTACATGTATTACAGCTAAAGTTTCCTCCATGGAGATCTGGCATTTATACAAACAGGTATATTTCTAACTGTAGGTTATGGTCACAGCAGTTTGCAAGCCTACCTTACATTAACTTTTGTCCTTTTGTTTTCGTGTGGATTGTTTTCAGTTTTTCAAGAGTTCAACTCTGCAAAGAATAGTCAGGTATAAAAGTCATTTTACACAAACTCTAATATATTTTCAGGATAAATTTCTAGAAGTGAATCACTTGATCAAAGGATAAGGGCTCTTTTGAGTTTGTGAATTCATTTTGACAAGTTGCTAGATATATTTCTTATCAAGAATAGAATATTGATCAATCCCTTTCCATGTGAGCATTTTTTTCTATTTCTTTTTAATAATCATTTCAGGTAATGCATACTTGGTAAGTATTTTTTAAGATACACAAAAGTATACCGTGAAAAGTAAATTTTTCTAAGTTCCCATTCTCCAAAGCAGCCACTACTACTCAGAATGTATATATCTTCTCAAAAGACATTCTCTGCATTTCCAGGATTGAGGGTATGAATATATATATGGATAGAAAGCTCTCTCTCCCTTTTATTTTTCAAACCAGTATCTGCCTATAAGATAAAATTTCCTGGAGTCATCATTTAACCTCCTTAGCAGAAGCAGAGTTCTTGAAACTTGAGGGCATTATAGAGTGGAATATTATGTGGGTCAAGGTGCACTTCATGAAGATTGCTTGAGGTAACCTTACTGCTAGCTCTTGTGCCATATGTATAAACTGTATAAACTGCCTATCTTGTATGCAATTTGTTCAAATGGCAGATAATTGGCTGAATTAAAAGAATCAAGCAACATCCTCTTTGTAAAAAATTGAGACTCTTTCTAAAATGATCTCTACAGGGTATTTGATTATAAATAATTACCTAAAGAAAGCTAAGTTACAGCCTGACTATAATCACTAGTTTCCTGTGAAATCAAGTATCTGAAGATTAATGCCCAAGGCTGTACGTGGGCTTTTCTGTGAATTTCCTTTTTCTTGCTAGCAATTGAATATTACTTTGATAAAATGTATATAATAAAAGTAGAATATGCAGTCTTAATAACTCTCTTTCTTTTTACAGAACTGGCAAGGGAACTGAATTTTTCAGTGGATGAAATCAATCAAATACGTGTGGAAAATCCAAATTCTTTAATTTCTCAAAGCTTCATGTTATTAAAAAAATGGGTTACCAGAGATGGAAAAAATGCAACAAGTACGCTAAAATTATATTATTTTAACTTTCAAAAATGCATATATTCAACATTTTAGATAAGCCTGCTGTTAGTTCATGCAAATGCTCTGTTTTCTGCAATATAGAAAAATGAGTGATTAAAAAAAACTAAGACTTTTGAAGTTATACTTGCTTAATTTAGTGCTGATACCGTAAAGCCCTTTGGAAAGCAAGTAGTGGGAAACTGTTTGCATTTTATCTATTCTGTCCATGACCATCCAAAAAAAAAAAAAAATTATGGCTTCTATATCATGGGAATATCATCTGAAACACTCTGAAGTTATTGCTGTGGCCAGAGGCAGATGTGCAGGGAAGTGCGGAGAGGAGGATAGAATCTTAGGTGATCAAGTACTTGTATTCTGTGCGGCAACAGAGAATTCCCTAATACTATTGGGTCTCAAGAGGTGCACAGGGTGCCGTAGTTTGGCATGTGCTAACCCACAACAATATAGAATATGTTATTGTGGGTTTCCCTGTGTCGACTTGATTTTCAGAACTCATTAAAATGCTAAGCATTAAACATGAGGGTGACCTATTTTGACATTCTGAAAGGAAAAGGGACTTGTTTGAAGTTAGATCCCTTTTACCTAAAAGAAGTCCAGCTATTTTAAGGCCCATCCATTCTGTTACAGTGGAATGAATGCTGTTGCCTTCACACACAGCTTTACAAAGTGATTCTTAAGATCCCGACTTTCCTGCAGCAGCAAGCCCTCTAAGCCCTCTGGATGATATTGCAGATCTTGAGTAAGAAGCTGAAATGCCAGGAGGTCTGCGAAAGCCATGCATTTGTGTGGATACTGTGCTGACTCAAAGCAAATAATTTCATTGTTGTTTTTTTTTCCCCCTCCTTTTCAGCTGATGCCTTAACTTCGGTCTTGACAAAAATTAATCGAATAGATATAGTGACTCTACTAGAAGGACCAATATTTGATTATGGAAATATTTCAGGCACCAGAAGTTTTGCAGATGAAAACAGTGTTTTCCATGATCCTGTTGATGGTAATTGAATTTAGTGTTCATATTTATTTAATCATTTGATAAAATTGAAAGTATAGTCAGACAAGGCATTCACTTAAAACCAATTAAATTGTGATTTGCTTGATTTAATTTCTGATTTTTATACCATTTTCTCTGTCAGAGGCTGCAAATAAGCATTATGACAAAAGAGCAAACTAGGTAAATATATACAGAACAAATAATGAGGTTTGAAAGTGTAAGTTAACTGAAAGAGTGTTATTTTAAAAATTTATGTGAAAAACAGAAGAAAGTAATACCTCAAAAATGCATTGTTTTTAATTTTAATTTTTATATTAATCTAAAAAACTAGTGATCTTTTATTCATATATAGGTAAAATACATTATGCTCCAACTTTTACCATAAAAGCAAAGTATTGAGTCTAGTTTAAGCATACAGTACAAACTGTTAAGATAAAATGTGAATTACTGTTCTGGGAACAAATATTTAAGCATGTACTGGGAAAGTCTAATGTACCAGAGTGTTATTTACTTAGCATTATTTTAACTTCAATGCTGCCATTAATACTTTGGGGAAAAAACCCTACTTGATATATTGTATAAAAAAGAGGATAATTTCTAATATAATGAGCATAGCTATCACTAATAATTAATTTTTCACATTAGCTTATGTAATTTGTCATCTTATTATATAAATTGAGACTTTTTCAGAAAAGTATTAAGAAAATCATAATTTATGTGTTTTCCAAGATAGTCGCATGTTACCTTCATGAATGGAAATTTTTTCCTACAGTGGATTTTGAGTAGAAAATGTTGATGGTGTGGAGATAAGAAAAGAATCCAGTAATATTTTTATACTGTTCCAAGTTCTGAAAAATATGGTTATTTTCATTTTTCAAATTGGCAAAGTTAGAATAACAAAGGTCATTAACTTCTAATTCTGCATATATTATATGGAAGAAAAAGCTCAAGTTCTTAGAAAGTTTTGCTTACTAAAGTTAAAATCAAGAGAATATTTAAAGCATATCTGTAGTACATGATATAAACACAGTGAATAATAAAATCAAAAGTGTTGGGGTTTTTTTTTGAGCTTATAAGTTCCATAAAATCTTGGGGGCAGGTTCTCTCCAAAGCTTTGTCTTGTATGTGAGACATTATATATTGCTAATCAAACTATTTTTGCACTGTACAAATATAAATTATTGTTATAGCAAACTGATTTATTGACAAGTTTTAGCTTATAAACCATTCTAATATTCTTTTTTGGGGGAAAAAAACTAATAAAAGTATCTATGATAAAAAAGATCACCAAAATACAATGTAAGTGTTGTGTTCTTAGCAGCTTCATTTAACTCAACATTTTAATATCAGGTTATCATTAAAATAAACCCACAAGGGCTTTTTGTTATTATGACTTAATATTTTGTATTCCTTATTTTTAAATTTCTTAAGGAAATTCCAAAATGAAATAAATTTCACTTGTGCAAATTATAAACTGTAGCTAATTATAAGACTCTGGTTTATAGGTGACCATAAATGAAAAAGGTCCACTTACTTGTAGCAATTTCAATTTATAATAGCTAAGTGTATACTTACCTTGGACAAATAGGGAAGCTGCTCATATGTAACACTTTTTTAAATGTGATAGGTAATGAATTACAAAATTTGGTTTCTTGTGGCTTGCTGTATTTTGTCCACCACAATATGGATTTGGGGAATTTTTGTAGACAAATAATTCAGAAAATTACTCCTGTCTCTCCTCTTAGTGAATTTTTGTGAAACTTCCTTTCCTCACCATGACCAGACCATTGTTGACTTTTCTCTCTAAGGCAGAAAAAGACTTCTGTAGTCCATACAGCAATGTTTAAAATGAGATTAGCTCCTTCCTTCCCTTTTACAAGCAGGTTAATTAATAAACTACACATATCGTAGCATTGTTGTGAATTTTCTGAGTGCTCTTGGCAAATGATTTTCCTCCTGTTTTGTGTCATTTTTTTCCTTTTAATTCGTGGTTCTAAGTGGACTCCATCACCAAGACCTTCATATATTCCACAGTCCTTTCATTTCTGTTACATTATGACACCTGAAAACTTTACATGGAGTCTTTTCTACTTTGTCTTCTTTTTACATCCTTTTCCTAACAACTTTAGGTTTTTACTCAGTGCTACTGCTCCAAAATCTAATAATTATTTATTTCCAAAGATTAAATTCATTTCTTTCCTATAAATTTCATACAAAACAATAATTAAGAATTGGGTTATGTTGCTCATATGTACAGTTTTTTAAATAAGTTATAATTTGAATTAATTGATTAAATTTAATTAATTTACTTGGTTTCTTGTGGCTTGCTGTATTCAGTCTACCACAGTATGAATTTTGCATGCTAAAACTAGAAAGATAATAAATTTGGCCATGAAATGTGTTTTATATAATGACAACTAACTTCTTATTCAGTTAGCCTGGATATTTAAGATACTGTATTTAAATTACCAAAATTGATAGCAATAATTGATAGTATTTATTTTACTATAGTTTACACTAGTCTTATTTCATTGTATTACACTTAACTGAACTAAACCAATAAATTATCAACATTATTCTGTGATTCATCGTGCATTTTCATACCTGATATAATTTTAATCATTCCATGTGTTTTGTTTGATGTATTTTCTAATTCATTCCAGTCAGTCCAAATGTACTGTCTTCCATAGGTTATCCTTCCCTTCAAGTGGAACTGGAAACCCCCACAGGGTTGCACTACACACCACCCACCCCTTTCCAGCAAGACGATTATTTTAGTGATATCTCTAGCATAGAGTCTCCCTTTAGAACCCCCAGTAGACTGAGTGATGGGCTAGTGCCTTCTCAGGGAAGCGTAGAACATTCAGCAGATGGACCTCCAGTTGTAACTGCAGAAGACACTTCCTTAGAAGACAGCAAAATGGAAGACTCAGTGCCTTTAACAGGAATGCCTGAAGCAGTGGATGTAGATGAGAGCCAGTTGGAGGATGTGTGTCTGAGTGAGTATCCTCAATACCTCGGAAATTTGGCTGGGGTCCCAAAAGATGTTAAACCAGCAGAGCCATTGAAACAGACTAGAAAAGTAGGCATACGCTCTGAGCAGCAGGAGAAAGGAAAATCTGGTCCTGATGAGGAGATGACAGAAGAAAAACTCAAATCTCTATTTGAGGACATTCAACTTGAAGAAGGAGTAGAGTCTGAGGAGATGACAGAAGAAAAAGTACAGGCTATTCTTAAACGTGTTCAGCAAGCAGAACTGGAAATGTCTTCAATTACAGGTTGGCAGAATGAGACATCAAGTGGAAACCTAGAGTCCCCTGCTCAAGCTCGAAGAATAACTGGTGGGTTACTAGATCGACTGGATGACAGGTATGGCTCTATTTCAGGAAAAGCAAGCTGAAATGCAGGGGACCCCTGAATGCTTTGTTTTAAATAGATGTTTTTTTTTAGCAATGATTCTAAATTACCAGTCAAGTTCTGGAATATTACTTTAAAGGTTGGTTCATGATTCTAATCTAGATAGGAAAAGTGAGTTTAAATTCAAATGTAATTCTCAGAACAATTGACGGTCTGAAGTAATAAGTAAAAATGTTACATACATCCCAAAGGTTTATATGTTGTCTTTACTCTAGAAGACTGTACTTTTGGGGCTGGGGATGTAACTCAATGGTGTACCACATGTCTAGCACATGTGAGGCCCCAGTACCATAAAGAGAGGCAGGGAACTATACATTTCTAGTATTTACTTGTATTATTCTTTTCATATAGCCAGTAATTAATGTTTAAGACACTTTAATAAATGAAAGTCCAAATCTTTTAAGAATATAAACATTTCTTGTTTCTGAGCTACAAATATAATGCTCAAAATACAAAATATTGAAATACATCCAGGCACAGTGACACATGCCTGTAGTCTCATCAATGTAGGAGGCTGAGACGGGAGGACTGCAAGTTTGAGGCCATCCTGGGTAACTTAGTGAGAATGTGTCTCAAAAGGAAAAGGGCTGAGTATGTAATTGAGTGGTACAGTGCCCTGTAGTTTATTCCCCAGTACAAATCATAGTAATAATCAATACATTCCATCATCCGGCAATAACCATCATTAAAATTTTGGTGAAAATGCTAGAGGCATAGCTAGAAGCATGTAGATCACATGCTTAATATACGCAAGGGCCAACACCAATCACCGACACCAAAAAAGAAAAACAAAATAATGGATTCCCTATCTTCTATGTACATTTTAGAAAGTGCAGAGAAGAAATGGTATCTTTCCTGCCATAGTAATAAAAACTTAACATTTTATGTCCTTCCAGTTTTCTATACGTAACTCTCTACTTCAAAAATATTGCCATCTCTCTTATTTGTTATTTATAACCAAAATAATTCCCTAAACATGAATCTGGCTTATTTTTATACTGACCCTGATCTAGAATGATAAGAAGTCTAGAGATCCTCAGACATTTGGTCAAATCCCACCACTACTAGGTACACATTTTGTGACTGGATGAATTTCTAATCTCTAACAATGTTACTTTGCTCATCTTTAAACTACTACTTCCCTCAAAAAGAAAGCATGTATCATACCTACAACATGACTAGAGCAAATAGTAATCTTTTAGTAATGGTGGTATTTTTATTGACCCACATGTCAGACTAAAATATTTTTACTTCAGTGGCAGCTAGTAAAAGCCTTAGGTTGGATTCAAGAAACTGATATTATTTTATAACCATGTGAAATATTTCCATATTGCTGATAAATCTCTTGCTCAGTAAAAATTCCCAAAGAGGGACTTTATAAAATTTGCAAAGAGAAGTTTATGAACTCCTTTTGCAAAATGAAGTCATCAATAAATTCTCTATATAGGCTACCAAAGAATCTACTACAAAGAAGACAAATACTGGTAACTCTGATGTCTGTGTTCAGATATAATTTGTAATTGCATATTAGAAAGCGGATTTAGATATTGGAAAAGGTGTTCATTATTATTAACTGGCTAACATCCTTTATTTAATATAGGCTCTGCCAGTGAATTATATTGAAAAATTACTGAGTCATCTTGCTCCATAAAAGTAATAAAATGATAGTGACTTCTGGTATAATCATATGTAGGGAAATTTAGTTGATAAATATAATTTTCTATTCCCCTATCCACATTGCTTAAGTCATAAAAGTAAATATCCTATACTACTTCAAAGTCTGCTGAGATTGTTGTTACACTAAAATGGGCTGTGCTATTTTAAAGTCCTTTAAAAAAAATGTTCTGCTAACCAGATTTTGATTTAAAGTAGGTGCACACACTTTTATACATATTTTACATATACATAAAATACTGCACTAGTCATTGCCTTCTATAGACAAGACATGAAAAACAGTATACAAATTACAAAACAGTGAATATAGTTTATACTAAAGCTAGCATAAAACTAGTGTACATTAATATACTGAAACAAGTAAAAAAAACTTGAAGTCTATTTAAAAGAAAGTGAGTCTTGGAAAATAAACCAGTTCTCACAGGAAGTAGAAACAAAGGGGGTACACCAACACTGATCACCAATAAGGTCAAGAGTGGAGAAAGATGAGTTTCAGGGAAAGCTGTTATGATTGAATAAGTGTGATGGCTGGATTCATAACTGAAAACAAAGAACTAAAATTTGGGGTTCTGTGATGCTAGAATTTCAAGAATCGTTTGTCTTTTGTCAGGAAGTTTTGTGTTTTGTTTTTTGACTGTGATATGATAGGAATTTGAAATAACCTTCCCTTTTAATTACTGGTATTGGAACTCTTAAGTATATCCACAAACAATTTAAGATGTAGAATATAAGTAGCTCTTGAATTACAATTAAAACCTGGCATGGGCCAGTCATGGTGGCAAATGCCTTTCAACCCAGCAAGTCAGGAGGCTGAGGCAGGAGGATTTCAAGTTCAAGCCCAGACTCCACAATTTAATGAGGCCCTAAGCAAATAACAAAACCCTGTCTCAAGACAAAAAATAAAAATGGTAGAGATGTGGTTAAACACCCTAGGTTTAATACCAGGTTTAACAAACAAACAAAAAACTGGCATGACTAGTCAGTTGTGATGTAGGGGATGCCTGGAACCTATACATACTTCCTCATACACCCACCTAGGAAAGTCCCTCAGTTTAGATTCAGTCACCAGATTTTTCATGTCTTCAGAAATACTTAAGAATGGCTGTTAAAACTTTGGAGCTTCTAAAGTCATATGTTGCCATTGTAAATTTGCACATTTTATCATTTGCAGCCCTGATCAGTGCAGAGATTCCATTACCTCATATCTCAAAGGAGAACCTGGAAAATTTGAAGCTAATGGAACCCATGCAGAAGTCACACTTGAAGCAAAGACAAAATCTTACTTTCCAGAATCCCAAAATGATTTAGGAAAACAGAGTGCTAAGGAAACTCTGAAACCCAGAATACACGGATCTGGTCGTGCTGAGGAACCAACATCACCACTAGCAGCATATCAGAAATCTCTGGAAGAAACCAGCAAGCTTGTAATAGAAGAGCCTAAACCCTGTGTGCCTGTCAGTATAAAAAAGATGAGTAGGACTTCTCCTGCTGATGGCAAGCCAAGGCTTAACCTCCATGAAGAAGAGGGATCTAGTGGGTCTGAGCCAAAGGTATGTCCTCTGGTCATCCAGAATGTCATCATAAAAATTAAAAGTATTGATGTTTTGCTTCTTTTGATTACTCCCACAGCACAGGACTTAAGATTCTATTTCTAAATTATAAAAAGTTGTGGCAAAAACGGTGGAAGTAAAGGAAATGCTGAGTAAAACATGCCATTTGATCAGACCTTCATTCATTGGGTAGAGAAAAAAATAAGCATCTCTTTAGCCCTTTTCAGGAGACATTAAGTAACTAGCTTGAAGTCCAATACTATTGGAGGTTTAGGTTTTCCAACTCCAAACCCAGTGTTCTCTCTTACGGAAGGATAATTCTGATCTTTTTGATTTGGGGGCATAATTTAAAGAGTATACAGCATCGTAACCATCTAAGAGTTCTATAAGTTCTTTTGTCTGAAAGCGTTTTGAAAATTGAAGAGATGCAATTACCAGGTACGGTATGAGGTGGGTTGGCAGCAGTTAGAAATTTATAGTTAGTTATCAACTTAAAAATGTTTTAATTACTAGAAGAATCATCATCTTTCTGTGATAGAATTATAAACTTGCTCTTTATATTGATATGTTTTGTGGTATCACCTAATGGATTTTAAAAAATTCTTTGAGGCTGACCATTTTTTGATATTAAAACATTTAAGCTGAAATTGCGACTCCAAGATGGACATAAGAAAATGAGATATTTTTCCTACTTTTCATGCTCTCAATTTTTGTGTATTTTGGTCACCTATGCAACAGATATATAAACACTTAGAAAAGACTTTTTTTTTTTTTTTGTCAAACAGTGAATTCACGATTTATTTGAGGTTTAGAAAAACTTCAGCATATACTCCCAGTCACTCTCTGTGAATTTATCAACAAATCATATCCTTTTCTTTCTGTAAACTTATCTTTTGGTTATTTTTCTGCTTGTTATAAGCTTTATGGCTTGAGTGTTTCTCCAGCTTTTTACTTCTTTCTTGATAAGTGTAGTTTGGAATCTTGATTTTTCTCTTTGAATTAACTCAGTATATTTAAGCAGAATGAATTTGGATAGACTATTCCCTTTTAAGATGAGCCTACAAAATATAGGGAGAAGCAATAACTGGTTTTTACCTGTAAAGACATATTATGCAAAAGCCTATTAAAAATCAACATAGACATTCTGCAAGTTACTGTATGATATAAATAAGCACTGATACGTGTGTAAGTGTGCACATCTCTTGGCCATTGGGAAACCATACTAGCATTAGCATAAAAGGAGGTTGAAAGTGGAAACTCAGTTGGGTTCATTAGTAATGGAAACAAATTTTTATTAGAAAATGCTTTCAAGATTGCTTATAAATTAATCTGTATCTTTGGTACTGGTTCAGTCCTACTCTAATGGTTAAACACTAGATATCATAAATAATCTATAATGAAGTTAAAGCTTTTGGGAGATATGAGTGACCTCATAAGAAATCCAAAGGTGTTCATCATATGTCTTTCATAGATCTATCACAGTATGTAGCAACCAACTAGGTCATCTGATGTATGATCTCAGAATACAGTCCCCTTTTTATCCCCTAAAAAATCAGGTCAAAAGTCCCGGTGCTGCTCTTACACGGATGACTGCTTGCTGTTACAAGGTAAAAGTCTATTTTCTCCCTCTTTTTATACAGCAACACTTTTCAGGAATACTGAGAAAATTCCATTTATACTACTAAAATATCCCCCTTTACCAGTTTCTAGGGAATTCTCTTAAAGGAATTCTTTGAAATCCTACTACTGTCTTCTATTTACCTTAAGGCTACCAGACTACAGCGAAAAAGTAGAAACTGAAACTTGACCAAATGGCCACTTTTTCTTTATGTCGTCTTTATGTAAGGGCTTGCATGGTCTCAGGATTCTTGAAAGGACTATTATCTAACTGACAACTAGGTGTGTTGTTGGTATTTCCAATAATATGTTCTTCTGCTTTTAATTTACTCAAATTTTTCCCAAAATAAGATTCTTTCTGTGAATAATTCAAAATCATTTTTTACTTTTGCCTCATCCAAATTCTGGAACTGAAATTCTTGCTGAAATTTTAAAAATATAATAGGGAACTTGGCTTTCAAATTCTTCATTTCTTACAAGGATACTAGCTGCTATTTCCTCTGGAAAACATTATTCAATGGAATATTTTGTTCAGGTGAAATGCCCTATAAAATCAATGTTGCTATTAATTTAATATACTTGTCAAGTTTATCTTTGGTGGGGAAAAAAGGGGCTTACTTTATTATCTATGCAACTAACATTTCATAAGTTATTTTATCTAACACCTATACTTGCTCTTGCAATTTTGTGTTTTTCCCCCACTGTTTTTACACACATTCTTACTTTTCCAATAGATATTAACTATAACTCTTATCTCTAGATTTGAGGTAATTACCAGAATTCCACCATTATAATTTAGAAATTCAATAAATACTCTTTACCATGACCCTTATTCAAAAATCAAAAAATATTTCCCCTTTGAATTATGAACTATTTGCCACTTTAGTTTTTCCTGATTCCTACCCTTATTGCCTAAAATTTTGTGCAATTACTACATTCTTATCTACTCCATATTCTTTGAGTGTTCTCAGTTCTAATTTCATATCAGATTGTTAAGTTGTCAATCCTTCATTCAATTGCATAAAATTAGTATTAGCTGTATTGATAATATTCTGCTGATACAAATTTGTGTGTCACATTATGCTGATGTAAATTTCAAAATAATTGATAAAGATGTCAAATTTGACCAAAATTTCATTTGAGTCAGAATGACTTGGTAGACTGAGTGAAATGTGACCCAGAATATAAGGTAATACATTCAAGGCAAATGTATATTTAAAACTATTGAAAAAGGAATATAAGTTTCTACAAACTGATAGTTTTTAATTTCAGAAGCCAAAAGGCTCTATAATTATTTTTAATAAATTATAATTTAATTATCTTGCTCTTTACCTATAGTATATGTCCGTATATATATACACGCATATACAAGCTTGGAATCCTGCTCAAAATTTTTCTTCTACTTAAATTTATCTTAGTATTCTCACAAACATACATAATAATATTCCTTAGTAGGGGAAGAACAGCAAGTAAATAATTCTTTCTTGATTTCCCTTCTCAGCAGTGTCTTTTATTTTAAATGTGATGGTAAAATTATACTAAAAATGCATTTATCAGGACTTAAGAGACAGTGAGAGTGATTCAAGCTCAGAGGAGGAACGGAGAGTCACTACCCGAGTTATTCGCCGGCGTTTGATTATTAAGGTATCCCACAGCCAGATCATTATGGGCCACTGCCATATTACTAGAAATCTCTTTCATGTGGTTTTGAAAATTCAGCATGCTTGGTAACTAAATGACTCTGTGTATGTTTCTTTGCATACTTGAAAGTTTACAAAAAATTGAAAAAGGAAACCCATGTTGCATGGAAGTGAATATTTTATATAGACCTGTTTGACATGTGAGAGTTGCAATTTTATCTGAGAATTCTTGGTTTTGTATCCTCCTTTTCTTGGAGAAGTGTTATATGTGTCAACAAAGATTCTATTTTGGTGAGAGCGTAGTTCATATCAAATGAAATGTTCACTGAAGCCTCAGCCAAAGGAGGCAAGATAAAGAAGAAAGATAATGAAAATTTTTAAGTGCAAATCAGTCTTTATTATGAGAATTTTAGGTTATAGTCTGGCATGAATATATGTGGCATAACACAAGTAAAGCAAAAATTTCTGAAATAGGTTTTTTAAATTTAGTTTAATTTAATTATTTATTTTAGATTGAACCCAAGGCCTCATGCATGCAAGGCAAGCACACTATTACTGAGCTATACCCCCAGTCCTGAAATGTATTTTTAATGGTACTAACATGCACCAAAAAGCTGCACTTGTAAGTATAGAAAACAACTTTTCGTTAGAAAAGTATAATTCCACTCTACTACAGCACAATTAAAAACATTATGAATATTTGACGCACCAATCTTACACATGATCAAGTCCATGAGGATGCTCCTTGCAGTGTGCCACTTGTCCATTACTTTGTCTTTAGATAGACCTTTCTTGAGGTTAGAATAATTGAGTGCAGAGGACCAAGAAGTGAGTTTCAAGGCACAGAAGAACACTGAATATCATCCCGATAACTTGGGGCTTCTTTGTTAGTAGCTCTGTAGAGAAAGAGAAATGTCTATTGCAAAGAGTTTATCAAACTTATTCAAGTCCAAAAGTGTCAGGAAACTCAACATAGACATTTTGCATACCCAAAATGTCTTAATCCTTCTGCTTTGTACTTTTTCACTAAGATCAGATGAAAGAAGACAGTATAACTTTTTTAAGACTCTGGAAACAGAAGTTTGAGCTGTCCCCCATATCAACTATGAGATCAGTAGGGTGCCCTTAATAAACCAACTATCGCTTCTTTGGAAATATTACTTATTGCTGTCTAGCATATTTATAAGGATTCAGCCTGCTTAGTAAAATCCTATTGGCTTCATAGAGCAGAGGAGTTCAATTCTTCTCAAATACCCGCTTCTTGATGTTGGTGTAGTTTTAGATTAAATGAGTGAAATCATCAGAGAATAGGTTTTATAACTGGGGAGAGCATTGTATAACAAATCATAAACAAGCTTTGAGAAATGCCTTTTACATGTGATAAGAAATCAAAGGCTTAGAATAACTACAATTGTCATTCAAAATTATAGGCATAACACAAAAAGTACTTTGTTACATATATAGAATCCTTTCCAGTTAATATTTTTCTGTTCTGATTTTTGGAGCAGTTGAAAAGAAGAAAGCAACAGATGTGATTCTTTACTCCATATGGTGTTATCTTTCTAAATAAAGTAAGAGCTTAAGGACTACAAGTAGTATATGGTAAATATGATATCAGAATCACATCTGTCACAAACATGAAATGCTAGGACCTAAAGGTGTCATCAAGACTGAAATTATTCTTTTTTCCTTGATCACAATACTGGATACTGGAGATTAACTGACTTACTCAAAATCACATAGCTGGGCGGCAGTAGCTCTGGGACCAGATCCCTTACCCTATATTGAAGTGATTTTCCCACAACACTACAGTTCTCTCCCAGAACAACAACAACAAAAAAAAAGGAATACCTTTTACTAAACTATATCAGGCGTTTGGCTATTCAGACATTTCCAGTAGCACATAAGAGGGCAGGGCTAGAACTTAACCTACTTCATGGATGCTATCTGTCTCTTCACTGAACCAGCAGAGTTACACTCATGGCCACAGTAATCCTACTAGCATCTCGGCACTGAAATGTCTTTTGGGTTATGCCATGCCTCCTTGAGCTAGCCTTGCTTGGAAGTATCCCCCAAAGAAACAGCATGTGTGCTAAGGATTCCATTGCCACAATCTGGGCAAGTCTTGGTATTCAATTTGTACTGTCATCCCACTTATTGTACGATTTTTACTTTCATAGCAAATATGTTTTTAAAAGTCCACCTATTTTCAGAACCCTAGGGAAGAGTTAACAAATTCTATTATGGACCTTGAAATCTCATCAGTATATTCATTTATTTCTATATAATTTGATAATTCTATAGTGATTTAAAATGCTTAAAAGCAATTTAAGTTTTAGCCTATCTTGTGAGCTTGTTTTTTTAATTTGCTTAGCAGAATCAGTGATTGTCAAAAACCAACTTACAAACTTTTGCAAAGTTTGAAAAGATTCAAATATCTGAATTTTTATTTCAATTTTCAACAATTTTTACTGGCTTTCTAAATAAGAGTTTACATATCTTTTTCCCAAAATCAAGCAGTTCAAAGTATATAAAGTTCTATCTACCCATACCATTTCTCAGAGGTAGCCACTGTGCATAAGCTTCAGATTGTTTTTACATATCTAAGCCTAAATGTGTGTGTGTGTATACAATTATAGGTACACAAACTAAGGTAATGGATTCATACATAATACTTAGTGACCTGCTTTTTGTAAAATGTCATTCCCCCATATCTATTTTAAAATAAAATTATATTTTTCCCTAATATATGAAACCAACCATAGAAAATATCAGTAACACTCCCATAAAATACTTAATCCTGATCATAGTGCATTTAGATATGAGACCTCTACATTTTTCCAATTTTCTTCTCTTTTGTGTTACTTGAAGCAAGATTAAGGAAGAGCCAAACCTGTACCACATGAGGCAAAATGAGTCATGCATCCATGATCAATAAGAATACAAAGTCACTTTCTAATAATAAAAAAATGAGAATATTGTTAGCAAAACAAGAGTGTTTTACTCTTCATTCTGTTACCTTTCTACTGGTTCTGACTTAAAGCAATCAGAATTTCCCTCACCATTGGAACTGATAAAATGATCAGGGCCACTATCATTCTCATGCCAGTAACCCTGAAAGAGCTAGAATGCAGCAATCCTTGTGATCTGCTATTTTTCCCCGAAAAACCACAACTGCACACTGTAGTGTAGCAATATCCCTTTCACAAGAAGTTTAAACAACAGGTCAGTAGTTCCCTGGAATACAAGTTCCCACTTAAGATATTTATCCTTGTTCCCCAAAACCATAAGTGGCACAAATCTGAAGTTGAACACTAGTAAAGAAGGTAATGTTATTTTTTTAAATATATGACAGCGGATTGAGTCACAATTCTTATTACACATATAGGACACAATTTTTTTCATACCTCTGTATATGAAGTATGTTCACACCAATTCATGTCTTCATACATGTACTTTAGATAATGATGTTCATAACATTCCACCATCATTGCTAAGCCCATGCCCCCCTCCCATCCCTCTTCCCTATCTAGAGTTTGTCTATTCCTCCCATACTCCCACTCCCTACCCTACTATGAGTCAGTCACCTTATATCAGAGAAAACATTCGACATTTGTTTTGGGGGGATTGGCTAACTTCACTTAGCATTATCTTCTCCAGCTACATCCATTTACCTGCAAATGTCGTGATTTTATTGTCTTTTATTGCTGAGTAAAATTCCATTGTGTATATATGCCACATTTTTAAAATTCTTTCATCTACTGAGGGGCATCTAGTTCGGTTCCACAGTTTAGCTATTATGAATTGTGCTGCTGTAAACATTGATGTGGCTGTGTCCCTATAGTATACTGTTTTTAAGTCCTTTGGGTATAGACCGAGGAGAGAAATAGCTGGGTCAAATGGTGGTTCCATCCCAAGTTTTCCAAGGAATCTCCATACTTCTTTCCATATTGGCTGCACCAATTTGCAGTCCCACCAGCAATGTATGAGTGTGCCTTCCCCCCACATCCTCACCAACACTTATTGTTTGCCTTCATAATAGCTGCCATTCTGACTGGAGTGAGATGGTATCTTAGAGTAGTTTTGATTTGCATTTCTCTAATTGCTAGAGATGATGAACATTTTTTCATATATTTGTTGATTGAATATCCTCTTCTGAGAAGTGTCTGTTCAGGTCCTTGGCCCATTTATTGATTGGGTTACTTGTGTTTTTGGTATTTAGATTTTTTAGTTCTTTATATACCCTAGAGATTAGTGCTCTCTCTATCTGATGTGTGAGGGGTAAAAATTTACTCCCAGGATGTAGGCTCTCTGTTCACCTCACAGATTGTTTCTTTTGCTGAGAAGAAACTTTTTAGTTTGAGTCCATTCCATTTATTGATTCTTGGTTTTAATTCTTGTACTACAGGAGTCTTATTAAGGAAGTTGGGGCCTAATCTCACATGATGAAGATTAGGACCTACTTTTTCTTCTATTAGACACAGAGTCTCTGGTTTAATCCCTAGATCCTTGATCCATTTTGCGTTAAGTTTTAAGCATGATGAGAGATAGGGGTTGCATATGGATTTCCAGTTTTCCCAGCACCATTTGTTGAAGATGCTATCTTTTCTCCAATGCATGTTTTTGGCAACTTTGTCTAATATAAGATAATTGTAATTTTGTGGGTTAGTCTGTGTGTCCTGTATTCTGTACCATTGGTCTACCACTCTGTTTTGGTGCCAATAGCATGCTGTTTTTGTTACTATTGCTCTATAATATAGTTTAAGGTCTGGTATAGTGATGCCACCTACTTCACTCATCCTGCTAAGGATTGCTTTAGATATTCTGGTTCTTTTATTTTTCCAGATGAATTTCATGATTGCTTTTTCTATTTCTATGAGGAATGCCATTGAGATTTTGATTGGAATTGCATTAAATCTGTATAGTGCTTTTGGTAGTATGGTCATTTTGATAATATTAATTCTGCCTATCCAAGAGCAAGGTAGATCTTTCCATCTTCTAAGGTCTTATTTGATTTCTTTCCTTAGGGTTCTGTAGTTTTCATTGTATAGATCTTTCACCTCTTTCATTGATTCCCAAGTATTTTTTTTTTTGAGGCTATTGTAAATGGGATAGTTTTCCTAATTTCCCTCTCAGAGGATTTGTCATGGATATACAGAAATGCCTTTAATTTATGGGTGTTGATTTCATAACCTGCTACTTTGCTCAATTCATTTACTAGTTCTAGAAGTTTAAAAAAAAGAAGGTAATGTTATTATAGATACAGTCCAAGTGTTCTTCTCCATGCAGTTTTTCTTTTTATATAATCATAGCACTCATGAAGCAATATTAAGGAATTGTCTGAATCCATCAAACTGCTTATGAACAAGAGAACATGAGCCCAGCCTGGGATTTGAGAATTTATTCCATTTTAACTTACCAGAGGAAGAGCTTTAAGAATTTACCTCTTCTAAATCCAAACAGTTACTAACCAAAATCAGTACCAAAGGAATTTAATATAATTTTCCCCCTACTTTGGACAGTCAGTCATTGCATAAGACCCCTTCACTTCATAGTAGTATTTTTGAACTATGTCTTCATGAGACTTATTTCCTCACTTATCTTAAGACCTGTGAAAAGCTCATTCTTAATTAGAACTTTGGGGACATAGCTTAGTGGTAGAGTGTTTGCCTAACAAGCATAAAGCCCTGGGTTCAATCCCCAGCACTGTCAAAAATAAAATAAATAAAAATAAGACTTTCTCTGTATCCTGAATTTTTTTCATAGTCTTTCACGAAATGTATATATACCCTTAATAAGTTAGTTTTTAAACTATTAAGGGTGATAAATATCATGCCCCAACTAAGGTACTCTCTTAAATTAGACAAAACTTAATCTACAAAATCTCTATAGATATACATAACTAAAGAAGAAACATTGCACTCTGAGTGAGATGATCAAGTCAGAGCCGTAATCCACTAAAACTTTTCAATAAAGCCTTTTGGCGTTTCTGTGTGTGTGATTTCATTCTACAATTATATATTTCCAGATTCTTCCTTTTTGGCATTTTGTTGTTGTCTGTCCTATTCAAGCATGTGCTTGAATAGATGTTTGAGGTTTAATGCTTAAAGGTTGTTGGCTGCAAAATAACCATCAGTGAAGCCAGTCTTTCCCCGTCATGTTGGAGTAGCAAGTAGAATTCGCTACTGCCTTTTCTCAAATTCCAGAGCATGTGTGTGGTTTTTGGAGTGGTGTGGAGATCTCTCCTTCTAGTATTGTTGCTAACCTGTATACCACATCCTTTAGGGAGAGGAAGCAAAAAACATTCCTGGTGAATCTATCACAGAAGAACAATTCACTGATGAAGAAGGCAACCTCATCACCAGAAAAGTAATTAATCATCAATGAGTTTTATGCTTCTCTTGGAATTTAAATTTTCTGCATTAAAAATCACATGATTTTCATACTATAGGGTCACCTCTTAAAACAGAAAAATCTCTATTGTTCACTATTGCTTCCTGCAGATCACTCGGAAAGTAATAAGACGAATTATCCCACAAGAGAGAAAACAGGATGAAGTGGTAATACAGAGAGACTGCCAAGGAAAAAGTAGATGATAAAAGCTTTGTGCACTCCATAAAAAAGCTGCTAACGGACTGGCATCTGCAGTGTGGCAGCTTGAAGCATTTGCTGCTTTTGATATATGCATTTGACCAGGGTCAAATTAAAAGGCTTTTCTTCCTAACATTCCTTAATGTTATATATTTTTTACTATCTTCCTTCACAAACATGAGTTCATTTATTTGGTGACAGAATGTGCTAGTTTGAAAGAGAGGAAGATAATAAAACCTTTTGCCACCTACAAACCCCCCTTGGGAGTGGCCAAGCCCTAAACAGGACTGACCTTCAACTGAGTGCCTGCCTGGGAAATGGATGGAGTACACTCCAAAGGACAGGAGTTGAATAGCTGGGTGGCAAAAGCTCAGTTCATAATCCTGATATCAGATCCATACATTTTCCCTTTCCAAAATATTCTACGGGGAAATCTGAATTACATTTTTGCCTAAAGAGGTTCCCCTCTTTAGGTTTCCCTATTTCCAATGTGCCAGTTACAAAACCAGACTCAACACTGAGCAGTGCAGTTCACCCAATAAAGCCCCATCTCTCAAAGAAAACATCTAGTTATTTATCATTTGTTTCCCACATTTTTACCCTTTCTTATTTATTTTTGTATTTTTAATTGTAGATTGACACAATACCTTTATTTTTTTTATATGGTGCTAAGGTTCAAACCCAGTGCCTCACGTATGCTAGGCAAGCGCTCTACCACTGAGCTACCACTCCATTCCTACCCTTTCTTATTTAGTAGATTATGTTTACATAAGAAAAAAGTGAAAATTTCTCAGGACTACATGAGAAAAAAAATCAAAGGATATTTTCTGTTACATATAGGATAAAAACTAGTATTTGTACAAAAGCCTCACTCTCAAGAGAAATGTGTTCCTGGGGTTCAGTGAAGAAAGATCTTGTTTTATGGAAAATCAATGCCGCCTTGGTCTAGGAACAAGGGGACTGTCTTGGTAATTCTACAGACCTCAGAAGAAGAACAGACCCTCAGATCTATAGCATTTCCATGTTATTTAGTTCTTGATTAGTGCTTTACTGAGAAATTTCTTTCTCATTATATCATAACTTCAAGTTCAGCTGGCTTAAAAAATCACAAATTGTGATTTTTTTTTAATTGGGGTTTGGTTGTCTTGTGAGCTTTAATGACAATTTCTTGTAGATTTTTTTTAAATGTATCACTAACCTGCTGAATTATTGTGAAGTACAGTTATCTCATATTTATCTTTATGGTGCTTTTGCTTGCTTCCATGATGCTAAGCTGTGTGGTTAAGCCAAAGAGATTGTATGTCTTTTTGGATTTGAAGTAACAAAGTGCTTTAAACAGTTTCATTTATCCTAATCCAGCTTCCAGGGACCAGAGTGGAAACTATAACTAAAACTCTTTCACCACAAAATCTTAACATGTACATTCCTTTTAAAGCAGGGAGAAGGTTATAAGGTGAAGATGAAGAAAGAAATACGGCATGTGGAAAAGAAGAGCCACTCCTAACAGTGAACAGTCAGTCAAGGTGTGAAGTGTGCTCCTATCCAAGACAGAGGGACTTGAATTCCTCTGAAGCTTCTAAATTTCCCTTAAAAAAGTGATTCAGATCTTCCCCTTCATCCTTTTCACTGAATTTCAACTTGGAAAAATCCAATGAGTTGTTCACTTTCTTTTTATGTTTTTGGAGGCGTACACACACACGCTTCACTCTAATTATAGTCCATAAATTCTCTCCTTGAAAATTAGGCAGGAATTTAAATATAAATGATGTCTGCAAAAGTAAATAGTAATTTTTGAGTCTTCTGTTCTCCAAGAGCAGAAGCTCACTATGAAATGCAGTAGGCATATATAATCTAACAGGAAGATTATTCAGCAACAAATAATTCTCACAAATGTACTCTTCAGAGTTGTATTAATTAGGCTTTCACAATTTTAGCATCTGAGGATATACTTTTGGTTGAAAGATAGTACCAAGTCAAAATAAGTCAAGTTCTTGTTTTATATTAAAAACAAAAAATATGTAGTTAATTAAATGGAACGCTGTTTTGAGTACTGGGGCTTAAATTCAAGGCCTCATGCTGGCTAGGCATGTTCTTTACCACTGAGCTATATCCCCAGTACTTTTTTGAGACAGGGTCTTGCAACGTTACCAAGGTTCTCACTAAATACCTAAGGTGGCCTTGAGCTTGTGATTCTCCTGCCTTAGCATCCCAAATCACTGGGATTATAGGCAGGTGACACTACACTCAGCTGTTTTATTAACATTTTTTTAAAAAAATTAAGTCTAGAAAATTTAAAGAAAGTTCACTTTACAACTGACATTACTTTAATATTGTTTTTCTGAATTTTTACATTGACCTGTTTCTTTCTACTTGGCTACAATTAGTAAGGCCATTTGGGGGCTGGGCATGGTTGCACACACAATCCCAGCTAGTGAGGAGGCTGAGGCAAGAGGAGTATAAGCTCAAGGTGAGCCTGGCAATTTAGTGAGATCCTGTCTCAAAATAAGAAGAGCTGGGGATGTAGCTTAGTAGTACAGCACTTGTCTGGCTCTGGGTTCAATCCCAGACCCTGAGTTCAATCCCCAATAGTGGAAAAAAAAATTTAAAAGGGGCATTTAAGGTGAAAAAACAATTTTGAAAAGTTCCCTATAACTCTGAAAGGAAAGCAGAATCATGTCTTCAGGGCCATTCACTTTTATCTTCTAAGCCCCATGGACAATTTTTACTTTCATGTATTTGCTGTTTTGTACCTACTGAAAATACTGGTATTTGGTGTGCTCAGGTAAGGAACTGAGAAATAATCTAGTTTTGGTATGCCTAAATTTATATGTGAGGATACTAAGACCCTCCTAAATTCTTAGTTTCCCCCCCATCATATTTTATCATTTGTTTATTCACTCTTATTTCACCTCCTATGAGGTTTTCTACCCGAGCACAGAATTCACTGGTAAGCAACACTTAACATGGTAATAACCCTAACTGATCCATTTGAGAGATTTAATGGTAACCAAACTTAACTAATCAATCACATCAGTTTTGATGGCATTGAGGGAAAAAAATGGCAGAAATAGGATGGAAACCCTAATTATCTGCTTTCAGTGCCCATATTCTCAATGTTTATTAGGGCCTTCACCTGGGTCTGAATGGTGACAGGGAAACTTTCCTTGAGAATGTCACATGTGGGCTGTTTTAATGGATGAATAGGATTATTTGTCTCTTTAAGGATTCTGGTCTTCACTCTAAATCTAAAAGTCTTAAGGCAAGGGTGGAATATAAACCCAATTTCTTTTCTTTATTACTCACTCCAGATGCAAGTTAGAAATGAACTGGAGGGAGCAATAATGGATGAGTGAGACATCTGTTGAGAGACTATTGCACATGCTAGCTTTTGGACATTACTGGCTTTTTATTTGATGAGAAGGGTGATAAAATTCAGGATGACATCAGTGTAGCAATGTCTAATAAGAACCCATCTATCATGCAAGTTCTATTATTGAACTGGTAAAAGACTAATTTGTATAACAGATTTCTAAAATACTGAGTTTGGTATCTTGAATCAAACAACTCTAAGTGCTAAATGAAATATAAGAAGGTTCAGTCCATTTCAGTACAACCCTGAGAGTTTAGCAACTTGTTCAGTCATATACACAGATTCCAAGTGGGAAAGAACCAGAAAGATCACTAATATCAACTGAGCCATTTTTCTACAGTGACATATACCTAGGATTTGTGAATAAATAATGCCAAAAGAATATATTGATGGTACTAAGCTTTTTAAATTAAAATTAAATTTAAATTTCTACATTAACATGTTAATATAGAAACTACTTGGTTACTGAATATACAAGCAGTTTTATGATTATAAATAATCACTATGTAAAGAGGTTGTCAGAGTTGGGCATGGTGGTGCATGCAATCCTAGCTACTCACGAGACTAAGAGAGGAGGATCTCAAATTTGAGGTCAGCCTCAGCATCTTGGCAAGACCCTCAGCAACTAAGAAAAACCTATCTCAAAATAAAATTTTAAAATGAGAGCTGGGTATAGCTCAGTCGTAGAGTATTTGCCTAGTATGTGTGAGGCCCTGGGTTTGATCTCCAGTATTGCAAAGTTGTCATGTTCACTTGCCTTCAAGAAACAGATATTCCAGTAGATTATTCATATGAATGTGAAAATAATTTCAATAGAAAGCAAACAACATGTCAGATGGAATGAACAGTCATGTGGCAGGTGGCCTAATTCTACTTTCCAGGGTGATTTTTACCTTCCATTACGTGAACTTAGGAATTGAGTTCCAGAATATTGCCTGGAATTCCCGGACATTGAATGTAATACTCTGGAAAAAAAATCAATTTGCAAATATATTTAAGTCTTTACAGTCCTGCTGGCTGCTTTCCTTTTAAAATAAAAAAAACAAAGCAAGTGGAATGCTGCCCAGTTTCACTGAATCTCTGACAGAATCTCAGAAATTTTTATTTCACATTCTAGAGCCAGTTGACTTCTCAGCTATCTAAACCCCACACCTGCTTTTCTTTAATATGGAGTCACAGCCATCCTGGTTTGTTTGTTGTTGTTGGTACTGGAGGTTGAACTCAGGGGCACTTAACCTCTAAGCCCTATCCCCAGCCCTATTTTGCATTTTATTTAGAGACAGGGTCTCACTGAGTTGCTTAGCACCTCACCATTGCTGAGGCTGGCTTTGATCCTCCTGTCTCAACCTCTGGAGTAGCTGGGATTATAGGCATCTGCCACCGTGCCCAGCTCATCCTGTTTTTAATGGCAAAGATTTCTTTATAGTGTAAGTTTATTTATAGATTACAAGGTAATATTTTTGTGTAATCCTTCAAATAAATGTTTAGGCAGGCCAGGCCAATTGTGCTTGCAACCCTTTACAGATGAGAATAATAAAGCTCAGAAGTCAGGTGATATGTTTACTGTCATACAGCTTAGGACTGGTAGAGACAGGACTTGAATGCAAGATTATTGATACTCAATCCATTACTCTATCATACTGAGCTTCTAAAAATGTTTATGCATCGAAGTGATTTCCTGTTAAATGACTATTGTATGGCAGGCACTAGGAAAAATCTTTTACATTACCTCATATAATTACTTTAAAAAAAATGCCATTGGGTTGTTTTTTGAAATAAAAAAAATATTTGGAAAAGTTAAATGACTTACCCAAGATCCCACCACTAAGAATGAACTCATCTAAAACCTAAGTTCTTAAATAGTACTCGCATTCATTAATAGAGATTTAAATACAAAATTTAAGTCAAATACATGTACAAAGGAGCTTACAGTAAATTTTTTCATACTCTACACAAGGAAAATACTCTTTTTTGTCCTTTTTTTTAAAAAAAAAAAAGCATGGTTTCATTTTTAATGTATCCATAATCTCCAGATTTTTACTTCAGATAATATTAAAGGGCCGATTAGTGAGGTTGGGGCAAGGGAACATCCTCAGATCAAAGCCATGACAAAGACTTACATTGACAAATAGCTACATTCCATACCCCCTTTGATAAAATTCTGAGGCTCTCACTCAACATATGGAAGCCAAGAGAATCTCAGCTTGATAGTGCAGTCCCTCATCTGAGGTCAAAAAGTTGACTAATTTAATTCATTCCTTCAAAGACCTTCTACCTGGCTCAGAGTAGAAGAGCTAGATATACAACAGTTACAAAACCTCTATGGTCCCTGCCTTTCTAGATTTCCTAGTCCACAACTGTGAAAGAGATGGGACAAATAATTAAGCTCCCAAATTATAAAGTTCAAGATCCAATGAAAAAAATGTATACACAGATTTGAGAGTTAGGAAAATCTCTCTGAAGTCATGACATTTAAGAACTCCTCAGTGATGGCAACTAGGAAAAGAATGATGAGAACTACAAAGGATACAGCATGTAGGGGGCACTAAGGTTTAAAAAAAAAAAAAAAAAAAGTATGCCACATTTGAGGAAATCATTGTACCAGAACCTTGAGATAGGGTGAGGCAGACACAAGATAAATTTTGAAATGCAGAATCCCTTAGAGCCCTGTAGGTTAAAGGAAATGATGACACTCCATTCTAAGATCAATCTAAGTGAGATCCTGACCTTTTTTTTCTTTTTTCTTTTCTTTTTTTTTTTTTTTAAAGAGCATACTGTGTTAGAGAATGGATAAGAGAATAAAATTAAGGTGACCTGTTAGGAAGTTATTGCTATAGCTTGGTTAAGCTATAATGTGGACTTGGGCTAGATTTGAGCAATAGTTTCAGGAAGATCTATAGAACTTGTAGATTAACTCTGGGGTAGGGTTAATTCTAGAAGAACTCCCAGGTTTGTGGTATAAGCAACTGGATGATACAGAAAGCAGAAGTGGAAGAGAAATGGATTTTTTAAAATTTTTAGTTGTACTGGAACTCAATATCTTTATTTTATTTATTTATTTATATGTGGTGCCGAGGATCGAACCCAGGGCCTCACACGTGCTAGGAGAGCTCTCTACCACTGAGCCACAACCCCAGCCCCGAGAAATGGATTTTAAGAAGAGCATTAGGCATACAGGCTTGAACTCATTTGAGTTTGAGGTGACCATATCCAAGTATTTAGATAAGTCTAGAGCTTTAGGGAAAAGATGGGACTCAACATATAATTTTGGATTCTGAAGAAATGGGTTTTGAACACTAAAGAACTGATATGGTTACCTATAGAAAAAGCTGAAGTGAGCAGAAAAGGAGCTAAGGAGCAAGTCCTAAGGGACATTTTTCAGGGAAGTTTAAAAGGTCATAGAGGAAGTTAGTGGGGGAAAAAAAAGAATTTGAACTCAAGGCCCACAGTTGAGAAAGAAGAGGGCCTGAACTGGAATAAGACAATGGAAAGGAGAAGGCAGATTTGAGGAATATTTTAGCTAACAATCAGATTAATTCTACATAGCGAGTGAAGGTGATGACATCAGGGTTTCTAGCTTACATGTAATTATTAACAAAAAGATTGACCCTAAGACCACAAAAACAAATTTAGGATTAAGGAAGCCCAGGTGAGGAACTAGCCTTTATAAATGCCGCATTTCGGTACCCTCATTATTTGTTAATGATTTCAAACAAGTCTGTCTGAGCTAGAGATCTTAATGCGGCCACCTTTGGTTAGGTGTTAGAAATAAAGTGGCCTGAGTGGATGGAACTACCAAGTAGTTTACTAGTTATGTGTGCTTGGGCAAGTTACTTCTGTGTCTTAATTTCTTTACCTCTATTCATCCAAGTTGAGTTGACAAGAGGCTTGAAATTAAGCTCTAATGAATAGCAATAACCCTCTTCCCAAAAGAAGGATAATAGTAACTTATCTCAGAATTGGTTTTAGAACTAAATTGAGTTAATACATGTAAATTAATAATAGTAGCTGCTAAGGCCACAGTAAGCATGAGCTATTCTTATTAGTATGAAGTAATAAGAAAACCAAGAAGAGAACCTTGGATGGCCTGAGTGATGGAGGCTGGGGGACTGAGCAGTAGCCTGGGACACTATTATAAAACATGGGAGAAGTCAGAACAGCAGTATTACTGAAATCCTTATGAGATGGATGAGGATTTACTTTCAACTGTTTATTTTCAATTATTCCTTACACTGTTTCTCATAGTAACACTGGGAAATTATTAAAAAGGGATGAGAATATCTGTTTTACTAATGAATGAATGAGAGAAAATCCCTGAGACTGCAGTTAATGGTAGGTCTGGATTTTAACCCCCATCTCCAGAATCTGCCTCCAAGAAGGCAAAGCCACAATCTGAATTGCTTCACTCCAAATTCAGAATCCTGCCCTTTCCTCCAGCTTATTTTCCCAGAATTCATTTGCAATATGTTTTTATTTTTCTTATTAAAAAAAAATCTAACTCATTAACCAAAGGCCTTGGCTTCAGGGTGGTAAAAGCAAGGTCCTAGAGTTAAGTAGCCTGACTGCCAATTCTGACTCTGCCACTTGCTGTAGTTCCTGGAGCTTCTTGTTAACCTCTGTGTCTCTATTTTCTTATCTGTACAATGGAGAAAATAATAATCCCTTTTGGTTATTAGGATTAAATGAGTTAACCTCTTTGGAACAATACCTGGCACACAATAAACATAAAAATTTTAGGCCAATATTTGTCCAGTATTTTCCTTTATTCCTGCTGGCCCCTACAACTTCAGGTATTTTTTTAACCACAAGTCACTAGAAAAGAACAAACTCAAAAATGCCCCATCTATTGGTATTAGTTGAATAAAAAAAATCTGCATGAATTGGAAATTACTTTAAAACTAAACTGTAGTTTATTATAATTGTAGTTAGAATTATTGTTTAGAAAAAATATTCTTGCCCATATGACTAGAGACAGGAGAAGGGAAGGAAGAGGCAGCTGGACAGGGGGAGAAAGGAAGAACTAGAGCAAAGAAATCTGTCCTCTGTGGGCTGTGAGGAAGATATATCAGAAGGGCTTTCCTCAAGCTATGACAATTCTCACACTAAATGAGAGGTGACAAAAGATAGATCACAAGGGTCTGTCCTTCCATAGAGAGAGCATTTGAAACAAACTTGAAGCATACAGAAAGATCTCATGATTAGAAAAGGTGGGGATGCAGGTGAATACAAATTGTGAGCTAAAAAAAAAAAAGTTTGAAAACAATGAAGCTGATACTGGGCATGTAGTTACGATGAAATGCAGAATGTCTGGGCTTAGCCTTGACCTATGAGATAAAGTCTACATTTGAAGATTACCACAGGTGCTTTATCTGCATATTAAATTTTGAGAAGCACTTCTCCAGGGCACATCACTAGCTCTCAAATTTAGTAGAACACTGGAATCACTTGAAGAATTTTAAAATAATTGTGTACTGGGCCTAATCATAAGAAATTCTGGATAAGCCCATATGGAATGTGGGCTAGACATTAGGATTTAAATTTTCCCAGATAATTCTTTTGTTCAATCAGTTTTTAAAACCACTAGAAATTATGAAACAAGACAGTGTGAATTAGTGAGCATTTAAAAAAACTGTATGGGGATAGGCTTCAGAGAGCTTCAGATCCTGCTAAAGATATAGCACTTCTTTAGGCTAGGTGTTGGGAACTAAAAACTGCCTATAAAGGAAGGTTTGGTTCCTTTATACACATGACTTGAAGATGTGAAGTATAATATTTGAGAATTATCAGTTACCATGAAGAAACATTTACTTGCTGTTTTTTCTATATTTTAAAATGTTTCTTAGAAAAAAATCACTGTGAAATTACACGAATGATTGGTTTTCTGAGTTAGTTTCTCCTGCCTTTGGAGGTAAAAGGCATACCAAACCCACAAAAGAATTCCTAAATCAAACCTGTCTATCTCATATCCATTATCTAAACCCAGCAAGGGGAGATGATTCAGAATCCTGTTTCTGAAATGCCATTGATGACTCCTGCCTTCACACTGTCCCTTCAGTTGGTGTTTTTAATCACAGTTTATACAAAGTGTCTATTTATAAAAAAGTCACTTATCCAAGGTTCTAATCTTTTTGTACAACACTGAACTTGGTAAAAGATTTTTGTCCAATTCCACATCTCAATACCCTGTGTGGTTGGGACCCACAAACTAATTGCATGATTGAGAACAAGAGATTTTTAAGGGTAACTTCAACTTTTTTAACTATCACCCAGAACATACTAAATTTAAATGGACATAAGAGGTTTTTTAAAGTCTTAGAAACTATTTCTAGAAAAATAAAGTTTGCTCATACTGATGTAGAAGAGAAAGACCTTAATATGAAATTAATCTGGAAAGTTGGATTAATTTATTAGAAGAAATGAAGAAAACAAGAAAGTTCTCAAGTTAGATCTTACATCTATATAAATTTACTAAAAATTATCAAACTATAATAGATGAAGTACAATTTATAAATTATGTACCAATTAAGGTATAAAATGTGGGGGGAAGTTTAACTAGAGAAAACTGCTGACAACTCTCCATTATAATGAAATGGAGAGAGCCCTGTGGTAGTAACATCATCGGTTCATCTAAGAAGCCTGGTGCCTGGAAGATTAGGACTAAGTGGTAGAAACAGAGGTGCGAAAATCTTTATCTTCTTACTTGGATTTGCCCACTCTCTGTAATGTGATCTATCGAAATGAGTCACTTTCCTTCTCTAGAACTTCTGCAGAGTCATGAGAGAGGGGGAGGTGTTGAAATCACCCAAGAAGGAATGATACTTCGGTATTCTTGGCTCCATGCAGTAGTGACCTGGGGCATGGAGGTCAGTAGCACTTTTAAAACAAGAAAAGGAAGTCCAGACCCACAGTGGGAAGATGAGGAAGTACTGTTCTAATGTATTTACATATGTGTCCTAGGTGATCCATCTAAAGAGAAACTTGTCTAGGGTAAGTCAACAACCTCAAAGTGGCTGGTAATACTCTCAGGCCCCCAAGAGAAGCGAAATTCTAAAGGTTCTTCTGAATCTGTGAAGAATAGTTTGTTGTGTATATGGGAGTGAACAGGGTTATTCTTAAAATTGTTCTTACTCAGGATTTCTGTAGAGGCAGTCTTGTTCTCAGGCAAGTCTTCAAGTTTTTCAGTTATTTTTCACTGAGCCAGGAAAAATGGCTATATATGGGAAGAACTTTGTTTCATGGAAAAAGATTCATACAAATAACAGTACTGCACCAAAGTATGGGAACCTCGCTGGGCACAATGGTGCATGCTTTTAATTCTAGGTACTGAGGAAGCTGAGGCAGGAGGATTTTAAGTCCAAGGCCAACCTGGGCAACTTAGCAGGACCTTGTCTTAAAATAAAAAATGGGCTGGGATGTAGCTCAGTGCTTTCCTAACCCATGTGAAGCCCTGGATTCAATCCTTGGTACAGGGACGGGGAAGTGAAAACCTCTGCCAAGAATGTTGATTTATTTTGACACATTAAGACCGGCCATAAAACATTGATGCTTTATGCAGGAATTCCGGTAAGACAAGACATTCTCAGTGGAGTCTCCACATAAAGTGCAAATGAAATTATCCCATCATAACTAATGCAGGCAAAGATGGGAACTGTATTCTTTGCAATGGTAGAAATTAGTCTTTAATTTCCATGTGGAAAAGCAAAACAATTTCATATGAACTAATGAAATTGTTTCCCCTTTTTGAAAGATTAGTTGGATTTTAGGGGCTGAGGAATATATAAATCTACAAAAATGATGGAGATACTCCATATGCCTATCTCTTGGTGCCCAGACCTCATACGTTTTGATGTTTATGGAGACATCAATGATCACCTCTCATCCACATCATTTTGGCTTTTGACTAAGTAACCTGAGCTTCAGAGTCAGAACAAGGAGAGGGTCTTTCCAACACATTCTTAAAAATCACAACTACATAAGTAATTTTCTATGAAGATCAGGGGGCAAGGTTATTGCCTTCCAAGAGCTTTCTAGAACATCCTGCGGCCTTATCCTTTGAGGCATTTAGCAGGTAGCGTAACCACCCCTTTAGAAAAGAATGAGCCCTGGTTCTCTAACGTTGTCTACTGAATAGTAAGGAAGGCAAGTTTTGTTTGTTTTTAAAGGAAAGAAAGCTAAACTCGCTAACTAATATCTGTCTCTTTCTCCACAGGATCATGTGTTTTTACTGCCAGGTAAAGAAATTCATGGAAGAAATATCGGAAGTAAAAAATTTACGGAGAAGGGTGTGTGTGTTTGCTGCTTCCACACATTAATGGCATGATTTTTTTATGCAAAAAGAAAACCAGAAAAAGAAAACAACTCATTTTAATTTAGCATGAGCCAATTTACAGAGCATGGAAATTCACTTTCATTTCCGGGATTGGCGCGTGTGCAATTAGCAATGCAGTGTATACAAGAAGCCATGCTGTTAACAGTTTATCTCAAGTAATTTGGTGTCATTTACAAAAGGAAGAAATTCCTGCCACCAGAAGAGACAGAAGGAGATGTAATGATCAAATCAAGTAGAAACACTAAAATTACTAAATCCACAACAGCTCGCCTTATTTTTCTTGGACCCAAACTGTCAGGGTATAAACACTATTTGTTTCTTTTTTAAAACATCAATAGTTTTGCTGTAAATAATAACACTGTAAAAATTCTAACAGACAGATAGAATAAATGTTGATAAGGCACTGCCTCTTAGAACACAAACAGAATATTGCAAATGCATTTAAATAATAGGAGTCTCAAGTGACTTCACCCTAGAAGAGGGAGGGAGGGATTCTGGGTGGGGGGGACTCTTCACCAACTCTTGTATATTAGCAATTATAATGTTTGTATATGCAAAACTGCTAGCTTGATTTTAAAAAGAAAAGCAAATCTTTAAAATCTGCTGCAAATTTAAATAATTCCCAAAATGAGGAATTCTGTAGTTCTGTGAAAAAATTTTTCTTCAGAATACTAATATTTTGATGCATGTGTATCACCTTATTTTGATTAAATCTTTTCCAATTTTGCAAACACTACAGTATACTGCAACACAGAAGATTTTATCTGTAAACACAAAGCCCTTCATCTAATATTTGTTGCTATTGCCAATTTTTCAATGAAATGACCTAAAAATAGAAAAAAAAAAAAACCTATGCAGTAGTTGCTTTAGGGGGTGGGGGGATGCTGTTAGTGCTTAAAAGGGGGAAATGCTTGCCGCTATAGAGGTGGATGGTGCTCATAAGAGGCCCCAGCTGGGGGGATTTAAAATGGACTGAACAGAAATCCTTAGCTAGTAGAATGGCAGCACGCTATAAAATTATTCCTGTATCGTGTACCAGCCATGAAATGTAGACAACTTTCAGTAAGCCAATCATTTGTAACCATTCTAGCAGTGTCATATTAGGTTAATAAGGCTGCTGTGTTTGAAAGGGCATTTTTATTTGGGTTTTGGTGAAATTCTTTAATTTGTTGATGATTCACATAAAATCAGCATTCACTGACACATAACTTTAATGACATATGTATGAAAAACCAGACACTGGATGACCTAGTCAATTATTTAAAGATAAAATAAATTGTGTTAAAACTCTTCACCTATCTGTGCTCTACAGTGTTCTTGTGTTCTCTGGCAAAAAGTAGTTATCTAAACCCTTGTCAACTGAATCCTGGCCACACCAATATACCTGTCCTATTTGCAGCTCTGTGGTCTTTAAAGAGATGGTCTCCAATATTCAATTCTGCTCTGCAGACTTCCAGCTTATCTAAATACTGTGCATTTTGTGAAGGAACTAAGAATTAAAGATTAAATGACAAGTAATCTATTTGGGCTGCCTCCCAAAAGTGAGAAATTGGGTCAACTACAGACAACATGTCACAAAGTTGTAAACTGGCACATACAACCAGGAACCACCCTACCTACAGTGGCTTTTAGCCCATAAAGCAATTATTTTGTTTTTAAATTAACATTTGTTGCCAGTTCTTCTAAGTTGGGAAGTTTCTCCTAATAACCCAAGTTCCTAACTTCTCTTGAAAAGCAAGATTTAGCAAGAATATTCAGAAGACCACTTATTGGGTCAAGTTGTCCCGACCCTCTCCAACCAGGTGTGTGGTATAAAGGTACTACATTCCCAAACCTAGCCTCACTTATTACATTTGTGGGTCCTAACTAACCTGAACATTGCTGGAGTTTTCAACCCATTCATTCCATGATTCTAAATTCTACAGGACCACGGGCCAGAGGCTGTTTTTAACTTACTCTAGCCCAGAGCCTGGCATGTAGTATTCGTGTTAACAGTAACCAATCATCAGTAAATTTGAGTGCTCACTATATGCCCTTTTCCATTCTAATTAAGTACATTCCAGTTATTAGCCCTCAGAATCATTTTATGAATTAGGTACTGTTTTTGATAATAGTAGTCCTCATAAGTGAAATGAGTACTTAGAGCCATTCAGCAATATCATATGTTGCCTGTCAAAGATGATCACCAAATGGAATGAATTCTTCCCAAAATGGATTCAATATCAACATAGAAGCATAGAGAAACTATTTTGTATTAAGAATGGAGCTAGACTACATTTGCATGGTGTTCCAAATAAACAAAACATGTCCTACCCTTCTGCCAAATCATCTTAGGATAGGCAAACTGACATCCCTGAAAGGTTAAAAACAAAACTTGTACCAAAACCTCTGCAAAACCTGGGTCCAAATACAGGTGTCCTCTACCTTTTCAGTGAAGAGTTAATGATAGAAGGTGATTATCCTGAACTAGAAACTTGACATGTGCCTGTCTAACTATTATGTGGTTATGTTTATATACCTGAAAATGATTTGAGATGTGTGATCAAGAGCTTAAGATCAAGAAAAAGTTCTTAAATTTACTCAGAAGTATCCAAAATAATAGGATTTTATTTGCATATATGTATATATATAATTTATATGTGTATACATGGACTGAATGGGGCATATGTTATATATTCCTAATAATAGTATTTGGCCTGCCAGCTTATAAAAATGTATTCAGGTTTTTTCTTTGACATTGCTGTAAAAAGGGGGAAAAAAAAGGACTGTGATTGATAAATGCCTGATATTTGCTGTTTTTCCATTTTCTATTCCTACCAAAATTACTGAGTTTGTTAAAGTATTACTATTGTTTTGCCAAATTATGGTACATACACTGTACAGGATCATTTCATCACAGGATCTACTTCACTGAACAGCCTAAGCAGCCAGCCATTCCTCTGTAAATAAGGACTGCTTATCCTGCTTCATCTTGATGTTCCACCATGTTCATTTTAGTATTATCTTGGGGTACCATAAAGATTGAAGTTTTTCTCCATGGCAAATAAACAAAAAGAGTTGTTTGCTTGCCTTTGTTATTATGAGCATCAGCTGATGTTTGGTTGAACAACAAGGATATGTGAGAAGTCCAGAAGTAAATCACAGTAATGATAACTCATCCCAAAGTATCTGATGAAGCCAACAATCCCAAACTGATTTCTTATCTGGATGAGTCTTGGTATTCTTGATTTGTTGAAGAGACCCTTATATTATTAAAAGGTATACAATTTCCTAATCATATGATGCTTCTCTGTCATGAATTGATGATCAAATAATCTAGAAGTAAATATTTCCAAGATTGAGATTTGAACCAAATTTACAAGAGCCTTTTTTTTTTTAAATAATAGTGGCAAAAGGCAGTGAGTGGTATCACTTCTTCACTAAACAAAAACTAGAATGGATTTTAATGATCATCCTTAGTAATAGGTCTGATAGCTTTTATTTCTTTAACAGGACTAAATGCTATATTTCAAAATAGGAAAAGCAGCATCTGGACTCAGAAGTAAATTTTGTGCCAAGTCTATCTTTAATGTGTGCTTACATCCAACTGTAATGAGCCTATGTTTGTCAAGTTGATGGAGGCTTTGTGCCGAGCACCAAATCAACCTAATTAAGGTTGATGACAATAAAAAACTGGAAGAATGGGTAGGTCTCTGTAAAAATTGACAGAGGGCTAACTCTGTAAAGTGCATCTTGCAGTTGTGTGTAGTGGTTAAAGACTATGACAAAGAATTTCAGGCCAAGGATGTCATCTAAGAGTACTTCAAATTCAAGAAATGAGCAAATAAAAATTTTTGCTTCTCATGCACACGTACACACACACACACACAGAGAAAATAAAATTTAGCATTGTATCTCAGAAATTAGCTCTTTCCCTGTTTAATTTCCCCCGACATCCTTGATTACCATTTCTCTTATGCCATTTAACTCAAGCAGTGGCATATTTCTGAGATCTGTGTGGAATTATATACTTTCTAGCTTTTGAAAAGACTTCTTTGTGAGGTACACCGGTCCCCACACTAGATTGTACACTCTCAGAAGACAGACACTTGTTTTGTCCTCTGCTACATCCACAGTGCAATACAGTAGTCCCCCACTCCTGTCTGCAGTTTTACTTTCCCACTTTCAGTTACTCATGGTCCACCCTGCTCTGAAATATTATAATGTATTATTATAAATGTTCTTTTATTACCTGTTAATCCCTTACAGTGCCTATTTTACAAATTAAACTTTATCATAAGCATTGATGAATAGGAAAAAAATATAGAATGTATAAGGCTTAGTACTATTCATGGTTTGGGGAATCCACTGGGGGTCTTGAAGCAGCATATTCCCAATTGGTTATAAAGGACTACTGTATCTAGAATCGTGCCTGACACTTTATAGGTACTTGAAAAAATGTGTGATGAGTCCATAAATAAATGAATCTACAAACATCCAAAGACAAGGAACAGGATTAGGAAATGTTACACTATATACCATTTTCTTTATAGACTCAACCAAATTGGAAAACATGGCTTCAATTCTAATGATTCATTCACCAAGGCCTAACTTGTGTCATCATTCCTCACTAGCCCATTTTAGGTATATAACCCCCATTTAGCCAAGAAGTCCTAAATAATTGGGTTGAAAGTATAAGTGCCTTATGAGTAAATGGCACACAAGTCATGTTCCTAAAGTGGGAATCCTTTGCATTTGGAGTCCCATCTTTATCACTGACCAACCATTGAGAAACTAGACAAGAATGTGGAATCTCCACATTATCTCTGTAAACGTCAACTTAGTAAAAGCAAACTGAAGACAACTAAGATATTTCTGGGTTGCTAAGGACCAGAGAGTTCAGAAATTACATCCTGGAGTCCCTTGGGACTCCTCTGGCCTACAGAGATGTTTTCGCTTGAAGTACACAGAGTTGAAAAAATAATGAACATGCCAAGGGTGGTGGCTCATACATTTAATCCTAGCTATTCTGGAGGCTGGTTCAGGAGGATAACAAGTTTGAGTCCAGTCTCAGCAATTTAGAAAAACCTGGTCTCAAAAAATAAATAAACACATTTTAAAGAGTTGGAGATGCATCTCAATAATAGAGCCCCCTGAATTCAATCCCTTGTACAGCAAAATTTTATTTTTCAATCAGAAGAGTGTTTTAGGTGAAAATTTGGATTTCGAGTTCTCTTTAAATTCCGAAGATGTAACAATGCTGTTTTCTGAAATTGTTTATGGCAACCATCACTTAAAGGCAAAGCTACAACTGCCACCTTTGAACAGGCATATGTTTGTCTACCTTAGTTCCCTCTTCCTCCTTTCCCCAGTGACTCCCAAACCCAAACTATTCTATTCATTTATACTCCCAGTCTATTTGATGTGATTGAAGGAAAAGATAGAAAATTGATGCCATTCTGCTTAGAATTTGTTTTAGCAAGCCAAATATCTACTTTATTTCTCTCCCATCTCTCTCAATGCCAATAGGAAGATGGAATAACTGTAACTGAGAAAAGAAAGATGAATCATGTGGTTCCCCAAATGCATTTCTCCCTCCCTTCATCCCATTCCTCAGAAGGTATTCAGTGCCTACCACTTTTCAGATGCTATCTTAGGCAAGAGATACATCAGTTCCCACAACCTTCAAAATGGCAAGAATACAAACAGCCTCTGTGTGAAATCTAAATCTAGGACTCTTCAGAAAGGGAATCCCTAGAACGACTGGAGGAAACAAACTACTACAGCACATCATATGTGATGCACTTTATGTGATGCAAGCTGATCTTACCACCAGAGATTCTGGATTTAGGTGAAACCAATTGAAAATTTGAATTCATGCACAATGTTCTCCTTCCATCCATCAAGTCCCACAAAGCTCAGACCTCTCCGCAAAATTTCCCCTGCTGATGCCAACCCACATTGGTAGCTCAGGTAAATTAAATGAATTCTCCACAACTCAACACTCTGTTCCACATCCCAGATAGTTTCTCTGGTAGTTTCCTTGCTCTTTAAGAATAAGGCCTATTTTCCACAGTCCCAAAAGCAGAGCTTGGTAGAGTAATAATATTCAGTTTTGCATGCCTAGTCTTTACTTGTTCTCAATAGTAAAGCCTCACCAGACATCTATTATGCTGTAATGCATACTTGACAGCTCATTTGGGGCACATTTTACCGCCTGGTAGTCATGCTTGGGTGCACTGAAAAACAGAGCTAGAGCTCCCACAGACTGTCTTGCTAACACTGGTACAGTGGTTATTATGCCTTCCCCAGGAATAATCTGAAGCAAGAAGTACAGGGTATCTAAGGGAAAAAAAAAAACATGAAACATTAACCCATTTAAGGATGTGGTTCTCAAAAACTGTCACCGTGGCAACAATTGTGGCACAATGAGCTTTAGAGTAGCTCTCCTGCTTCTGGCTATGATTAAATTGAATTCTCAAGTTCCAGAGGGCAGAGTGGTCACCCTCCTGTGTATGGAGATCACACAAATCATCCAAAACAAAAGGTTATGTAGGCCACACTATACATAAATATCAAGAGCCTCTTCCTAAGGGTGGATTACACATCCAGTTCTCTTGCTTTCTCCTTTGCCAAAGAACTTGCTTAGGACAATGAAGTGAGGGCAGACAGAGTTGGTTGCTTTATTCATGCTCCTTTTCCTCCTACTTCAACACAGTTATATTCTAGAGATATTGCCCCATGACATGAAGCTAAGTTGAAAGATGATGTGGAAGAGAACCACATTCATCCCACAGTGGACATGCAATGTGAGCAAGAAATAAATCATTCCTGTAAGCCACAAGGATGTTTCAGTTGTGACTGTGATATAACCCTCTCTCCCAGTTAATACGCCTGTCAGGTAGGTATAAAACATTAAGGCATGATGGGTATTGGGGAAGTACATTCTCCTTCTAATGGGGCTGCCTTGTGGCATAATACAAACTACTTCTGCAAGATTTCCAAGTTTTTAAAATGTTGGTAACTATTTAAATTCTTCCCCCAATAATATTTTTGGGCCAAATAAAATATGCCTATGGGTCACCAGTTTTCAAGCTCTGCCACCAGCTCTTGGAATTTTCAGAGTGCACATTTATGAATCATGCTATACAAATTTATTGATGTGCAGTTTTTAATCTACACTATGAAGCTCATATGTATAAACAAGTCAGTCAGTTCCTAAGAACATCTGCTGGATGTACTTCAGCACAACATGGTTATTCTCTTTGCACCATTGCAAACTCTGAAACTCTAAAGGAGTCGCTTAGATTTACTCACATTTTATTGTATTTTAGTGAAGACAGGATGTCTATTTTCATATCTCATCCAACTCCTGTGTGCCTCTATAACCACACTGCATGACATCTTATACTTGTCTCTCACTAGAATAGACCGGTGATAATGTGTATAGTCCATGGGCTGGTCTAAGAGAATCGTGTTATCTGTAGTGAGATAAGAAACCTGAATCAGAATTAAATCAACTATGTTACCAAGCAGTTCAGGTAACTTAAAAAAAAAAAAAATAGTAAGGCTTTCTTGAGAAGAAAGTGGCACACAAATTTACAATGGAATACCAAAGGGTGGTATACAGATTAGCAATCTGGTACCAATTCTTTCTCTTGTTACAGATTAGTGTTCTGTATAACACAGCTCTAGCTACACTAGCTTCCCTTCTGTTACTTAAAAATAAGTCCCTTGTCAGCTCATCCCATCCCATTTGTACCTTCTATTCCTTCTACCAGAGAGACTCATCTCAATCTCAAATGTCAACTCTTCAGGTGTTCCGTGGATACCTTCTCCAATATATCTTTACCCCTCCCAAACACACACACACACACTTACACACACTTACACACACACAATTACACACACACAATTACACACACACAATTACACTCTATGATATCCCATTTTTATTTCCTTTATAGCATTTATCACTATAATCATCTTGTTCATTTATATGCTTATTTTCATCCTTCTTATTCATTGCAATATCTGCAGCATTTAGTATAGGGCTTGGAATAATAATCACTCAAACATATGTTAAATAAAGAAATGAGGGACGGAATAAAGCAAAAAATAAGTATGGTTTAGGATAAGTATAGTGAAAGTCAAGGAAAACCAGACACATCTTTAGTGACTCACTGTAAAGTATCAAAAAGACTTTAGTTTGCCTTTGAGGGTTGCTAAGCATCCACCCCAATGAAGACTTGCTGAGAAGTGCTTTATAATTCAACTCCCCCTCCACAGCATTTCATGAGAGCTTTGTTACCAACTGTCAGGTATTATCGTGGTATTTTTCCATCTTGTGCCAAGGACATGTGATGGAAAGGTTGTTAAAGTCATCTGGTATGTGTCATAGTATCAGATGCCTCTATTAATTGCCCATGCACAACACAGTCCCTGCTAAACTGGTGCTAGAAAAATAAGCCATCTTTCTAGATGAATGAAAACCTTACTGGTGGATCAGGAACAGAAAACATCTACTCAAGTAGCCTGAGTGTCTACATTGTATAATAGTTGCAAAATTTCTTACCCTGGGAAGGGGGACCAACCCATAGTTGCAATTTATACTCTTCTAGCTTCACAAAGCTAAAAAATCAAAACCTATGGAACCTGGAACACAGCATTATAAAGGGAAAGAGAACAGAAACTTAAAAGCACATGTCACAACCAAAAAGCTGTAACAAACTATTATGGTGCAGAAACAGGCCAGGAATTGTCAACTCATATTTTTTCAAAAGAAGCTGAAAATTTGAACTGGGTATATATCAAATTCCACTCGAGTGCTATTTAGTTCACACTTTGTTCAAGGAATCATCCTAAATATTTATATATGTCCAAGATACCTCTAGTTATTGAAAATAAGAAATCAGAACTGGGACCTATGGGTTCAAAATCACCCCTGCTTTTGACACTAGAACTTGAACCCAGGGGTTCTTAACCACTGAGCTACATATCCAGCCCATTAAGGGCTTTGCTAAATTGCTGAGGCTTCCTTTGAACTTGCAATCCTCCTGCCTCAGCCTCCCAAGCTGCTGGGATTACGAGCATAATTCCGTCATCTTTTTTTTTTTATTGTGGTAAAATAGGCATAACAATTTCAACCATTTTAAAGTATACACCAGTAACATTAAATACATTCACAATGTTGTGCAACCATCATCATTATCCATTTCCAGGGTAATTTCATCATCCTAAATGGAAACTCTAATTATTAAACTGTTCCCCATTATTCCCTGCTCCCGGCCTCAAAACTTCTATTTTACTTCTGTCTACAAATTTGCTATAGGTGGAATCATACAGTGTCAGTCCTTTGGTGTCTGGAGTATTTCATTTAATATGTTTTCAAGGTTCATCTATATAGTGTAGCATGTAACAAATTCATTCCTAGCCAGGCATGGTGGCACACATCCCTATGATCCCAGCTACTTGGGATGAGGAGGCGGGAGGATGGCAAGTTTCAGCCCAGCCCAGGCAATTTAATGAAGCTTTGTCTTGAAATAAAAAAACCCAAAGAGGGCTGAGACTTGAGCAATGAGTTGGATTTTCCTATGTGGAGGAAAGAGGCTGAGGCAAAAGGAACAAAGCCTAGAAGAATACATTCCAAGAAGCATGAACAATATTTGTTTTGGTCACAACTGGAGAAGAAAGAATAGGAGGAAAGAATGGAAGAGAAGAATATTTAGGGTTGGTCAAGAAAATCAAACCCTGCTTTAAGCAGCCAACCTGTTGATCATATCTTAAGTTTTCCCACCTCAGCTTATTTGAGAACAGTAGGTACTCAAATGCAAGACTGTTTAATATACAGGAATCACCATACAAGATTCTAAGGATTGGAAAGCCAAGACTATACTCAAAATGTGTTTGAGTTACCTAGGAATATACCTGGCCATCAGGACTTCTTTTTGGTCATGTACCCTAGGAACCAATTTTCACATAACATTAACAAAGCAATTTCTTAACATTCCTTCAAATAAATTGAGCATGCTTTTAGATAAGAGCATTTTCTAACCATTCCCATAAGGATTTTTTTAAGACCTTGAACAAGCCATTTGTGCAATTTAAAAGCTAATCAAGATCAAATGCAGACCAAGAAACAACTGCTTCTGGGACCAGAACTGCTGAGTGACCGACACAAGGGAAGCAACACAAGCAAAGTGGGACCCAGAGAAGTGACGCTTTTGTTGTCCCACAGTCAGCTTGTGGCAGAATCTACAACTAGCATCTTATACCACAATTTACTGCCTCCAAGTTGTTTGATAGATCAACCTGAAAAGTTAGTCTAAAAAGGCATCTGCTCCAGTGGGGTTCCTATGAGGCTTTCCTTATGACTGAAGGGGGTGTGGGGGTGGTACAGGACACCAAAATATTCTCAAGAATTTTTTGGGCCTTATTTTTTTAAAAAATCCTTGAAACATTTAACCTTTTTGTTCATTCTCTTTTCTTTGTCTCTTCCCACCTCTTTGGGCCACTGGACCCTTCTCCCACCTATACTTTTACTACTGAGATAGACCCAAAACTCCTTGAGAGATCTCATCTCTCCTCAGACTTTAGTAAATACTCATGTTTTGATTGTTTCCAGATCATTATCTCCTCCTAGTTCTCTGTCCTGAGCTTAAAAATTCACATATCAGCAGTCTGCTAGACTCTCCACTCAACACCTCAAACTCCTCATGTCCAGAAGTGAACATCTGCCCATCCCTTCAAAGAAAGTCAGCTCAGGTGTCATTCTGTGTGAATAACATCTTCATTCATCCCTTGCCCAGATCAGACACCAGAGGAACATCAACTACTACCACTTCCTCAAAAATCATCCACTTAAAAAGAAAACAAACAGCCCCTTCATTGGTCTGCTCAACTATCTCCATTCACACAACCACTGCCTTAGACCCCAACTTCACATCTGGATAACTGCAACCACCTCTTAACTGGAATTCCCTCCTCTAACCCTTGAAGACAGCATGATAGCTCCTTAAAAATCTCTCAGATCATGTTATTCCCCTACATAGAACCCTATTACTTGCCTTCAGACTAAAGAACAAGCTTCTTTCAAGGTCAAATAAAGATTCACTGTGAGAACTTGGACAAGTTACTTAACATCTTTGAACTTCAGCTTCCTTAACTATAAAAATTGAGTAGAACAGAGTGGAGGTTTCACTAATCCTGATCTTCTGGGTGGGAGGAAGGGAAACAGCTCCATGTGGATAACAATTAACACTGAGGAGCCCAGTGTAATGCTTGCTCTGCACAGCCCTCAAGATTCTTTATGGGCCTACTCAGCCAAAAATGAAAGTAGTTTTCAAAACAGGCCCAGTATTTAGACATTGAGGAAAGTTTCATGTGCATACATGCTTTTCTGTAGTTTGCATCATGTTGTACTAGTTGTATGACCTAAGGTAATTTACTTAACCTTTATGTTTCTTCATTTGGCAAATAGAGGTGATAGTTTTACCAACCACAGACAGTGTAAATGAGATCATCTACATAAAGCACTTCAAAAAGTCTGACACATAGTAAGCACTCCATAAATGTTACCTGCTTTTTATTATTTTCGTAGTGGTAGATTATACTTGGATGTAAAACAAAGGAAAATGCCTTTTTGGGGTCTCCATGGCTTACAAGTAGTAATGCAGGTAAGAGGCTTGTGACACAAACTTTCATGGTCTAGGATGCAACTTTCTGCTGCAGAGGCCAAGGAATACCTTCTCTGGGATTCTGCACTTCAGTCCCACCACTATTTCCTTCTAGTACCTCAGGCTTCAGTAGCCTCCTCTCTCCCACCCTCGCCCCTGGGCAAATGGTCTCAGTATCCAACCCAGAGACAAAAAGTAAGCAACCTGTTCAAGAACTCTAAAATATCCTGTCCTCAATATGCAGTCATACCTCTCTAAAGCTAACCATTGACTCCTCCAATGCAGAAAGTTACCTCTCAACACAATAATCTCTAACCTCATTCTTGCTTATCCAAATCCACGTCCTCAGCTCCAGGGGGAAAAAATGATTTTTGTTGTTCAGATGAATAAACTGTTTCTGCCTGGGGTGGGAAGTGGGGGGTGAATCATGGGAAAATTCTATCTATGAGTTAAGCTCAAAGTTATACTAGCAGATTAAAATAAAGAGCTTTTGGTTCTTGATCTCTTCATCATTCCAAATTAAAGTTCAAAGCTTACCAAGTCATAAACAAAGAGTGAATTTCCTAAAAAAAGTGAAAAAGGATTTTAGAATGTAGCCTCATCTGAAAGAGATGCAGGCTGGCTAGACAAGAATCCAAACCAGGAACATGCTGAGTTACAGGTATGTGTAAGAGACCATGCCACTTCAAACATTTGTGATTTCATATGTCAAATGTAAGGCTGGCAACCATATGCCAGAGGCTTTTGAAAGTAACCTAGAGGCAAAACAGTTTGGCAACCAGGCAGTTGATAGAAGCTGAATTAGGCAAGGCACAGTGTGGTACATGTCTATAATCCCAGAATTTGACCTAGGTTCAAATTTTGACTCTGATCTTAATCCCAGTAGCTCAGAAGGCTGAGGCAGGAGAATTGCAAGTTCAAAGCCAGCCTCAGCAATTTAATAAGGCCCAGCAACTTAGCAAGGACCTGTCTCACAAACTAAAAAATAAAAAAGGCTGGGGACTTAGCTCAATGCTAAAGTACCCCTGGGTTCAATCTCCAGTACAAAAAAAAAAAAAAAAAGGCAGTGGTAGGGGAGAAAAAGAAAGGGAAAATGTGAATCAAGGAAATTCAAATAAGGATTGTTGTCAAATGCTTTCCCTGATACTTGGGCCGTTTCTACTACACCACCTACAAATAAGGCAGTGTTCACTCTGAGAACATCTTAATTAAAGGCACCATTCACCCAAGACACAAATCCTTTGCAAAGTGCCAAGTACCTCAATAACATAGCAATACCATCAAAAAAAAAAAAAAAAATCATCCTATCAACAGTGTAGGGTGGCTGTGAGTCATCATAAATCACTGGAAGCCTGCTTGTGTTTTACAAATGTCTATTATCATGGCCAAGGGACTAGGAATTTTAATTTTAGTGCTTTGTTGCCTTGTTATCTTGTAACCAATAGAAAAAAAGAAGAAACATTAGATTTTAAAGACTTTTTCCAAATTTCTTTAGTTTTTCTGTTTTTGTTTTGTTTTGTTTTGTTTTGTTTTTTCTGTTTAAAAACAGTTTGACATGATATATTTGAACTTTAATTTGGAATGATGAAGAGATCAAACTGTTAAGAAAGGTTGTCCAAGTGTCATGAAATTCTCTGGAAGACATCAAGCAAGTAGAAACAGGATGAACAAGTGGAATGGTCTCAGGCTTCTCAGTGTGACAAAACTGGGTTCAAATTCTGACTCTGATCTTAGGTATTTTACCACATGTAGATGTAATACTAACCCCCACCCTGCATGGCAACTTGAGAATTCAAGATAATGTATGAAAAAATTCTTGTCCAGTAACTAGTACATAACTGGTGTTCACTGTGCTAGTTATTCTCATTTTATTTGCACACAAAATTCTGAACACGAATTAAATTATTATGGCCCTGACAGGTTGAACACCATGCAGATATAGAAAAAGAATCATTTTAAAGGTTCTTTGTGCTGTGGCAAAAATGCAGTATGGTGGGTACAAATAAAAGGCATATAAGGGGAAAAGAGAGCAAATGGATTATAAATCAAAAACAACCTCTAAACATGCTTCACTATAATTGCTCTAAAGACATGTTTCACATTGTTTATGGGGAAATGATGGTGAAAAAAATAAAAATAAAGGCTTAAAATCCACATTGTAAACATATAAAACTGAAAGTGTCTGCCTTTACCTCTTCCACCAAAGGGTGGGGAGTAAAACCTGTTTGTCTTAGAAAATACATAATGCTTCAGATAGTTCATTATTAAGTACATTTTATTGACTTCTAAAATGAGCTCTGTGGGTTGGTATTAGCTAAGAAGTATGTTTATTTCCTGTACTATAGCGAGAGAATGATTTTTAAGTACATTTGTATCCCTCTATTTGTTGAAAATCCCAAATGTCCTGTTGTCATGGAAATGTATTCTGTAAGCATCACATTAGGCTTGTTTGTACTCTGTGCAGAGATTTCCAGTAGGTCACACCTGCCAATCCCCTGAAGAAGGAAGCTGATTATTCAGGATTTAGAGACAGTACAAGCATCTAGCATAATTAACCCAGTGGCTTGGACTGGAATGTAGCTGAAAGGAGGAGTGAGGAGGGCTTGGGTAAGAAGTAAAAGAGACTGCACTGTTTTCTCTCTATACTTTTTTAATGCAGGTAAGAAAGGTTTGCCAGTACTTGGTTGAAAACAAAAGAAACTCACCTGGCCAACATGAACAGGAAGGGAGTTTACAGAAAGAATGCCAAGCAGCTCACAGGATCCTGGGAGAGGCTGGAGCTTTGGAAAACAGGCACAAATCAATAGAAGCTGGAGGGTGGAATTAGAGGCTGGGTCATGGCACCAAACCCTGCAACTACCAAGAACATTCAATGGCATTACTAGGGGGCAGTGGTCTGGACTCCAAATTATCCTTGCTTTTTTGTGACACTCAGTCTAGACACAAAAAACCTTACATGGGAAGATATGACATGGTAAGGTCAGGTTGTGTCCTTGTGGCCAGGGGCAAGAGGATCTAGCCTTTCCAACTTCCACAGTTGTAGGCAGAACTCTCACATCCTACCAGACTCACCAAAAACAAGGCTGGAATGTTCAGTAGTCCCCAAAGTGCAAAGGTATCCCAATAGCTGGGCACAGTGGCATATGCCTCTAATCCCAGAAACTCAGGAGGCTGAAGCAGGAGTAAATTCAAGGTCAACCTTGGCAACTAAGCAAGAGCCTGTCTCAAATATTTTTTAAAAAGGGTTGGGGACATAGGTCAATGTAAAGTACCTCTGGGTTCAATCTCTAGTACCTAACCCCCCCACACACACACAAAAAATCACAGATATCTCACAGACATAGTGTTTATGGTTCTTCAGAAAAAAAATTATACACACTAATAATAAAAGACACAGATTCAATGGATTGTTAAAACAAAACAATGAAACCTAGAGTCATAGAAAAAGGCCAAAAAGACCTTAGTAGGCTAGAGCAGAAGAACTCTAGAAGAAAACATTTTTTCCTATTATTTCTGTTATCCTTTTTCCTCCCACATTCTTTTTCCTATGTTCTTTCCCACATCCATTTGGATGTATTTTCTTCAATTCTCAGTATGAAAAGGTATTTTTTAAAAAAGGTATTCTCAACTCATAGATTTTCAAGAACATGTTCTTCAGTGTTTCCAGGTCAGTTTTCTTGTGGTTTACATATAAAAGGTTACTTGTACACAACGTTGAAAATTCTCATGATACTGGCCAGGGCACTAAAGCAAAATGCCCCAGTCTGTTCCAGAAGTAAAAAGGGACTGAAGCCAATGCTGTGACACTCAGTCTAGAGAACCTTAGCCTCAGTCATCCAAAATCCGCATTCTAGTCCAAGGCTTTTCCTCTCAGGAAAATGACTATAGGAAACACACCTGATCCTCCATCTCAGTGCTCAAAGTAGCTTGAGTAACAAAAGACTAGTTAAAGGGCTTCTGGACAAGCCTGTAATTCATTCAGCCATCTACTTATTCTGTGAGTACTTACTGTGTGATAAATATAGTCAATAAGATACAAAAGTTACTTCCCTCAAGAAGCTTACAAATGAATAGGAAGGTAACAAACTGTGTGAAGCAGCAATTTACTTGTGCTGGGTGGTGAAGCCTATTGCTCAGGGCAAGTCCTACCAAATGCTTTCAGGTTGGTGAGGGGAGAGGGAGGCATAACTGTAAATAAGGAATTGAAATACAGGGCACTGTATGCAATAAAGTATGGACAAATTAGCACAAGAATTAGAAAGTAATGTGTTCTTTTCAGAGTGGGATGACAGAGGTGTTAAAGAGAGTTTCCAAGAGCACATGATGCCTGAAAAGGATTTTGAAAAAGCAAAGAAGATCCCCAGGCAAAGAAGTTGGAGAAGGGCATCTCAGGAAAAGTATGAATATAAATGTGTGTAGGATGGAAATGTTCAGTGTAAGATGGGATCTACAGGGTCTATAATGTGATGGAAGTACAAAGAGAAGCAGGGAAGAAATGAGGACTGGAATGTAGCTGAAAGGAGGAGTGAGGAGGGCTTGGGTAAGAAGTAAAAGAGACTGCACTGTTTTCTCTCTATACTTTTTTAATGCAGGTAAGAAAGGTTTGCCAGTACTTGGTTGAAAACAAAAGAAACTCACCTGGCCAACATGAACAGCAAGGGAGTTTACAGAAAGAATGCCAAGCAGCTCACAGGATCCTGGGAGAGTTTGCTAGCCACCCCTTTATGTTAAAAACACTAGAAAAACTAGGGATAACAGGAACATATCTCAACATCATAAAGGTTGTCTATGCTAAATCTCAGGTCAACATCATTCTAAATGGAGAAAAATTGAAGGCATTCTCTCTAAAAACTGGAACAAGATAGGGATGCCCTCTATCACCACTTCTATTCAACATAGTTCTTGAAACACTAGCCAGAGAGATTAGACAGACAAAGGAAATCAAAGGGATATCTATAGGAAAAGAAGAATTTAAATTAGCACTATTTGCTGATGATATGATTCTATACTTAGAAGACCCAAAAAACTCCACCAGAAAACTTCTAGAACTAGTAAATGAATTCATCAAAGTAGCAGGATATAAAATCAACATCCATAAATCAAAGGCATTTCTGTATATCAGTGACAAAGCCTCTGAGAAGGAAATGAGGAAAACTACCCCATTCACAATAACCTCAAAAAAATAAATAAAATACTTGGGAATCAATGAAAGAGGTGAAAGATCTTTTCAATGAAAACTACAGAACCCTAAGAAGATGGAAAGGTCTACCTTGCTCTCAGACAGGCAGAATTAATATTATCAAAATGACTATACTATACAGATTTAATGCAATTCTGATAAAAAATCCCAATGGCATTCCTCATAGAAATAGAAAAAGCAATCATGAAATTCATCTGGAAAAATAAGAGACTCAGAATAGCTAAAGCAATCCTTAGCAGGAAGAGAGAAGCAAGTGGCATCACTATACCAGACCTTAAACTATACTACAGAGCAATAATAACAAAACAGCATGGTATTGGCACCAAAACAGAGTGGTACACCAATGGTACAGAATAGAGGATACAGAGACTAATGCACAAAAGTACAATTATCTTATATTAGACAAAGGTGCCAAAAACATGCACTGGAGAAAACATAGCATCTTCAACAAATGGTGCTGGGAAAACTGGAAATCCATATGCAACAAAATAAAATTAAACCCCTATCTCTCACCATGCTTAAAACTTGACGCAAAATGGATCAAGGATCTAGGAATTAAACCAGAGACTGTGTCTAATAGAAGAAAAAGTAGGTCCTAATCTTCATCATGTGGGATTAGGCCCCAACTTCCTTAATAAGACTCCTATAGTGCAAGAATTAAAACCAAGAATCAATAAATGGAATGGACTCAAACTAAAGTTTCTTCTCAGCAAAAGAAACAATCTGTGAGATGAACAGAGAGCCTACATCCTGGGAGCAAATTTTTACCCCTCATACAGACAGAGCACTAATCTCTAGGGTATATAAAGAACTCAAAAAGCTAATCATCGAAAAAACAAATAATTCAATCAACAAATGGGCCAAGGACATTAACAGACACTCCTCAGAAGAGGATATACAATCAATCAACAAATATATGAAAAAATGCTCATCATCTCTAGCAATTAGAGAAATGCAAATCAAAACTACTCTAAGATATTATCTCACTCCAGTCAGAATGGCAGCTATTATGAAGACAGACAACAATAAGTGTTGGCGAGGATGTGGGGAAAAAGGTACACTCATACATTGCTAGTGTGACTGCAAATTGGTGCAGCCAATATGGAAAGCAATATGGAGATTCCTTGGAAATCTTGGAATGGAACCACCAGTTGACCCAGCTCTCCCTCTCCTCAGACTACATGCAAAGGACTTAAAAACAGCATACTACAGGGACACAGCCACTTCAATGTTTATAGCAGTACAATTCACAATAGCTAAACTGTGGAGCCAACCTAGATGCCCTTCAGTGGATGAATTGATTAAAAAAAATGTGGCATATATACACAATGGAATTTTACTCAGCAATAAAAGATAATAAAATCATGGCATTTGCAGGTAAATAGATGATGTTGGAGAAGATAATGCTAAGTGAAGTTAGCCAATCCCAAAACAACAAATGCCGAATGTTTTCTCTGATACAAGTAGGCTGACTCATAGTGGGGTAGGAAGGGGAAACATGGGAGGAATAGATGAATTCTAGATAGGGAAGAGGGGAGGGAGGGAAAGGGAGGGGGCAGGGGATTAGCAAGGATGGTGGAATGTGATGAACATCATTACCCAAAGTACATGTATGAAGACTCGAATTGGATGTCAACATACTTTATATACAACCAGAGATATGAAAAATTGTGGTCTATATGTGTAGTAAGAATTGTAATGCAAAAAAAGTACATGTATAAAGACATGAATTGGCATGAACATACTTTATATATAAAGATATGAAAAATTATGCTGTATATGAGTAATAAGAATTGTAATGCATTCCACTGTCGTGTATTTTAAAAAAATAAAATCAATAAAATAAAGAGCACGCTAGGGCTAATAATGGCAGAGCTATTACAGGTAAGTGGGGAACAACAGAAGGAATTCAATCAAGGAACTAAGAGGATCTGGAAGCAGCTGGGAGGATAGATTTGAGAAGCACAAAACTGGAAACAAAAACAGCTTGGGGTCGGGTGCGCAAAAATGAACTAAGAGAACAGAGGAGAAAATTTTAAATGGGATTGGATGCCAACAGCTTGGAATGTAATGGGGAGATCATTTAAGTTAAGGGTAGAAATATGTTTATTTAGGTTTGATTTTTTTACGATTCCTTAACCATTTTGGTAAACACAGTATAAGCAGTCTTAATGAATGGTAGGGGCTACCCTCAAACAGAGAAATGCACCTCAGAAATGACACATACAAATAGAGTGCACAGAAGAGGACCTGCAGGCTCTAAAGGTGTGATTTATGACTCTTGTTTTACCACCCAGCTTTATATTCCTCCTCCTGATGACAGCATCTTAGTTTTTCTGTATAGATCAACCCTCCATCCATCAAGAGTCTACTATTTCAAATGAAAATTCCCTAATCATCACATAGACATGACTTGGGCCTGGCCAATCACAGGATTCCTCTTCTTTGACTACAGCAATTGATTTATTGATGAGCCCACAACCATTGTGATGAGCCCTCCAAGAACTGTGGAGTTCCCTTGGGGGATTTTTTGTTTTGTTTTGGTATGAGGTTCTTTTGTTGTGTTTTGGTTTTTGATCTTATGGATTTTTTTTAAGTTTTTTTGTGCTCCTTCCCTCTGGCATTACCAAGGAAAGTTCTCTTTCTTCTGGGATTTCTGGTGAAATCCCAGGAAATGTTGAAAACACTAATGTAGAATATTTGCCTGGAAACAAGGCCAACATAGAGAAAAGCAGAACTAAGAGATAGGATAGAGAAAGAGAAGAGAGACTAAGTTCTAATAACATCATTTGAGCACCTGAAGCCAGCCATACTCAAATACTTTTCAGTAATATGAGCTACTAAATTATTTTTACTTAAGTCACATAGGGTTTTCTATCTCTTCCAATCATAAAAAGCCCTATTTAAAATAGCAGATGAAGAAGTATTGGAAGCAAACTAGTTCTAGAGCATTCCTGAGTTCCATCCCTAACATTCCCAAAAAAGAAAAAAAAAAAGTCAGCCTTAACATCTCAAATCTGAGTTCATATTGCCACTTTTGCTGGGATAGTCTAAGATTTAAGGATAATACTTACAGAGCACTCTTGGGTACACAATAAGTAGTAGTTATTCTTATTTTGACTACCTACCCATATTCCTTGTTCCGAAATACTAAATAAGGGGAAGCAAAATATGTTTGATTTCCACAGATGTAAATTAGGAAAATATTTGAGGTTGTTTGGGAAAACCATTATAGTAAGTGGAATCTGCTAATTGTTAATACAGTGCTTATGTTGGAAGAGTGACTCTTTGGAAATGCAGTACAAACTTATAAAAACTAGATCATCTAAGCTGAAGGTTTTTATTACTCAGAAAAAATGCAAATAGGGTGAAGAGACCATTAGCTATAAGTAGAAGTTCTTACTAATTGCCAGACACAGTGGCATAAGCTGTAATTCCTGCAATTCAAGAGACTGAGGCAGGAGTTTAAGGCTAACCTCACAAGTTTAAGGCTAACCTTGGCAACTCAGTGAGACCTGTCTCAAAATTTTAAAAAAGGGGGAGGTGGCTGAGGATATAGCTCAGTGGTAGAGTATCCCGAGTTCAATCCCCAGTATCAACCAAAAAAAAAAAAAATTCTCGCTAGTTAAAAAAAAAAATTCCCCAATCAAATTAAACCTATGAGTGCAAATAAACTGCAAATGTAAGCTACATTTAGGGAAAAAAGGTTTAAATATTTTTTTCTTCCTCTTCTTACTCTGCTCTGTATTTGACACATGTAAAGTCATTCTATACTTTAGGTCCATGGATCCTAATTTTCCCTCACTAGATATCATATACAATGACCCTGAACATGTTATGTAGGTTGAACAGGCCTAACTGCAAGGGGTGCTAGTCACATGACAGTGTTTGGAACCCCTGGAGATGAGCAAAGCTATACACAGAAGCCCCAAGCCAGAGCTTCACACATGCTTGGCAAGAGCTCTATTACTAAGCCACATCCACAGCTCTGAAGCTGAGATTTAAACTCAAATCTAAGCTGAAAGCCTAGGGTGATAAGCCTTGGACTTGCTCACTAGGTCAGTTCAACAACAGAAAAGACAGGTATCTTAAGCTCATGGAAAACTGTCAGATTTTATCAATTTGCCATCATACAAAGCACAGTTCATAGGGTGACTATTTGGAGACCCTGAATGAGGTGAAGAAATGGTGACCATTAGGTTTATGATAAGAGGCCACTGGCTTGGTCAATAAGCCCTGGTGCCACATTCACAGCAACAACAGGGAGAAAGGTGATGACCTGTAACACATCAACACAGCAGAAGCAAAAAAAAGCAGATGTCAATCTTTAAGATAAGATTCAGACCCTAAAGACAGTCGAGTATTGAAATACCTAGGCATAAAATGTTAAGTCAAAGAATGAAGCTCCTAAGTTGAGCACTTATGAAGCTAAATATTTTCTGCTTGGTATTGAGAAGATTTAGATGGTCATGACTGCCTGTCAATGGCCAAGTACCTTCTAGAACCATACTGATGACTATCAGTGCCATCATATGTTTGTAGGCAATAACGAGAAGGAATCCTTTACACCTCCAACTCAAATTAATGAGCAGGAGTTCAACAAAAATATCTGATCGGTTCTGGTTCTCACAAGACTTTTAGTATAGTACTAGGAAATTATTAAATGAATGAATAAATGGCATTCTATTACACTGCAGAAAGATTGGTTCACATGTATTCAAATTTAATTTGAGGGGAAAAAATTAACGCTGAATTTCCTGGATTTTAATTTAAAAAATGTGTGGATTTTGGAATATGAAATACCTGTGTCTGACTCTAAATCTGAGTTTTAGAGAGATGAATGTTCAAATAAAATTATAGAATTCAGAGAGATGAGTATCCTAAGGGGGGATGGTGGAGGATGGGAAAGGCAGCGGAGCACAACAGACACTAGTATGGCAATATGTAAATCAATGGATGTGTAACTGATGTGATTCTGCAATCTGTGTATGGGGTGAAGGTGGGAGTTCATAACCCACTTGAATCAAAGTGTGGAATATGATATGTCAAGAAATTTGTAATGTTTTGAACAACCCACAATAAAAAATTTAAAAAAAAAAGAAATTTGTAATGTTTTGAACAACCAACAATAAAAAATTTAAAAAAAATAATAAAATAAAATAAAATTGCCAATCACATACGCACCAATGGGGGAAAAAAAAAATCTCAGCTGGGGAGCTGGGGTTGTGGCTCAGTGGTAGAGCACTTGCCTAGCATGCATGAGGCACTGGGTTCCATCCTCAGCACCACATAAAACAATAAAATAAAGGTATTGTGTTCACCAACTAAAAAATATGTTTTTAAAAATCTCAGTTGGACTTACTGTCAAAGACAGTCACAATTACATAACTCATTTTCTATTTTTAAAAGAAAAAATTAAGCTAGCATTATCAAACATATGTACTTATTTAATTGGAAAAGATAAATCTAATAAAATATTCATGGATCTGTGAAGAGTTGAGGAATTGGGTGGTCAGGGGTCCTAAGCATGCTGACATCTTGTATGTGTGAAGGCAACTGGGAAAAGAAGGAAGGTTAATTTTTGAGATTTTTGAAGTGGTATGTTAAGAAGGGTTAAGACTGTAGAAGAGGATAAGCACACTTTGAAACCTCATCAATTATTGAAAGCTATGACTATCTCTGATTGGAGTACAAAATAAGAACTAAAATTAAAAAAAAAAAAATCTGAACTTCAACACTCATACAAATTAAGCATTCTTCTAGGGGGGCTGGGAGAATTGACTTTGTGGCCCTTGGTAGCATCCTGACAATCATTACTCCATCAGGCACTGTGTTCTCTCTATCCCTCCACAAAGCACCAAGCCTTCAGTGGAAGGAATTTGCTTTGTTTTACTGATTGCAGGGCCCTTGCAGTTTACAGCAGCTGGAGACAGTCCAAGCAGCCTGCTGAATGGGGATGGGCTGTGTATTTCATTTTTATATACCAAATGGCTTCTCAATAATTTATTATCTGTGTGATGGAAAAAAGTAACCATAAAATGTAATTGTAAATCTCTACCTTCCAGGATCAAGGAAAGAACTAAAGAGAGCTAAAAGGGAAATGACAAAAGTTTTGTGACCTAAAGAGTGCATTTTCCAAAATTAAATGCTGAGCCTGTTTCTTGAATTAAATATTCCTAAAGGTGTTGAATTTGAAACAAAGGGAAAATGATGGGGGAGGAGGGCTGCAGAAGAACAGAACACATCTGGCCAGCCTATTGAGTGACATCTTCCTGGGTTAGCCTTTGATAAGGTCCCCTGTGAGGCATTTTATCTGCTGCTATTTTATTTCCTGCTAACATGCAGAACCACATCATTTTATAACATCATGTTTGAGTACCTCATCCCAGAAAAGGTCCTACAATGAAGAAAAATAAATCATACAGGTGAAGAGGAGGAAGGTGCTTACATCACTAAGAACTGTAAGAAAGAAAAAAAAAAAGAAACTTGTTTTTATGAAGTTAAGAAAAAGAAATAAAATTTAACATTGAATGAATTTCACCAGAATCTATTTCTGGAATCACTTCCATTTACACATTTCTGGCCCTGGTTTTGCCCCCAAAAGATATTTTCATTTCAAGATGCTTTCTTTCCCTTTTTGGCAAAACTTTGACTTTAGATTCCCAGACATATCCCCAGCAATAGTAGGTCAGTAGAGCTCTCGCCTCTAAGCAGCCTTCTTAGTGCTCCTTGCAAATGCACTGCACTGAATAACCAAGCTGAAAACCTGTTCCCCTTCCTGTCTTGTCAATGTCTTAGTCAAAGCCTGTGCACAACGGTGGTTGTTACATTCACAAAATCACAATAGCTAAAATTATATAGAACTAACTATAGTGCCAAGTACTGTTCTAAGCACTCTACTTCACAAAACAACTGTTAGGTGCTATTATTACCCCCTTTTACAGATTAGGAGATTGATGCAAAGAAAGCTTAAGTAACTTTACCATGACCACACAGTTACTTAGTTTAACTGCTATGTAAATTCTCGTAATAACCCAGTGGAGTACTGATAATTTCTCCTGGATTTTTTTTATAAGGACTATGAGCTGCAAAGGTGTCAAACAAATAACCCAGGTTCACACAACCCAAGTAGAATCAAATCCAGGCTAATTAGTGTTCTTTCTCCATGATTCTCTATAGGCCAATCATACAACTTTAGTACATTTAATTCTTTATGAAACATCTTACTTTGATTCTTTTTGACTTAGAAGAAACAAAGACCAGACAGAAAATAAAGCATCTAGAAATAAAAAGCTCCCAGGACATTCTCTACGTTTCTTGTTCTCTTCATATGTGAAAAACTAATACAGAAGACTAATGCGCTTGATTGCTTCAAGCTTCACTGGCAAGAACAAACAAGTTTGAAGAGTCATACACACTCAATTCCAATAACACAGAAAAGCAGTTGAAAATACCTGTCAATGTCCTGGCAAGAACAAAGGAATCCTAGCTTACTTAAATTCAGTTACTGGAAAGAAATACTGGCACTTTATTTCTAATAAGTGAACCATTTACCTTGGCAAACACTGGAGTAGAAGAACTTGCTTTCTAGCACAGTGTCATCTGCAAAAAATGCATTCATCTTTGCATAATAAGGATATTTGCACTGACTTCAAGTGTTTATAATCTTAGAGAGGAAATAGAAGGTCTTTGTCAGTTTTTAGGCTTAGAGTTAGAATTAAGCCAGGGCTGGAACGAAGATCTTTCTCTTGGCAGTTCTTTGTGACACAATCAAGTTTTGCTGTCGGCACCCCTCCAGGTTTTACCTACTTGTCCTGTCTCCGGTATGTTCCTAGGTCTTATGTATTGTCCTTGGGATGTTCACAATAAAATCAACTCTACAACTATCAACAGTGTCTCCATGCAAAGTTCTCTCTTGTACAACAGACTCCTTTTTTTTCTTAAATAGATATCTTTCTGAGAGTATGAACTGGAAGAGTGAAAGAGACTCCTAAAATCCTCCCCCAAATTCATTCACCTTCTCTGTATTTTGTAATGGAACTCCCTTGCCCAGGTAGGGATTACACAGCCCAGCATTCCTTCTATCTCACCATGGTCATGAGACTAAGTACTTGCCAATTAAAATGTTAACATGAGGGCTGGGGATGTGGCTCAAGCGGTACCGCGCTCGCCTGGCATGCCTGTGGCCCAGGTTCAATCCTCAGTACCACACATAAACAACGATGATGTGTCTGCTGAAAACTAAAAAAGTAAATATTAAGAAAAAAAATTTTTTAAAAAACGATGTTAACATGAGTGATACCTGCAACATCTTAAAACCAACTTCTTTTCTTCAAGTGTAACTATTTTACTTGGTCTCCACTCCTTTTTTCCTTTCCCTTGGGTGCTGGTAAGCCAACTTCTAATATGTGGATGAGAGTAAAAACTCCAGGGAATGGTAGGGAAAAAAAACAAACAGAAGAAACTTACGTGCCTGGATGCCTTCATAGAACAAAATTACCTACAAACCCTAGACCTATCATTGTGAGAGAAATAAAGTTCAATCTTACTCAGGCCTCTGTTATTTTCATTTTGTAAAGTGGACAAACCAATTTCCAAACCAGTATGGTCAAGAAGGAAAAGAAACAAGCAAGACAGCCTCCCCAGAAAGTAGATAGATACACACACACACACACACACACACACCCCTCTGAGCAATTCCTCATCTAAGTAAGGAAATACCTCTCTTTTACTGTTAAATGACGTATGTAATAGATTAAGCAGACCTTAGTTTTCAAGCAATAGAAGCTTGAAAACAATATTAACACCTTCTCACTTGAAACATCAAATAAACATCAAATACTTTTTCTTCCCACATATACAAGTAATCACCAAGTCCAAAACATCTTTATTTTCCATTCTTTTAATTCTCACCGCTACTATAGATTATCCCTTATCTAAAAATGCTTAGGGCCAGAAGTATTTGAGATTTCAGAAAATATCATATCTTAAGCATAAGATATGATAAAGGATATCATATCTTAAAGATAACTTAGGGATAGAATACAAGTCTAAACACAAAATTCATTTATGTGTTTTAAATATTCACCTTATACACAGAGTGAAGGTAATAGTCATGTAATATTTTTAATGTCTTATGTTTTAGCTGTGCCCATCACATGAGGCAAGATGTGGAATCTTCTAATCGAGGCATCATGTTGATGTTCAAAAAGTTTCATGTTTTGGAATATCTGGGGATTTCTGGATTAGGGATGTTCAGACTCAGGATGAATCAAAAAAGGAGACTCCCCCACTCACCCTGCCCCATTAACTAGTTACCAATATAAAAGCTAGAAATCTCCATTAGGAAATTTTCCATTTTCCAATTAGGAAATCTTTAGAGAAATGAGCAATTCCAAGCCTGAATTATCTTACCCCAAGTTTAGGTAGGAAATAAAAAAAGATGAGCCGAGACACCTTGTCATACAATACAATAAAGAAGTTGTCAGACTACTTAAAGTGTAGCAAATGACTCAGGGAGTGAAACTGAAAAGGCTCTGACAGATCAAAAGGGATACAATTTATTCATCAACAAGAATCAGTACAATGGATTGAAAAATATCAAAAGTATTTAAATCTCTGAGTTTGCAATTCTAATAAAAACAATCGATGTTACAATTTGGTTCTGGAATTTCCCACAAAGACTCCTGCGTTAAAGGCTTGGTTCCCAACACAGGAGTGTTAATCACTTTCCAAGTGATAACTTCTTGGAAACTGATTGGATCATAACAGCTCTGATCTCAGTGGATTAATCTATTGATGGAATCATAACTCAGTGGGTGGCAGAAACTATAAGAGGTAGGACCTATAGGAAGTAGATCACTGGGGTCATTCTCTGAAGGGTGTATCTTGTCCATGGCTCCTTCCTCTTTCTCTCTGCTTCCCAACTACCAAGAGATAATAGTCTTCCTCTGCTATGCCCTTCTACCATAATGTTCTGCCTTGTTTCAGGTCCACAGCAATGGAGCTGGTCAATCATGGACTAAAATCTCTAAAACCATGAACCAAAATATATATTTCTTCTTCTAAGTCATTTTTCCAGGTATTTTGTCACAGTGACAAAAAGGTAACATAATTGATAACCATGGGCAATGACTGTGAACTAACTCATTTTGAGAACTTATAAGGGAAAGCATTTATTCTGCCTTTTCTAAAGAAAATGTACAGCTATAAAACCAAATAATACATGAGGGAAATTTTCTCTTTATACAAATATTCTAGCTAATGAGTAAATATCTTTTACATTTATATATATATATATATACAAGCAAAATCAGTATAAAAGAAAAATTACTATTCTGCAACTTCTAAAAACTATTTGAATCAGACTGTAAATATGAATACTAATAGTATAGAAAGATCAGATATTATATCCATGGTATATGAAGAACACAACACCACTTATATGAAGTAGGTTTGTTAAAAAAAAAATTGAACTATAATCTGATCAGATTCTACAATGCCACTACCAATTTTATAGAAAATACAGAGGAAAGGCAAAAATATTGAATGATACCTCAGGAAGATAATCAACAAAATCCAGACTCAGATTCTGGGAAACATTATAGGATGGGCAATCTTAGTTTTATTAAACATTATTAGGAAAAAAATGCAAGACAGCCATGGAGACCAGTCTTCCAACACTAAACAGCATTAGAATTTAAAGCACAGACTTTATGCAAGTCTTAACTGATAGACAAGTTCTCCTTGTCATTTCTTAGTCATTTGCATGAGGAAATTAACTTATTTTTCCCATGCTGGGGAATCAAATGCAGGGTCTTGTGCATTATACACAAGCATTCTACCACTGAGCCTAACTTAACCCTAAATGAGTTAGCTTAGGTTTCTCTCACCTGCAAAATGGTAACACAAATAGTGTATGTTTCATAGGGTTGTGAGAACCAAGATAATATGTAAAATATTTGGTTCACTACCTAGCTTATGATACACCTATCACAAAAGTTATTTATCTTCATCATTAGAAAATGTATGCTGAATGACTAAATGAGTAATCTATTAAAAAATATTGAATATAAACTATTCTTAACTGATAATGTTGGCCATATTATTTATTCATCATTTATTGGACACGATCTGGAGCAAAAGGTAAAAATAAATCTATCTTCACATTTTCACCTTTTCTGAAAAAGATGCTAATCTTAACCCCAAGGAATACCAACTAACCAAAATGCCATGGCCCATTAAACAGCATGCTACAAAGAAATTTTATTAAAGATAGTCACCAAATTTTTTTTACTTTATGCAGAACCTGGTTGAGGGTGGATAATGCTCACTGTCATGATTGTAATTCTGAAACGATTTAATAATGCAGAGTAAACAAACTGTCATTTCAGAATTACTAACTTTATAATACACTGACAACTCTTTCCTGGCTCTCTTCTGCTCTTGCTATTCCTCCTCTTCATCTTTTTTATCCCCAAGGTTCCTTTTCTTTCTACACACCTCCCAAGAATCAAAATCCTACAAAACATTCTTTATGAATGATGAAGGGAATAAAATCAACAAACTTTCTAGAACGTTAAGAGAACAAATACTTTGCCATTAGAGACAACTGTCCTATTTAAAATGACTAGACACAAGTGACTAATGCAGTACAGGCAGTTCCCACCTTATGAACACTCAGCTTACAGATGACCTAGACATACACTGCAGCCCCACTCCTGCAGGTTGCTGTTACCATAGGAACCACCAGACAAAAAGGAGGGGGACTGAAACTTTTAGAGAATCAGGGGGTTCTGAAAATACAAAGAATAAAAACAAGAGTACATCATCTTCCACAGCATGTCCCAAATTTGTTCACTGAACTATGTTTTACCACTTGAAATTCCAATTATGAAGAGCTGTAGTTTCTAAGGTTTATTATTTTATTTATTCAAATGAAACTACTACTTCTAATGGGAATTTTTGCATTTATACTCTATTGGGGGGGGGGGCAATTTTCCATTAAAGCTATAAGAAATTCTTAATATCAGTATGTTCGTTTTAAAATCAGGAACAGAAAGGTAACCCTGACTTTCAACCATGGTGGGTAGTCAGCATGTTCAGCAGAGGACATTCACTTCTAAGTAAAATTCACAGCCACCAAGTATACGAAACTCCAACTACCCCTGACACATGTAGAATAACAGATGAGAAGCCAGTGGAGTTGAAGGACACAGCAACCCTAAGTATCAATAGTCTTCTTGGATGTTGGCCACATCAGAAGCTTTTGTCATGAAAACCTAGTGAGGAATTGGTGAGGGTGTACAACACAGTGAATTTGTGATTTTATAGAACAGAGAAAACAATCACTTTGGGGAATACATTTGAACCAGTCATACAGAGCTACTTAGGAGAAGCTGAGGGGACTTTAAATGTTTCAGAAAGAAAAATCTGCTCAAACAAGATATATTCTTCCATAACATAGTATTGAGGCCTAGTTTTTCCCCGAGTTGCTGTGGACTTAAAAATAGGCACTAATTTTTAAAATTTCACATTAGGGTATAGCTGTATGTAAATTACTTTTTAAATAATGTTTCCAAAAATATTTAAATATTTATCGCTTCTGAAATCTGCTTGAATTTTTTGAAAATTTTTTTAGTTGTCAATAGATATTATTTTATTTATTTATATGTGGTGCTGAGAATCAAACCCAGGTCCTCACATGTGCTAGGCAAGTGCTCTACCACTGAGCCACAACCCCAGCCTGAAGCTTGAATTTTTAACACCCTTTTATATTAAAAAATATCCCATGATCATTAAAAAGTTAAAATAATACAGAGATTTTCAAACAAAAATCACAATCCATTCCCACCCCAGATATACCCTGTGGGGAGCTATGCATATACTTTCAGGCAATATTTACAAACAATACACATATATACACACATACATGAACATATCTATAAATTTCACACAGAGAAAGGAGATCATACTATGTCTAGTATTCTGTTATTTTTTATTTTCCATCTACTTATTGAACTCTTTCCACATTAACAATGTTTATTTTAACCTTTTTCAAGGCTGTCTAGTAATTTATTCTAAAGATAATATTTAACTAGTCTTCTATTAGTGAACAATAACACAAATCCATTAGAGTGGGGTTTTTATTGTTATTTTTTAGTTGTAGTTGGATATAATACCTTTATTTTATTTATTTATTTTTATGTAGTGCTGAGGATTCAACCCAGCGCCTCGTACATTCTAGGCAAGCGCTCTATCACTGAGCCTCAAACCCAGACCCCTTTAGAGTGCTTTTAATATTTCAATCTTGCACAATGCAACAATGAACATACTTGTGTATATTTTCACACATTTGTACAAAACGTTTTGGTTAGGTAAATTTTCAGAAGTGGAATTGATTACTGTATCAACACCAATACTCATTAAAATGTTCATTGTGTTCAGCCTGCTGAAGCCCTGAGAAGTAAACAGGCAGCACTGTTTACCTTCCAGACTCAGGGAAGCAGCTAGGCACCCTATCCTGTGCAAGTCAGCCAATAGAGGCCCAATAAGGTCACCATGCAGTGCTCAGACACAGCAGGCACCCCACCCGATAAGCACACACTCATCTGGGGCTACGCCAACCCCACGTAGCCCTTGAAAATGGACAAGATGCCAGCCTTTGCTGCCACATCAGTCATGCCTTGCCCTCATGGGCCTGCCCCCACATGACCTATAGAATCTGATGTGTTCCTACACTCACAGCCTGGAACACCATCACTAGCTATCAATGAAATTGTTCCACCTATGGGAGCTGCAACCCAGCTGGCAGTGATGTTGCATAATCCCTGCTCCAAGACACCCATAGACAGCACTTACATTGATTACAGCTGAAATTACATGGACACCAAAGGCTTATACCTGGAAACAAAGCCAGGGCACCCTATCCCTCTGACACCCTGGAGACATTTATAAAAGAGGAAACTGACTCACCAGAGGCACAAATATCAGTATAGCGACACAAGAAGCATGAAAGAACAATGTAACATGACCCAGACCCTGACAAATCATGGTATTTCATATCGTTTATCAAAAAAGTGACACACCCAAGGAAAAGCGTATTTCAAACATAACCAGTGTTCTCTGATATTTCACATATGGACACCAAGAAAGTGTATTCTATGGGGGTCTCTAAAGATAATGGCACAAATCTGGGGCCGTCTATAACAAAGATTGTCCCCTAGAGGAAGATCAGTTAGAATTGGAGAGGAGCCACCAACATAAAAAGAAGCACATCTGAAAGATGAAGAGTCACAGAAAATCTTGATGTAGTTTGAGTTCCTAGATGTACTTATTAGTTATGTAAGGCAATAGTGTCCCTTTATGATTAATGTAATCCAAACTGTTTGTTCTTCACACACAAAGTTCACAACTATGTGTGACCAATGGTTTATTTTCTGGCTTGATTCCCTCCTGCTTGGCTTCTCAATTTGGACCTTTCTGTCTTAGAGGCCAGTCTCCCAAGGCAGCCCCCGTAGGAATATTAGGCAGTGTTCCTCAGATCAGCTTCACTCTCTGGAGGTGGCCAACAAGGGATAAGTATGACTCATCTAAATGCTATCCTACCAGTAAGGATTCTGGCTTCACAGCACTAAAAAAGGATGCAAATCTGTCACTTTATACTCTTCATAAAAGATGAAACTGTAAGCAGAGGACAAAAGAGAAAAACCTGGATATTTTCTTTAAAAGGCTTTATGAAGAAGAGGAAATAACATTTATGAACCAATATTATCCCCAAATATCCCCTCAGTTTGTCTGCATTTTATGTATCTACCTTTCCTGTTCCAAGGTTTGAACCTTTCTTTGGTGAGGGAGTACCACAGGTTGAACTCAGGGACACTTGGCCATTGAGCCAAATCCCCAGCTATATATATATATTTAATTTAGAGAGTTGCTTAGCACCTTGCTTTTGCTGAAGCTGACTTTGAACTCGAGAGCCTCCTGCCTCAGCCTCCCAAGCCACTGGGATTACAGGGGTGTGCCACCACACCCAGCTGAACCTTTCTTTAAAACAAGTATCCAAGCTCTAAAGCTCCAGAGTACTATGTTTAGAAAGCAGTAATAGGCTGAAGTGGTCTATGTGGCCCTGGATGTAGGTTCTGGAACACTCTTTAACACTAGGACTCTGCCAAGTGTTAAGAGCAGCTCTGGGTCAGACTTAGGACAATGATGACCAAAATGATAGACACATGTAAACAGTTGTAGTCAGACTATGGTGACAAATAGTCCTAAAATAGATTGGATGCAGACTTGATAAATGAGCAAGGACTTGAAAACAGTTTATCAGAAAAAAATATGGAGTCTTCATAATAGGAATGAAATGGTGGCACATATCTACTGATAATGGTGATCGTATTCCAAACGTCATACCCTAAACTCTTAGTTTTAAACTAGCCATAATTTTTTGCATCTAAATACATATAACAGGTGGGGGGGGGAACACAATTTTTAAGAATACTGTTTCTAGTGCAATCATCCTAGAACTTAGATTATTGAGTGGTAACATGTGAAGAGCATCTTGATGTTCAATCTTTTATTCACAAAACTGAGTTTATCAGTGGTAAATAAGAACAACTAAGGTCCTTGTCCTTTGCAAACATTTTCAGAAGTTGGATAAGAATGACTAACAATTAAAGTAAGTATAATAAAGTAATAAATATAACAGAAACTGACATTAAGTCTCTGAGACACATGAGGACCAGAAATGAGAAATGACAAAGTTCAACGTGGAAGAGGCTGGGATACCCTAAACAAAACATGGTTCTTTGCCCTTTACAGCATTTGCCATCTCTAACAGCATTCTTTCCATTCTTTCCTCCTCTCCCTTCTTCCTCAGGTCTCTAGCAGTCTAGAGCTGCCACAATGTCCCTACCCTACAAGTACACACAGGGGCATTCATATATTCCCTTTTCCTGATGATTCCCAGACTTCACTTAGTATTAATAGATTAGAAACATATACTTTGAAGAAACTGCTTGCCATAGATATTCCTAGCAGCCAACAAGGAGACTTGGTTATTGGAACAGCAGCTTGACTTCCCTCCCCCATCACCTTTTTAATCTCTGATATTATAGTAAGCAAAAAAACTCTGCAAACAGCAGAGTCTAACTGATTTTTAGCACACACAGAAAGATTAAGTAAGAAGCTGCAATTACCACATGTTTTTAAACTGGGGTACTTTTCTACATTACTGCAATTTATATTTATCTCCCCCCCCCCCTACACACACACACACACACTTCAAAATCGCTGACTCTTTCTTTCCACTGACAGTGTAGAATTGTCCCTGCTGAGGTTAGAAATAATCTAACTGTAGTTTCCAATACAATTCTTACCAATTCAGAAGACATTAGATAAATCCTACTGTAGGACATGCATCCAAAGGCTGCTTTCTGAAATCTTGTGGGAAAAGGTCCAAGAATCCCAGCAATGGAGATTACACCAGCAAAATACATTCACCTGGGATGGTAGTAGGGGAACAAGTTCTGAGCTTTGACCTCTATCTATTCCCAGCTGAGTGCTTAGTTAGCATGGGCAGACGTAACTTTGATTTCCAGAATGGCCTCCTTCACTTAAGTGAAAACCAGGAGTCATGCTGTAGTTCTGCAGCTCTGCAGCTCTGCCCCAAGGCACATGTTTCAATTTTTCATTTTGGCAAAACTTTGAATACAATCAAGTCAGAGGGTAAGGCTCTAATATGCCATAGAACCTTGTTGGATCTTCCTGGCCAAAGCTTAAAAAATTGGCCCCACGAGGGATAATTTAACCTGAAAAAGGAAGCAAATGAATGTTTTTTTTCTATTATTATTATTATTATTTGTAGTTATAAATGGACAGCATGCCTTTATTTTGCTTATTTTTGTATGCAATGCTAAAGATTGAACCCAGTGCCTCACCCAATGCTAGGCAAGCACTCTGCCACTGAGCCCCAGCAGCAGCCCCTGGGTTTTGTTTTTAAATGCTATGCAAAGAATTATAGCTGAAGTTTATCATATTAATTACCTAGATTTCTTGTTAAAAGACTCATTTAGTTCTCTTAGGTTCTTATTTACTTACACAGGGTTTTGAGACCTACACATTGACTTGGTGGTTGTTTTTTTGTTTTGTTTTTGTTGTTTAACATTAAATTTGGAAAGGCACTGAGAGGTACTAATGTGCAAACTTAAGAACCAGAGAGTAGTATGATTGCATCTTTTTCTTTTTACGTGGGTATCTGGATCTATAAATATATATATACAAAAATGGTCTGAAAAAATATACACCAAAATATTAGTAGGGGCTAATTTAAGGTTTCAAATGCGTATTATTTATTCAATATGCCATATTTTAGGGGATACACAGTGCTTTAACTTGGCATCACTTACAAGTTGCTTTTGAAAAAAGTATCACACCAGCTGGCATGATTACTGATCTCTCCATTCCTTTGCAGTGACTCTGCCAACAGGGGACAGGTTCCATTCTACTCCAACTTGTGTCAGTGCATATGTGATATAGAAAGTGGCTGTTTGCCAATACAACATTTACTGGATGTGTCATGACCATCAGGTGGCTTTTCTATGCCATTGTTTGCTGAATATTGAGAATGTGAAGACAGTATAGTGAATTTTTGGACAAAAGAAATATTGTGAAGCTGAAGTTAAAACTGTGGCAACTGCAGTTCTGTTTTGAGGCAAATTAGCTCCAGGTAGTGGTTATTTCTAAGTGTCAGGATTATGTGTGATTTTTGTTAAATTTTTTCTTTCCGCTTTTCTCTGTTCCTATATTTATCAGGATAATACAGCCATTATGTTTTTTAAAGTTATTTAACATTTAACCCTTTCAAAATACATTAATTATCTGCTAATCTTCTGAAGAGGAGACAACTGGTAGACATCTTAGCGAATGCAGCATGACTCAGCTTAAGTGTTATCCCAAATCAACTCAGAAGCACCTGTTTTCAAAGTTCTCTGAGCAAAACACAAATGAAAGACTTTTCATATCCATACCACACCACGTCCTGATTTATCCCTCAATGCAAATTTGTAAAACCAACTGCCTACTCAACATCTCACTTGGATGTGTCAAAAATATCTGGAAGTTAAGATATCCCAAGCTAAAGACTTTGTCTCTTCTATGCCAACTCCCCTCCCACAGCTTCCTTTTCCCCTTCTAAATCAAGTTCTATCCATTTTCTCGGCTAGTAAATTGAGAAGCACCCTAGACTATTCCTTTTCTCTGAAACTCCACATTCAAATTGTCAACAGGACCACTTTTTTTCTACCTTAAACTAAATCCGGAGAGTTCCTGTCAGCCCTTGAATACAGGTTCTCTCTACACATCTATCTTATGATTTGTGCTGTTGGTGATCCTGGATAACTTATTAAGAATAGGAAATACATTTGGGCACAGTGGCACACTTTTATAATCCCAGGAGCTAGAGGGGCTCACTGAGCAAGAGGATAACAAATTCAAGTTCAGCCTCAGCAACTTAGCAAAGCCTCAAGTAACTGATTAAGACTCTCTCATAATGAAAAGTGCTGGGAATGTGGCTCAGTGGTTAAAATCCCAAGTACAAAAAAAAAAAAAAATTAGAAATTAATGTTCTCACAGTTCTAGAGGCTGGGAAGTCCAAGATCAAGGCAATAGCATCTGGTGAGGGCCTTCTTGCTGTGTCCTTACATAACGGAGGCAGAAAGACACAAGAAGACACACTCCCTCAAGCTGGTTTATAAGGGTGCCTACTCCCATTCCCTAGGGAGGAGCCCTTGTGAACTAATCAGAAAGACTCAGGTGTTGCCAATGTGATTGTGTTAAGCACAGACTCTTAACACAATACATTGGCAACACCTGAGTTTTGGAAGGAACATTCAAATCATAGCAACATCCTTAAAAAAAAAATTAAAAAGTACAATTAAATCTTATGTGATCCATGCTTTCAACTTTAACACGTTCAAATTACTTGTAAGTAAAGTTAAAAACAAAAAATAAAATAGTTCTTCCACTGACACTATAGGCCTATGAGTAAGAAAGAAAGTAGAGCAACTTTTGGATACTATGTGGAAAAGAAGCAAAGGAAAAAGAAAAGCAGAAAAATTAGAAACAGACAAAGTCACCCTCTGAAAAGGCACTCTGACATGTAGTGCTGAAATGCTGAAAACAAATCTGGCACTGACCAGGAAAGGGGCATGAAAGGAAGAGACCAGAGTGACAGCCTTGGAGAATCACTGCTTCTGAGGGAAACAGAGAGGTAAATGTAGTAGTAGTGGCCCTCAGATGTGTGCCTTGGAGGGAAAGAAGAAGGTGAGAAAATTAATGATTCTATAGACACAAAAGAGAGCCATGAGACATACCAAATCTTCCCCTCCTCCACAACATCACCACTAAGAAAATTCACTAAATAACTGCATTTTATTATGCTGTCTTACCTAAACACTGATAACTAGGAACCCTCTGAACAAATACTTAGACCACTTCTATACAAAGCTGCTGTAAGAAGACCAAAGGAGTGGAGAAATTATTCATTTCAGCTAATGAAATGTATTTCCCATATCTAACCCTGAAGCAAAATCAAACTGTAATACAACATTGCAAACTGCATAAAATATCCTTAAACAAATATTTGGAGACATGGGAAACCAAATAGAATCAAAATTCAAAATGCAAGAAAAAAATAGTAAAAAAGAAATAGAAAAGCAATAAGAGTTGAGTGAAACAGGAAAGTGTTTTTCTTTTTTTTTAAAGACGTATATCCCAGAAACAAATAATACATTATAAGATATCTAAGAACAGATTCAAATGAAAATTTAATTAAATTAAGAGACACAGAAGAAAAGTTAAAAAAAAAAAAAGCCCACTTATGGGAAAATAAAAATATGATTAAAAAAGAAAAAGGGGGGTGTAGTTAAAATGGAAAAACAGGCAAGGAACATCCAACATACAAATGATTTCAAATCCTGAAAACAAAATAAAAATAATGAAACAGAACTATATTTAAAACTATAATGAGGGGCTGAGGTTGTGGCTTAATGGTAGAGTGCTTGCCTGATATGTGTGAGGCACTGGGTTTGATTCTCAGCACCACATATAAATAAATAAATTAAATAAAGGTCCATCAACAACTAAAAAAAATTTTTTTAAACTATAATGAAAGCTTCAAAAATAAGAAAAATCCTAAATGTACAAAATGAAATGTCCCACAATGGACCTAGGAAAATTGACATAAAATGATCAATAGTGAAAATCATAATGGTGAAGAAGCATTTTCAAGAAAGTCAAAGAAAAAAGGAGCATATCAAAGATTTTTATATCCAGACAAGCTGTCCTTCAAGTATCAAAATAAAGACACATGGTTTTAAACATATAAGAACTCAAGAATACTTTGCCCATGCTGGGATCTGTGGCACACATAGGTAATTCCAGCTACTCAAAAGGCTGAGGCAGGAGGATCCCAAGTTCAAGGTAGGCCTTGGCAATTTAGCAAGACACTGTCTTAAAGTAAAAAATGAAAAGGGCTGGGGAGGTAGTGCAATGGTAGTGCTAATCCCCAATAACACACACACACACAGACAAAAACAAACAAACAAAAGAACACCCATGAATTTTTCTTCTGGAATACACCTGGTACATATGCCAAATCTGGCCAGTTACCAGTTGCTTTTGTGTGTGTGTGTGAACTGATAATGGTTTTTGCATTTTTAAGTATTCATATTTAAAATAGTACTTATCTAATAGCCTCTATTTTGCCTCTTGATCTAAAATATTTACTATTAGGCCTTTCAAAAGAAAATATTTGTTGAACCCTATACAACAAGATGAACTTGATCTAGCCAAAAGATGACTAAATATTGTCTAATATTTATAAATTATAAGCACAAAGATAAATAGAGGAACAAAAATGCAAAACTTTCTAAATATCAAATGAAATCTAAAGAGTTATACCACAAAGTTATACCACATGGAAAAAGAAACACAATATAATATAATTAGCAACTGTAATATGACACAGTCAAACCTAAGTTATCTGTAACATCAACAAATGTGAATTAATTATTCCATCAATAAATGTGAATATAATATTTTAATTTTAAAGAGCCATTTTCAAATTGGCTCAGAAAACAAAACCCATCTCCAGACTGCACAAGAGATACATTTAGGGCTGTGGATGTGCTAAGTGGTAGAGTGCTTGTCTAGAATTCACCAGACCTTGAGATCAGTCCTTAGCACTGCCCCCCCCCCCCCAATCACTTATAAAGAACATTATTGGGATGCCTTGATAAAATTGAAATATATACTGCAGATTAAATAAAAATACTGTTATCAGTTTAAGATTTCTTGAATTTGTAACTGTACTGTAGATACTTTTTCTGGAAAATATACACTAAAGAAAATATGAGGGGGTCTGGGGATGTGGCTCAATCGGTAATGCGCTCGCCTGGCATGCTCAGGGCGCTAGGTTCGATCCTCAGCACCACATAAAGATAAAATAAAGATGTTGTGTCCACCGAAAACTGAAAAGTAAATAAGTTCTTTCTCTCTCTCTCTCTAAAAAAAAAAAAAAAAAAAGAAGAAGAAAAGAAAGAAAATATGAGGGGCTGGGGTTGTAGCTCAGTGGCAGAGCACTTGCCTAGCATGTGTGAGGCACTAGGTTCCATCCTCAGCATCACATATAAATAAATAAAAATAAAGGTACATCAACAACTAAAAAATATTTTTAAAAAAGGAAAACATTGAGATAAAGAGGCATAAGGTATGCAATTTATGACCAGATTGTCCACAAAATATTGACAGAAATCTACACATAGTATGTACAATTAATACATGTATATAAAAATTAAATAAAAATATAGAACTGGATATAAAATTTATATAAATATAGACACTGATACGGACCTGCAACAATGTGTGTTCACACATACACAAACAGAGGTAAGGTATTGGTTGAGGCGGGGTCAGAGAAAGTGCTTGCTTGACAATGTGGCAAAATTTCAAAAGCCAGTGAGACTGAATAGAGTAGATTAGAGTTCTTTTTACTATTCTTGAAACTATTTTTTAAGCTTGAAACTATTCAAGATTACAAGGTAAAATAAATAAATCCTGAGTCCTGATTCGTCCACTTCTCATCACATATGTCATCATCACCCAAGTCCAAGCCACCAGTTTCCCTAACTGGTCTTTGCTCCAACTATCAATTTCCACAAAGCAGTTAGAGTCATCTTTTAAAATCATAAATCCAACCATGTTATTCTCATGGTCAAAATACTCCAATTATGCTTAAAATCCAAATCCTTACCATCTAGCCCTATACCATCTAGCCCCTGTCTCCATTTCTCACCTCATCAGCTGCCACTCTCCAGAGTGATTACACTGATCTTGCTACATTATCCTTACAGCTACTCAAAAACATTAAGTTTGTTTCAGTTGTTGAGTATTTGTACTCATCATTGCCCCATCTCCCTGTCAGAGGACTGTTCTCTCCCTTCATTCCAGTCTCTGATAAATGGCCTTCCCTGATCTCATTAACTAAAAAAGCTGTCCTATCACCCTCTAAATTTTCTCCCTGCTTTAATTTTCTTCATAGCACTTTTGGACATGTTTCATCATATCATTATAATTGAGCAATAAATTATAAGATCACATTGGTAAATTATAAAAAAAAAATTTGTAGTTAGAAATGGAATGAATGCCTTCATTTTATTTGCTTTATTTTTATTGGTGCTAAGGATTGAAACCAGTGTCTCTCACTTGCTAGGCAAGCACTCTGCCATTGAGCTACAGCCCCAGCCCCAGGAAAAAATTTTAATGCTATAATATTTTAGTGATAGGTTAATCTTGTAATTCGACTCTCTGTCTTTGGTCTAAACAATTTTACATAGACAATCTCAGGTTTTAGAATGTCAAGTACCTTATGAAGAAAACTGAAAAAAAAATTCCTACTCTTATGAATCCTATTCAAACAAGAGAGTCAAACAATAAGCAAAACAAACATACAAAGTACACAGTATGGGGGCTGGAGCTGTGGCTCAGTGGCAGAGCACTTGCCTAGCACATATGAGGCACTGGGTTCGATCCTTAGCACCGCATACAAAAATAAGCAAATAAAATAAAGGCACGCCTTACATCGGCAACTACAAAAAAAATTTTTTTTTAGATGCACAGTATGGTAGATAGTAACATATATTATAGAGAAAAGGGACAGGAATCAACAAAGTTAGATTAGGAGGTGGAAGTCAGTTTTAAAGAGCATGATCAAAGAAGGATCCACCAAAAGGGAGGCATTTAAACTGAGAGCAGGTGACAAAGAGCCCTGGAGCTATCTGAGCACTGCAAACCAGGGAGCATAGCAAATACAATTCTTGAGACAGGAATGTGTGTGCAAGGCAGAACAAGTAGGCTAGTGTGGCCTGAGAGGAAACAGCAAAAGGGAGAATAGTTAAAGGCAAAGTCAAAGAGGAGGAGAAGGAGGTAGATGGGGCAAGATGGTTATGACAGTTGGGGGCAGGATTCGAAGACCATTGTGAGAACTTTGACCTTTAAGTAAGATGGACCAATGGATAATTTTAAGCACTTATTGGGCTTGTGTTTTAACAGCACTGTGCCCACTGATCATTTGACAGACTGCAGATAAGCAAGAGAGGAAGTAGTGAGACAATTCAGAGGATTTTAAATAATACAGGAGAGGGAAAACTGTGGACCAGGGTGTGGTAGCAAAGGAGGTAGTAAGAAGTGATGGACTCTGTTGGGCCAATAGGATTTATTGATGGATTGAATGGATATTGGGTATGTAAAAGAAAAAGAAGCATCAATGATGATCCAAGACTTCTGACCTAAGCACCTGGTAAGATGGAATAGTCATTCACTAAGATGATGGTACCCATAGGAGAAGCAAGTTTTGGAGACTATTAGGATTATAAAAACCATTTTGCAAAAGCCGACTTTGATTATATAAAACAGAACCTTCCAGTTAATGAGTCAAGTAAATTACATATCCTCTGCATTACTGGTGGCCTTCAGGGTGGAACATCTAGGGCTATTCCTTCAACTGAGCAGCCTCTTCCCTCTATCCCAGTAAGCCACATAAATATGATCATTTTCAGTCTGTATGTGATGTGGAAAATAAATAATGAAAAGGGAGAAGTTGTTTGGCTGACCAGCTCATTAACTTAACACTGGTAAATGATCTTTGCAGACAGGTTGACTTGCAAGTTTGAGGCATGTGGGTATGTTTGCCTGCATGTACACGTGCATGCATACTACTACATTGTCCACTCATCTGGACTTTTTGGATTTGGAAATAAATTGATCTAAAAATGTTGTGTTTTCCCCCATGCTTTCCAGTAAAAAGCAGTCTGTAACTAGGCCCTACATTTAATAAGAATCAGCATTGTCCTCATTAATTGTATTATTTCTGTAGCATCACGTATTTATCTATCATTTGTCTCTGCCATTAAACTGTAAACTGCACTGCATGAAGGCAGAGATCCTGGCTGTATCACTTACTACTTAACTTCAGCACTGAGATTTGCTGAGTGAATGATACCAAGAAGCCTAACACATTATACCTGCCCTTGAAGAACTTGTTCTGACAAGGGACTCATGTCTATTGATTATCTTCACCAAGTAGCTTTAAAAAAAATGGGTGCATTACAATTATACATAATAGTGATATTCATTATGCCACATTTGTATATGCACATAACATAATTTGATAAATTTCATTTCCTAATACCTTCCTTTTCCCTCCCTTGCTTCCTCCCCTGGTCCACTTGCTATACTCTACTCATTTCCCTTCTGTTAACACTATTAGTGCATTAAACTTATATATATATATATATATATATATATATATATATATATATATATATATATATACACACACACACACACACACATACATATATACATATATGAAGATTCATTGTGGTAATTCATATTAGCTTCTTTAACAGTTCTTTGAGACTGTTCTAATAAGATCATTGTGCTTGTCCATTTGGGTGCACTCATCTTCTCTATTCTCACCTCAAAACCTAGTTTATGCTTCAAGACTTTCCAGGGTTTCCTCACTCCAATTCAAGGTAGCACTCCATTTTCTGAATTTCCTTGCATTTTTGCCCATTTAAATATTATGTATACTTGTTTATGTTGGTCTCTTTTGTAATATTTTTAGCTTCTCGATATTTTCAGCTTCTCATACCAGTTTCTTCATACAGCTTCTCATACAGTTTCTTATACCAGTTTGTCTTCTGCAGAACTGAGTGTTAATCTCAAAGCAGGTGCCCTGAAAATTGTTCTATTGAACTGAGTTTAATTAAACCTGAAGAACAGGACTCCACTCTGAAGAAGCAATTTATATTTGACTCCAACAGAGGTCAGCAGTGTAAATGATTGTTAAGGGTGATGCAAGCTTTTTTCCCTTTGGCCCTGTTTGCTAGTCTTCCCCCTTCTTTCTCTGGAGGGGAAAACCAGCAGGGATGGCTCTGCTGAGTCATCAGGGTGTGGCTTCAGGTATGACAGACACAAACAGCACCTAGCCTGAGTTAAGAGCTTTAGGAGAGAATAAGTTTTAAATAGAAAAATTCCTAGAGTTTAACAATACTCTAGAATCATTTAATTAACAAGAACTAATTAGAAAAATGCCAAAGAGTATACTACAAGTTTGAGTTTCCAGATTTGGCCATGGCTTTGTCTCAAGGCATGTTTCTCTAATCTTGCTGAGTATTACACATATGGATAAGATACCAACAGTGTTGACATCCATCTTTATCAATGGTGTCTTTCCTGTGGGGCTGACATCCTCATTTCTATTCATAGGAACATATTGCATTTTGCATCTTTATTCTGCTACTCTCCTCTTCCTCTTACACTCTCTCCCCTATATATATCTTCTTTCTTTCCTTAAAGTGGCTTATTTTTCCCTGAGAAAACCCCACCATAAAAGACAAAAATTTTAAGACTGATTTCTAGATGGTATTTCCAGCACCATAGGAGAAGCAGGTTTCCCAGATATAACTCTTTAGAACTATAGACAGTATATGCCAGGGTATATGAAAACATGAACAAACACACATTTTCTTTCTTTTTTTTTCTCCTTCTTTTTTTTTTTAATTTCAAAGAATTCCATCACACATGGAGCATTTAGGCCCAGTCAATAAATACCAGTTGTGATAATTCACTCCATAATTGTCCAGAACCTGCCTTTTCTATTCCAGTCTATTCCAGTTCTCCAGGTCTGATACTGTGGGACTTCTTACTGACTAGTGTTTCCACCCAAGTGATAAACTCTCTTATCCTTTGAACCTTGATCTTTTCTACTATTCACTCTTAGCTCTTCCTTAAACTGCCTTGATGGCTCTTTTTATTGAGAATACCTGTGTGGTGAGAAGATGCACACTACGGTAGAAAACTATGAAGGAGACAGCATCCTCGTTCAGCTGATAGCTGTTGCACTGACATGGCCCACTTGGTCCCTGAAGGGGCCCTATTCAAATTTCTTCAATTACCTATATGCTAGGTGTGAAGTGATCATATTTCAAAGACTGAAAGCCTTTAGCCAGGAAGATAACACAAGATACTATATCAACTTTACTAGGTATGTTTATATACCACACAGTGGTTTGCCCTTTGCTTCTAGCATTTTCAGTCCTTTTGAGACAATGCTGGTCTACTCCAGCTAAAAATGCACATGACAGAGCTCCTGTTATGACAGCCTGGATCATTTTGCTAGCTGTCACAGACTGATGGTAACACTGTAGGCACCTCTTCCAAATACCATTCCTTCTAAGTACCGGTTGACTTCTCTAATAAACATTAAAGTGTGTCTTGGTTCTCCACACATCTTTTTCCATACTTGTCTCCCCTCTAGTATAAACCTTTTTTATCCCAGAGATATAAAAGTCTAAGATTTCTTCCCCTTCCCTTGATTAAAAAATAAACAAAAACAACAAAAAATTCTTAAATCATTTAATAAGCCTATTTACACAGAAGTACAAAAAGTGTGACAATTTGAAGAAATAAATCACAAGTGCGATATTTGAGCATCAAGTACATATTTAGGAGAGGTCTTAGTGGTAGCCCTTCACCTCAAATTTACAGAGTTTTTTTATTCAGTCTGTATAAGGTCAGTACTGTTGGTTGAGAGTATTAACTATATATCGGCTACTGATTCATTGTTTTAGACTAGGTGTACCGTGGACAATAAGAGAGACAGAAAATCTGTATCTGTTTGTAGTTAATAGATAGACCAAAATTAATTTTGTATCTGTGTAATAAAAAAGGAATCAAGAAGAGTTTTTTAAAAATGTGACATTATCAAGCAAAGCAGCCGTTCCAGTGGTGCCTGGCCACAGTTGCCAGAGGATCTGCAGCTTGAGCTGTGGCCATGTGGGTGGGTGTTAAAGAGCCCATATGGTATGATGTTCATTTCCTGCATTCCAGGCAAACAGCAGGTGGACTGTCTTCCGACAGTCTTTTTTAACAAGCAAAGCAACTAAAAAATCCAGAGTCTGGCAGGCAGTGCAAATCCATGGGGAAAGTGGAAAGGCACTGAGAGGCAAGTTGGCTCGTCATATGATAATCATGATAATACTATAATGGGGCAATAGTTGAAAATATTAAATGTGTTTGTATTTAGAATTAATTCTAGTACTTAACTGACATGCAACTCTCTTACCAAGGGTCACGTAGATTTTTTGTCATACAGGGATTTTACCTTTCTATCATAAAGCTGAATAATGAAGAGGAGTGGTATAAGGGAAGTCCTTGTAAACAAGAAAGTGAGAGAGAAAGCCTGTCCCTTCATTACCTATAAATCATGGATAAGGAAGGACAGAAAGGGAAAGAAAGCCAGCTATTCAACATGTGACATGTGAATTGACTTTGGCCTGGGGAACAGAAGATTATTAACTAGTTTGAATAAATAGCCAAAGCAGAAGGAATTTTGCTCCATTCCCAGTTTGGAATCATGAAATAAACCCTCCTTACAGAGGACTCTGCCAGCATCTGAAGCTGGGAGGAATACTAGACTTGGAAAGGCCTGGAATTGGGAAAAGGTCTGCACAATAAGGATTTCCATTGACAAGAGGAGATGTCAGGTCACCAATAGATAGCAATGGATGCCACTGTTCACCAAAAGCCCAAACAGAACTATTCTTCCTGCAATGGATGCCAGCGCAGAGACTAAACCTCAGTGAGACAAATTAAAATGACAGGTAAACATCACCTGTCTCCAACAGACCTCATATGCTTTTTCCCTACACAGAGAAATTGTCTTTGAAAAAAATGTATATATGGGGGAGAAGGCAATACCCTCATTATGAAGATGGGCTGATGAACTTCATACTGTTTCCATGAAAGTCTTCTTCTTTTTTTTTTATTTTTTGCAGTGGTGGTGATCAGACCTAGGGCCTCAGTACATACTAAGCAAGTGTTCTGCCACTGAGCTACACTCCCAGTGCTTCTGAAAGGCGAGTGACTCACCCGAGACGGAGATTTTATTGGGGGGCTGCCCAAAGGGGAAAAAAAGGAGAGGCACAGAGCAGAGAGAAAGAGAGCAGAGAGAGGAGAGAAAGAAGAGGAAGAGGGCAGAGCGCATGAGCTTGCAAGCTTAGGCTTAAGAAGGGTTGCATAGGCAACATGGCGGGTGCTGATTGGCAGGGTGACTCAGGAACTGCTAGCTGAAACTGCGTCCCAAGGGGACTGGTGGAGAAAACCTTTGAATTTGGTGCTCTTAGGCTTGGCATCCTTCAGAGAGGAGAGGGAGGGGTAAGGGATTCCGTGATGTTCTTGGGAAAAGGAAACGTAACTTCAGCAGGGAGTCTCCCACACATCCAAAAGGTTCAAAGTCTTTTAAAACCAGAATTTTGCGGAACATGATGGGGCATGATGGCACATGCGGCCCAAAGGCTCAGGAGGCTGAGGCAAGTTCAAAATCAGCCTCAGCAACTTAGCAAGGACCTAGGCAACTTTGCAAGATTCTATCTTTATTTTTATTTTTTTTAAAGATAGACAGGTACACTGGCACATCCCTATAATCCCAGTGGCTCAGGATGCTGAGATAGGAGGATCTCAAGTTCAAAGCCAGCCTCAGCAATTTAGTGAGGCCCTAAGCAACTCAGCGAGACCCTGTCTCTAAATAAAATACAAAAAAAGATCTGGGAATGTGGCTTAGTGGTTGAGTGCCCCTGGGTTAAATCCCCATTGTCAAAAAATAAAAATTATGGGCTGGGGATATAGCTTGGTTGGTAGAGTACTTGCCTTGCATGCACAAAGCCCTGGGTTTGATCCCCAGCACCAGAAAATAAATAATTAAATAAATAGACAGATAGATAAAATAAAAGATACAAAAAAGGGGCTAGGGATGAGGCTCAGTAGTTAAGTGCCCCTGGGTATCAATCCTGATACCAAAAATAATTAAATAAATAAATAATAAAACCAGAACGTAATATGGCTTCTTCCAGGATCATGAGCCACCAACTGCTACCTAACAGGGGGGTTGTGAAAAAGATCTATTATAAGAAGTACAGAAACTATGTTTCTTTGCACATCTTAGTGGAGTGGGCAAATTTGCTGTCCTGGTATAGCTAACATTTTTGGGGTGTTAACATGTCAGGTAATTTACAGAATGTTAAATAAATCTTCTGTAAATAAATGTAAAGAATTTAAATAAATCTCTTTATTTAATCCTCATTATGAAGTAGAAGAAGTATTATCCTCCTATAATAGTTGAAGAAATTGAAACAGTAAGATTAAGTAACTTACTCAAGGTCAGTGACAGGATGAGAATTTGAACTAAAGCACTCTGACATACTCTATATGTTCTCAAAATTTTCATATTTCACAAAGGTTCCTGTATAGGTCTCTATTACTCAGCCAAGAATGATTTTGAAATTATACTGCTTAATAATAATAGGAGTTTACCAGGCAGTATGATGATTGTGAACCTATTTATATAAATTGTGTGTGTATTTTTATATAGAGAGAGTTATCTGGAGTAATACCAAGAGATTGAGAATTGTTGGCCTTGGGTAATAGGATTTGGATTTTTAAATTTTTCCTCATTCTTTTCTATTTAATTACAATTTAACATGATTATAGATTCACTTTATAAGCATAATAATATAATTAAGTTTGTATTGGCAGAATTGGTTTCACAGAAATAACAATCCAAAAATCTCAGTGGCTTAATGCATGCAATTTTATTTTTTTTCTACTGCAAGTCAGACAGCTCCTTTTGAGTTGTAACTTGCAATTCAGTCTACTTCTATCTTATAGACCCACAATTTCAACTCTTGGTTTTGAAGATCACAAAGGCAGACAATGAAAGAGAATGAAGAATCTACTGTTGAATGCTTTCAGTGGCCCTGAACCAGTTACATGGCCCCAACAAACTGTAAAGAATGAGAAGTGGAATATAAGAAGGAATGAACTGGGTACAAGCATTAAAAGGAAAATTCCTTAGACCAATTAAATTTAGTAGTTACCTGAATAAAATAAAACAAAAATGATTTGCAAATCATGCAGCTTCTACAAGCAGAGGAGGTTCTAAACTACCACCAAGAACATGATCAAACCACATTTACAGAAAAACAGAAATGAACCATACAAACCAACTTACTTGGTTATAGTCTAGATAATAAGTCAGTCAATTAACTACAGACTAACTAGTTGTTCACAGCCTGACTAATTAACTGGATTTAAGACCTTCTGCAACCAGTCAATGCTCAGTTTCTATGATTAAGATCTGTATTGGTTTGGTCTACCAGGCCCAATGCAGAGACTAGTCCAGATCCATAACCTACAAAACCCTATTTAACTTAGGTAAACACAAGAAATCTCTACCACAACATGATTTCCATTTTGAAGACCATTTTAAAAAGGCATGACCTTTGTATTCATATACCACTTTAAACACTGATTATGGGAGTTTGAGTGAATTATTCAACCTTTTTGTGTCTCAGTTTCCTTGTCTGCCCAATAATAATAAAGTTGCTATGATGATTAAATGAGATTACTTGCTAACAAATCAGTGGATTGTTAATGACTGATAATTCCCCCTATTCATGTATGCCAGCCCATTTGCAATGGGACTTTCCCGTTCCTCCCATCAGAAAATAGAGTTTTTCCCCATCCTTGGATCTGGGTTGTACCTGTTACTTGCTTTGACTGATGGAATATGGTGGAAGTGATATGTGGAACTTCCAAGCCTCAAATGCAAGCAGCCTTAAATTCTGACCTGAAATGTCTATGTGACTAAGCCTGGTTGGGCCTACTGGAAGAAGAAAGATCAAACTGAAGACTAACAAAGCTCTAAATGAGGTTCCCTAGAACCCAAATCCCCACTAGCTAATAGCCACTATCAATAGCCAGATATATGAAAGGACAGATTATGTCACCATTGTTGACAGATAATTGCAGCAACATGCATGATTCCAGGCAAGAAAAGCAGAAACACCAAATAGGTAAGTACACCCAAATTTCTGACTCGGATCTGTGAGCAAATACAGTAAAATGATATTAAGCATGGTGTCTGGCTTAGCTCTGTCATACTGCTTAGCAGTGTCTGGCACATAGTCAATACTTTAAAAATGTCAAGCAGTGTTATCATTATTATCTTCATCTAATTTAAAATTCAAAATATTTTTTAACAGACAGAGCAGGAATTTCTAATCTCATTTCATAAGTAAGGAAATGAAAGGCCAGAGATAGCAAATGGTTGACTTGATGTCACTTGAGGAAGCAAGTGAGCATAAAGACTTGAATCTGTGAATCCTTATCCTGTGCAGAACTATTCTACAAAAATAAATCCCTTCATTAATAGGAACAAGGAGCTACAATACAATATTTGCTCCAACAGTTTTCAAATTACTAATTTCCCATTTAAATAATGTTTAATCAGCCTCCTAGTGCCCAAGTCTTTCCTGTTAATGGCCTTTAGTACATGCAATGTCACTTAACTTGTCAACTTGAGAAAAGTAGCAAAGCAATCATTTCTTTTAAATAACAAAGAAAATAGTTTCATTGGTGGAATCTTGGAAAGAGATCTTCTCTTTGTAACTTAGCCTTTCTCTTTTCCCCCTAAGTCTCTATGTTCTTCTTAGTAGTAACCAAAAAAAAAAAAAAAAAAAATCTGTGGTGAGAATGAAATGACAAGGGTCTTTGAAATTCTCTCAACTCTTGAACACAGTGAATGTGAATGAAAGATCTCAGAAAGAGTTTTCAAAAAGCTTGTTGCTCAATCACCAGCCTTCAGGAGGAGCTGTGGATTGAATGTGACCTGTGATAAGGTCACCAGAAATGACTGTAGCACTCAAGGAAAGCACATGTTAGTAATGATGTGCTGCTAAGACTCAAAGCTGTGTTTTAACCCCAACTTCAGCCCTGACTCACCACAAGACTCTTTGATTTCCTGATGGATCTTTCATGAGGACATACCATACTTACTAAGCCCTCCTTGACCCAACAGAACCTGACTGAAGATGACAAAGACAGCCAAGGGATTTAGTATTTCAGTCATGCTCTTTCATGTGTCAGTACCTTTAAAGTACAGAGAGGTGACCGTGAAATGGTTAAATCCCTGGCTTTTGTAGTCAGTGAGAAATGTCTTATAGAGACCATCAAAGAGCTAAAGATTTCTGTGCAGAGAAGTCATTTAAAGTCAGAGATAAATTCATTCATTCATTCATCTCCTCATTCATTTATTTCTGTCAAGAAACATTTAGGAAGCTCCTACTATTCGCCAATAACTCAACAGAGCTCTGGGGAAACAGAGACACATACAATGTGGCCTGTAGGTTTTGACCTGGAACAATTCCCCAGCACCCTTCTGATAACAAAAAGCCTTCCACAGAGTTAGACAATCACCTACAGAAAGGCTAAATTAAAATCTGTATATTAAATGCTAAGACCTGTAGCCTCTTCCTGTAGATTGCTCATGATTCCTTCCCACATTCCTTCCTGCCACCAGCCCAGCAGAAAAGACAAGAAGAAATACTAACATTCCTAACACAAATAGATAACACTAAAGAAATATCCATGAGTCACTCTTAAATAGCCAAGGATCACCAGACTTATGAGGTAAATCTCCAACAAAAAAATCAAAAGTATGACCCACCCCTCCCCCACCCCATCCCCCACACTAGAGAATGAACCCAGGGGCACTTTACCATTGAGCCCTTTTTATTTTAATAGCCATTCTAGTGGTTGTTAAGTGGTATCTCACTGTGGTTTTGATGCATTTCCCTAATGACTAATGATGTTCAGAATATTTTGGTGTTTACTTATTATTCTCACTATCTTCTGTCGACAAGCACTTACTGAAATATATTGCCCATTTTCTTTTTTTAATATTTTTTTAGGTGGAAAAAATATCTTTTATTTGTTTATTTATTTTTTATTTTTATGTGGTGCTGAGGATCAAACCTAGTGCCTCATGCATGCTGGGCAAGCACTCTACCATTGAGCCACAACCCCAGTCCCCATTTTCTTTTCTTTTCTTTCTTTTTTTGATACTGGGATTGAATTCATGGGTGCTTTACCATTGAGTTTCATCTCCAGCCCTTTTTACTTTTTTTTAAATTATATAAATTATTAATTTAAATTATACATGACAATATAATTCATTTTTATATAATTATACAAGCATGGAATATATCTTTTTCTAGTTAGGACCCCATCCTTATGATCTACATAATGGTGGTATTCACTATGATGTATTTATATAAGTACATAGGAAAATTATTTTGAATTCATTCCACTGTTCCTTTTCTTATGCCCTCTCTCTCCCTTCATTTCCCTTTGTTTAATCTATTGAATAATACTCTATTCTTCCCCTTTTCTCCCTTATTGTGTGATAGCTTCCCCTATCAGTGAAAACATTTGACATTTGGTTTTGGGGGATTGGCTCATCTCACTTAGCATGATGGTCTCCAGATCCATCCATTTACCAGCAAATGTCATAATTTCATTCTTCTTTATGGCTCAGTAATATTCCACTGTGTGTGTATATATACCACTATTTCTTTATGAATTAATCTGTCAAAGGGCATCTAGGTTGGTTCCAAAGCTTAGCTATTGTGTACCAAGCTGCTGTGAACATTGATGTGCCTGTGTCAGTGTAGTATGCTGATTTTAAGTCTTTTAGATGTAAACTGAGGAGTGGGATAGTTGGGTCAAATGGTGGTTCCATTCCTAGTTTTTTTGAGTAATCTCCATATGCTTTCCAGAGTGGTTGCACCAATTTGCTGTTCCACAAGAAATGTTTGAGTGTTCTTTTTCTCCCACATCCTCACTAACATTTATTATTACTTGTATTCTTGATGATTGCCATTCTGACTGCAGTGACATGAAATCTCTGGTTAGTTTTAATTTGCATCTCTTGAATTGCTAGACATGTTGAACATTTTTTCATATATTTTTTGACCATTCATATTTCTTCTGAAAAGTGTCTGTTCAGTTACTTTGCCCATCTATTGATTGGGTTGGTTTTTGTTTGTTTGTTTGTTTGTTTTTGTTGTTGTTGTTGCTAAGTTTTTTGAGTTCTCTATATATCCTTATATATCCTGGAATTTAATGCTCTATCTGAAGTGCAGGTGGCAAAGATTTTCTCCCATTCTGTAGGCTTTCTCTTCACATTCCTGATTGTTTCCTTTGCTGTGAAGAAGCTTTTAGTTTGATGCCATTCCCCCTTATTTATTATAGATTTTACTTCTTGCACTTTAGGGGTCTGGTTAAGGAAGTTAGTTCCTGAGCCAATATGTTGGAATATTGCAAATTTTCTGATTTAATTTCTAGGTCTTTGTTCCACTTTGAGTTGAATTATGTTCAGGGTGAAAGACAGGGGTTAAATTTCATACTAGTACATAAGGATTTGCAGTTTACCCAATACCATTTATGGAATTTTCTCTAATATATGTTTTTGGCGGCTTCACTTTTTATTTTGAGACAGGTTTGCTTAGGGCCTCACTAAGTTGCTAAGGCTGGCTTCGAACTTGCAGTTCTCCTGCATTAGGCTCCCCAGCTGCTGGGATTACAGCATGAGCCACTGGCCCATTCTCTTTTTTTAAAATTTTATATTTATGATATCTCTTTTAGTTATATGTAATAGAAATAACCTCTACCCGCCTGAAATGAAAGAATAGAATTGAATATGAGGATGGTATGGGGGAAAGACATGTATGGCATCCAAGAGCAGCAATAACTTATATCTGTGATTCCAGCTACTCAGGAGGCTGAGGCAACAGAATCACAAATTCAAGTCCAGTCCAGGAAACTTGGTGACACCCCTCTGTCTGAAAATGAAAAAGTAAAAAGACCCGGGGATGTAGTTCCATAGTAGAGCGCTTACCAACCATGTGTAAGGCCTTGGGTTTAATTCCCGGTATTTAAAAAAAAAAAAAAAAACCTCTTCTAGAAAAACTATCTTTTGTTAGCCTAAGTCCTAAACTAAGACATGAGCCACAGATTTGGAATAACCCTTTATCTTTACAGGGAGCTCACGGGTAAAAATATTTTCATAGTAATACTAAAATATTATTTCACTTTTTTATTGTGCTGACTGTGTGCACTGATGGTCCAAAATAATGACAAGTAAAAACTGCTTATTCTTTAGCACAAATCAAGGTGTTTGCCCAAATTGTACTAGAACACATTGTATTCTTCACCACTATAACAGTTCACTACAATAACAAAAACATAGTTTTAACTTAAGAATTTCCTAAACGAATCAGCAAAATATTATTGTCATTTAATTTTTGAAAACATTTTATTAAATCTTTTTATAATTTTTTTTAGTTGTAGATGGACATAATACCTTTATTTATTTTTATGTGGTGCTGAGGATCAAACCCAGTGCCTCACATGTGCTAAGCCAGCACTCTACCACTGAGCTACAGCCCCAGCCCATTATTAAATCTTAAATGTTCTTACCACCAAAAAAAAAAAAAATGTGATGTAAATAAAGTAGCTGATGTATTAATTACTTGATTGTGATAACTGGTATGCATTTTACAGTGTAGACGTATATCAAAACATTGTGCTATACACTGTATGTACAATTTCTGTCAATTATATATCAATAAAGCTAGAAGAATAATACATAAATTTAAAATTATGTTTTATTAAATATGAACCCTTCAAATGTCCATCATTTTCATGTAATGAAGTAGAAAATAAAGTACCTCTGCTCTTTCAAGGGAGAGTACTTACTGTGATCTTTTTTTTTAAATACCAATTTGGTTTGAAAAAGAAAACTGATACACTACAGTTATTTAGAATTCATTATTTTTTATTTTTTTATTTTTAATCCATCTCATTTATTCTTTTTTTAACTTTTAAAAAAATTTATATATGACAGCAGAATGCATTATAATTCTTATTACACATATGAAGCACAACTTTTCATATCTCTGGTTGTATACAAAATATAGTCACACCAATTCATGTCTTCATACATGTATTTTGGATAATAATGATCATCACATTCCACCATCATTTCTAATCTCATTCCCCCTCCCTTACCCTCCAACCCCTCTGCCCTATCTAGAGTTTGTCTATTCCTCCCATGCTCCCTCTCCCTATCCCACTATGAATCAGCCTCTTTATATCAAAGAAAACATTCGGCATTTGGTTTTTTGGGATTTGCTAACTTCACTTAGCAATATCTTCTAAAACGCCATCCATTTACCTGCAAATGCCATGATTTTATTCTATTTTACTGCTGAGTAATATTCCATTGTGTATATTCACCACATTTTTTAATCCATTCATCCATTGAAGGGATTCTAGGTTGGCTCCACAGTTCAGCTATTGTGAATTGTGCCGCTGTAAACATTGATGTGGCTGTGTCCCTGTAATATGCTGTTTTTAAGTCCTTTGGGTATAAACCGAGGAGAGGGATAGCTAGGTCAAATGGTGGTTCCATTCCCAATTTTCCAAGAAATCTCCATACTTCTTTCCATATTGGCTGCACCAATTTGCAGTCCCACCAGCAATGTATGAGTGTACCTTTTTCCCTACATCCTTGCCAACACTTATTGTTGTTTGCCTTCATAATAGCTGCCATTCTGACTGGAGTGAGATGAAATTTTAGGGTGGTTTTGATTTGCATTTCTCTAATTGCTAGTGATAATGAACCTTTTTTCATATATTTGTTGATTGGTTGTATATTATCTTCTGAGAAGTGTCTTTTCAGGTCCCTGGCCCATTTATTGACTGAGTTATTTGGTTTTTTAGTGCTTAGCTTTTTGAGTTCTTTATATACCCTAGAAAATAGTGCTCTATCTGATATGTGAGGGGTAAAAATTTGCTCCAAGATGTAGGCTCTCTATTCACCTCACAGATTGTTTCTTTTTCTGAGAAGAAACTTTTTAGTTTGAGTCGATCCCATTTATTGATTCTTGACTTTAATTCTTGTGCCACAGGGAAGTTGGGGCCTAATCCCACATGATGGAGATTAGGGCCTACTTTTTCTTCTATTAGACACAGAGTCTCTGGTTTTATTCCTAAGTCCTTGATCCATTTTGAGTTGAGTTTTGTGCATGGTGAGAGATAGGGGTTTAATTTCATTTTGTTGCATATGGATTTCTTGTTTTCCCAGCACCATTTGTTGAAGAGGCTATTTTTTCTCCAATGCATGTTTTTGGCACCTTTGTCTAATATAAGATAACTGCAATTATGTGGGTTAGTCTCTGTATCCTCTATTCTGTTCCATTGGTGTACCAGTCTGTTTTGGTGTCAATACCATGCTGTTTTTGTTACTAAAGCTCTGCAGCATAGTTTAAGGTCGTATAGTGATGCCACCTGCTTCACTCTTCCTGCTAAGGATTGCTTTAGTTATTCTGAGTCTCTTATTTTTCCATATGAATTTCATGATTGCTTTTTCTATTTCTATGAGGAATGTCATTGGAATTTTGATCAGAATTGCATTAAATCTGTATAGTGCTTTTGGTAGTATGATCATTTTGATAATATTAATTCTGCCTATCCAAGAGCAAGGTAGATCTTTCCATCTTCTAAGGTCTTCTTTGATTTTTTTCTTTAGGGTTTTGTAATTTTCATTATATAGATCTTTCACCTCTCTCATTGATTCCCAAGTATTTTATTTTATTTTTTGAGGCTATTGTAAATGGGGTAATTTTCCTCATTTCCCTTTCTGAGGATTTATTATTGATATACAAAAATGCCTTTGATTTATGGGTGTTGATTTTATATCCTGCTACTTTGCTGAATTCATTTACTAGTTCTAGAAGTTTTCTGGTGGAACTTTTAGGGTCTTCTAGGTATAGAATCATATCATCAGCAAATAGTGTCAGTTTGAGTTCTTCTTTTCCTATGTGTATCCCTTTAATTCCTTTCGTCTAATTGCTCTGGCCAGTGTTTCAAGAATTATGTTAAGTAGAAGTGGTGAAAGAGGGCATCCCTGTCTTGTTCCAGTTTTTAGAGGGAATGCCTTCAATTTTTCTCCATTTAGAATGATGTTGGCCTGGGGCTTAGCATAGATAGCTTTTATGTTGTTGAGATATGTTCCTGTTATCCCTAATTTTTCTAGTGTTTTGAACATGAAGGGGTGCTGTATTTTGTCAAATGCTTTTTCTGCATCTATTGAGATGATCATATGATTATTATCTTTAAGTTTATTGATGTGATGAATTACATTTATTGATTTCCTTATGTTGAATCAACCTCACATCCCTGGGATGAATCCCACTTGATCGTGGTGCATGATCTTTTTGATATGTTTTTGTATTCAATTTTCCAGAATTTTATTGGGAATTTTTGCATCTATGTTCATTAGAAATATTGGTTTGATGTTTTCTTTCTTTGATGTGTCTTTGCCTGGTTTTGGAATCAGGGTGATACTGGCCTCATAGGATGAGTTTGGAAGTGCTACCTCTTTTTCTATTTCCTGAAATAAATTGAAGAATATTGATATTAGTTCTTCTCTAAAGGTCTTATAGAATTTGGCTGTATATCCATCAGGACCTGGGCTTTTCTTGGTTGGTAGACTTTTGTGGCATCTGCTATTTCATCACTTGAAACTGATCTGTTTAAATTCTGTATATCATCCTGATTCAATTTGGGCAAATTATATGACTCTAGAAATTTGTCAATGCCTTTGATGTTTTCTGTTTTACTGGAGTACAAGTTTTCAAAATAATTTCTAATTATCTTCTATATTTTTTATTATCTGTTTTGATATTTTCTTTTTCATCATATATGTTAGTTATTTGAGTTTTCCATCTCCTTCTCTTCGTTAGCATGGCTAAGTGTCTGTCAATTTTATTTATTTTTTCAAAGAACCAACATTTTGTTCTGTTAATTTTTCAATTGTTTCTTTTGTTTCAATTTCATTGATTTCAGCTCTGATTTTAATTATTTCCCGTCTTCTGCTGCTTTTGGTGTTGATTTGTTCTTCTTTTTCTAGGGCTTTGAGAGTTAATGTTAAGTCACTTATTTGTTGACTTTTTCTTCTTTTAAGTAATGAACTCCATGCAATGAACTTTCCTCTTCCAACTGTTTTCATAGTGTCCCAGAGATTTCAATATGTTGTATCTGTGTTCTCATTTGCCTCTAAAAATTTTTAAATCTCCTCTTTGATGTCTTCTGCAACCCATTGTTCATTCAGTAGCATATTATTTAGTCTTCAAGTGTTGGAGTGGATTTTATTTCTTATTTTATCATTGATTTCTAATTTCATTCCATTATGATCTGATAGAATGCAGGGTAGTAGTATCTCTACTTTTTTATGTTTGCTAAGAGTTGTTTTGTGGTCTATTTTAGAGAAGGATACATGTGCTGCTGAGAAGACAGTGTATTTTCTCATTTCAGGATGAAATATTCTATATATGTCAGTTAAGTCTAAGTTATTAATTGTATTATTGAGTACTATAGTTTCTTTGTTCAGCATTTGTTTGAAAGACCTATCTAGTGATGGAAGAGGTGTGTTAAAGTCACCCAAAGTTATTGTGTTATGGTCTATTTGACTCTTGAACTTGAGAAGAGTTTGATTGATGAACATAGATGCTCTATTGTTTGGGGTGTATATATTTATAATTGTTAAATGTTGTTGGTGTATGGTTCCCCTGAGCAGTATCTAGTGTCCTTCTTTATATTTTTTGATTGACTTTAGTTTGAAGTTTACTCTATTTGATATGATGGAAACCCCTGCTCGCTTCTGCAGTCCATGTGAGTGGTATGGTTTTTTCCAACCCTTCATCTTCAGTCTGTGGATGTCTTTTCCTATGAGATGAGTCTCTTGGAGGCAGCATATTGTTGTTGTTGTTGTTTTTAATCCAATCTGATAGTCTATGTCTTTCGATTGCTGAGTGTAAGCCATTAACATTCAGGGTTATTATTAAGACATAATTTGTATTCCCAGTGATTTTTGTTTATTTTTGGTATTTAATGTGACTTGCCTTCTCATCTGATTAGATTTTCCTTTAGTGTAATCCCTTCCTCTGATGGGATACAAATTGGTCTCCTCCTATATGTGATCTTATTCCTCTCTCTTACAGCTTTTAAGATTTTATCCCTATTCTGTATGCTAGGCATTTTCATTATAATGTGCCCTGGTGTAGATCTGTTGTAATTTTGTACATTTGGGGTCCTGTAAACCTCTTTTATTTGGTTTTCAAATTCATTCTTCATGCTTAGGAAATATTCTGATATTATCTCATTGAAGAGATTGTGCATTCCTTTGGTTTGAAACTCTGTGCCTTCCTCTATCTCTGTAACTCTTAGATTTGGTCTTTTGATGCTGTCCCATAATTCTTGGATGTTCAGTTCATGGTTTCTTACTATCTTCACTGTGTGATCAACTTTATTTTCCAAATTGTATACTTTGTCTTCATTATCTGACATTCTTTCTTCCAAGTGATCTAGTCTATTGGTTATGCTTTTCTATTGTTTTTTATTGTATTTATTATATCCTTCATTTCAAAGATCTCTGTTTTGTTTTTTGTTTTTCAGAGTCTCTCTCTCTTGAAGTAATCTTTTGCTACCTGTATTTGCTCTCTTATCTCATTGCTGGAATTTTTGCTTGTATTTGCTCATTTAGGTCATTCTTTAATTCACAGATCATTTTAATTATGAACCTTCTGAACTCCTTCTCTGACATTTCATCAACTTTGCTGTCCATGGGTTCTGTTATTATAGTGTCCTGGTTTGTTTGGGGCACTTTCCTCACTTGTTTTTTCATGGTGTCTATGTGTCTTCCTTTCTTGCAGTGTGGATCTGAGATATTAGTTTCTTCCCTATATTCTTGCAGTACCCGTGCAGATTGTCTGTACCTCACCTTGATGTTGAGCTTCCAGACCCTGCTGGTGTCCCTCAATGTATACTGCATCCTGGACCTGGGTCCTATGCAAGTCGGCATGGGTGATTCTGGGCCTCTGGGCTTAACCTCAGGGAGAGTCTGCTGTTTGGAAAGGGCAGTCCTGAGCCAGAGGCTAGACTCCGACCCGGGTCTGTTCTATAGGGGGAGGGGTGGAGCCTGGGTCCCCCGCAGGATGGATCTGGGCCAAAGGGCTTGACCGCCTGCCTTGATTTCCTTATTTTGCAGACATTTTCTTAAAATATCAAAAGTAACTCTGGAATTTCAAATAAAACAACTGAAATATTTTCTATCTAGTATTTGAGCTTTCAATCTAAATTTGAATATTGACAACTTTTAATGTGAGCATTGAAAACTTCTGGAGTTTAAAGACACTTGTGATGAGACAAGTGGTTATATTTATTAACAAAAGTGATAAGTTTGCTATTATGAAATGATATGCTTTAACTCTGGGAAGTAATATTTTACAAATCTTCTTGGGTGTCATGTATACTAGATACATCACTGTTAACACAATAATGAATGGTTATGTATTAGGTGCTTGCTTATTGAGATCAGCATCAAAAACTTGTTTTACAAGGATATCTATAACACTTTTATTCATTTTGTGTGTCTCCAATATTTTTTTCACTCAAAATTATGACTGTGAGATTCATCCATGTAGTTGTAAAAGAAGTTCATTTTCTTCAGTCTTCTCAATCTGGTGTTATTTTTCATAACCATACTCCTGTCAACATTTAAGTGAAGACTTCTCAACTCTTTAGGCAATTATACTCCCTTTGTGATCTCACAGCATTTTGTATATATGTAGTTAAAAAAAAGAGATAGGCTGGCTTCAGTGTAATAAGTGCTCTTGTTTAAAGCTAGACAGCTAGGGAATGGTACTCGTAGCCTAGGGCCTAATACATCTCATTTATTATATTAGGGTTCTCCAGAGAAATTAGGATGAAGATTATACAGAGAGAGAAAGATACAGAATAGCTAATATTGTAGTTTCAGCCCAAATGTCAGCACACTCAAAACGAGGAAAAGTGATGCTTCAGTTCAAAGCAGACACCAGCTTAAGAAGTCAGACAGGTAAGTCCCTTCTTATTCAGCCTTTTTGTTCTAGTCTGACTCTTCACTTAATGGATAAGACTCAATCACATTAAAGAAGGCAATGTGTTTTACTCAGTCTGCTGATTCAAATGCTAAACTCATTCAAAACACCCTCACAGAAATATCCAGATAATGTTTGACCAAACACCTGAGTACCCCATGGCCCAAAGATACATTAAATTTGCCGTCACATTTATTCATGTCTTTTGAATGAATTGGTCTTTGCCATCAGGATCTCAGGAGGGAAACAGACATGTAAAGATAATATTTATAAAGCAGAATAAAAGGGCTAATGAGGCCAAATGTTTTCTCTAATAAGTGGATTCTGATCTATAAAGGGGGTGGATGAGCATGGAGTAATGGAGGAACTTTGCATAGGGCGAAGGGGAAGGAGGGGAAGGGAGGGAGCACGGGGGGTAGGAAAGATGGTGGAATGAGATGGACATCATTACCCTAGGTACATGTATGAAGACATGAATAATGTGACTCTACTTTGTGTATAACCAGAGAAATGAAAACTTGTGCTCCATTGTATACTATGAACTGAAATGCACTCTGCTGTCATGTATAACAAATTAGAACAAATAATTTTTTTTTTAAAAAAGGGCTAGTGAGGGATACAGTAGATTACATACTCCCCTTATCCATGGTTTTGCTTTTCTTGGCTTCAGTTATCCATGACCAACTATATCTGAAAATATTAAGTGGAAAATTTCAGAAATTAACTAGTTATAAGTTTTAAACAACTTTTACTGGAGTGTGTTGTTATAATTATTCTATTTTATTATTAGTTATTGTCACTAATCTCTTACTGTCCCTAACTTATAAAGTAAGCTTTATTATGAGTGTGGATATATATATATATATATATATATATATATTTTTTTTTTTTTTAAACTGTGTGCTTTCTATGACATCCTTCTTTTTTATTATTTTATTTTATTTTAATTTTTAGTTTTCGGTGGACACAACATCTTTATTTTTATTTTTATGTGGTGTTGAGGATTGAACCCAGCGCCTTGCGCATGCCAGGCGAGCACACTACCGCTTGAGCCACATCCCCAGCCCGAGTGTGGATATATTTCTAAAAAATAACATAGTATATATATAGGGTCAAGATTTCAGGCATTCACTGAGAGTCTTGGAATGTATCCCTTGCAGATAATGGGGATTATTATACATACAATTCAAGTTTCACATCATCTAAGAATTAACTTCCTATTTGAGGAGTAAAATTGTTTAAGTAAGAGAAGATTTGAGTAATAAGGGCAGGATCTTATAGGGGATGCAGCCTTAGCATAGAAAGCTCTTGCCTGGTTTAGATTCTAATCACATTTGGAAAGCAAAGTCTTTAGCTAAAGAAGATTCCTGAGACTGGTGCTCAGACAATGAAATGCACAGCATGCTCCCCAGCCTGAAGGAAATTAAAAAACATTTTCCAGTTCTGGAATACCCACTGTTTTTATCCTCAGGGATCAATTTTGGTTCCTAATTAGTTACCATGGAGACCCATCTAAGTATTATATTTTTTTCTTAGTGATACTCAAGAAAATACAGATACCTATTCAGAGAATATCCTAATATATGGCTTTACACCAAAATAGATGATTACGTTCTTTATAGAAAACAAAAAGCAATAGTGTTTGTTAAAGAATGTGGAGGCCAATCGGTTCCAAAAATACAAATCTTGATAAAAAATTATAATCACTATTTACATAGCATTTCACTTTTCTGATTTCTAAGTGAAATGTTTCTTTTTTTTTTAGAAAAAAATGGAAAATGCATTAAAACCCCCAAAAGAAACTTAAAATCACACAGTCATTTACTTCCTTTTATGGTTAGAAAGAATATAAAGTAAAACACACAAGCCTTTTCCTCTCCACTTTTAATCTTACTACCCCCATCACAATTTCCTTTAACAATTTGGTCCTCATTGGTCCTGGCAATTTCTTAACTATCGTTATTTATTTTGAGATGGCATTTTGCTGTTGCCCAGGCTGGCCTCAAAATCCCGAATTCAAGGGATCCTCCTGCCTTAGCCTCCCAAATGCTGGGATTACAGGTATATGCCATGCATCAGCCCACTTATTCATTTATTGATGCAGCAAATATTTAAGTGATCACTTTGGGCCAAGCACTGTTCTAGACATGGGAATTTCACTGGTCAATGAAACTAATGAGATCCCTAGTCTCATGGATGTTATACTCCAGTGAGAGAAGATGGAAAATAAACTAGTAAACAATTAAAAAAAAAACAGAAAAATACTAGCTAGTTATAAATGTTTTACAGAAAATAAGGAAGTTATATTGTGCCTGAGACCAAGCTGTGAAGTTACAATTAGCCCAGTGAAGACTGGAAGAAGATATCGTAGGTACAGAGCTGGGGTTGTAGTTCAATGGTAGAGCACTTGCCTAGTATGGGCAAGGCCCTGGGTTCAACCCGCTACCCCAACTCCCACCCACACAAATGCAGGTACAGGAATCAGTAGAATAAAGGCACTGAAGCAGATACAGAGAGAAGGCCAGTGGAGTTGTACAGATGGTGGAAATGGCAAGAGAGCGAGAGAGCTATAAGGCTTAGGGGGTGGTAAGTGTGGGAGAAACCATGAAGAGTTTTGAAAAGGAGAATGTTAAAAAAACTCTGGCTTGTAACTGTAAGAGGCTACTGAAGAGTTAACAGGGGAGTGATATGTTCTCCCTTACAGTTTAAAATAAAATGTAAATTTTGGTTTCACTGAGGAAAAGAGATTTAGAGCAGAGACTCTCAACATGTGGTCCCTAGATATCCCAAGGAGTCTAAGATAGAATTCAGGGAGTTCATATCCTTGAATGGGAGAAAAATACCTGGTCCAGGCCCTCAGAGAAGGGAAAAATCCCAACATTATTCTATTGTGTCAACCCTACAATTTCTCTTCGCAAAATATCAAAATGATCGGTTCCAAGAGGGAAACTGTCATAGAATTCCCACCTTTTGGTAGTGAGGCTCTTCCTTTTTCTATTTTTTCCTTTAAGATCATGTTTAAATCTAAATTCTATGGAAGCCTACTAATATAAAGAGGTTATTCAAAGAAAAACCTAGTCTTATGAAAGGTAATTAGATTGAGAATGATTCTAGGGACAGGGTAGAAGAGTCAGTCTCTACAGCCTGAACCCAGCCAGTCCACATCCTATACGACCCTACCTCAGATTTTGGCTGTATGTTGCCAACTACAAAAGGGAAGAAGATACGTGGGGCGAAGAACAGGTCTAGTAAGCATATCTGGAGAGAAATAAAAAGCAAATGCTTCTTGAAACTGCTTACCAATACTTCCCAAATATGGGTACTTGTTAGAATTACAAATTGCTGTGCTCTACCCTAGAAATACTGGTTCACTATTTCTAAAGGCAAGGCCCATAAATTACTGCTGGTGATTACAGAGATCAGCCAACTTAGAAAACACTATAAATACTTGTTGGGAAAAACTTAGACAACCCATGGAGCATCATTCTCACCAAATCCAGGATGAGAAAGCAGAATGTGATGCCCTGATCTGACATGTGGTTTTGGCTCAAATAATTGTGGTTATCTTCACTGGCAGATTATTAAAATGGTGACTAGCATATTAATACACTAAACAATTTATATTCAATAACACTGCTGAAATTACTGAGAAAGAGAGTGACTTAATTTATCTTCCATTGTACCCTTCAAGATATAAAATTATTTCTTTTCACGGTTCCAGAACAAATGGACTCTTGAGTGTGGCTGAGGACCATACAATTTATTAAATGATACTTAGAAGCCATCATAAAAGTGATTAATATATGTGCACTAAAAGTTCTGGGCACATTAATTTTTATCTAATCTATTGTTTCTACATTCAGAGATCTAATGTGTGTGTGTGTGTGTGTGTGTGTGTGTGTGTGCAAATGAACTTTTTGTAAAAGGAAGATTTGGTTTTTTAATAGAATCACAAATATGAAAGAATTATATAACTCATGACCTTAAAATGTTACTACCCTGCTAGTTACAAATTCATATCTCTAGCCTTGACCTCTCCTCTGAGTATCAGATTCTTATAGCCTATTTACTTGACACCTACACTTACTTTAATATGCAAATAAAACTAAAAACTGAACTTTTGACCTTCTTGCATCTCTTATTCTTTCCTATCCCAGTTAATGTCAACTCCTTTCTTTTCTAGTTGCTCAATCAGCCTTGATTCTTGCTTTCCCACTCCACATACAAATCCATCAACCAATTCTTTTTACTTCTTAAAAATATATCAAAAGCTGGGAGTGGTGGTGCATGCCTATAATCCCAACTACTTGGGAGTCTGAAATAGAAGGATTGCAAGTTTGAGGCCAGCAGAGACCTCAAAATAAAAAAGCTGTGGCCAATCCAGTAGAGCAAGGGCATCAAGAGGGATGGAAGAGAGGAACATGGAGAAGTACTGGGGACAAAAATCTACCAAATTATGCTATGTCCATGCACAATATACCACAATGAATCCCACTTATATATACCTATATAATGATAATACACTAACTAAAATAAAAATAATAACAAAAGGGAGCTCAGAGTAGAGCAAGTAGGTCAGAGGAAAGAAAAGGAAGGTACTAAAGAAGGAGCTTGAGCAAATTGTGTGCACATTCTAATATAGCATAATGAATCCTACTATTCTGTATAATTATAATGCACAAATACTTTAAAAAAAAATAATTACCTTTAAAAAAAGAGCTGTGAATGTAGCTCAGTGATGCAATGACCCAAGGTTCAACCCCTAGTACGTGTGTGTGCATCAAAACTCAATCCACTTCTCAAAACCTTCACTGTAACCACCCCATATCACCTGTATCTCTCCCCTGAATAACTGCAGATTTCTAAACTGGTCCCCTTTACTTAGACACTTGCCCCTTTTCCATCTACTTTTAACACAACAATTGAAGGATTCTTGTTTAGTTTTTATTGTGGAAATTTTCAGATTAAAGGAAAGAATAGTGTGTTAAAATCCCTGTACCTACTCATCATTCAGCTTCAACAGTTATTGATAAATGGTCATTTTCTGTTTGGCCTATATCCCCATTCCCTTTCTTCCCACCCTGACAGAAAGCAAATTGGAAAACACTCAATGGCTGACTGTCTTAACTCATTCAAAATGAAATCCAAAACCCTTCAGTAAGATGCAAATGCTCCATCTTGCTTAATCACTCCCAGAACATTACCTACTGGTTTCTCAAACTTATTAGGACCTCAGGACTGTTGGGTGCAGAGCAGGCTGAACTGTGTTGTCTGCAGGGCAGGCTTAACAGATGTTGGCTGCAAGATAGCCCACACACTCAAACCTCCCTCTATCTGGTCCTTTATCACCTGTTTGCCTCAAGTCTGAACATTCAACCCTGCTTAAGGCTGAACACTTAACCCCCCCTTGGGCCAACAAGGCAGCTTGCAGACCCAGAGGCCCCATTAGATTTGGGCTATAAAAACTCCCTCCTGCCAGGCCCCCCTCTCTCTTGCTCTTTCTCTCTTGCTCTCTCTCTCTTGCTCTTTATCTTTCTTACGCGCGCTCTCTATCTCTCTTGCTCTTGCTCTCTCCCTGTTCATCTCTTCTCTTTTCTCTCTCTCTCTTTCCTTCTTTCCTTTCTCTTTGTTGCACTGCTGCAATAAAGATTTTTTGGTTGCTCTGAGTGTTGTGGTCACTTCCCTTTCAAGGACCTGTGCACTTGTTTCGCTGGAATGCACATTCCTGTACCCCCTAGATATTTTCCTGATATCCATGTTCCCTCTCTTCCCGCAGGTCTTTACCTGCAGTTTCCTAAAACTTGATTTTACTGACTGCCTACACATGGGCAAGTTCAAATATTCCTCTGCCCTTTGAGTCTTGCATAAATTGTTGAGTCATGGTTTAAAAGTCTGTACTCTTCCAACTCCTTGGCTACTTATCCCTCTGTACATATGTGAATTTTCATATGAATTGCTACCTAATCAGATGCAACTATCCTTTGAACTCTAGAACATCCTCTGGACTGAGTCATATGTTTCCCATTGCATCTAGGCCAACTGGCTACCAACATATTTATTACAACGTAAGAATACCTTTCAATGCTACCTGAGGTCAAAAAACTCACTTATATACCAGGGTAAGGACTTTGAAGAGTTCAATATTCTTTATTATTAAAATTTACTTTAGGGGCTGGGTCTGTGGCTCAGTGGTAGAGCGCTCTCCTGGCACATGCGAGGCGCTGGATTCGATCCTCAACACCACATAAAAATAAATAAATAAAATAAAGATATTATGTCCAACTACAACTAAATATATATATATATATATATATATATATATATATATATAGAAAATTTTATTTTAGCGAATAAAAATTGATTGTGTGTGTGCTTAATAACAAGTCTATACTTCAAAACAAAACTAAGTTTTACGTTATAATAAAAATAACAACTGGGCTGGGGGTGTGAAACAGAATCACACACATCATCTTCACTGGCTCACACATCATTTTCACTTCCCCCCCCCCAAGGATCTCACCTGCACTTCAGTCATGTGGGTGTAAATAAAGAGTGGGCGGCCTGAAGCCACCAGCGGCCTGAAGCCACGGCCAGCCAGGTCCCCCTCTGCACCGTGCCTCACAGGGATGCAGCCAGATTTGGGGATCTGCCTGTGTGTTTACTCACTCCTACATCCATTCCTCTATGGACTCAACACCTTCTGACCCTGACACCAAGGGTAAGGCAGCTGCTGTGGACTGTGACAAAAGAGAACCGCACAAGGGGCCAAGTCATCCTTCCCAGCATCCTTCCGGTCTGCGGTGCCTTTGGGGAGCAACTATCCAGAGCACCGCCCAAGGGTCATACTGCGGATGCGCGGAATTTGGTCCCGCCTCTTGCTGGCTACGTCTAAGCTCCTGGGGTTGCTAAGACCCAGGGGCTTTGGCCCCAACAACCTCTATGGGGCTGTGACTCCTTTCTTGTTATGCCAGACTTTCCTTTGAGCTTTAGAGCCCCAGACCTGCCTTTTTTTTTTTTTTTCTACTTTTTTTTTTCAGTGTAGATGAACACAGGACCTCCCGCGTGTTAGACAAGTGCTTCTACCACTGAGCACCATCTCCAGCCACTGCCTACACTCATCGTATTCTCCAAGGCCCATCTCTTGACAGCGGCCCTTCCTACACATGACCTAAGCCCACCTTTGGGCAACCTGAATGCTTTCCTAAGGATTTGTACCCAAGCAGTTCCCTCAACTAGGTAGCTTAGGCTGGTGCACCTGTGGTTCAAAATATTATGAATGCCACTCCCAAACAGGAGTCTTGGTATTCTTAACCCATAACTTGTGAAAAATTCTTGTGATCAAGTATGGTCTTTTTTTTTTTTTTTTTCCAAGTATGATCTTTAAAAAACCATGAATTAGGGGCTGGGGTTGTAGCTCAGTGGTAGAGCGCTTGCCTCTCATGTGTTAGGCACTGGATTCAATTCTCAGCACTGCATATAAACAAGTAAACAAAGATCCATCAATAACTAATAAAATATTTTTAAAAAACATGAATTGCCACATTTTCAATAATGAGTTAACATTTTTTTGGAGGATAGGAAGAAGCAAGCACAGTGATAAATTATTTATATGCATTGTGTCATTAAATTTTTAACAGAATTTTAACAATAAATCAGGCACCTTCAGCCCTTTCTAAGGAAGTATTTAAGTTAATAAGAGCTTTGACTTCTGAAGTACTGACAATGGTCTTAGCAAAAAAACAAAACAAAACAAAAAACACAAAAAACTCATTAATTTGCTTAATGTGTATGTGAGAGGGTTTCAACAGTCATATAACAAGTAGTATTGTGGTACTATTGATTTGAGTACAGAGGAGAGAATACTTAACTCTTTAAACAGGTACACCTAAAGAAATGGATAATACTGAACACTTCCTTTGGGTTAGTCAACCAGACTAAATGCTTTATATATTTAATCAATCATATTTAATACTCACTACTGCTTTGTAGAAATATGACTGTGTTTTAAAATGAGGAAGCTAAGACACACATTCATTAAATAACTTTTCCATAATCACACAGCTAGTAAGCAATGGAGATGGGACCTGAACTCCATCTGATTTCTGTCAGTGCACTGATGTTCAACTGCCACAAATACTGACTCAACAGCAACCTGACTGGAGTATTCCATCCTTATATATTTGCTTGCTTGCTTATTGATTGATTGATTGATTTTTGCCATACTGTGGATTGAATCCAGGGGCACTCTACCACTGAGCTACATCCCCAACCCTTTTTATTTTTATTTTGTGACAGGGTCTTGCTAAGTTGCTGAGACTGGTCTCAAACTTGTGATGCTACTGCCTCAGCCTCCCAAGTAGCTGGGATTACAGGCATGTGCCACCATGCCCAGCACATTATCCATTTTAATTAATAATTTGGATGAAGATGTAGATGGCATGCTGATTAAAATTAAGCATGATCCAAACCAGGGAATGTGTTAAGGGACAGAGTCTGGATTCAAAAATTATTTCTGGAGCTGGAGTTGTAGCTCAACGGTAGAGTGCTTGCCTACCATGTGTGAAGTACTGGGTTTGATCCTAAGCACCACATAAAAATAAATAAAATAAAGGTATAAAAATGCTATGACATTTTAAAAAATTTATTTCTGATTTGTTTGGTGCCAGAACAGATAAGAACTACAATTTGCAATTTAGCACAGGGCTTCTCAGCCTCAATATTATTAACATTTTGAGTGGGATAATTATTTTTTGCAAGGAGCTGTCCAGTGGATCCCTGACCTCTGACCACTAGATGCTAGTAACAGCCCCCAGTTGTGAAAACTAAACAAAAAGTCTCCAGACATTGCCAGATGTCACCTTGGAGGTAAAATTGCTTCTAGTTGAGGACAACTGACCTCGTCTTCTCCCACATATTGTTTTTATTTAATTCCCATAATTGTGGTAAGAGGTGGACAGAGTTGAAGTTGAAACCAAAGTTATCTGATTCCAAGTGGCATGCTCTTATCTAGATGAAATTAACTTGAGATGAATCTAAATTCCTGCACTTAGAGCCTAAAAAAAAAACCCAAAAAAACCACAGTGAAAACCCATGAAAAAATTATGCAAGCACATGTGGCAGAAAGCACTTAGGTCTTTATATGAGTATGGGACAAAAAAAACAGTATTTATTTTGGTCTTATGCTTTTTCACATTCTGCTGTGAACACTAGCTCAGCCTTCACAAGCCGCCCCATGATACAGCATTAGTATCCCTCTTTTAGAGTTGAGGGATGTGAAGTTTGAAGATAAAGTATCATAACACGGTAGTAGAGGTAAAGTGACAGTGCTATAACTTGAATTCAAGTCAGTACTTTTAACTCTTAAATAATACTGTACTTCTCACAAAACAGAAATAAATCATCACTGTTCTGTGGCTGTGAAAAAAATACTAGGACATATAAAGAGAGGTTAGAGTCCTTTTCTGAGCTGATGGTTACGGCATACAGAACACACAGATGAAATTGCACAGGCTCTTACCAACATGATCAGATTGGTTTGGAATTGCAGTCCACAGCTCATAAAAGGCTAAAGTCTTCCAGAAGAGTTCTGCAGATTCCATTATCTCCTGGACTGTGTTGTGCACAATCTGTTTTGTCTTTTCCACTGAATCAGCTCAAATGAGAAACTGAGTACCTTTTTTTTTGAGTACCTTTTGTTGGTTCACAAAACTTACAGCCTAGCTGGGAGAGGTAGTGTGTGCTTGAATCCCAGCTATTCAGTAGTCTAAAGCAGGAGGATCAAATGTTTGAAGCCAGCCAGAGCAACCTAGCAAGACCATGTCTCAAGATAAAATAAAAAGGGTTTGCAATGTTGCTCAGTACAATATTTACCCACCATATGTGAGGCCTTGGATTGAATCCCTAGTACTGTTAATACACACACACATACATATACCCACACACACAACTGTGCAACTTGACCCAAGCCTTCCAGGATATGGCAAACTTGATAAAAGCCTGTAACAGAATAAATATGGCAGCAGATTATCAAATCCCATATTAGGTGATCTGTACTAAAACCTCTTCAAGCAGGAAGACATCAGGAGCTTTCCTTGGGTATGCTTCTTTTCCCTGCTCTAGGCCCCCTCCCCTCCCTTTTTAAATTACAAATTATCCTTCTATGATGGGAAACAATCAGCTGTTCCCAACATTCAAAAGAGTTTATTTTTCCAATGAAAAGTCTTTGTTGCATTTGGAATGACAACTCTGTTCTTCTATAGTGGCTGCACCAGTGTTTTCAATAAAGAGCAATTTTGCCCGCCCCTCCCCCCCCCCCCCAGGGCACATTAGTAGAAAATTTTGGTTGTCACAGTGGGGGAGGAGTGGAGTGGTACTCCAGGCTTCTAGTGCTTAAAAACCAGGATGCCCCCTACAGGAAGTATTCAATTAAAATGACAATAGTTTAAAGGTTAAGGAACTCCGAACCATTGATAAGTAGAATTTTCTCCAGTGGAAATACAAAACTGATTAATAGGAGATCTTGAAATTGTACAAAATGAGGAATGGCTGAAGAAAATTGCCTTCGAAAATTTGGACAGTCAAGGGACAAACCAGGCCACACGATAGAGTAGTAATTACAGAGTAGTAAATTTCATTTGGATTTGCAAGACTACCCTAACAAGGCAGTCTGAAAATGAGATGGGCTTCTCTACTCTCTCTATTCTGTGTGAAGCAACTAGGTGATCCTTTGTTGAGGGCATTATGGAGAGTTAAGTAGAACCAAATTTCTTTCTTTCTTTCTTTCTTGTTGACTAACAGTTACTTGTCTGTAATTTCATAGGATTCAAACTATGTTATGTTGTTGGGTATTCAACAAGCTGCAGTGACAGCTAAGGGATTCAACTCTTAAGGGATTCAACTTGTCAGGATTCTCAGTATTTAACAAGCTACACAAGGTTCCATAGCAACATGATCACTTGAGGGTGGCAACTCAGAATCTTGAGTCTGACTTTCTTTCGAGTCTGTTCATATATATTCTTACATAACTTCAGCATCTTGGGGAATTAGTTTTTCCCACAGGCACAAGTAAGAAAGCATGGGAGGAGCTACCTCTGTTTAGAGAACAATTATTTTTCTATGGGAAGAACTTGCTCCATAGATGTACATTTAGGCCAAGAAACTAAATCTTTTAACCCTTCTTCCATTTTCTCTGGGCTGCTGAGTTTCTACATATTCTTAAGTCTCTTAATATGGTCATGTAAAAAACTACCCTGGTGGTGGGGGGGGGGGGGGCGGCGCTGGGATTGTGGCTCAGTAGTAGAGCAGTTGCCTAGAATGTGTGAGGCCCTGGGTTCAATCCTCAGCAGCACATTAAAATAAAGGTATTGCATCCAACTACAACTAAAAAATAAGTCTTTATAAAAAGAAAGAAAGAGACAACCCTCAGCTGACTGAAATAAAATTGATAGTGAGTTTTCAGTTTTGTTCTTACCTAGTGACATAATAATTACAGAAATAAATTTGTAGGTTGTAATTAAAGTTGTTTTCTTTTTAGTATTAGTCAGCTTTATGTTGCTGTGACCAAAGCACCTGACAAGAACAACTTAGAGGAAGCAAAGTTTTTTTTTTTTGTGTGTGTGTGTATGTGAAAAACTTCAAGTATAAAAGGCAGTTAAAAGAATAGTACAATAACCACCCAATTACCTACTATTTGTACTGTTTTGAAATGTATTTTACATATATAGTTGTATAAATACCTATAATTTTTATTTGTTTAGTCATTTGAAAAGAAGTTGCAGACAACATATTCATTTACCCCTTCACCATTTATCTCCAAAAATAAGAAAATAATCCAATATAATCACAGTACCATCATCACATACAAAAAAATTAACAGTAAGTCCTTCGTATCCTGCAGCTTTCCATCAACATACATGTTTCTTTAGCAATCTCAAAAAGTCCTCTATAGCTGTTTTTTTTTTTTTTTTTCAATCTCCTTCCAACTAGGACCCAATCAATTCCATCTTTCACATTTGATTGAGTCACCAGACAGGAGTCTAAGGAGGTTCCTCCAAGAGGAGCAATAGGACATCAACTCGGCCCAGGTTGGATTCCTGACTCAATGCTGTTGAAAAGAATTTCAAGATGCATTGAAAGCAAAAACAAGCAAATATAAAAGGACAGCAAAAGGTATACACACCCTAAAGGTGGGGTGCAGGTGCCTCGAAGATGAGTGACTCAGGCAGGGTTGAGCTCTCTGACTAAACATAGGATTTTCCTGGGAAGAAAACTGCAAGTTCCCAAGCAAGCTTTTGTGAAAATCAAATCCCATATCAATCATTTGATATTTGAGGATCAGAATGTTTCTTCCTGGTTAAGCAGTCTAACCATAAATCAGTTGTGGGTACATTGTGTATGTCTTTGAATCTTGGTGACATTTAAATTGGTAGTTTTTGTTCTAGTTCATCTGAATACACTGGAGATTTTGTTCATCTGACCTAAGACACAAGCATGGCTGGTCAGGATTTATTCTCACAATTGAAACTAAACCACATTTCCTTCTAAAGGTGGAAAGTAAATTCTTAAATATTTCCTTTTAATTAAAAAAAGACATTTTTAGTGATTTCAGAAATTCCTGTGTTATGCAGAAATATTCAGAAGTGACTTATGAGAGCTGATCAGTGGAATAATCCATTTGATGCATTAATGATTTTAATGCATTACTGGGTGGTAACTGTAGGCCTGTGGGGCACAGCTGGAAGAAGGGGATCACTGGGGGGTGTGCATTTGAGTATTATATTTTTGTCCCTTTCTTCCTCACTCCCTAGCTTCTTGGCTGCCATAATCTGAGCAGCTTTATTCTGCCATGCCTTTCCACCATGATGTTCTGCCTCACCTGGGACCCAGAGAAATGGACTCAGTCAAATATGGACTGAAATCTCTAAAACTATAGGCCCAAAATAAACTTTGCTTCCTCTAAGTTTAAATCAGGTGCTTTGGTCACAGCGACATAAAGCTGACTAATACAAAGAGGAAAACAACTTTAATTACAACCTACAAATTTATTTCTGTAATTATTATGTCATTAGGTAAGAACAAACTGAAAACTAGCTATCTTCAAAAACAAAGAGTTTCAAAAGCCAGCAATTAAGTGGCTAATAAGCCATTATCATAAATTATTATTGCAAACATTATTGTAAGAATCAAATTAGAATATGCTTCATTAAAGTAATGACTCACCAATCAGAACAAATTAGCAAACGTGAAATTATTACCAATCACACTTCTCCATGACTATCCATTCCTCCTCAAACTTAAGGATAAAAATACAGAGCTTTCCCTGTTTCTTTGACTCTCCATTTCTATTTCTGAAGGCTCCTGTAACATAAAAAATGTACATTAAATAATTCCTTATGCTTTCCTCTTGTTCATCTGTCTTGTTATAAGGGCCTCACTCATGAACCTAGTAATAAGTGAGCAAAGACATTTATTTTCCCCCACAATACAGTCTCTAAAATTTATTTTGGAGAAGGCTCTTATAAATATTTATTCCAGTGACATAAAATTATAAATATGTCACAATAAACTAAAAACAAAATCACATAATTTAATTTCCTATGTTTATTTGGTACCTTTTCCTATACCGCCACATTCCTTCCCTAATTACAAAAATATTAAGAAATTTTCTTGGGCTGGAGTTGTAGCTCAGTGGTAGAGTGAGGCACTGGGTTTGATCCTCAGCACCACACAAAAAATAAGTAACAAAGGTTAGGTTCTTTTAAAAAATATATTCTTTATACATTTGTTACTGTAAGGAAATTTTATACTGATATAACCAACAATATATATGTTTTATTTAATTTTTTCCTGTGGAAAATAAGGAACTCAGGGCCTTTTAAAATTGTAATTAATAGTTTGCTGTGGGAGAGGGGGAAAGTATGTTCCTAAGTGGTTAGCCATTCCTGACAACTTCATTAAAGTTTCTGTTGAAATTCACGTCTTTTGGAGAGAAAGAGAAGAAAAGAAAAAATGTAAAGTGTTTACAGTGAACAACCTAAAAAAATCTAATGAGTCAGGATAAAAAGTCAATTCTCCAGATGATATAAACTTCTCTAAAAAATTCCCCTTATATTTGGACCACATTAGCTTTATATGAAGGCATGTTTGAATTTACAGCATCTTTTCCGACTGGCATAGCACATGCACACCAAGGAAAGATGAGATTGAATTTGAGCCCAGGAATATCCATGGCATATATAATCTTTCCTGGGATAAATCAAGTGACCTGCCAAGCTTCTACAATTTTTTTTAATGTATTTTCTCAGTGCTACTTGAAAAGATGGAGACATTTTTGCTCCTCTTCCAATTCTGTTATAATATTTGATTTGAAAAGAAAAAGATTTTATAATAGAACTCATATAACAGGGAATAATTTGATTGTAAAACAAATTTTGCACTTCTTATGTGAGATTTTTTGTCTATGAGAAACACTAAGTGAATCTAGAAAACTACATCCAACTGAACAAAGCTAACTAGGAATACAGTAAAGACACAAGCCCACACCTCAAACATGTGTTAAGAGGACGTCCATCCATATCCAGTGATGTCTGATGTCAGATTACTCTTACTATACCACTATGCAAGAATTTATAAGAGAAAATTCTTTTTTAAAAAATTTTGCTAGGTATTGTATTTGGCATTGGAAATATAGCATAGAACAAATTAAAAAGTAATTCCTATTTTTGTGGTGCTTATATTCTAGGTGGAAAAGACAGCAATTAACAGATGAATTATACAGTATGTTTGGTGTCGATACATGGTAAGGAAAAAATAAATCAAGTATAGGGATTAAAGGAACAATTGACAGTGACTCGTTCAGCATCCAAATCCAAAATTTTCTGATCTAAATTTTATAATAAAAATTGATTCCTTCCTTTATCTTTGATCATTGTTTTTTTTTTTATTTGTTGTTTTTATATATACATGACAGGAGGGTATTTTTGGCATATTATACATATATGGCATGCAGCCCATTCCAATTTTGATCCATTTTTGTGGTTGTAAATGATGTGGAGTTATACTGGTCATATATTCACATATGAGCATAGAAAGTTATGTCTAATTCATCTGACTGTCTTTCCTATTCCCATTCCCCGCCCCCTTCCCTTCATTCCCCTTTATCTAATCCAATGCATTTCTATACTTCCCCTTCCTACCCTCCCTTGTTAAGAGTTAGAATCCACATATGAGAGAGAATATTTAGTCTTTGGTTTTGGGGGATTGGCTTATTTCACTTAGCATAATATTTTCCAGCTCCATCCATTTACTGGCAAATTTCATTCTTCTTTATAACTGAGTAATAGTCCAGTGTGTGTGTGTGTGTGTGTGTGTATATATATATATATATATATATATATATATATATATATATATATATACACATACCACATTTTCATTAGCTATTCATCTGTTGAAGGGCATCTGGGTTGGTTCCATAGTTTAGCTATTGTGAATTCAGCTGCTATAAACTTTGGTGTTGCTATGTCACTATAGTATGCTGATTTTAAGTCCGTTCAATATAGACCGAGGAGTGGGATAGCTGGGTCAAATGGTGGTTCCATTACAAGTTTTCTGAGAAATCTCCACTGCTTTCCAAAGTGGTTGCACCAATTTGCAGTCCCACCAGCAATGTATAAGTGTACCTTTTTCCCTACATCCTCTCCAACACTTATTATTGCTTGTATCCTTGATAATTGCCATTCTGACTGGGATGAGATGAAATCTTAAAGTTATTTTGATTTGCATTTCTCTAATTACTAAAGATGTTGGCATTTTTCTAAAAGGTACTAAAAGGTGGGACATTAAGAGGGCTCCTCCATTACAAAAATAAAATTGACACTATGTCAGAAAAACCCTACAATTTACTCTTCAACTAGTAAAAGTTAAATTGTTGAAAACATACTCTTGATGAGAGAAGCAAATTAAATGAAGGAAAGGTTTATTTTTTGTGGCTCATGGGTTTAGAAGCTTCAATCAATGGTAGCTGGGCCCTGTTGACATTGGACTGGTTGATAAGACAGCATGTCATGGTAGGAATGCCTGGTGAAGGAAACTGCTTACCTAAAGGTAGCCAGGAAATAAGAGAGAGAATGTGAGGGAAAGGGGCTGGAATCCCAATATCACTTTCAAAGACCTAAATTCCTCCAACCAGGCTCTACTTAAAGTTTCCCTCTCATTAAAAGGGACCAAGCCTTTAACACATAGACCATTTCAGATCCAAACTATAGCACATCTCTCCCAACTCAATCATTCTGAATAAAAACATCTTAAGTGAATATTCTATTTGAAGTTTTTTACATGAGAACAATTAATAAAATTCAGCTGTGACAGTATATGTTATGGTTTGGACGTGAGGTCTGAAGGAGAAATGATTGGGTATTAGCCTTAAACTAATCAGTGAATTAATCACGAATGTGATTAAATATGGTAACTGGAGACAGGTGGGGTGTGGTCAGAGGAAGTGATTCGTTGTGGGGGGCATGGTTCTGGGGTATATATTTTGTATCTGGCGAGTGCTTCCTGATCACCATGTGAGCTGTTTTTCTCCACTACAGTCTTCCACCCTGATGTCCTGTCTCACCTTGAACCTGAAGGAATGGAGCCTGCTGTCTAAGGATTGAGTCCTTTGAAACTGTGAACTCCTAAATAAATCTTTGCTCCTCTACAGTTGTCGGGTCTTTCAGTTGCAGCAGCAAAAAAGCTGACTAATACAGGGCACAATATATGACTTTAGTTTTTCACCAGTCTTTGCTATCTGTGAATGACTAACTACAAATATTGATTTTAAAATTATACATTTTAACAAGTAGGTACATTGACAGATATGAAATCCATGTCCAATGAAGACCAATTGTATTTCAAACATATGCAAAAGTATTGAACACCTTGTTATGCATGATCCAGTCTTATCAAATCTTAACATTTTGTGGCATTTACATCAGATCCTTTATATACTTTTTTTTTTCCTACTGGGGATTGAATCCAGGGGCACTTTACCCTTGAGCTACATTTCTAGCCCTTTTTATTTTAGAGACAGGATCTTGCTAAATTGCTGAGGCTGGCCTTGAACTTATCCTCTTGCCGTGGCCTCCCAAGTTTCTGGGATTACAGGTATGTACCACCTTACCTGGCTTATATGCTTATTTTTTAAGAGATAAAATATTATATATATAATCAAAATGCCTTGTTTTCTCCTCTTGCTTCCTAGAGGCAACTACTATTCTGAATTTGCTATTTATCAGTATATTTGTTTTTATATATTTACTACATATGTAAGTGTTCACAAACAATAATTGGTTTGCCTGCTTTTGAACTTAATGTATTTATATCATCTGTACCATGCTTCTACTACTTGTTTTATTTCCCCTTAACATAATGTTCTTGAGAATTATCAGTTGATATATACCACTCTAGAGAACTTGTTTTTCTTGCCAAATATTATGACTTTAGTCACTATCTTGCTCATGAACATTTATGTTTGTTCCTAAGTTTTGTTCTTTCTACAAAGGTATAATTTGTCCAAATTTCTTTCGAATGCGTCCTTGTATACATGTGTGATTATTTTCTAGAATATATATATATAGCAAGTAGAAGAATTGCTGGGATATAAGAAAAGTATATTTTCCAACTTGCTAGATATTTCTGATATTCTGCATTCTATGCTTCTATCATCAACAAATGAAAAAAATAGTTCTTTTGCTTCCTATTCTCAGCAACACTTGTTATTGTTAGATATAGACTTTGTTGTTTTGTTCATCTGAAGCCTGTATAAGAATATCCCACTGTAATGCCCCCCTACTAGTAAGGTTGAACGTTTTGTAATGTAATCATCTGTGATTTCGTTTTCTGCTTCTATTGATTGAATTGTCTTATGAATAGTCTTTGCCCACCCCACCCCTTTTCACCTTGGAGAGGTTCTTTTTTATCACTTCCAGGAGTTTTTAATATACTCTGGATATAAATCTTTTGTTAGTTATGAGATGTAAGTATCTGCTACATTTAATTTTTCATGGACCCAGGCTGGGGCTCTGCTGTCATTGAATTTATAGTTTTTTTAAAAAAATATTTTTTAGTTGTTGATGAATCTTTATTTTATTTATTTATATGTGGTGCTGATAATCGAATCCAGTGCCTCACACATGCTAAGCAAGTGCTCTACCACTGAGCCACAACCCCAGCCTGAATTTATGTTTTTTATGGTGGTCACTATCACAAAGGAAAAGAGCATGGTGGGCTGTGGTTGAAATTTCTTATGCTTTCTGTGTAGCTATAGTACTTCCACTTATATTCCACTATAGAGAAAATTATGTGCCTACACCTGACTGCAAGAGTTTAGGAGATATTACATGGGCATGTGCTTAAAAAAGGAGAGAACAATTTTGCTGAATAGTTAGCAGTTTCATAGCATTTCATTTCTTTTTGTGTGCGTACATGCTGGCTTTACTATCAGATGTATATTATCTTCATATAATAATTGTGAATTTTTGTCTTGTTTTCTATATCCTGGAACAGTTTCTGTAAGCAGGGATTATTTGTTCTTTGGTGGCTTTCTCATAAATCTTTCTGATCTCAGTGCATGGATTTTTTTTTTGTTGTGGGGGGGAACATATTAAACTCTTGATTCAATTTTATTCAAAGGTTATATTCAGGTTTTTATTTGTTTCTGCAAAATATTTTTCTATAAAAAATGTTCATTGTGTTTCACTTTTGAAAATTTCTTGGTGCAAAATTGCTTATAGGTATTCACTTTTTATCTTCTTTTTTTTTCTGAATTTTACTATCTGTCTGCTTCTTCAGCAGTATCCCACACATTTGACAAGTAGTTATAAAAGTATAGTTTTTATAAACATGTCAATTTTATAAATATGTCAGTTAAATCTACTTCAGGACCATGGCTTATTTAGAAAGCACATTAAATTTCTCTCTATATATATTATTTTAGTTATATGTATTAATGATTTCTCATTTAATTGCATTATGATCAGAAAACTTCATAGTTTTACGGAGTTGCAGGAAGGTATGGCATTTAAGAGCACATGCCCTATAATTAAGCATTTTATCCTGTCTTTTAGTAGAAATTGTATATAAAGAAAATTAATATCAGGCAGCTAAAACCAAGAGCCTCTATTTTACAAATGAGTAACAGCTAGTGAATGTAGAAGAAATGACAGAACTAAAAAATTACTCTTTTTTGACCATTAAGGAAACTACTGATTGAAATGAGGATCATCCATGGATGCTTCAAGTCATGATGGGAGACAGGATGACAATGTATCTAATGCCAAAATATCACCTCACAGAGTGTTTGTTGGTAGAAAAAGTAAACTACAACATTGCATGTTAAAACCTGCAATGTTCAACTCATCAATTAATCTTAGCGTCCATGTTTAGCCAACAATCCAACATCATGTGCCTCTTGATGTACTGCAGTATGAAGCACACACCATCAGCTGTGAAATATTTTTTGCCAAAATGTTTAATATAAACAAGCTTTACAACTAATATCTGTTTTACAGGAAACACTGTAAAAAAACAAATAAAAACAAATAAACAAATAAAATAAATATCAAACAAAACAAATAAAAACAATATCAAAAAGAAAAAAAATGGGCCATCTAGAAGTGAAATATTCTCCAAGTGTCATAGTATTTTAATGAAATGAAATGGAGAAAAAAAAGTAATGACAGATTTTATTAAAATAAAGAGACCGAGGAGACAAAAGAACCAAATCCAGTGCAACATGTGGTATTTGATTAGATCTTGGCTTGAATAATTCCAGCTGCAAAAGACATGCTAAAAACAATTAGGGAAATTTTGATATCAATAGGGTGATATGTGATATTAAAAGAATTGTTATTAATTCTATTATGGACAATTGTGTGGTGTTTGTGCAGGAAATTGTTTAGAGCAAAACATTACGTTGTCTCTATTTTACATTAAAAGTACCTGAACATACCATCCCCTTTCTTAGAGGAGGAAAAAAACCAACAACACTTTTTTGATTTATTTTTTTCATTGGATAAAATCCAAACTCCTTACTGTGACATTAAAACAAATGTTTCAAATGTGGTAACTACCAGGCTTTAGTTGCTTATTCTCATACAGTTATGTTCTGGCCTTGCCAAATTTGTTTTTTGTTTTTTTGGTAAGAAAGTTTTTGTTTGTTTGTTTGTCCGTTTCCTTGTTCAGGATACTCTTCCCTCTCTACTCCATATAACTATTAGAATTGATGGTCATGCTTATGTACATACTTGTATGTGCATACACATCAAAAAATAACATATGGTTTTAGTGGTGGAAGGTAGTGGTTATGATAAATGTATAAAATGTAAACTGAAAGGATATGTATGTGTCCAACATGTAAAGCAGAAGTTGGTAGTCAAACTGCAAATAATCATTAAAAGGTAACTTATGACATCTTCTTCCTTTTAGAAAAAAGAAAAAGACTAGAAGAAATACGACCAATGGCAAAGCACATCCAGTGTCAAGAATGCATGCTTGTATGTATCTTTAAAATTTTTCTGTATTAAAAAAAAAAAGGAGGTTGAGGACATAGCACATAGCTCAGTGGGAGAGTGCTTGCTCAGTATGTGTGAGGCCCTGAGTTCAATCTCTGACACCACACACAAGGGAAAAGGAGAAAGAAGTGGGGAATGAGGGGAGGGAGCAAAAGAGGAAAGAAGTTCATATCTGTAGATTGTGCTAGTGTGATTCACATCTTCCAGTTTACCAATTGATGACTTTGGCCCATTTTCTTAATTTCTTCTAGCCTGAATTTTCTTTCCTTTAAAATGGCAATAAAGGAGAGGCTGTGGAGCAAAAAGAAACACTTTTGCACTGTTGGTGGAACTGCAAATTAGTAGAAGCATTATGGAAATCAGTTTGGAGTTTCCTCAAAAGACTAGAAATGGAACCACCATATGACCCAATTATACCACTCCTCAGTATTTAGCCTAAAGAATTAATGTCATCATATTATACTAATACATGCATACCTAGGTTTATAGTGGCACAGTTCACAATAGCCAAATTTTGGAGCCAGCTTAGTATCTACCAATGGAAGAATGGATAAGGAAAATTTGGTATACGTACACACTGGAGTTTTATTCAGCTATAAAGAAGAATTAAGTTATGTCATTTCCAAAAATATGGATGGAACTGGAGATCATTGTGTTAAGTGAAGTAAGCCAAACTCAGAAAGTCAAGGTTTGTATGTTTTCTCTCATATATGGAAGCTAGAGAGGAAAAAGGAAAAGAAAGGTGGTGGTGGGGATATCATGAAAATCAAAGGGAGATCAGTAAAGAAAGGGATAAGGCGGAAGGAAGGTGGGAGGAGGGAAGAGGAAGGGAAAATCATGGGGAATGATATTGGCCAAATTATATTGTTGTATTGTGTGCATGCACAAATACATGACAACAAATCCCACCATTATGTACAACTATAATGCACCAATAAACAAAGATGGGAAAAAATGGCAATATAGGAATGGAAGCATAGCTCAGTGATATAGGACTTTCTTAGCAGACATGAAGCCCCAGGTTTAATTCCAAGCAACACACACACGCACGCACACACATACATACACACACAATAGGATAATAATAATATTCATCCAAGCAGGGTTGCTATGACAATTAAACAAGTTAATACATAAAATACACTAAAGCAATTATCCAGTGTTTGGCCCAGAGCCATCACCTATATATGAGGTGCTATTGTTGGAATCTACTTTATGGTCTAGTTGTCAATTTTGGTATATTTGTGCTATAATTTATTACAAGCATTTTAATGCTTGTTCTATAATCATTTGCTGCAGGGTCTACATATGTATTAGATCAAGATTACTTAACGCTTCTACATTCTTTTACATTTTTTTGTTTGTCTAATTTTTCTTTTTAAAATTTATTCGTTGTTGTAGATGGATGGAATACTTATTTATTTATTTGTATGTGGGATTGCTGAGGATGGAACCCAATGCCTCACATGTGCTATGCAAGCGATCTGCCACTGAGCTACAGCCCCAGCCCTCTGTTTGCCTAATTTTTCAACAGAAAGCTGCGCTATAATCATCTATAATGATCATAGATTTGTCAATTTTACTTATAATTCTGTGAATTTATAATTAAAAATTCTGTGAATATATAATTAAAAATAGTTAATATTATATATAATATAAAAATTCAGAATTATTATGCCATATTATTTATTTAATTTTTAGGTGTCTCCCTTCTTGTAGAGTTCTTTATTTTTCTTCCTTCTCTCTCTCTCTCTCTCTCTCTCTCTCTCTCTCTCTTTTTGTGGTGCTGGTGATTGAACCTTGGTGTGCTTCATCAGTGAGTTACACTACAGCCCGTTTTTTTTTTTTTAAATTTCAAGATAGGGTCTTGTTAAGTTTCTCAGCCTGACTTTGAACTTACAATTCTCCTTCCTCAGTCTCCTAGAATTATAAATGTGTACCACCTATTCCCAGAGCATTGCATCCCATTTCTTCCTCAGTCTTCCTCAGTGGCTGGAATTATAGGGGTGTGCCACCTGTGCCCAGAGCATTCCATTTCGTTGAGGGGTTGTTTTAATATGGTGTGTTTGTCAGCTTTTCATTGCTGTGACAAACACTTGAGAAAAACAACTTAAAAGAGGAAAGATTTATTTTGACTAACAGTTTCAGAAGTTTCAGTTCATGGTCAGCTTACTCCAAAGCAGAAACACCATGGTGGAAGGGTATGGCAAGAAAGAAGCCTCCCAGCTTATGGCAACAGGGAAAATAAAAGGCAGAACCCTCATTCTCATCTGAAACTTCAGAAGCACAGTCTTTATTGTTTGCATTTTTATCTCTTCCAAGATCACACCAGAACTGTCCATTAAGCTCTGACTATAACATTCTAAGGTTTCTCTAGCCAGCATCTCTAAGCTCTTCTAAGTCCTGCAAACCAGTTCAAATGGCTTCTGAACACATAACCAGATATAGTCAAAGCAATGACCCCACTGCTTGGTACCAATATTCTGTGTTAGTCAGAAACAACCTAGAGAAGGAAAGGTTTATTGTGGCTCATAGTTTTGGAGGTTTTAGTCCATGGTCAGCTGGATACATTGTTCTGGGCCTGCAGTGAGTCAGAACATTATGGTGAAAGGGTGTGGGAGACAAAAGCATCTGGGAAGCAGAAATAGAGAACACAGGGGGTAGAGACCATGGACAAGGTATAGTCAAGGGCATGGCCCTACTTTCTTCAACCATGCCCTGCGTGTTTAAAGTTTCTACCTCCTCCTAGTAGTCCATTCAAATTATTGTTTTTTTTTAAAGAGAGAGAGAGAGAGAGAGAGAGAAAGAGAGAGAGAGAGAGAGAGAGAGAGAGAGAGAGAGAGAGAGAATTTTTGATACTTATTTTTTAGTTTTCGGCAGACACAACATCTTTGCTTGTATGTGGTGCTGAGGATGGAACCCGGGGCGCAAGCATGCCAGGAGAGCGCGCTACCACTTGAGCCACATCTCCAGCCCCCCATTCAAATTATTAATCCATCAAATGGATGAGTTCACAGATGGTCCAATCACTTCCCAAAAGCTCCACCTCTAGACATTGCTGTGTCTGGGACCAAGTCTTCAATAAATGAGTTTTTTGGGGACATTCCAGATCCAAACCATAACTTATGGGTTCTCCAGTTTTCTTTTGGTAGGTTTTTTGCATAGTATATTTTAAAAATTCTATTACTTTCAAATTTCTGAGTCCTAAGTTTGAGTGTGCTCTAAGTCTTGTAAGAAACAGTTGGATACCCAGCTGATGTGTGACTGTAATCCCAAGTACTCAGGAGGATTGCAAGTTCATGGCCAGTATGAGCAAATTTAGCAAAATCCTGTCTAAAAATAACATATAAAAAGGGTTGGGGGTGAGGCTGGATCATGGCTCAGTGGTAGAGAGCTTGCCTAGCATGTGTGAGGCACTGGGTTCAATTTTCAGCACCACATATAAACAAATAAATAAAGGTCCATCAATAACTAATAAAAATATTTTTAAAAAAAGAGTTGGGGGAGCTGGGTGCTGTGGTGCCTGCGTGTAATCCCAGTGGCTCAGGAGGCTGAGGCAGGAGGATTGCCAGTTCAAAGCCAGCCTCAGCAACAGTGAGGCACTAAGCAACTCAGTGAGATCCTGTCTCTAAATAAAATGCAACATAGGGCTGGGGATGTGGCTCAGTGGTTGAGTGTCCTTGAGTTCAATCCCCAGTACCAAGTAAATAAGTAAATAAGTAAGTAAGGGTTGAGGGTGTAGTTCAGTGGTAGAGACCCCTGGGGTTCAATCCTGTTTTAGATGCTTTTTTGCTGCTGTGACTAAAAGATCTGACTGGAACAATTGTAGAGAAGATAAAGTTTCTTTGGAGGTTTACGGTTTTAGAGGTCTTAGTCCATAGAAGGCTGATTCCATTTCTTGAGGGCTGGAGATGAGGCAGGACATCTTGGCACAAGAGTGTGGTAGAGGGCAGCAGCTCACATGATTATCAGGAAGCAGAAAGTCTCCACTTGCTAGACACAAATATATACCCCTAAGCCATGCCCTGATTCCTACCTCCTCCAGCCATACCCTACCACTTCAGTTACCACTCAGTTAAACCCTATCAGGGAATTAATCCACTGATTGGGTTAAGACTCTTACAACCCAATATTTTTTTCCTCTGAACCTTCTTGCACTATCTCACAGGTGAGCTTTTGGGGGACACCTCACATCCAAACCATAACAAATCACCAGAACAAAGACAAAGAAAGAAAGAGAAAGAAAAGAGGGAAGGAGGTCAGTCAGAGTTTCTTTTTCTCTTTTTTTTCATTTCCTTCTGTACCAATAGGAAGTTTCTATTATAATTATAACGCTTTCTGATGTATTTATGTAAATTTCTATAAACTTTTTTTGGTGTATGATCTCTATTTATTCTGATTTTCTCTGCTTCTTTTTCTCCTTTTTCTTTTTAAAGCTTTTGTTGGTTTGAGCAAGTATTTGTTTTACTGTTTCATTCTGCTTGACTAATTTGGAAGTTAAACATTCCAGTTCTAGTCCATGAGTGGTTTACTTTAAAATTTTGACATACAGTACAAAACATCAAACAGTCATTTTGTCTACTTTCTTTTGAGCAAAACAAAGTCTTTGGAATCCTCAGCTCTACTCTCTATTCAAAGTTGTTTTTCCCCCAATATTTTAATTCTCCCTATAATAGTAGCTCTTATTATTATTGGGTTTTAAATTCCCATTATTCATTATTATTATTTTATATTTATATAGTCAGTCTTTGTATAAATATACCCACTTCTTTCCAAGTTTCTTCGCTCATGCTTCTTACTTATAGATGAATATCTGTATGGACTCTGTTATTGGTATAGTATTTGTCTTAAAATATAGTATTTGTCTTTTTGTGTGTGTGTGGTACTTGGGATGAAATACAGGGCCTCAGGCATGCTAGGCAGGTGCTCAACTGCGGAACTAAATTCCCAGACCCTTTTAATTTTGTTTTGTTTTGAGACAGAATCTTGCTAAGTTGCTGAGGCTGCCCTTAGACGTGGAATTCTCCTGCCTCAGCCTCCTGAGTCACTGGGATTACAGGTGTGCTCCAACCTGCCTGGCTTCTTCTTCTTCTATTTAAGTAATGTGGTCTTAATAGGTTGCCCAGGTAGGCCCCAAACTTCTGGATTCAAGAGACCCAACTGGTTCATCCTCCTGAGGTTGGGACTATAGGCATAAACCACTATAGGCATAAACCACAATTTAAGCTTGAATATAGCACATAATTTATAGTATAGTTATTTTCTCTTAGCACTTTGATATTTATTGATATTTATTTATTGACTTCTGGTTTCTATTGTTGCTATTAAGAAATCTGTTGACACTAATTGTAGGTCATTCTTCTTTGTAGACAATTTCTGTTTTCTCTTTTCTCCCTGATTTCACACAAAATTATTTTTTATTTTTATTTTTTGTATTTTTTAAGGTTTTGTACCTGCATATGTTTAAATTATTCTGCTTCAGTTTAATTTTTATTTACCCTATTACATTCTCATTGAACCTCCTGAATATATCCTCTATCAATTCTGAAAAGTTCTCATCCATTATTACTTTAAATACTGCCCCTCCATCCTTTCTTTGTTTTTAAATTTATGAATGTCTATTATATTTATGTTGGGCCTTGTTATTCTACTCTATAAATCTCTTATCTGCTCTTAAATTTTTCTTGCCTCTTTGTCTTTGGACTGCATTCTAATTTTCTCAGATCTATCTTCTACTTTGCTAGTTCTCTGTTGTATTTAATCTAATGATTAATACACTTCTTGAGGGTTTTAACATTAAATCAATAAGATGAAAAACTGCTCTTTTGACAATGGTAACTTTTTACCAGAGAAAATTTTAATACCTGTATTTCTTAAATAAAACTTATCAGGATATTTCCTCCACTTCTTGACAAGATCTAATTTACATTACACTGTTTTTGTGTTTATTTGTTTGTTTTGTTTTTTCCATGTGCCTCCTCCCCCCATTCACAATATAGATCAGGCCCATGTCACTGGCTGATTTGTGCATGGGGTATGTTTGCTGTGTCTCCTTTTTCTACACAGTCTAAGAACATAGTCTGTGGTAAGCATCAGGAGGCCTGAATACTGCTTTTTAACCTTCTGTTTAGAATAATCTTGTTCAAATCAAAATCCTAAAATTGTCTTGTCCTAAAATTCCTCTGGTGTGTATTCTCTTTTACTGTAGGAAACTAAATAAAGCTAACTTGTTTTTGACTATAAGCATGCTTCTGATCTTTGGGTAATATCTTTTAACAAATTGTATTTTTATTGTCTATATATTCTATCTGGTGTGTTTGTAATTTTGTTTTTAATTCTGACTGTGATTTTCTTTCCTATGCTTTCTATTCTTTCATTATAGCTTTTAATTATTTTAAACATATTTAATTTTATCCATTCCAGCTCTATCTGATACTCTTAGTAACTGAAGTTGTGGAAATATAATCCTACTGTTGGCTAATTTTTGTTAAAAATGAATTGCTTTTCTAGGTACTTTATAATTTCTTAGTGTAATTCCATCTTTAGTTTGATACTGTGTCTTTTCAGAGTGAATCTGTGCTTGTTTTTATTCTGTTAGGTGCACCAAGGACAATACCATTCCAGTGCCAATAATTTTTTTAGTTGGCTGATTTTTCAGTTATATTTTCCATAGGATGCAAAGATACAATTCACCCTTTTTAAATGTATGTATGCTTGTGTGTATGTTACTAAAGATGGATCCAAGGGGTGCTCTACCACTAAGCTACATCTCCAGATCTTTTTATGTTTTATTTTGAGACTGGATTTTGCTAAGTTGCCAAAGCTGGCCTTGAACTTGCAGTCCTCTCACCTCAGCCTCCTAAATATCTGGGATTACAATTGTGTGTCACTATGCCCACCCATCTCCTTCTAAAATATGCTCAATAAGATTTTATAAATATATATGTTTATGTAAATAAACATCACATAAATGTATGTGGAACATTTCCATCATCTGGGAGGTCTTATTCCAGGCCAATTTTCAAGATAGTATGTTATTTTGGGGATTTCTAGAATAGGGGAGGTATGAAGTATACATGTGAGCCCCCTAATCTCATGAAGCTTAAATCTAGATCAAGGAGACTTTTAAAACAAACAAAACTCTGAATATGGTCTAAGTCAAATAACCTTCCTTTATTATCTACCTCTTACCTACTAGGAAGACTTTCCCCCCTAGTTCAGTCTTTCCGTATGAATGTAACTTTTTAATGTTTTTGGTATTTTAAGGATGTCTTAACTACATATTTCTCCCTTGTATGGCCCTAAGGTCTCAAGTCCTATCCTTCATGGGCTTTAAACACAAACTCCATGGTCAACTAACCCCACAATGCTGCTGCTGCCTCAGTTTCAGCTGCTAGGCTTACTATTCGACTTTTAGGCCCCAATCCCCGCCCCCCTCAATTTTTTGGAGTACTGGTGATTGAACCCGGGGACATTCTGTTACTGAGCTACATCCACAGCCTTTTTTTAATTTTGATACAGGGTTCTCATCAAATTGCTGAGGGTAGCCTTGAATTTGTGATCCTCCTGCCACCCAAGTCTCTATTATTATTATTAGTTATTGGGGATTGAACCCAGGACTCTTTACCACTGAACTACATTCCCCAGCCCTTTTTAAATTTTATTTTGAGAAAGATTCTCTCCCTAAATTGCTGAAGCTGGCCTCGAATTTGTAATCCTCCTGTCTCAGCCTCCTGATTCACTGGAATTTTGGGTGTACCATTGTGTCTGGCTCTACCCTTTTTGGATTCATACATTTTGTTGAAGTATAACATATACAAAGAACAGTACACTCATCATAAGTGTACATATAACTTAATATCTTTTAGAGAGTGAGCATATGTATGTAACAAGCACCTGGATAAAAAGAATACTACTAGAACTTTCCTAGTGTCCTTTCTAATCACTACCCTCTCAAGGGTATCAATATTCTCACTTCTAACACTGTAGGTCAATTTTGCCTATTTTTGAAATTCACATAAATCATACAGTGTGTACTCCTTTGCGTCTATCTTCCATTGTTTATCATTACATTTCTGAGGCTCACCTGCCACATTGCTTCATGTAGTTGTAGTTTGCTTATTTACTATATATTAGTCCATTGCATCAATGTAACAGGATTTATATTGTAGGTGCTCATTTGGGTTGTTCCATTTTTTTCTTTTGCTTATTAGAGTCTGAACTTTTTCCTTACTTTTATCGAGCTCTTCTGTGAATTTAAAAAGCATTTTCTGGTCAGCACAGCAATTCTAGATGGTCTGCATCAGGAGAACTTTTAGGTCTCACAGGCCGCCAAACTTCCTGACAATAAGTTTCTTTTCTTTATTTTTCTTGCTGAAATTCTTACTTGATTCTTATCTGATTTACTTCAGCTGAGCACTTAATTCTTCAGACGGCCCTCTATAAAAATGATTTTGATTCCTGTGAGCCAATAATGAATGAACAAAACAGAATAGAGATGAGATATGTAATTAATTTTGGTAGTCATTATCTCTTGTCAGTTTGGGATGTTGCATGTCTAAGGTTAATTTACTGTTAAAAAGTATAAAATATTGAAAGGGCATGTTAAAGAAATAGAGTGGCTGAAGACAGCAATAGTAGGAACTGTAGATTTGGTTGTTTGGGTCCAGGGTCTCCTGATTGGTTGACAATGGGAATATTAAATAAGAGGAAAATTCTCATGATGACTCAGTAAGCACATAATCAATATATTGCCCGAAAAGGCACCCCAAAGTGGGGCTACCGTTAGCCTGCAAAAGTAATTATTCTACTAGTTTAGTAGTTCTCAACTGGGGGCAATGTTTTCCCTCCAGAGGATATTTGGCAATATCAGGAGATATTTTGATAGTCAAGCGACTGGCATCTAATGGGTAGAGGTTAGGGATGCTGCTAAACATTCCAAAATATGCAGTATAGCTCCCCACAACTAAATTCTATTCAGTCCTAAGTATCAATACCTCCAATATTGAGAACCTCTCTATTAGGCCTATGAATGAGACACTGGAGCTAAATCAAGAGTGTATTTAAATAAACACTGTAAAAAAAACTTCAAAAAATAAGAGTCAAGCTGGGCTTAGTGTTGTGTAATGCCAGATTCGTGGGACCCAACAGACCTCAAGGAGCCCAATTCGATGCAATCACATGAGTCTTTATTGCAAGCTTGAGCCTGGACTCTCAAGGGAAAATATCTGAAATGCCAGGTGACCCTCCCAGCAGTTTCCGTGATTGATAGCATGATTAGGCAATCCTGCAAGTTTAGTATATACACTCTTGCAATCCCTTACGGCCTAAACCAATCAGTTCAAATGTATCCACCACGTGGACTAACCAATCACCCTTACCCAACTTGTTCTGACAGTGAATGTGCTAATCAATGTTAAGAGTTGTTGTTTGATTTTCCCGCGGTATGAAATGATTTGCTGTGTGATGTTGTCATGCATAGAGTATCCCCCCCAAAAAACCTATAAATCCTCACTAAACTAAGGGTTGGCGCTCACTCCTCGGGACCCCTTCGTCAGAAACGGTTGTGAGTCCAGGCTCAAACTTGCAATAAAGACTCCTGTGTGATTGCATTGGATTCAGCTCCTGAAGGTCTATTGGGGTCCCATGAATCTGGAGGCCCTAAGCAACTTAGCAAGAGACTGTTACAAAATAAAAAATAAAAAAGGGCTGGGGATGTGACTCAATGGTTAAGTATCTCTGACTCTAGTATCAAAGGGAGTGGGGGGCCATAAATATATGCAATTTTTATTTGTCAGTAAATAATAATAATATTGTCCCAAAGTTTGTATCTTAGTTTTGATCAGTGTACTGGGGAAGCAAGTTGAAAAGTTTATGGAAATTGCCTATATAATCTTTGTAATTCTTCTGTAAATCTGAAATTATTTCAAAATAAAAATATTGAAAATGCACTACAGGACCAAAAAAAGAAAAAAAAAGGTGGGGGGGGGGCGGAGAAGAAGTTACCGAGGGGCACATTCTATGATTCCATCCAAATTCTGACACTGCGGATAGTTCCAGTTCACAATTGGCTCAGTCAATTCTTTTCAGTTTTAATAAAATGACTTGAATGGAAGGTAAAAATAAATAGTTACACACAGCAATTTATAGTCATTACACTTAAGCAACAAAATTTCCCTATAATTTATGCCATTTATTTTATTTTACTATTCAAAATACTAAAATTTTAAGGCCAACAGAGTAAATCAGGTGTGAAAATGGCGTTAGAATAACAAAGATTTAGATTTTGATGTGTCTTACAATTAGACTATAAGGTATCCTTTTTCTATTGTTCACACATTTTTGCAGTTTATATTTAGAACAAAGCTAAATTTTATTTCTCCAATGGAGTTGATGATCTAAATTTGCCTCTTCTTCCTCTAGGCAGCACATACTCACCTCTGTTCTTTTGATTCATTTCCCCTAGAAAGCCGAGAAGGAGTTTTGTAATGATATTATTGGTTTTGTAACTGGTGTTTCCATTGTAATGCTATTACTGAAGCAGTGTTGTGATAAATGGTCTGTTTAAAAGGGGAATCACTTTTACAAGAAGTAGAAAATTAGACACGCTTCTGCTTTGCAATAACAATAAAAACCACAGTGAAAAAAATATTCTCCAGTTTATTCCCATCTATATCAGCAGGGAAGCTTTAGAAGATGACTTTTTTCCTAAAGTCTTCCAAACACGATTATTGCCTACAAGTACCATGTCAAAGTGCAGATTTCCTCCAAAGCCCATTGAAGACCAATACATTCTTAAGCTTATCATAACATGGGCCCTTTAAGAAAGCCAGGCGCCTCAAACTCCACCCCTCTGCTGACTAGAAGCAGTCAAGCTGCCTTTCCAAAGCAGTTAGTTTAGTGATAAAGCTAAGGGAGAGCTAATTTGCCCCCTGCTCTGCCTGGAAGGAATTTTCCTATTGCAGTGAGCTCTAAAAGTGGAAGCCTTAAGATACTATGGGAAAGGAACAATAGGAACTTGTGAGGTATGGAAGCCAGACTCACTTTTAAGATTCCATCACAGTGCTGAATAAAATGGAAAGAATGCTGTTAAATCTGAGTTCTCCCCCTGTGGTGCTACTCCCTGCTAGCTTTACTCTTCCATTTCACCCAGCAAGTGAGTTTTCCAGAAGCTCTTTCCAATTTAAGGAGCTGATTGTCTCATGTAGCAGATATGAAGAGCAAAAGTCAGGGAGAAAAAGAAGTTTCAGTAAAAATCAAACTGAATCACTTGTAACATTTTTTTTTGTTGTTGTTGTTGTTTAGATTGCATCTATGTTTTGGAAGAGCAAAACTAAATGCTTTTTCATTTGTTTTTATTCCCTGCTAAACCAACAGTGACTGAATTCAGAGGTCCTCTTGTACTCAACTAAAAAAATACATGGGAGAAATTTAGGATTTAACTGCAGTTGGCATTTTTGAGCTGTTTGCTAGAAGCAGCCATTTTGATAAAAGATGATGTCATTTAGAACACTTGGTGTGTTACTTTATTCTGGGGTACCAGTTTATATTAGCTGTGGAATAGTAGTTTAATCATTAGATCAAATTTAGGTTTAATGGTAATGGGGGAGTGGGAATAAAAAAAATCATGAACACCATCTCTTTATTTTTACTAACATTTAAAAAACCTTTGCAACAGTTTAAAACAATAGAAAACTTTTTACACTTTTTTTTCTTCCTATTTTCTGTTTCCATGTGTTTGTTCTTCCATTGACTAAACTTGGATAATAAAACTAGCCTGGTTGGTTTCACTTTCTAATTTTTATACATAAGTTAAAGCTGTTTTGTGTTAACAGAGTTAAGTGTTTAGAATCATCTCACCTGCTGGGCCAATTTCCTGCAAACCTTTGTTGTGGAGTGGGAAGGGGGGTAAGAGTATTTTATTTTGAATTTCTTAGGCTTTTTTAATGCTGGAACTCTGAATTAGACCATATTATAGTAATTAATCTGTTTTATTTTTATTTACTGAAGTTTTCTAGGAGTGAGCAAGAAGATAGCAAAGAAGGGTAATAGTTATGTTGTTCTCTCACTTAATCATGACTGTATAGCATAATGTTATGTCTGCAGTTACTTTGGAAAATTGGCACTTGAGATGTGTTTCAAACCTTCCACAAAATGTTTCTCTTTTCTTTGACAAATGTTAGTGTCTTAATCCTATTGCGTGAGATGTACTGGAAATGTTTGCAAAATGCAAAGAGAAACGGGGAATAAAAGAAGTTGTAACTTGTTTAAACAATTGAGCACAGTGTGCTTTTATGACATTACTGAAGGGCGGTGTGTCTCTTCTGCAAATTCTTTTCATAACAAGATTAACCTGTGGCTGCTGTTGTTTCACCCTACTCGGCCCATTGCAGGGGAACTTTCTGTTCTCTTAGCTCTATCCAAAGCTTCACAGTCGAGCACTTGGGACGCTGTTAAGATAAAACTGCGTGTATGGGTGAAACAGCCAGAGGGAGACACGCGCGCACACAGTCGGCGGAAGATGGGGCCACCATACGGTGGGGGCTGGATGAGGGAGCCAGGTTGACCTTTCCACGTGTCCCCAGCACCTGTGGGGTTGGTGGAGCCTTTTTTTTTTTTTTTTTTTTGATCCCGGAGAGGGCGCGTGCCCGGAAGAGGCTGGGCAGCTGTGGGCTACTGGGGTAGGGGGCTCGGAGGCCCACTCTCGGAACACGTGCGGCCGGCTAGCTGGCGGTGCGGAGCAGGCCTGGTTCTCCCGCACCCGCGTTGCCGGCGCGTTTCCAAACCGCGGCTGTCGCCAGGCGGCGGCGGGCGGGTCTCCGAGCTCTTGGCAAGCTTTGCAGGGCGGCCTAGCGAGCGCGCCAGGCCGGGCTGGAGCGAGCCCTAGTGCAATACTGCCCGAGCCCGGGCGGGGTCTCTGTTCTCTGGCAGAGGAGGTCCCTTGGCAGCGGGAAGCTCCCTCTCTTTCTCTCGCCGCCGCTCGGAGTCTGCGCCCTGGTGCCAGGCGCCCAGCTCGGCGCTCCCCTGTGCTTGCCCGGCGCCCACTCATTCGCAGCCCAGCCTTCGCCGCCGCCGCCTCCCTGCTCCTCCTCCACCTCCTTTCCCCAGCTCGCGGCGGCCATGGCGGACAGCGCCAGCGAGAGCGACACGGACGGGGCGGGGGGCAACAGCAGCAGCTTGGCCGCCATGCAATCGTCCTGCTCATCGACCTCGGGCGGCGGCGGCGGTGGTGGCGGCGGCGGAGGCGGCAGCGGTGGGAAGTCGGGGGGCATTGTCATCTCGCCGTTCCGCCTGGAGGAGCTCACCAACCGCCTGGCCTCGCTGCAGCAGGAGAACAAGGTACTGAAGATCGAGCTGGAGACCTACAAACTGAAGTGCAAGGCGCTGCAGGAGGAGAACCGCGACCTGCGCAAAGCCAGCGTGACCATCGTAAGTTCTCCCCGGGGGCGCGCCGCATCGCCGACCTCCGCCCGCCCTCGGGAGGGACTGCACCCAGACCTGGGCAGCCTTCGGGCTCCCCCAGATTCCAGGGGACCCGCGGCGAGCACATTGCCCGCGGAGACCTAGCGGAGGGAGGTCACCCTTTGGGACCCCATGGATCTGTCCTCCTCGGTGGACCAGGACACTCGTGGGGTGCGGGAGAAGGCTAATGGAGCAACCACCCAGGCCCCTTTTCGCTCCTGGGAGGAGGCCCCTTCGGGGCAGGGCTGAATCCTGGTGGCGTGGCTGGGCTGGGGGCGGGGTGGGACTTTTTCAGTCTTCTTGTGCCTGAGCGATGAGTCCATAATGTGCGGAACCCTAGTTGCGGGAGAGGGGGGAAGCTGAGCTCTGTTCTAGGGGCTTGGCTTGTTGTGGGGGGCGGTGCGCAGCTGGGCTGGGCACCCAGCTGGCATCAGGACCGCGCTAGCTGGATCGCCCGGGGAGGGGGCGGGAGAGAGTGGCCGGGAATCCGGGAAGTGGAGTTTTCTGGCCAGGATTGAGAGGGAAGGGCGGGTGCCAGAGCTACTGCTCCCACCTCGGTTGGAAGCCCTTCCCTTGGGTTGGGGAATGGGCAGTATATAGCCAGGAGAGAGCAGCATCTCACTGGCTGGGATTGGGTTGAGGCTGAAACCAAGGTGAAGGGTAGCTACTGTGAGCAAGATGTAGGTATGTTTTCTTCAGTGGTGGTGGAGTGGCTAGGAGTATCTTGTTTCTGAGACCAGATATTTGACAGGAGAACAGGTCGTCTGTTCTGTTTCTATCTGACACCTGAAAACCCCCAGAAGAGGGTAAGGTTAGGTCTGTAGGTCTCTGTTCTGTTGTGGTAGGCGTTTAGAAAGGCCCCTATAGGGGCGATGAGGCGAAACGTAACTAGAAAAAGTACACTGTGTGCTCTCACCTAACATCCCTGCCAGCTCCACATCATTAACATGCAGAATCCCCGCACAGACAACCCTATTCAGATCAAAACAGTTTCCCAGCCAAGAGCAGAGAAGAAAATGTCAAGAAATTAAGGGGATAAATTGCCAGAGCTGCTGTACAGTGGCTGATTAGATTGAATCCTCAGATTGAGAGAGAGAGAGAGAGGGATGAATTTGGGGATGGGTCAAAAATCCTATCACACCCTGGAAATGAAATGGGACAAATTTAGGATGCCCCTATGCCAGGAAGGCGTCTTCCGTGGAGAAGTGTGTGTGTGTGTGTGTGTGTGTGTGTGTGTGTGTGTGTTCCCCAATGCTGGCTCATAGAAAACTAGATGGCATTCTTGATTTGTGTAGATAGCAGGTTTCCACCAGAATTTCAGTGTGATTGGCAACCTAAATAGCAATTGATTATAGAAAGACACTTTGCATGCTCAAATCCAGTCCTGGTGAATGAAATTGGATCAACATTCATGCATCTCCAGACTGTAAAGTTCTTGAAGTGCCCTTTTGGTAGGAAGGGGGAGGAATTTGCAGAGGCAGCCACTTCCAAGCCTCCAGCTTTCTTGGCCAAGAGTGACTGCTGAGTGGGGTTTGAGAAGAGTGGGATCTTGGTGAAGGCCATTTATTTAAGGTTTGAGTGAGTAAATGAGAATGTTAGTCTCTGGGAGATTGTAAATCATGGAAAAGTAGTAAACTTAACATGGGAAAGAATCTTTAGCCTCTTGCATACACTGAGCAATTCAGGGTGTTTTGTTTGTTTGGGAGGGAAGGATTGGGGGTTGGAGAGACTATGAAAGGGTTATCTGTTTGATACTTTGACCATGTTATAAGTAGGTCTGTACATAGTACACAAACATGTTGGCTTTGCAGGGACAAACATGTTCATTCCTGGTATGTAAGATCAGAGGCCTTCTGAATACTTGGTGGGAAGAATGTGTAAGATGGTGGCTTTATTTCTTAGCACTTAACCTCAACTAAAACTGACATCCAACCAAAGATACTTGAAGTGTTCTGTGGCGTTTCTGAGTAAAGTTTGTAAAGTGTTCCACATGACAGTCTGTAAGTACCAGAAACTTCTCAGTTCTTCTTTAATCTCTAATATGTTGAGGGAGATAAAATTGCTTGTGGTTTACCTGGTTCCCTAGTACTTGGCATAACTCCTAACTAAGGAGCTAAATGACAAATGTAGAAAAGAGATGCCATCAAATTTTGGAGGGTTTTGTTAACCCACCTAGAATCCCAGTTGTGTTGGAGTGGGTTCCACTGCTCAGTTAGGAATTTTGGAGGAGATATTTATGACTCTCTGAAATGGGTCCTGGATTATGAGGACCCATTGAACAACACTGTGCCATAGTTTATGGCAAGGTTAAGCTGTACAATTCATGACACGTCTGACTTAAGCATTGCCCCTGCTAGTAGCTGCCTGGGAAGTTTGTGACAAGGCCTAGATTTTCAATGAAGTACAGGCCTTGCTGTTTTCACTATTTTAGTTAATTGAGGGGAAGGTGGTACCATAATCCTATTACTGGTCTTCCTGGCTCTTATTAGTTCCTCTAATTATGATATTAACTTTCAGAATGATGAGCTCTAAAGGTGATTATAGCTATCTTTCCTTTTCCTTGAGCATGTTCAGGAAGGCATAGTGCCTTTCACCACACTCTGGAGAAGAGAGAGACACCTCCTCTTCTTTTTAAAATAGACTTTTTTTTTTTTTTTAAAGAGCAGGTTTAGGGTCAGTAAAATTGAGCATAAGCTACAGAGATTTCCCACATACTCCTGGCCCCCACACAGGCATAGCCTCCTCACCATCAGCATCCTGCATCAGAGTGGTGCATTTATTAAAATTCATGATCCTACATTGATATATCATTATCATCCAAACTCTGTGGTTCACATTTTGGTTTGACTGTTGGAATTGTCTATTTTGTGGGGTTGAACAAATGTATAATGACATGTATCCGCCATTATAGTACCACACAGAATAGTTTCACTGCCCTACTAATCTTCTGTACTCTGCCTATTCATTCCTTCCTCCCCTGGCAACCACTGATCTTTCTGCTCTCTCCGAAGTTTTGCCTTTCCTAGTACATCACAGAGTTGGAAGCATGTAATATGCAGCCTTTTCAGATTGGCGGCTTTGACTTAATAATATGTATTTTAGATTCCTCTGTCCCCCCCCCCCCCATGTCTTAATTATTTTTTAGTGCTAAATAACATTTCATTGTTTGAATGTAACCATTTGTTATCCATCTATCTACTGAAGGACATCTCGGTCACTTTCAAGTTATGACGATATATATGTAACATATATTATGTATATGTTATAAATATAAAATATATTACATATATATATTTTGAGGTGAGGTCTTGCTGAGTTGCTTAGGCTAACCTCAAACCCACTGTCCTGCTTCAGCCTCCTCAGTAGGATTATAGATGTCTGTCAGTTTTGGCAGTTATGAATAAAACTGTTGTAGATATTCAACTGCACATTTTTGTTTGAACAAAAGATTTCAGCTTATTTGGATAAACATGTAGGAGCATTGGTATTGGATTGTATGATAAGAGTATGTTCAGTTTTGTAAGAAATCGCCAGACTGTCTTCTGTACTGGCTAAACCATTTTGCATTCCCAGTGGCTGTGAATGAGAATTGCTTTCATATCCTCACCAACATTGGGTGGTGTCAGTGTTCTGGATTTTGGCCATTCTGTAATGGGTATGTAGTAGTATTTCTACTTTTTCTCAGCCAAGTCCAAAGACTAAAAGAATCTCTAACCAATGGTCTGTCTCTCTCTTCTGGTACATAAGTGCTTTTTCTGATGGACTTCCCATTTCATAAAGGACTGGTTTTATGGATTTATGTTCTTAGCATCTGTATCAAAGAGGTAAACATTGTGGGGAAGAATCAACTGTAAAAAGCCTTTTATCCATGACTATAAGTGCCTGGTGCATCTGGAAGTTAGAGTTTGCTTGCCTCTAGTGCATTTTGAGGGGACGCTTAGAGGTAGCATAGATTGTTTTGAGTGATTATCCAATTTTACCCATTAAATCAGCAGTGAAACCAGGCTACTGATTATAGATTATATATATTTTTTAAGAGTGGCAGAAATAAACAGAAAACAAATGCTTAGTCACCCTTTTGAGTAGCTTTTATGTGTTAGGCCAGATCTGTCTGGCATATCCTGTGGATGAGAATATTATCTTGGATACCTGATTCACTGCAAATAATGCAGGCAAGGGCTGGGTGGGGTGATGCATGCTTGCTTGTAGTTCCAGAGTCCTTGGAGGCTGAGGCAGGAAGATGCAAGTTCAAGGTCAGCTTCAGCAACTTAGTGAGATCCTGTCTGAAAAAAATAGAAAGGGCTGGGGCTGTAGCTCAGTGGTAAAGCACCCCTGGGTTCAATTCCTAGTACCCCCCCACCCCCCAAAAAAGGGTGGTTGTGGTGGTGATGATCTCTGGGAAGGTGAGCAAATACAGTGGTGGACAGTAATTCTGTGAGCAATAATTGAAAGGCTGCAGAGTTCTCAGCTAGCTGCTGCTATTCTAGGTGTGTGAGCAGGGTTCGGCTGGTTCCCCAGAGTGGGTACCTTTCCAGGCAGGTTCAGACCTTCAGCCTGTGTTGGTTTTGGAAATAAAGGCCTATAATAAATTGCTAGTGTTTGGGTGTCTTTCTGATTATAAAATTCTTCATTATAAGAGTTTAGGGAAATATAGAAATGCAACTGTTTTGAAGTGATAGTAGAAAAACATATTGGTATGTCATGATTAGAAAACCCATTTTAAACATCAATAGTGAAATGGTTTCTTTAATCAGTAAATGGCATCCTATAGTTAGTGTGCATTTTAGATTATTTACTCTGGAAGCCTAATGTGTTATTTTCCATTTTTAAGTCTTCATTTTGGCAGACTCTTGGAAGCCATTCGATTGACATTGCTCTTATACAGAGGCGTGGTGTCTTTTTTTCCTTCATAGAAGAAAAAAAATCTCTTAGATTCTTATGGAAACACCCAACTTTAGACACAACTTTGAGGAAAATATGACCTCACAGGTCTGTTGTACACAAGTCATGTTAAAGAGGCTATTCTCATGTGTTTTGTCTACAGTTTCTCACATTTGTAGGCATCTTCTGTATTTCCCGTAATCTCGTTGAACTTAATTTAAAAAAGTAAAAAACCCTAAAGCCTTAAGGAGGTTATGATGGGCTTTTATAGTGCTCCTCTTGTTTATTTGCTAGAAATGGGAAATAGCTAGCAAATCCACAATATCTGGTTCGTGGGGAGTGTTGTTCAAAACCAGGGAGACTGATCTGAAGCAAAACATCCAAAGCTTAAAAACTTTGAATGGCTCCCCATTGCCCACTGGAATTGGGTAAATTTCTTGGTGCTTTACCAGGCTCTGCACGATTAACCCCTGCTTGCCGTTCGCTTCACAGCCACATCTTTCCCATGAATTTAGCCCACAAGCGATCTCAAAGCTCTCACGTGTTTAAACTACTAGTTACAGAATTTCATTTTTCCCTGGCTCTTTAGGGATGTACTCCTGCCCTTAAATGCTCTTGCCTACTCCTCCCTTTCCTGTATCTTGTACATTCAAATAGATTGTGCTACCTCTCTTACACAGTTGCCCTGGCACTACCACTTTGTCAGCCACACTGGGGCGTATGTGCCTTCTAAGGCAGGTCCATAGAACTTGTCACTTACCCACTACCACACAGATCTTCATCAGTAGATGTGGAAGTTGCTTTGGGGACAGAATTTGCTTTCCTCATCAAATTCCTTAGTACCTAGCAGGTGGGAGATACTCAGAGGGTTGTTGTTGAGTTGGTTCCAAAGGCATTGGGGTGTGTGTGATTTTTTTTTTTTTTTTTCTTCTTCCTCTTGGGGTGAGTATGCTAATACTCTCACTTGTACCTTGTGTTCATGAAGCCACTCTCTTGCCTTAACAACAAATACCATGTTTACTATTGATGGGTAAATACTGGATGGATGAATGGATACACTGTATACGTTGGGGACTACTGCAATCAGTGTGTGTCCTCAGCCCTTGCCTTCTAGCCATGGGTGATTTTGTAGGCCATATTGTGGGCTACCTTGTAGCGTATACCTGGATATTCCTGTTACATTTCATCTGAAAGAGGGAACAAAGTGTCTTCAGGTTCACCCTCCCAAGGCTTTTTGTCACAAAGCTTAGGGAAAAAAAGTAGCCGTGTTGGAAGTGTTCATGTTCAGATTTGCTGCCTTGATTTTGATGATGTACATATCATTCCAGGAGTTTCCTATGACTTTTTTTTTTTAAATGTTGAAATGTTCCATAGCCACCCCTGCGAAACAACTGTGGACCAGCATAGGCAGATGCATCATTGCAAGTACAAGGTGACCTGAATCTCTGGTTGGGGAAGTGTCTGAAAACAGGATCCAGAGACCTGAGCTCTTGTAGATGTCCACATGTGACTTGCAGAGTGGAGGTGGGGTGTTGATACAACTGTGTATTTATGTTCTCTGTGGGTCATCCCCCCCTCCTTAAATCTTGACTTGCAGAGATAATTGAGTTTACGCCTAGAAATGCTAATCCTTCCTTTTAAACTGCAGCAAGGCTGAGCAAGGAGTAACAGTAATCTTTCTTGTACCCTCTGTGTAATTTTTTCCTCTGTGGGTAGGTGTTGCTTTTTGTTTTCAATCACAGTGTGGTTGCTTTTAGACATATTGAATTATTGTCAAAGCTAGCAAAGTAAATGCTTACAGGTTCAGTGTGTTCCTGCTTGTTGGTGGTTGCAATTTTCTTGACAGAGAAACTAATGCTCTGGAAAATATTTCTAATCATCAGGATCTTGGAGTAGTGTTAACTTGCACACTCGTCCTACTTCCCCAAGACTGTCAATGTCAATTTTTCTTATCTTTTATGGCTGTCAGATCCACAGTTGTGAAGTTTATATCAACCCTCATACCAGTAAATTGCAAACATCATTTTGTTAAAGTTCTCTTTTAGAATGCATAAAAAAGTGGGGGGGGGGGCGGTTAACAGTGCTATTGATGGTTAAGAATTAATCCTCCTTTTGTCTCAAGATCTGATGCATGGAGTATAATTTAATTTTTGAAATTCATTTTGATACTAGTTTATTTAATTCTGGGAAATTTTCTGTGATTCCCCCCACTCTCCACATCTTCGCTTCTTCGGTAAAGGCAGAAAATGATATATAATAAATAAAAACCTTAAATAGGCAGTATTCAGCTTTCAAGTGCTTATGCATGACCTACTGTGTGCCAGATGCTCAGAAACAGCCAACGGAAGGTCAGGGCTTCTCTGGCAGCCTGCAAGGATCACACCTGACTTTCATTCAGCTTGGCCCTTATCAGGTGAGCAGGCCATTTAGTGTCCAACAATCCTTTTCTCTCCATCCAGGAAGGTTGATAATCAACAGACCTATGCCAACAAGAAAGGCAGTTATACCAACTCCTGCAGGGATTGTGAGGAAGGGCAGTTCTAACTTTTTGCCCTCCAAAATGAGGTTTATCCATGTCTGTGAATACCTTTAAGGAAAACAATATGTCAGATTCACACACAGTTAATTAGCTTGTTGTTTGTTTTGTAAGGCAGTGATGGGGAGAGCTGTTGTTGCTCAGTTTAATCTGAGGTGGTATAGGGAGGCTCTTTGTTTGCTTTTAATTTTTGCTTTTATGTAGTAATGATTGAAAAGAAATGCCATTGATGTTGTAATTTTATAATTTGCATCTGTCAGTTAAACTGAAATTATCTAGGTGTTTATTCCCTCTATTCCTGTTATACTCTGGGGCCCACCCATGTATCTTCCATGGAGTATTGTTGGAGGGATCCAATTTCCTATGTTTTTAATCTGAAACTCAAAGCAAAGACTTCTTATGGCAAAATTAATTAGAACTATTTTATGGGCAGTTTTGAATTCCAACTTGTTAAAAAAGCAGTGCTGATTGATGTGCTAATCTTCCATGCATCTGTTCAGATCAATCTAGCCTCAGGCGGTGCCAGGTGTGTGTCCAGAGTGATCTGCTTAATACCCACCAGGGCATCTCCGGGTACTGAGGATCAGTGGAGGCTGCTCTGCCGAGGAGCAGAGGTGGGATGATAAGCCAGACACAGGTCATCATTCAAAAAATTTTTCCATAGAAGGAAAGAGGAAATGAAAGAATGAAAACAGCATGGGTTATGGGCGAACTAAAGAAAGTTCTTAGAAATTTAGTTACCTGGATGAAACACTTCATGTGTTGCTTTCAGAAGGGAACAGTTTGAACCTTTTGTGCTGTCTGCCTTGTGAGATTGCATTAGAATGGCTAAAAGGAATGGATTGAGGGAATAATTACACTTTGTGTTTAATATAGATAATTCTTCAATTTATGAAATTATTTTCACATCAGTGGTGATTTTTTTCGATAGTCCTGATAAACTAAGTCACATGGTAATATTTTCATTCTGTTTTGAGTTTTTTTTTTTTTTTTTTGGTGGGAGGAGGAGGACAGAGGGGTTCTTCACTTGACAGGCCTTAATTTATCCAAACAGATATTTGCTGAGTCAAAACATTGTATGCCTACTTCATTTAGAGGCTCCAGATTATAGAGAAAGTAAACTTTGAGGGAAGGGGGGATAAAGGCTAAATCATTTTAATATCTTTGTTACCCCAAAGAATACACTTTTAATTATATACTCCATAAAGTAGACAGTTGGACTTTTTCAGGGTCCCATCACCACCTGGTAAGGAGCAGTGTCTTTGGGAAAATATAGTAATTGTTTACCATTGTGAACCTTGAATGCATGGTGTTTATTCTGGAAAGATAACCTGGGGTACCTAAAGAGGGCTGGTGATCTGTTTTTCCTTGCAAATTTTTTGTTGTAGTAAAACATATATAACAAATAATTTATCTTTTTGCTAAGGTTTAGCTATTTAAGGTTTAGCTAAAAGCTCATGTATGAGACAGTGCAAGAAAAGTTCAGAGGTGAAATGATTGGGTTATGAGAGTCTTAACCTAATCAGTGCATTAATCCCCTGAGAGGGATTAACTTGGTGGTAATTGTAGGCAGGTAGGGTGTAGCTGAAGCAGTGGATCATTTAGGGCGTGCCTTTGGGGTTTATATTTTGTCCTTGGTGAGGAGAATCTCTCTCTCTCTGCTTCCTGGTGTGATATCTTGAGTCACTTTCTCTGCCACATTCTTCTATGATGTTCTGCCATATCTCAGGCTCCAAGGAATGGAGTTGGCCATCTGTGGGTGGACTAAAACCTCTGAAACCGTGAGCCCCCAAATAAACTTCCTCCTCTAATTGTCCCTGTCAGGTCCTTTGGTTACAGCAGTGAAAAAGCTGAACAAAACACTTTAGCCATTTTTAAGGTGTGCTATTCTGTGATGCTAAGTACATGCAAGGCTTTATGACCATTGCCCATTTCTGAATTTTTAAAAATCATTTCTAGACAGAAACTCTACCCATTGAACAGTCACTCCCCATTTCCCCTTCTTGTAACCTCTATGCCTACTGTTTTTATTTTTTAAAGGAAAAAATTTCTCTGGTCTACAAAAGCAGCTGTTTCGTATTGTCCTGGAATTCAAGTTATAATTTGGGACCTAATGTGTTTCAATTAAAAATGCTGTTGATAAATCTTGTTCCAGCTTAAGTTTTTATTGCCCCATTGGCTGTCCAGCATCTAGTTCTTCTGTCATGTAACAAACACGGATGGTACCCCAGCCCTAGGCTTGGCACCTGATGCCCTCATGTGTTTTGAGCATAATCGCCCAGATTTGGACAGCGCTGGATGAGGGAATAACCTACAGTGAGGGCTTGTCCTCCAGGAGCAGGGACTTTGTCCTAACACCTGACACCTCATGGATGACTGTTGCTTTTTATTTTTTTTTTCTGAAAAGTGTTCCAGGCGTTCAGCACTTTTCATAGCATTGACAGCATTTTGAATGAACCATAATTTAACAAAGCTTGGAGGAACAAAAAAGCTTGAAGAATTTTTATCACCAGCATTGTCCCCCTTCCAAATCTTCTGTGTTGCCGTAACAGCTAATGTTTAGCCAGTGCTCACTCTGGGGCACACACTTTTGGAAGAGGTTTGCAGGCATCTTCGCTTTTAATTCTCACCACAATCCTATGTGATCAGTACTACTGTTATCCAGTGCTATAATCTTGAAAATTTAGCTCAGAGAGGTTGCCTAATTTGTCTGAGGTTATCAGGTGGGGCTGGGATTTGAGCCTAATTCTGGCTCTAGAGCTTAAGGACAAGGAAGCACAGTCTCTAGGAGGAAGTTGGGATATAAATTAGGGACTATTTTCTCTTCATCTGGGTGTAGGCATTTTCCTCCTAGTGGTTTCTACACAGTTCCCTTCCTTAGTTAGGGTACTCAGGGTTACCCCATTACTACAGCAAATCCCCAGGATGCTGGGCCTGAGGGAGTATTGCCAGGGTAGCCAGTGCCCTATCTTGCAAAAGCAGCAGCCAGTTTGGGGGATGATCTGCTCCCCTTTCTGTCTCTATTGCTCTTGGGCTATAGTTTTCCTACTTCCACCTGCCCTGTCCTACATACCCCAGTATGTTGCTACCTCTGTAGTGTAACCATCTGGCTCTTACCTCCCCTCTTCCCAGTCAGGTATCAGTTTCTTCCTTTGTGCTTATATTATAGCTGCTACTTAAAAATGGTCCAGTTAGCACAGCACAAGTGGATTTTTTAACAAATAAAGTGAGAATCTACTGTATGCCAGGTACTATGTCCATATGTACCAACTAGGATGAGATTGTACTGGGTCAATTGGTGGAGGGCTTTGACTCAATCCAGGAGTGGGATCATAGTCAGAGGGCTTGCTCTGAAAAGAGGGAATTTTCTTTAATTTAATTTAATTTAATTTATTTTTTTTGGCCAAGACCTAAAGGATAAATTGAAGTTAATCCAGAAGAAGGTGAGGAATCAGTTGTGGGGGAGGGTGAATGGTGACTGGAAAAGATATTCTTCCCACATCCAGGCAGAACCTAATTGTCCAGAGAAAAATGAAGCATGGAAGGAGAGTGGTGTCCAGGTGGGCACCTCTGGGTGGATTCTGCTTCTGGCTTCTTACTTAAGGCTGGAGAGGAAGAAGGCCAGGGACCAGTAGGAGCATTTCTGCCATTTAGAAATCTATTCTGGCTGCTTAGTACAGACGTTTGTTTTCCTTCTGAACTATGTCTCATCTGTAAGATGATAGGTCTTATTCCATGGTAACAATAGTTACATATTGCAACCTTACTTTCTTGGTACAGTTCTCAACTTTTTGTTTGGAACTGATTTAATTCTTTAAACAATCCTTTGTGAGCTCCCTGTCACAGATGAAGAAATGAGGTACAGGGAGTCTCAGCAATACCTCAAAGATTGCAGTAAGTGGTCCAACAGAGTCTGATCACACCTGAGTGGTGACTGGTACATAAAGTCTCTGCTGTTTGAAAGATCATTTGTATTTCTCCACAGTCTTAACACAGTAGTGGTTCAATAAAGTCTGTGAAATTTATTTTGGGAGCGCCTACATTTACTCTTTGCAAACCCTTTTTTTTTTTTAAAAACCAAATTTTTGTTTTTGCAGGACTGGGAATTGCACTCAGGGAATCTCTACCACTCAGGTACATTCCCCGCCCTTTTTGTTTTTTATTTTAAGATAGGGTCTTGCTGAGTTGGTTAGACTGTCATCAAACTTGTAATACTCCTGCCTCAGCCTCTTGAATTGCTGGGATTATAGGTGTGTACCTTGGAACATACAGATTTATTAGATAGTGCTTAGTGAATTTAAAAAAATGAATTCCCTGGTTTAACTATTGCCTAACTACTATGCTACTTTATTTTTTTTTTAAGAATACAGCATTCCTGAGACTTCTATGTTCTCAGTACTTCCCCAAAATTCACTCTGTTCTAACTCCTTTCAATATATATACATTTTTGTTAGTGTTTGAACTTATATAATTGGAACTGTGCAGAGTATTTTGTGTGTCTAGCTTCGATTTATTGTTATTCGTTTACTAATATTCAGCATCCATATTGTGACATATAGCCGTAGGATTTTTTTTTTTTTTTAAATCACTGCACAGGATTATGAGCACCTTGTGAATCTGTTTTACTTTTAGTTTCTGTCCTGGGTGGCCCTCTCCCTTCCCTAGTGTTGGTCACTGGGCAGTGGGACAGTAGGATAGGAGTGTGGCACAGTGGATGATGTATAAGCCCTATGGAACTTGAGGTTCCAGGCAACTGAGGTTCTAGCCACCTTAATATTTTATCAGAGTTTTGGGCTCTTGGTTTAAAATAGCAGTCTGTGGGGTTGATATGTGCTTGTACCACACTGCTATTTTGAGCACCAAATGAGATGGTATACATAAAAGCGTTTTCTTGATTTGTGAATTATTCCTGGAGAAAATGATATTAAAGATTATTGGTACCCAACCCATCTTCACACTGTTGTTGCCCAAAGTACATTTCAAAATTAACTCTGTTCCAGATGATCCTATACGATGATGGTAGAAAAATAATCTCCTGAATGCTGAGAGAGGAGGGTTGAGACAGCACTAAGATGCCTGTGGACCTGAGTGGGGAATGCCACAGCCTGGCTTCTTAAGGTCTACATTTCTCTGGCACTTGGGGTTGCCGGGGAACGCGCCTCATTTCCCAAGGTGTGGTGAGTCAGGATTAAAGTAGCCCATGTGGCCTTGTTAAGGTAACAGGACTGCAGGAGCATATACTTCCTAAAAGATTTTTTTTTAATCCTTGTAGGTCAGTTGTAGGGCTTTTTGCATCATTTCTTGAAAAAGGAGCCAATATGTACCTTTGCCCCATTTTCCTGGGGTTAGTACTGTGGGTAGACAGAAGACTGTTGAAGCCAGCTTCTCTGACATCTGGCTTTTGACCCTGTTTGTGAGGGTATAGATACCAGAAGGTGGACTTTGATGGGCAACGCCCTAGTGCAACTTCTGCTTAGCTGCTGGTTTAAAGAACAGAAACCAAAACATGAATATCTTTGAAACTGACTGACTTTGCAGGCTTGCAGTACCTAAAGGGTTGAAGGACATGCCAGGTTTGGAGCCAGAGCCCCGTCTGCGGGAGGCAGTGGTATCTCTGTTTGCAGGGAACTCCTCAGATGACTTGTTTTCTTTCTGTTGCCTCTGGATTGCTCTAGCAGTAGTATTGGTAGCCCCGGGACTTTTTAAGGTTGAAATTGCTTTGTACCAAGACATGAATTTGATTTTATTGGGCTGATGTAAAGGCGTTGAGAATGGCAAGAGAGGGCAAGGAGTCCACTTTGTCTGGTTCAAGGACTCAGCTGGTACTGCGGGGACAGGATGTTAGCCGTGGTGAACCCAGGCATGCCCTCACCACTTTTGCTGTTGTGTATCTGCCAGGAGTGCAGGGCTCTTGCCAAGACTGGAGCCTTGGGTCTCTGTCTTCCTCTCTTCCATACTCCTTGTCTCGATTGCCTTCCTATTGAACTCTTTTTCAGGTAAGGAAGATTGTCACTAGTGACAGTAGTCCCTTATTTGGTTGGCTTTTACTTGGCCAGAGCCTTAAAGCTCTGGGTCAATGGTGCCTGCTGGGTGATGTGGAAAGGGAATTGGGATTCCCTTGTTAGCCCACAATGGAAGCCAGTAGGCTTTATTGCTTTCCATAAGTATGGTGTACTCTTTCTCGAGGTATCAAAGTCCCCTGTAGATTCCACTGCTTTCTGCTTTTAATTTAATGTGTTACCAATTAGCATCTCCTATTAGGCCATCTGTGTGGATTATCTCTCTCTTCAGTTTTCTTCATTTTCCACCCTAGGGTTCTTCGGAGGGTGGGGGAGAACTTGGTATAATGGGGAAAGACTTGGAAATCAGAGTTGCCACAGTTAGCAAATAAACAGAATGCATAGCTGTTTTTATAAAAACATTTTTTAAACATGTAAGTCCCAAATATTGCCTGGAATTTACATATATTTAACAATTATTTGTCATTTATCTGAACTTTAAATTTATTTGTTTTTTATATTTTTATTATTATTTTTTTAGTTTTCGGCGGCCACAACATCTTTGTTTGTATGTGGTGCTGAGGGTCAAACCCGGGCCACACGCATGCCAGGCGAGTGTGCTACCGCTTGAGCCATATCCCCAGCCTCTGAACTTTAAATTTAATCCAGTATTTTTCTAGAAGTCTGAAACCCTGGAAGACTTGAGCTATGTATCATAGTTCTGCTCCTTCTTAGCTGATCCTGGGGCAGCTGAGTTGGCCTCTAAGCTACCTTGCTTTTTTTTTTTCTATAAAATGGGATCATTTTATCTAAGTTCTCTGGTTTTGTGGCTAAATGACATTACTCAGTGAAAGCCCCCAGGACATGTTCAGCATGGAACTTCCCTTTTCCTCTTTATTTAAGATTATGAATTTGCTTCCTGGCCTTTTTTCTTCCTTTTCCTCCCTAGATTGATGCCTTGAAAGATGCCAGCATCCTTCTCCTTAGTGGGCTCTTGAGTCTTTGCAGGATGTTACCTGCTCTTAGCTGCTCGCAGTTTGCTTTTCCTTCCGCCCTTCCACTGCCAACTTCCTTATCTCTCTATCTGCAGAGTCTTTGACTGGAGATCTCAGGTTTCTCCCTGTCCTTGGCCTCATGCTACCAACTGCCTTGTTTCATTTCTCCTTTCCTCCTAGGCCTGTGATGATACAGGGAAAATTAGGCCTCTTAGCATCATCACTGTCTGCAGGACCAGGCATCAGTCAAGTATCCTTTTGGGCCCTCATTTTGCTCCCCGTTTACTGAGAAGGTTTGCTTAGGATTTGGAGTTTGCATCTGGTGCCAGTGTTCAGCCTAGGTGAATGGTTTGGCTCTTGTTCTTTTTTGGGGTACTGGGGATTTAACAAGGGCCCCTTAACCATTGAGCCACATTTCCTGTTCCTTTAATTTTTTGAGGCAGGCTCTTGCTAATTTCCTGAGGATGGTCTTGACCTTGTGATCTTCCTGCCCCAGTGTTCTGAGCCACTGGGATTACAGGTGTGCTCCACAGTGCCCAGCTTGGCTCTCAAGTTCTGAAAGACCTGTGAGACACTGTGTCTTGGCAAGGCAGGCACTCTACTCTGTTGCAGGTCTCACTTCTGTCTGCTGCTTCTACCTCATAGCTCCATAGACTTTTTTACTTTGCTCTGATGACCATCGATTTTGAGACCCCTGGCATATGCCACAGATAATGACTAATGAAGTCAAGTACACAAGCTTGAGTTATAAGCCTTTGAAACAAAACTGTGTGGCACAGTTATTGCATCTTTACAGACAAGAAGTACAGAGAAGTTAATTTGCTAAGGTCATTCAGCTGGTAGGTCGTGGGGCCAGGGTTGGGCAGCATGGCTCTGAGCCTATCTTCTGTACTTCTCTTTCTGTGACCACTCGCAACTGTGAGGGTCCATGAATTCCTTGAAGGAGTTCGCAATGTAACACTTTTGTTTCTTTTTTTTTTTTAAAGAAATTAATAATTCAATTTCTTTGCCCTATAGTTCAGGTAGCTGCCTAATTTTTGGATGGTGAATCCTTGTCATTTTCTCCTCAGAAGAATCCTTCTCTCCCTTCAACGTATTTTCAAAATTGTACCCTTCTTGTGTCCACCTTTAACTTTTACAGATTATGAAATGTCTATGAGTTCATTTAATGTAACAGTTTTCAGACACCTACTAAGTGTCAAGCTTGAGATACCCTTTGGGAGCGAGGCAAGTACTAGTAATACCCGTGCGCTCTGCCTGTCTTGAAGTGCAGGAAGGTCTTGTGATTGTGGTGAAGGGTCTCAGGCTGTTGAGGAGACTGGTGGTAAAGCATGGCCACACTGGGTGAAGGAAGATGGTCATTTTATCATTCAAGATTCACAGGGAAGAAAGAAACCAGAGCGAGGGATAAGAATGTAGCCAGGAGATTGGTTATTCCAGTGGTGGAGTTGCTGAGAAGTGGGCATTAGGAGGTAGCAGTGAATAGCCCTGGGGTACAGTAGCAGGATACTACTCCCACTCCTGTGGAGGATGAGGGAGATGGTGTTAATGGAGACTATGAGTTTCCGTCATTCAGAGAAAGCTAGAACCACAGTGGGTCAGGCAGCATTTCCAAGCTGGAGATGAGAGAGCCACAACCTGAATTTTCCCTTCTAGTTTCTGGCCGGTACCTCTCATTGCCGAATCCAGTTGTAGGTTAGCTGACTTTAGGAACTTGGAGCTGTAGATCACAGAGAGAGGTCACCCCTACCTTTTAGACTAGGAGAAAGCCAGTGGAGGCAGAGACAGGACTGGCAAAGGAAGAAATGAAAATGGATTGACTGTTTGACCTGGATAGTGATTGAACGTCTTACACATGACACATTGGAGGACCCATAGACTTTTATTCCCTCAAGAGGATGTGAGTAAAAGGTGTTCAGGGAGAAGCAACAGCATGGACAAAGGCAGCTGCTTGGACCAGCAGGCTCCACCTAGAGCATCCTCTGCAGCTCTCAATGGCTGGATTGGTACTTGAGACCTTCCTGTCCCTTCTGAAGAAGCCTTTCTGATAGAATGCTTTCTCACACATTCATGCTGTCGTTTGTGGCTGATGTGCATTGTCTCCACAGGGAATACTTAGTGGAAAGCTCTGCACCTGGATATCTTCCAGGCCGGCTGCTGCTTATACAGATTATGTACCATTTAACCAGTGGTGAGCAGCTTGTTATGCCCCAGCAACACTGAAAAGGAGCTTGTGGCCAAGAACAGTTGCATTTGTGATGAGCTAATGGTTCCTGGGTTCAATGATAGATACCCCAACTCTGATGAGGATGCTGGTGCCCTGGCAGGAGAAATGGCTGCCCAAGTGAGTGACTTGAAGCCTTGTTTCCCAGCTCTGAATGTTGGTCGTGTGATCAGACTTGTAGAATATGTTACTCACATTGTCCTTCTATGAAATTTGTTTATCTGATGATAATGGCTTTTGCATATTTTTTTCTTTTACTATGGAGATTTTCAAGCATACACAAAAGTAGAGTGAATCTGCAAATTATTAGCTTTCCCTGATTATTAAATTGATTAGTCTTGAAATAGTTTCACCTGTAAATAGGTCAGTTTGCATCTCTGATAAGGACTTTATAATTGCTATACTGTTATTATACCTAAAGAAATTGGCAGTATTTCCCCTAGGAAATGTGTGTTTGAGAGATAACCAGTAATCTGGATGTGCTGGTGCACACTTGTAATTCTAGCTCCTCAGAACTGAGGCAGGAGGATGGCAAGTTTGAGGCCAATCTGGGCAGCTTAGTGAGACCCTGTCTCCAACTAAAAATTTTAAAAGGGCTGGGGATGATGCTCAGGGGTAGAGTGCTTGCCTGGCTTGCATGAGGCCTTGAGTTCAATCCCTAGTCCAAAAAACAGGCTTTTCTAGGCTCAAATGTATTATCCTTGTTTTTCCCTTCTGCTTTAAGCCTTTACCTCTGTGCCCTGAGGCTATTGGTTCTTAACTCTATTTTCCCCCTTCACTTATTGACAACAGGCTTTGGGATCTTTTACCTGCTGCCCTGTTTCTTGGTAGCAATCCCCCAAGTCATGCTGATTCTGCTCTCATTGAGCTATGCCGGCTGGTGTCCCAGCCCCCATGGCACATAGCAGTATGCATTTCAAGTTGCCACCTTGTGTGCATGGAGCAGGAAACCTCACATTTGTGGCTCTGCTGTAAGGAAGTCTGAAATGAGACATCTTATGTGGTCTCTCCTGAAAGCTTTTAGCTGAGAAATGTCTGATGAACACCCTGGGGGAATCATGCCTTGGGAAATCTTAACCTAGCATCAGTGGCTTTCAGAAAATCTGGTGAGGTGTTAGGTATGAAGCCACTGAGGTGCCATAGCACAAGACAGGATGCTGTAGACAGTGTGTGCAGACAGAAGTCTCAGGGGCAGTGAAAAACAAGCAGTGTTTGCCCAGAATCTCCAGCTCCCAATTCTGTACTGTGGTGGTGTCTAGAGAGTGGTAATTATTTCAGTTGTGTCTCATGGCAGGTCTGGGGGGATAGGTGGTGAGAGGCTCATGGTCAAAACAAAGGCCCTAGGGCTCAGGTGAAATGTTAGGAAATTATCAGCCAGGGAACAGTGCTGATAAACATGACAGGTGGGATTTCAAGGTAGATGGCCTACTACTCCAAGGCCAGGGTTCTTTCTCTAGGTCCTTGTTAGACAAGGAAAAAAGGGGGCTGTAGAGGAGCACTTAGAAACAAAGGGGAATGAATCCCCAAATTCCTAAGCAATTTCACAACTGCTTTTGACCCAACAACAAAATTTGGGAACTTCTAATTCATATATTTGTGTTAATAGCTCCTGAGGCTTGAAATAAGGCTGCCCTTTAAAAATAATCTTTTATTCTTCTTTGTGATGCTGGGGATCAAGCCCAGTCTTTGGGCTTGAGCTACTGAGCTGTGGCCCCCAACTTTTTTTTTTTTTTTAATTGAAATTTTTGAACAGGAAAGAGATCACATAGTATTCTCCAAAGTGTGTACTGTTCTGTGCTACCTCCCCCCACTTAACTATATTTTGGAGATTTTTCCCTTGTTGGTACATTGAGTATTTCCTGCTCCCCTTTTTTACAGTTGCATGGTAATTTATTGTATAATTCTTTCTTACCATTGTGCATATATTTTGTTCTCAGTCTTTGACCTCACACTCCTGTGTGTGTGTGTGTGTGTGTATACCAGGGAGGGATTGAACCCAGGGATGCTTAACCATTGACCCACATCCCCAGTTTTATTATTTTTATATTACATTTTATATTTATTATTTTGAGATAGGGCCTTGCTAAATGTTTAGGGTCTGACTAAGTTGCTGAGGCTGGCTTTGAACTTGTGATCCTCCTGCCTCCGCCTCCTGAGCTGCTGGGATTGCAGGTGTGGGAGAATGCACCTGGCTTGGCCTCACACTCTTGCACTAACTGTGAGCATGCATCGTTTTGTATGTGGTTGAGTATATCTGAGGGGATAGGTCCCTAGCACATATGTACCAGCCACTTTATTAATTAATTTCCTTATACAGTATTGAATCATTAAATCCTCTTATCAGTCCTCTAAAGAAGCCAGTATAATTCCCATTTTACAGATAAGAAAACGTAGGCTTAGAGAGGGTTAAATGACTTGACCCAAGTCATACCATAGAGCCAGAATTCAAACCCAGCAAACTGACTCCGGAGGAATTCCTTTACTCCATGATATACCTTTCTGGGTAAATTCCTGAAAGCGACATTGGTGTCTCGAATGCTTTATTTATGTGTACTTAGAATAGACATTTTCCTTGGTGACCTTCTAATTTACATTTCTATTAGTGGGTTGTGAGAGGGGTGCTTGTGGCCCCATACTGTGCTATCAGAGGGTTTGCTCAAATTTGGACTTTGCTGGTAAATTAAAGATGGCATTGTAGTATAGTATTTACATTTCTCTCAAGGGATTGGAGAAACCTTTTTCTGTGCTTGTAGGAACTGTTTACATTTCTTTTCGTATGATTGCTTTGTTCATATCTTTCTTCTTTGTTGAAACCTTGATCTTTCTTATCTATCTATCTATATACTTTTTTTTTTTTTTTTGCTAAGAAAGTGCTCTTTGTATGTTATAGTGATGTGCCCTTTATTCCAGTTTTGAGTTGCAAAAAATTTTCCCATTTGTCATTTATGTTTTGAGTTGACTTTTGGTATTTTTAGTTTTTGTTCCCCAACCGCCCTGCAAAAGGGAGTTTCTTTTATACTTTCTTCATGTTATGTATAACCTATGGGAAATATTATTAAGATATTATGGTAAACTTTACTTTTTTGAAAAAGGACAGATTACTATTGTTTTTGTTTGAATGGCATACAGTGCATTTAAGAGAGGTTCAGAAGAAGTCAGAAATAATGATGCTACGTTTCCTTTACTGCTATAAAAGTACTTGAACTTGTAGCTGACGTTAGATACTTTTCCTAGTATCTTTTTTCCCCTTATCTTTTTCTATAGTAGCACTTTATATTACATATAAGGTCTTAAATTAGGATAAATCTTGTGACTAGTTGATCAGTTCTTGAATTCCTACTATTACTGTAGCCTTTTTCTTCCACCGGAAGCTTCTTAAAGAGAGTCAAGTTTAATTGGCATTACTTCTCTACCTGGTCGGTTTCAGGCTCCCGCTCTGCTCTCTCTGGTGGTTTTATTTTACTCTGCGCTATTTTCCATTTCCCCTGCTTAAAGGTAAGTTTAAAGCTGCACACCTTAAATTTAATTTCTTCCCTATTGGTTAATCTTTGTTCATCTCACAAATATTACTGAGGCTCTTCTGTGGGTCAAGTACACTGTATAGGGCTTGAGGGTGATCCCCTCTTCGTAGAGCTGATGTTTTAGCAGGGAAAGACAGACACCAAACAACTGATTTCACAGTTACAGAATTAAAATTGTGAAAAGTGCTTCAAAAGATGTGCGTTTCTCAGAGGAGGATATGGCCAGCGGAACTGAACTAGTTTGGGGCAGCCAGGGAGAGCTTCCTTGAAGTGACACATAGACTGCCATCATGTGTGTGTAGTTTAAACAAAAAGTTAATCACACAAAGAACTGGTAAAGAATGTTCTGGGTCAAGGGAACAGGCAGGCTATTCAAAAGTCCTGAAAGTGACAGAAGCATGACAAGTGTGAGGAACTAAAAGTTGAGTGTGTTTGGAGTGCCATAGGATGCGGCCTGAGGAAGGATCTGGAAGTAGATGGGGCCAGATCTGAGAGGACTTAGTCCCAAATTTTGAATCAGACCTGTTAATTTAAGGAGCAGTGCTGCTTAAATTATTATTATTTTTAAATTTCCAGGGAGTATGCCAATCTAGAACTTTCTTCACTTGAATAAATTTAGCCTGCAAAAATATCACTTCTTGTTTAATTTTTCATTAGAACATGTTTTTGCCAATAGTCTTCATGCTTTAAAACCCAGATGGGGCAAAAAGATTCACTACTTGTTAAGCAAACTTCCAGACTTGGCTTGGGCATTAAAGAAGCAATTAAGATGCAAAGCCTGTAGATAGACTACAAATTCTTCCAAAATGCATCCTTCTCATCCTCCCCGTTTCTTACTTTTATTCTCTGCCCTAAGTTGAAAGGCAAATAGCCCATTTTGTGTTTACTTTGTACAAAGAGAAGAACAAACCCTCTAACAGCTCCCCATTTTTTTCCTCCCATCTATTAGATTCTTAGATAGTTATGTGTTAGACCCTTCACCTGTGCTCAGTGGAATTTACTGGCATCTTATTAATGTGTTGAGGAGCCTTTTAACTTGCACCTTGAGTGAATCAGACTCTAGACCTTCCCTTATTGGAGCCAGAAGACTCACAAGTACTTTTTGGATCCGGGCTATCTACATTGGAGTTGGAAAGGAAACCTGGAAGGGAAGGTGGATTAGCCGGAACTGCAAATGAGGTCAGCCAGAGGCTGGAGTCAAGAGAGGAGGTTCAGGAAAGCAGGGAGGAACGATTGCTTATTAGTCTTAATTAGGCAGGGGTCAGATGTAGGAAAAATTTCTCATGCCTGGATCAGTCACCTGGGAAGGTAAATGGAGAAGAATCGGGTTATCAAGGCATGATTTGGTTCTGCAGAGGGCATCAGGAGTCAGAACAGAATTTGCTTATTGAGGAACTTTGTAAAAGTTCACATTTCCTGTCCAGAGCTGATCTTTGTGTATTGGCAAGTTTAAGATGTAGATGAAGACAAGCAGGAGTATCCCACGGGCATTTTTCCCAGGATGCGGCCTGGGTTGTTTCTGTACCCCATCCCCATCGTATCATTTATTATTATTTACTGTTCACCTCTACCCCTAGTGCTGAGCTTTCTCTGCTATTACTCACTTTGCAGTGATAGCACAAGACTCATGCTTCATTAATACATAATGCACAGACTCCATGTTAGAACTGCAAAACATAAATAGTTTTATATTTTAGGACAGGTAGGCTTAAGAAATTAAGTGATAATGAACTTAATTGGAATTCAGACTATATTAAAGTAAAAGCTGAAAATCTCTTATCCCTGACCCTGATTTGTGTCCATAGAAGTAACCACTACTTCTGCTTTCTTTTGATTTCTTAAGTGTCTTTCTAGATTAATTTTATGCAAATACAGAGTGTGCCTATATTTTCCTTTTAAGAGATGCCCAGAAATGGTAGCACACTGTACATAGTGTTCTCTCCATTTGAGAACAGATCTTATGAGTTCATTCCTAATGGTGGGCATGGAACTGCCCTATTTTTTTTTTTTTTTTTTACAGCAAGTCGTTATACTAATATAGTTTACTTTTCTTTTCTGTTTTTCCTCCTGAAATAAAAAAAGTTGTCAATTATAAACTATATTAGTATAATGACTTGCTGTAAAATATTTCATACAACGGAAGCTCTGTATTTAACTCTTCCTTTATTGTTTTCAAATCATTCCTCTTTTAAAAAAAAAAGTTTGCACATAAACCTTAGTAATGGTTTGTATTATCTATTGGATAATTTAAGGTTGGAATTCCTGATTCAAAAAGTATGTGCTTTTAAATTTTTCTTATTTATGTTTAGGTGGTATTTACTCATTTGTGTATAGTCCCTCCTGTCTTTACCTGAAATCCAGCCCCCCCTTTTTTTTAAACACTCTTTTGCCTTTTCTTTGTCCTGTAGGAGGAAATGCAATGTATTCTTTGAGTTTTGAAAGGATTGCTTGTACTGAGGAAAAACTGCCATGTTGCTTACACTTCCTCCCTGGAATTTAGTTTACTTTCTTAGCACTGAAAACTTCTCTTCCACCCAAGTAACTAGGAAATAAGTGAGAGAGCAAAGATAGTTTGACTTTTATTACCAGATGTTCCTCAGTAAAAATCTGCAAATTGATAGATTCTGGGAGTTCAAAACTGTTATGGAAGTCCCATTAAAGACCTGTCATTTGTTAGCGTGGACCACTCCCTGGAGTCCCACAAGAAGATGGTGTTCTTTGTAAAATGCTTGGGACTGTTAGGAAATTTGTTCAAAGTTTGGGTTCTCTGTTAAAGCAAGGGTCTTAAACGCTAATGACAGCCCATTAGACTTTATCTGGTATGTATGTATAGAGTTTCTTAAAACAGGCTCTGTCCTGATCATAGTCTGTTTGCATGATAGGCATCTTAGTCCTCTGTTCTCAAATACATTTTAAGGAGTTTTAGAGCAAAGTAGATTTGCTCAATTAATGAGCAAATCCAAATTGATCAATTGAGTTCACTCCAATTTGTGTAAATCAAACCAGTCAAAAAATGTAAGTTTTCTGTGTTATTGCCCAGTTGGATAGGATTTAAAATTTGAGCAACCTTGCAATAAAACTTTCTAATCCATTAGGTTTTTCCCCCATCATTAACCCATGTTTACAGAGTTTCATTGGTTAGAGTTGAAAAAAGTAAAGTCTGGATTTCTAAATCCAGAGCCTCGGGAGCAAGGTGGTGGCTCCCAGGAAAGGTGTTGGCCCTGCATCTAGTATTGTGCATGAGAGTGGTGCTCCTGGCACACCCTGGGTACATTGTAGTTTGTCTTTTTCATCCTTGACAAGGTAGTAATGCCGTCATTTCACACTTGCAACTCATAAAGACGAGAGTTCACTTCCCTTTTGGTTCCCTGTCCCTAGGCTTCCAGTATCACATCTCATTCATTGCTATAGTTTTGCCTTTTATGTAACCACTGGGTTGTCTGCTTACTAAAACACAGATGGTATTTAACTCTAAGACCAAGACTCAGCAGCCATTGACAGTACAGACAGACAGGGAGCCTGGAGAGGCTACAGTGGGCAGTCGACCCAGCTGATTATTTAACTTGTTGTGACCCTTTGGAGTCACAGTCCTTGTGACTTAATGTGTTTTAGATTTTAGAATATACCCCTTTTCTTTTCTGTTTTTCCTCCTGAAAAAAAAAAAAAAGTTGTGTCAATTATAAACTATATTAGTATAATGAACACCCTCATACTCTTCTTCTACATTCACCAATGTTTAATATCAGACCCTCCTGAATGACCTTTTCTGTCTCCTCTCCCTCTGCCTTTTGCTCAACCTTCTGAAAGTAGGTCTTGGATATCAGGTCACTTCATTCCTGGGTATTCAGTGTGTGTCTCCCAGGATGAAGCCAGGAAGTGAGAATAAATATTTTTGAGGTTGCCATCCACCCTCCTTGATGGGTACCCACAGAGGAAATTATTTTCTTATGCCTTACTACCAAGTAAAGATCCTCAGTTTTTGAGGCAACAGAAACTGCTAGGACACTCAGATCTAAGTTTTCAAATTGCATATGACCTGTTGATGAGCACCTGTGTAAGGTTTTGGCTAGTGGACTGCCCCCCTCTTTTCTGACCAACCATGCCTCCTGTCCTCTTTAGATTGTGTATGTTTATGCAAATATCCCTCAGTGAATTTTAGAATGAATTAGTATATAAAAACTAGTTCCAAATAATTTGGAAATTGCAGTAGGCTCTCAGATGATCTGTAAGAGGGTCATAGTTGTCTCAGATTATGCCTTTTCTGGGGCACTGGAGTGGGTGGAATTTCCCCTGTGTAAAGCCCTGATACTTTCTTTTGAATATGCTGCCTTGAAGTTCATCTTCACTATTCATAAGACTTACAGGACATGTCACACTGCAGCTCAAACCCCTTCTCAGGGCGGGTGTTGGGCCTCACTTTCTCTTAGCAATATCTCTGGCCTCGTGTGACTTTCGGTATCAGGGCGCCTGTGACAGTGGTGGGAAGTCAACACAACATATCTGAGAATATAGTGAAGACAGCAGATCAGGTATTGGTTGAATGATAAAGAAGTAAGCATTAACGGAGTTTAGGGAAGGACCGTGGGTATTTGGGAATGGTCAGACAGGAAGTGCTGTTGGAGGAGCCTCCTTGTGAGACCTGCTGGACAGGACTTGAGGCCGCAGGCTGGAGAAGGAGGAGCTATGGAAGTGTGGCGGGGGTCAGTCAGATGTTCATCTGTTCTGGGCCAGATTACAGTGTAACAGATGTGAATTCAGGTGTGTTCTTTGGTAACATGTAGCATGAAAGGGTTATTTTAGGAAGGGAGCCATCTCTTCTGATGTCAGAGTTGACCTTTCCTGCCCAAGTTACCTAGAGGAGACCCTGGGCAGAGACTTCCCAGCAGGACTGCCAGTTGGCTGAATCAGGCATATTGTGTGTATTAGGCTAAGTGCAGGCATAATTAGTATAATTCTCAAAAGGGCTCTGTGACTATAAGCAGTTATCCTCATTCACAGATGGGACACACGGCTCCTAAAGGTTAAGAGACTGGCTTAAATAGTGGACCTCCAGACTACTACTAAATACTACCTCCAGACTTTGAGTTATGTAGAGGCCACTTTGTAACATTCTATTACTACTTTACCCCTTCCTTTTAGAAAACTTTTTGTAGTATAAATTATGTAATATACAGGAATAGTAAGATTGATGAATTGTCACAGACCAAAGGCACTCAAGTTTTAACTTGCACCCAGATTAAGAAACAGCAGGACTAACACCTGGGACTGTGTCCCTTCCGGTCATTATCCCTCTGCAGGCAACCATGCAGCTGAGTTTGGATGCTGAGTGGAACTGTACAGTGCATGCTTCAGTATTTAATGTCTTTCTCCTAATGTTATGTGCATGCTTCAGTATTTAATGTCTTTCTCCTAATGTTATGTCTATGAGATTCATCTATATCATGAAGCGCTTCCCTTTTAAGATTGGATCTTGGGACCTAGAGTGCCCAGAAAAACCATTTAGTCTCCAGGGTTGAAAAATCCCCTTAGTGTACAGTTAGTGTTTTCAGAACTTGTAAATGTGGAAAATGGTCCATTAGATGTCCTCAGTTTGCCATGCTTAGATGAAAAAATGGAATCTTCAGAGTCAGTGGTAGGAAGGATTTTCTATATATTTAAAGTGATGTTTTTTGGTTGTTTTTGAAGAATGGAGTGTAAATCTTGATGCATTCAGGGCCTCTGCAAAGTCATTCTGTTAAATAGATGTAACATGCTTCTGTGCGATAAGTAGGATCCTCAAGAGTTCTTTTGTAAATGAAGTTAAACTTTGTTTTTCTCAAAATGTCAAACCATGCCTGGATCTTGATGTGGAAATTCGTAAAATGATGAGTCATTTATGTCCTTCAGCAAAAGACCACCAGGAATGTACTTCTTGTTGAACAAGTTGAGTTTGTTGCTCATTGCAGGAGGGAGAACACACTAAACAGAAAGAGGTGATTAAAAGAATTTATGAAGCCTTTGGGCTTTGGTTGGGTAATCTTGGGAAGAGTCCATGGAAGCATGGGCTATCTTTACATTCTGTGTTTTCAGAAAGCGGGTGTCTGAACCTTATCTATAGAGAGGGCAGATTAGAATGAGCTAAAGCTATGATTGGTAAATAAGTAGTAGTCCCTTGGTTTATCTGGGAGAGGGGGTTTGGTGTCTTGTGGATTTCACAGTGATCTTGTCTTGTCCTTCTTTGTCAAGATCTCAGAGTGACCTTGTGTGATGTAACTGTTTTATGAGATTGTTTATGTCCTACAGGAGAACAGTATGACTTAGCTTGTGTCAGATCAGTTTGTAATAACATTGAGTTCTAGCTGTGAGCATAAGATGGATAGCAGGCATAGATTTTTGTTTTTCAAAGGAAATTTATAGGCTCTAGTTTTTCATAAATCTATACTTTGAGTGTTCTTAAAATAGGTTTGACCTTTAGTAGCTACTTATTCCTTAAAGTACTAAATGAGTATTCCAAATAGAAGGTATATTTAGAACATTACCCTTTGGATGCTTGTTTTTGGGCTTCTTAAGTGACTGGGTTGCCTTGCATGGACTGGTTTTAGTGGTTTTAGATTATCCTTGTGAAGTCACGGGGGCCTTTGGCAATTGCTTAATCGCACTTGACTCTTCTCTCCTTACCAGTTGAGTGAAGGTGATTATAACAGTGACCCAAATTTCTTAATGGCACCTCGTGATGTAATTGTTGAGTCTCACAATGAGATGCTATCTGCTAATTTATAATGCATCTACTTCCAAAAAGGATTCAAGGTGACTAAGGAAATGTTCTTTCCCTCAGAGCACCCAACCACATCTTTTCCTTTTTCTCAAGGCTTGGCCTAAATGAATAGCCACAGTGTTAAATAACTCCTTGTCCACAAAGAAAACTATTTTCTGAAACCTGTTAGGGATGCCCCATAGAGGTACTGAAATATCGCATTGTGTTTGCTTTGAAGGTAGTTGTTGGAGCAGATGTTCATCCTTTGGCAAGCCCAGACTTCTGGTTGGTGGTGAAGAGTCAGGAGTTGTTTCCCTTTCTTTAGATTCCTTGACCCTTTTCAACATGGGCTAGGAATAGGACTTGGCCAGCTCATGCTTTCCCCATCTTCTTTTCTAACAGAGTATTTATTTAACCTTTTGATACCTGGTTATCTTCTTTTTGCTGCTTAGATGCTTATAATATAACCTTTCTGTGAACTGCAGCTGGCTTTTCATCCAGTTTTATGGAACAGAATGTGAAACTGTTGAATGAGAATGGTGAGGTTTACCTTGTAGTATCCATCTTGACAATATTCAAGAAAGAGAAGGGAAAGAAGATGAAGAGGAGTTCTCCAGTCAGTTATTTGAAGATTCAAGTGAATGAAATAAACAAGGGAATGGGAAGGATGGAAACAGATTTTTTTTTTTTTTTTTGCTATCAAGTATAGCATTTTTTGTGCATTTTTGGAGGTATGCTGATTTAATTTTGTCAAAATATATGTCTGACCATTGGGCTGGGGGTGGGCAGTGGTACAGTGCTTGCTTAGCATGTACAAGGACTTGGATTCCATCCCCTGCAATTCAAGCAAGCAAACAGTCTGTTTATCCCATTGAAATCTTTGAAATGACATCTCAGTTCCATAAATACCCAGTTGTGGACACTCTTATTCCTTTGTTAATAACTCTTTTGATAATATAACTCTAGGAGGTTTTGATATACCATATAGTAAGTTCTGACATCTAAAAAAAATTTTTTTTAGATCTAGATGAACAGAATACCTTTATTTTATTTATTTTTATGTAGTGCTGAGGATTTAACCCAGTGCCTCATATGTTAGGCAAGTGCTCTGCCACTGAGCTAAGCCGCAGCCCAGTTTTGACATGTTTTTCAGTATTGTTTTGACTAATGTGATTTTTTTTTCCCTTCCTGCACAAAATTTCCCTTAAATCCTGTGGGAATTTGAGATTGGGGAGGATTTCTACCTTAAAAATCTCTAGTTTGTCTATTCATTGAGGTTCATTTTCTTTATTTTAACCTTGGTGTGAGGTTTTCATGGAGACTTTCCTTCACGTAGGGTTTACAGGCTGTCTGGGGCTTTTCTCAGGTACCTTGTTCTTGCCACTGTGAGAAGGATTTTTTCCATTTCAGTTTCTCATTGTATATAGGATTTGTTTTGTGTGTTAATGTCACTTGGTTTCTGGTTAACTAATGAACAGTGATTGGTTGGTTTTCTTGTACTTTCTAGGCAGATGATGTTTAGAATGAGTTTTCTGTCCTCCTTTCTAGCATCTTTCAATCTCTCACCGTGAAATCGGGTCACAGTCACATTTAAATTAGTATATTCTATTTATACTTACTAACATAAGAGTGTATTAATTTAAACAGTGTTGGTTCTGCTGTCAGCCTGTTTATTCCATGAGTGTTTGTAGGCCCTGGGTCAGTCTCTCTTTCCCTCAGAGAGCCAGTCAGTTTCTTGTATCTTTCCACTGGTGGTGTTTTTTTATAGAGCAGAATTACCTGCCCCTAC